>NC_137127.1:24731815-25365565 GCF_949319135.1 Squalius cephalus
ACGCACCCCACGTGGGGGATTGTTTACTTGTAAGCCAATCACATGAAGTGCGGGCGCGAGCGAGAGCGCGACAGCGAGGTGGGTGGAGTTCTGCCAGTTGGTTGAGACCATTTTTTACAGTCTATGGTTGAGACCTCAAAATGGTAGGCGGTGGGCCGGACCTCGAAATTACGAATTTAATACTTACCTCTCAGCTGTGTACGTTTTTTTTTTTTGCTGAGGCCATGTAATAAAATCGTATAAGTACTGCAGACATTGTTTCCAACTTTGTTGTTTGCACATTTGACGCAAAATGTCCTTACAAACTCTTACTTTTTTAAACCGGCAAGTAAGCAGGAGTACTAATCATAACGTTAGAAAACCTCCCGTTTCCTTGACAACCAATGTAAATAATGAACACAGATTCTACAGCGGAGGCAAAGTAATCTTTGTCAGTGACCAGGAAGCTGCGTTCTTGAAATTTTCATTTTGCTTTAATCATTAAAAATGTAATTTTAGTAATGTAGTTCAGTAATACTGAGCTAAAAATTAGGTGTTTTATCCGTTTAGCCTCAAATGTAAAAAGCCCTGTAACTCCCTTTTCCCAGACAAGTTGGGCAAAGTCTGTTCAATGTAGCCTACACACAAATTATTTTTATTAATGCAATGGACTGTTGCCTATGGCTTGCTCAGTTGGGGATATTTAATTTAATTAATCAATCAACAATACTATTGATCAGCATTACCAAACGTGGACGTTTTCCACTAGAAACAAACATTGATGTATTGTTTTAATTTAATACTGTGAAGCTGCTTTGATACAATCTCTATTGTGAAAAGCGCTATATAAATAAACTTGACTGTAACGGCACATCCGTATGTCATATTTTCCTAATGTCTGGTACTGTTAAACATGTTTTCACGTGAATGAATAATGATATGCAAGTGATGCATACATGACATACCCCCCCCCCCCCAAAAAAAAAGGTTGCTGCTCAGAAGTCATTCTGAATAGACACATAACCAACATATATTTAGAAATCCAACCCTTGAGAGTTTACATTTCAAGTCTCAAAATTAATATTGAGATATATACGATCAAACACACAAAAACAACAAATATTAAGAATATATTTATTAAATGTATAAAAATTTTATGTGAATTTAGGATTGCAACTTATAACCACAACTAAAACATGGGGATTTTTTAAAGACAATCATCCCGCACATCCTATTCTATAATAAAATCAGCTAATCGAATATTTGAAAATCGTGCCTTATCCCTAATTAATATAGTATTATTGTGTAAGTGGATGACATGACAAGTAGCAAAGGCAGTGTAAGTGGGGTCAAATGTTCATAGCAAATTTAAAAATAAAACAATGTAGCAGCATCATAGTGTAAACTACCAGTGTATTTGTGCAAGAGTCAATCAGCTGCCCTTAGGTTACTGGAGGGTGGGGGTGGGGGTGGAAGGAAGAGGCTCTCTATGATTCCCCTATAGAAAGTTAAGAGGATGGATTTTTGGGAGATGAGCCTTCCTCAACTGTGGGAGGAAGTGCAGAGGTTTTTGGAATTTCTTGGCCAGGTTCTGTTGGTGGTGTCGATAGATCAAGATGGGTCATCTGTGATGTGGATAAGCAACTCTGTGATCTTGACCTGCTCCATCATGGTGCTGTTGATGTGATGATTGTCAACGATCACCTCTGTAGTCATTTGGGTGTGGAGAGATATGATGTTGTCCTGTCCGTGTCTGTGTTAGATAAACAACTGAATTATATTCAGATAAATAAACACAGAAAGCGCACATTACTAGATAATATTCAATCACATTTTTCATCTTGAAATTTGTATTAAGACTACTGCAGTTCTGACCACAAATAATTGTGAAATAGCTCAAAAACAGCCATCTTTACCTAAAATATTTTTCCACCATATTCCATCTTATACCTGTTCTGTTGTGTAGGTGAAGCCCAACCACTGACAGATGTAAGCTACCATGCACAGAATTGTGTCATTGTATAAACTGTGACAATCAACCATAATTGGCTTAAATAACTCCATGACTACCACTATAAAGTTGATTTGAAATCATTCTTTATTTTGGTTTGCACTCTTTTCAGCTGATAATTAGTCTAGCTTACTTGTAGCCTAGGTAGCTTGCTGTAACCAACCTGGACATACCCTCCCGTTTACCCCGTGATTCTCCCTTAGTCAGACTTATTTCCTGCTGTCTTCCCGTTTAAAAATTTTCCCGTAATAATCCCGTATTTGAATACTCTTTGCTTAGTTTATTGTGTATGTACCGAATGATTATTTTGGATTAGCCTAAGCAGCATACCGTTAGACCTAACGTTAGCTTTACTGCTCCACTTACCAACATTCTTTCGTGGCTAACGTTACTGTTCTCATCAACGACAACGCATATATTCACGGCGAACTATAGCTTGCAGTCTTAAATACAACTTATATGAAAAGCATTAAGATAGAGGGGTGTATAATCATTGTAAAACAAATCTTACCTTGACGTTGTCTTGCCGAGACACACCGGTCTCTTCAGGTTGGGTTGTAGACTGTACTAGACTCAAAACTGACGCGACGCCGGTTCAACGAATAACGTGATTGGCCAAATCTATTCAACAAGGTAACAACACAAGCGTTGATTGGATCTCACTCCGGCCAACGTTTGTGATCAGCTAGCGAAATGAAATCTATTTTTATACTTTAATGTGCAACAATTGGCGTTGGAAACAATCGTTAATCTTATTCATACAGACAAAAATGAGCCACACAGCTGCTGAGTAACTGTCAAATCAAAAACTAAACGAGATAGACGGACTTGGCCGACCGCCTAAGAAGCCGGTCTCAACCAACTGGCAGAACTCCACCCACCTCGCTCTAGCGCTCGCACCCGCACTTCATGTGATTGGCTTACAAGTAAACAATCCCCCACGTGGGGTGCGTTCTTGTGATTGGCTAAAACAAGGGAGGTATCTGATTGGTCACAGGTCATTCCCTGTTTAAAAAAAGGCATTTGTGTGTCGAGCCAAGTCAGGGGAGTCTCAAAATTCACACACAAATGCAGTGAAGTTCACAGACCGCAAGCAGTTTGTAAATCAAGATATATTTGTGTGTGCATCAGAAATACATTTCTGAATCTTGTCCTGAGCATTTGTGAATCTTGTGTGCATTTGTAAATTTTGTTTTCATTTCTGAATTGTGTGTGTATTTATGAATTTTGTGTGCATTTCTGAATTTTGTATGCATTTGTGAATCTTCTGTGCTTTTTAAATTCGGTGTGTGCATTTGTGAATTTTGTGCGCATTTGTGTATCCTGTGTGTGTATTTATGAATCATGTGTGTGCATTTGTGTATCCTGTGTGTGCATATGTGAATGCAGTTTGTGCATTTATCTTTATTGAGACTCTTCTAGCTCCATATAAATCATGGTATACTATAGTAAATCATGGTAAACTATGGTAAATCATGGTAAACCATGCTAGCAACATGGTAAAAAAATTCTAGCATCATGCTAGCAACATGATAATCATGCTAGCATGGTAAACTATGGTAAATCATGGTAAACTATGGTAAATCATGCAAGAATCATAGTAAATCATACTTGAACATGGTAAATCATGGTATACTATAGTAAATAATGGTAAACTATGGTAAATCATGGTAAATCATGGTAAACTATGGTAAATCATGCTAAACTATGGTAAATCATGCTAGAATCAGTAAATTATACTTGAACATGGCAAATCGTGGTATACTACAGTAAATCATGGTAAACTATAGTAAATCGTGGTAAATCATGGTAAACTATGGTAAATCATGCTAGAATCAATAAATCATACTTGAACATGGTAAATCATGGTATACTATAGTAAATCATGGTAAACTATGGTAAATAGTGGTAAATCATGGTAAACTATGGTAAATCATGCTAGAATCAGTAAATTATACTTGAACATGGTAAATCATGGTATACTATAGTAAATCATGGTAAACTATGGTAAATCGTGGTAAATCATGGTAAACTATGCTAAATCATGCTAGAATCAGTAAATCATACTTGAACATGGTAAATCGCTGTATACTATAGTAAATCATGGTAAACTATGGTAAATCGTGGTAAATCATGGTAAACTATGGTAAATCATGGTAAACTATGGTAAATCATGCTTGAATCAGTAAATCATACTTGAACATGGTAAATCATGGTATACTATAGTAAATCATGGTAAACTATGGTAAATCATGGTAAACTATATTTGGCTAAATCTATATTTTGAACTTTATCTATCTATCTATCTATCTATCTATCTATCTATCTAACTTCAAACCTTTTCTATTTATCTATCTATCTATCTATCTATCTATCTATCTATCTATCTATCTATCTATCTATCTTTTTAACTAACTAATCTATCTTTCTTTTTAACTAAATAATCCATCTTTCTTTCTTTTTAACGAACTAATCCATCTTTCTTTCTAACTAATATATTTTTCTTTCTTTCATTCTAACCAATCTATCTTTCTTTCTTTCTAACTAATCTATCTATCTTTCTTTCTAACTAATCTATCTTTCTATCTTTCTTTCTAACTAATCCATCTTTCTTTCTTTCTTTCTTTCTTTCTTTCTAACTAATCAGTCTTTTTTCTTTCTCTCTCACTAATCTATCTTTCTTTCTAACTAATTAGTCTTTCTTTCTTTCTTTCTAACTAATCCATCTTTCTTTCTTTCTTTCTTTCTTTCTTTCTTTCTTTCTTTCTTTCTTTCTTTCTTTCTAACTAATCAGTCTTTTTTCTTTCTCTCTCACTAATCTATCTTTCTTTCTAACTAATTAGTCTTTCTTTCATTCTTTCTTTCTTTCTTTCTTTCTTTCTTTCTTTCTTTCTTTCTTTCTTTCTTTCTTTCTTTCTTTCTTTCTAACTAATCCACCATTCATTCATTCTTTCTTTCAAACTAATATTTCTTCTTTCTTTCTAACTAATCAATCTATCTTTCTTTCTAACTAATCTTTCTTTCTTTCTTTCTTTCTTTTTCTAACTAATCTTTCTTTCTAACTTATCTTTCTATCTAATCTTTCTAACTAATCTTTCTTTCCTTTCTAACAAATCTTTTTTTCTTTCTTTCTAACTAATCTTTCTTTCTTTTTTCTTTCTTTCTTTCTAGCCAATCTTTCTTCTTTCTTTCTAGCTAATCTTTCTTTTTTCTTTTTCTTTCTTTCTAACTAATCTTTCTTTTCTTTCTTACTTACTTTTCTTTCTTTCTTTCTTTCTAACTTATCTTTCTTTCTTTCTACCTAATCTTTCTTTCTTTCTTTCTTTCTTTCTTCTTTCATTCTTTCTTTCTACCTAATCTTTTTCTTTCTTTCTTTCTTTCTTTCTTTCTTTCTACCTAATCTTTCTTTCTTTCTTTCTACCTAATCTTTCTTTCTTTCTTTCTTTCTTTCTTTCGTTCTACCTAATCTTTTTCTTTCTTTCTTTCTTTCTTTCTTTCTTTCTTTCTTTCTTTCTTTCTACCTAATCTTTCTTTATCTTTTCTTTCATTCTTTCTTTCTAACTATTCTTTCTTTCTAACTAATTTATCAATCAAAATTTAAACTACTTTAAACTTCAAACTACTTCAAATTTCTAACTACTTTAAACTTCTAACTACTTTTAACTTCTTCAAACTCTCTGGTCCGGCTTTCTCAAGCCAACTTAAAGTTTGTCTCAACAAACTTTTTTTTCTAGTTAAGTTGGCTTGAGAGAGCCAACTTACTGATATTGTACTTAAACTTATTAAGTTGGCTTGAGAGAGCCAACTTACTGATATTGTACTTAAACTTATTAAGTTGGCTTGAGAGAGCCAACTTACTGATATTGTACTTAAACTTATTATTATTATTCTTCTTCTTCTGAGCGGAAAAAAATCTGACTCAAACTCCTCCTAGAGCTTTAACTCTACATACTCCAAACTCGGCTCAGACACTCAAACTGTTCTGACTTAGTGTGCTATATCTTTTCAGACTGATCAGACTTACGGTTTTCCTAAAAATGACGATCAAAACTCGAAAAAACTCATTCAAAAACTCCATTGACTTACATTGGGGAGTTCTAAAAAATTCAAACCGACAAAAATTTAAATCTAAACACCTTGAAGACTAAACCAAACTGCCGTTCTATATACTATCTGAGCCATTGAGACTCATTTAAACTAATAAACTCTAAACTCATACACTTATAAACTAATTAACTTATAAACTAATGAATTCATAGACTTATGAACTCTTAAACTCATAAATTAATAAACTCTGAACTCTTAAACTCATTTAAACTTATAAACTCTAAACTCATTAAAACTTATAAACTCTAAACTCATTTAAAACTTATAAACTCTAAACTCAAAAACTCTTACACTTATAAACTCATCAATTTATACACTTATAAACTCTAAACTCATAAACTCTGAGTGTGTGTGTGTGTGTGTGTGTGTGTGTGTGAACACACACACACACACACACACACACACACACACACACACACTAAACTCATTTAAACTTAAACTCTAAACTCATTTAAACTTATAAACTCAAAACTCAAAAACTCGTAAACTACTTTAACCCTTTAAGTGTCACCCCCCTTTTTTTAAATATACATGAAAATGCACATTTCGACTTTAAATGGTTGTAATTAAAGAATGCTTTGGAGTATAGACGTAAAATTTGTCTTGTTTTAAAGAAGACATTTGGCAGATTTTTGTTGAAGTGAAATAAATTAAGAAAGTGAAACAGAAAAAAAGTTATATAAGTTTGTGTTTATGAAAATGTACAATTTAAAAAATTTAATTATTCATATTTTATATAAAATATATATTTTTAAAACCTGGCCGACTCTAAAACTGCTAGAAAATCAAAGCCAAAAATCTGAATAAGTTGTGTTTCAAATTTTAGGTTGATATCTCAAAAAATGAGCTTTCAGTGAGATTTTGTTTGGGCGCAGTACCAAACATTTTCACTAGGTGACAACCAGACTCCATTACTGCCCATATAAGGGCGCCTTCATTTCCATATGTGTTATTAAAAACATATTAATATATTTTTTTCTAAAATAATTGAATGGATGATATCTTTTGAACTCTTGGCATGAAAACAAACTGAGGTTTCATCCATTCTTTCATGATTTTTCATGTTCATTGCTATTTCAAAATAAAGGTCTGAACACGCCTTATAAATATGAAAATATTCTTGTTGCAAATTGATAAATTACAGCTCCTCTCTAATTTATTTTGGAAATCATTCACCAAATATGAAAACTAGAGTTTGTAAGCTTTCAAATGATATATAGTTTGTCAAGATTAGTTTATGTTTATTATAGGATATTACTGTTTTAAATATGTAATGATTTTGGGCCCACCGGTGGGCCGGTGACACTTAAGAGGTTAAACTTCAAACCACTTCTTAAGTTTAAAGCTTCCAGCTCCCAAGCAACTCCATAGCAACCAAACTTGAGTACCCTAGCAACCGTTTTGCAAGACCTATATCTCTGTATCAGAACATCGTATAGAGATGAGGTTTGGCTCTTTTGACTCATGCTAGCAAACAGCACTTCCAACATGCTACACATGCTAGCACTGAATAGCTACATGCTAATAACGATTAGTTAAGTGCTATATCATGCCAAGATCATGCTAAGAACTCTATAAAGACTCCATAGTAACCATCTGTGACAACTACCAACCACCTAGCAACACCATAGCAACCGCCCAGAACACCCTAGCAACCGCCTAGTAACCGCCCAGAATACCTTAGCAACCGCCTAGCAACACCATAGCAACCACCCAGAACACCCTAGCAACCGCCTAGCAACCACCCAGAACACCCTAGCAACCGCCTAGCAACACCATAGCAACCACCCAGAACACCCTAGCAACCGCCTAGCAACCACCCAAAATACCTTAGCAACCGCCTAGCAACACCATAGCAACCACCCAGAACACCCTAGCAACCGCCTAGCAAAAAACCGTTCTGGTCCAAACTTTCTCAAGCCAACTTAAAGTTTGTCTCGACGAACTTTTGCATCTAGTTATTATTATTATTATTATTATTCCGAGACTAAAATTTCTATATGAAACTCCTCCTAGAGCTTTAACTCTACATACTCCAAACTCGGCTCAGACACTCAAACTGATCTGACCAAGTGTGCTATATCTTTTCAGACTGATCGGACTTACGGTTTTCCTAAAAATGACGATCAAAACTCGGAAAAACTCCCATTGACTTGCATTGGGGAGTTCTAAAAAATTCAAATTTAGATTCAAACTCACCAACCGACAAAAATTTAAATCTAAACACCTTGAAGACTAAACCAAACTGCCATTCTATATACTATAAGAGCCATTGAGACTCATTTAAACTAATGAACTCTAAACTCATACACTTATAAACTAATTAACTTATAAACTCATGAATTCATAGACTTATGAACTCTTAAACTCATAAATTAATAAACTCTGAACTCTTTAAACTCATTTACACATATAAACTCTAAACTCATTTAAACTTATAAACTCAAAACTCAATTAAACTTATAAACTAAACTCAAAAACTTGTAAACTTATAAACTCATGCATTTATACACTTATAAACTCTAACTCTGAGTGTGTGTGTGTGTGTGTGTGTGTGTGTGTGTGTGTGTGTGTGTGTGTGTGTGTGTGTGTGTGTGTGTGTGTGTGTGTGTGAACACACACACACACACACACACTCACTCTAAACTCATTTAAACTTAAACTCTAAACTCATTTAAACTTATAAACTCAAAACTCAAAAACTCGTAAACTACTTTAAACTTCAAACCACTTTAAACTTCTTAAGTTTAAAGCTTCCAGCTCCCAAGCAACTCCATAGCAACCAAACTTGAGTACCCTAGCAACCGTTTTGCAAGACCTATATCTCTGTATCAGAACATTGTATAGAGATGAGGTTTGGCTCTTTTGACTCATGCTAGCAAACAGCACTTCCAACATGCTACACATGCTAGCAGTAAATAGCTACATGCTAATAGCGATTAGATAAGTGCTATATCATGCCAAGATCATGCTAAGAACTCTGTAAAGACTCCATAGTAACCATCTGTGACAACTACCAACCACCTAGTAACACCATAGCAACAGCCCAGAACACCCTAGCAACCGCCTAGCAACCACCCAGAATACCTTAGTAACCGCCTAGCAACACCATAGCAACCACCCAGAACACCCTAGAAACCGCCTAGAAACCACCCAGAATACCTTAGTAACCGCCTAGCTAACCATAGCAACCACCAAAACACCCTAGCAACCGCCTAGCAACCACCCAGAACACCCTAGCAACCGCCTAGCAACCACCCAGAATACCCTAGCAACCGCCTAGCAACAGCATAGCAACCACCCAGAACACCCTAGCAACCGCCTAGCAACCACCCAGAATACCCTAGCAACCGCCTAGCAACAGCATAGCAACCACCCAGAACACCCTAGCAACCGCCTAGCAACACCATAGCAACCACCCAAAACACCCTAGCAACCGCCTAGCAACCACCCAGAATACCCAAGCAACTGCCTAGCAACACCATAGCAACCACCCAAAACACCCTAGCAACTGCCTAGCAACCACCCAGAATACCCTAGCAACCGCCTAGCAACAGCATAGCAACCACCCAGAACACCCTAGCAACCGCCTAGCAACCACCTAAAACACCCTAGCAACCGCCTAGCAACCACCCAGAACACCCTAGCAACCACCCAAAATAACCTAGCAACTGCCTAGCAACACCCTAGCAACCACCCAGAACACCCTAGCAACCGCCCAGCAACACCCTAGCAACCACCCAAAATACCTTAGCAACTGCCTAGCAACACCATAGCAACCACCCAGAACACCCTAGCAACCGCCTAGCAACCACCAACATACCTTAGCAACTGCCTAGCAACACCCTAGCAACCACCAAAAATACCCTAGCAACCGCTTAGCAACACCCTAACAACCACCCAGAACACCCTAGCAACCACCCAGAAAACCCTAGCAACCACCAAAAATACCTTAGCAACCGCCTAGCAACACCATAGCAACCACCCAGAACACCCTAGCAACCACCTAGCAACCATCCAAAACACCCTAGCAACCACCCAAAACACCCTAGCAACCACCAAGCAACACCCTAGCAACAACCCAGAACACCCTAACAACCACCCAAAAACCTTAGCAACCGCATAGCAACACCATAGCAACCACCCAGAACACCCTAGCAACCGCCTAGCAACCACCCAGAACACCTTAGCAACCCACTAGAAAACCCCCAACAACTTTTTAACTTTAAACTACTTTAAACTTTAAACTAATTAAAACTTTAAGCTAATTTTAACTTCAAACTAATTTAAACTTTAAACTACTTTAAACTTTAAACTAATTTACTTCAAACTAATTTAAACTTTAGACTAATTTAAACTTTAAACTAATTTAAACTTCAAACTAATTTAAACTTTAGACTAATTTAAACTTTAAACTAAATTAAACTTTAAACTAAATTAAACTTCAAACTACTTTAATCTTCAAACTACTTTAAACTTCAAACTTTCCAGTACAAACTTTCTCAAGCCAACTTAAAGTTTGTCTCGACGAACTTTTTAATCTAGTTAAGTTGGCTTGAGAGAGCCAACTTACTGAAATCCTATTTAAACTTATTATTATTATTATTATTATTATTCCGAGACTAAAATTTCTATATGAAACTCCTCCTAGAGCTTTAACTCTACATACTCCAAACTCGGCTCAGACACTCAAACTGATCTGACCAAGTGTGCTATATCTTTTCGGACTGATCGGACTTACGGTTTTCCTAAAAATGACGATCAAAACTCGGAAAAACTCCCATTGACTTGCATTGGGGAGTTCTAAAAAATTCAAATTTAGATTCAAACTCACCAACCGACAAAAATTTAAATCTAAACACCTTGAAGACTAAACCAAACTGCCATTCTATATACTATAAGAGCCATTGAGACTCATTTAAACTAATGAACTCTAAACTCATACACTTATAAACTAATTAACTTATAAACTCATGAATTCATAGACTTATAAACTCTTAAACTCATAAATTAATAAACTCTGAACTCTTTAAACTCATTTACACATATAAACTCTAAACTCATTTAAACTTATAAACTCAAAACTCAATTAAACTTATAAACTAAACTCAAAAACTTGTACACTTATAAACTCATGCATTTATACACTTATAAACTCTAAACTCATAAACTCTGAGTGTGTGTGTGTGAACACACACACACACACACACACACACACACACACACACACACACACACACACTCACTCTAAACTCATTTAAACTTAAACTCTAAACTCATTTAAACTTATAAACTCAAAACTCAAAAACTCGTAAACTACTTTAAACTTCAAACCACTTTAAACTTCTTAAGTTTAAAGCTTCCAGCTCCCAAGCAACTCCATAGCAACCAAACTTGAGTACCCTAGCAACCGTTTTGCAAGACCTATATCTCTGTATCAGAACATTGTATAGAGATGAGGTTTGGCTCTTTTGACTCATGCTAGCAAACAGCACTTCCAACATGCTACACATGCTAGCAGTAAATAGGTACATGCTAATAGCGATTAGTTAAGTGCTATATCATGCCAAGATCATGCTAAGAACTCTGTAAAGACTCCATAGTAACCATCTGTGACAACTACCAACCACCTAGTAACACCATAGCAACAGCCCAGAACACCCTAGCAACCGCCTAGCAACCACCCAGAATACCTTAGTAACCGCCTAGCAACACCATAGCAACCACCCAGAACACCCTAGAAACCGCCTAGCAACCACCCAGAATACCTTAGTAACCGCCTAGCATCACCATAGCAACCACCAAAACACCCTAGCAACCGCCTAGCAACCACCCAGAACACCCTAGCAACCGCCTAGCAACCACCCAGAACACCCTAGCAACCAACCAGAATACCCTAGCAACCACCTAGCAACAGCATAGCAACCACCCAGAACACCCTAGCAACCGCCTAGCAACACCCTAGCAACCACCCAGAACACCCTAGCAACCGCCTAGCAACACCATAGCAACCACCCAAAACACCCTAGCAACCGCCTAGCAACAGCATAGCAACCACCCAGAACACCCTAGCAACCGCCTAGCAACCACCCAGAATACCCTAGCAACCGCCTAGCAACAGCATAGCAACCACCCAGAACACCCTAGCAACCGCCTAGCAACACCATAGCAACCACCCAAAACACCCTAGCAACCGCCTAGCAACCACCCAGAATACCCAAGCAACCGCCTAGCAACACCATAGCAACCACCCAAAACACCCTAGCAACTGCCTAGCAACCACCCAGAATACCCTAGCAACCGCCTAGCAACAGCATAGCAACCACCCAGAACACCCTAGCAACCGCCTAGCAACCACCTAAAATACCTTAGCAACCGCCTAGCAACACCATAGCAACCACCCAGAACACCCTAGCAACCACCTAGCAACCACCCAAAACACCCTAGCAACCACCAAGCAACACCCTAGCAACAACCCAGAACACCCTAACAACCACCCAAAAACCTTAGCAACCGCATAGCAACACCATAGCAACCACCCAGAACACCCTACCAACCGCCTAGCAACCACCCAGAACACCTTAGCAACCCACTAGAAAACCCCCAACAACTTTTTAACTTTAAACTACTTTAAACTTTAAACTAATTAAAACTTTAAGCTAATTTTAACTTCAAACTAATTTAAACTTTAAACTACTTTAAACTTTAAACTAATTTACTTCAAACTAATTTAAACTTTAGACTAATTTAAACTTTAAACTAATTTAAACTTCAAACTAATTTAAACTTTAGACTAATTTAAACTTTAAACTAAATTAAACTTTAAACTAAATTAAACTTCAAACTACTTTAATCTTCAAACTACTTTAAACTTCAAACTTTCCAGTACAAACTTTCTCAAGCCAACTTAAAGTTTGTCTCGACGAACTTTTTAATCTAGTTATTATTATTATTATTATTATTCCGAGACTAAAATTTCTATATGAAACTCCTCCTAGAGCTTTAACTCTACATACTCCAAACTCGGCTCAGACACTCAAACTGATCTGACCAAGTGTGCTATATCTTTTCAGACTGATCGGACTTACGGTTTTCCTAAAAATGACGATCAAAACTCGGAAAAACTCCCATTGACTTGCATTGGGGAGTTCTAAAAAATTCAAATTTAGATTCAAACTCACCAACCGACAAAAATTTAAATCTAAACACCTTGAAGACTAAACCAAACTGCCATTCTATACAACCACCTAGAACCCAAAACTCAAAAACTCATAAGAGCCATTGAGACTCATTTAAACTAATGAACTCTAAACTCATACACTTATAAACTAATTAACTTATAAACTCATGAATTCATAGACTTATGAACTCTTAAACTCATAAATTAATAAACTCTGAACTCTTTAAACTCATTTACACATATAAACTCTAAACTCATTTAAACTTATAAACTCAAAACTCAATTAAACTTATAAACTAAACTCAAAAACTTGTACACTTATAAACTCATGCATTTATACACTTATAAACTCTAACTCTGAGTGTGTGTGTGTGTGTGTGTGTGTGTGTGTGTGTGTGTGTGTGTGTGTGTGTGTGTGTGTGTGTGTGTGTGTGTGTGAACACACACACACACACACACACTCACTCTAAACTCATTTAAACTTAAACTCTAAACTCATTTAAACTTATAAACTCAAAACTCAAAAACTCGTAAACTACTTTAAACTTCAAACCACTTTAAACTTCTTAAGTTTAAAGCTTCCAGCTCCCAAGCAACTCCATAGCAACCAAACTTGAGTACCCTAGCAACCGTTTTGCAAGACCTATATCTCTGTATCAGAACATTGTATAGAGATGAGGTTTGGCTCTTTTGACTCATGCTAGCAAACAGCACTTCCAACATGCTACACATGCTAGCAGTAAATAGCTACATGCTAATAGCGATTAGATAAGTGCTATATCATGCCAAGATCATGCTAAGAACTCTGTAAAGACTCCATAGTAACCATCTGTGACAACTACCAACCACCTAGTAACACCATAGCAACAGCCCAGAACACCCTAGCAACCGCCTAGCAACCACCCAGAATACCTTAGTAACCGCCTAGCAACACCATAGCAACCACCCAGAACACCCTAGAAACCGCCTAGAAACCACCCAGAATACCTTAGTAACCGCCTAGCTAACCATAGCAACCACCAAAACACCCTAGCAACCGCCTAGCAACCACCCAGAACACCCTAGCAACCGCCTAGCAACCACCCAGAATACCCTAGCAACCGCCTAGCAACAGCATAGCAACCACCCAGAACACCCTAGCAACCGCCTAGCAACCACCCAGAATACCCTAGCAACCGCCTAGCAACAGCATAGCAACCACCCAGAACACCCTAGCAACCGCCTAGCAACACCATAGCAACCACCCAAAACACCCTAGCAACCGCCTAGCAACCACCCAGAATACCCAAGCAACTGCCTAGCAACACCATAGCAACCACCCAAAACACCCTAGCAACTGCCTAGCAACCACCCAGAATACCCTAGCAACCGCCTAGCAACAGCATAGCAACCACCCAGAACACCCTAGCAACCGCCTAGCAACCACCTAAAACACCCTAGCAACCGCCTAGCAACCACCCAGAACACCCTAGCAACCACCCAAAATAACCTAGCAACTGCCTAGCAACACCCTAGCAACCACCCAGAACACCCTAGCAACCGCCCAGCAACACCCTAGCAACCACCCAAAATACCTTAGCAACTGCCTAGCAACACCATAGCAACCACCCAGAACACCCTAGCAACCGCCTAGCAACCACCAACATACCTTAGCAACTGCCTAGCAACACCCTAGCAACCACCAAAAATACCCTAGCAACCGCTTAGCAACACCCTAACAACCACCCAGAACACCCTAGCAACCACCCAGAAAACCCTAGCAACCACCAAAAATACCTTAGCAACCGCCTAGCAACACCATAGCAACCACCCAGAACACCCTAGCAACCACCTAGCAACCATCCAAAACACCCTAGCAACCACCCAAAACACCCTAGCAACCACCAAGCAACACCCTAGCAACAACCCAGAACACCCTAACAACCACCCAAAAACCTTAGCAACCGCATAGCAACACCATAGCAACCACCCAGAACACCCTAGCAACCGCCTAGCAACCACCCAGAACACCTTAGCAACCCACTAGAAAACCCCCAACAACTTTTTAACTTTAAACTACTTTAAACTTTAAACTAATTAAAACTTTAAGCTAATTTTAACTTCAAACTAATTTAAACTTTAAACTACTTTAAACTTTAAACTAATTTACTTCAAACTAATTTAAACTTTAGACTAATTTAAACTTTAAACTAATTTAAACTTCAAACTAATTTAAACTTTAGACTAATTTAAACTTTAAACTAAATTAAACTTTAAACTAAATTAAACTTCAAACTACTTTAATCTTCAAACTACTTTAAACTTCAAACTTTCCAGTACAAACTTTCTCAAGCCAACTTAAAGTTTGTCTCGACGAACTTTTTAATCTAGTTAAGTTGGCTTGAGAGAGCCAACTTACTGAAATCCTATTTAAACTTATTATTATTATTATTATTATTATTCCGAGACTAAAATTTCTATATGAAACTCCTCCTAGAGCTTTAACTCTACATACTCCAAACTCGGCTCAGACACTCAAACTGATCTGACCAAGTGTGCTATATCTTTTCGGACTGATCGGACTTACGGTTTTCCTAAAAATGACGATCAAAACTCGGAAAAACTCCCATTGACTTGCATTGGGGAGTTCTAAAAAATTCAAATTTAGATTCAAACTCACCAACCGACAAAAATTTAAATCTAAACACCTTGAAGACTAAACCAAACTGCCATTCTATATACTATAAGAGCCATTGAGACTCATTTAAACTAATGAACTCTAAACTCATACACTTATAAACTAATTAACTTATAAACTCATGAATTCATAGACTTATAAACTCTTAAACTCATAAATTAATAAACTCTGAACTCTTTAAACTCATTTACACATATAAACTCTAAACTCATTTAAACTTATAAACTCAAAACTCAATTAAACTTATAAACTAAACTCAAAAACTTGTACACTTATAAACTCATGCATTTATACACTTATAAACTCTAAACTCATAAACTCTGAGTGTGTGTGTGTGAACACACACACACACACACACACACACACACACACACACACACACACACACACACACACACACACACACTCACTCTAAACTCATTTAAACTTAAACTCTAAACTCATTTAAACTTATAAACTCAAAACTCAAAAACTCGTAAACTACTTTAAACTTCAAACCACTTTAAACTTCTTAAGTTTAAAGCTTCCAGCTCCCAAGCAACTCCATAGCAACCAAACTTGAGTACCCTAGCAACCGTTTTGCAAGACCTATATCTCTGTATCAGAACATTGTATAGAGATGAGGTTTGGCTCTTTTGACTCATGCTAGCAAACAGCACTTCCAACATGCTACACATGCTAGCAGTAAATAGGTACATGCTAATAGCGATTAGTTAAGTGCTATATCATGCCAAGATCATGCTAAGAACTCTGTAAAGACTCCATAGTAACCATCTGTGACAACTACCAACCACCTAGTAACACCATAGCAACAGCCCAGAACACCCTAGCAACCGCCTAGCAACCACCCAGAATACCTTAGTAACCGCCTAGCAACACCATAGCAACCACCCAGAACACCCTAGAAACCGCCTAGCAACCACCCAGAATACCTTAGTAACCGCCTAGCATCACCATAGCAACCACCAAAACACCCTAGCAACCGCCTAGCAACCACCCAGAACACCCTAGCAACCGCCTAGCAACCACCCAGAACACCCTAGCAACCAACCAGAATACCCTAGCAACCACCTAGCAACAGCATAGCAACCACCCAGAACACCCTAGCAACCGCCTAGCAACACCCTAGCAACCACCCAGAACACCCTAGCAACCGCCTAGCAACACCATAGCAACCACCCAAAACACCCTAGCAACCGCCTAGCAACAGCATAGCAACCACCCAGAACACCCTAGCAACCGCCTAGCAACCACCCAGAATACCCTAGCAACCGCCTAGCAACAGCATAGCAACCACCCAGAACACCCTAGCAACCGCCTAGCAACACCATAGCAACCACCCAAAACACCCTAGCAACCGCCTAGCAACCACCCAGAATACCCAAGCAACCGCCTAGCAACACCATAGCAACCACCCAAAACACCCTAGCAACTGCCTAGCAACCACCCAGAATACCCTAGCAACTGCCTAGCAACAGCATAGCAACCACCCAGAACACCCTAGCAACCGCCTAGCAACCACCTAAAATACCTTAGCAACCGCCTAGCAACACCATAGCAACCACCCAGAACACCCTAGCAACCACCTAGCAACCACCCAAAACACCCTAGCAACCACCAAGCAACACCCTAGCAACAACCCAGAACACCCTAACAACCACCCAAAAACCTTAGCAACCGCATAGCAACACCATAGCAACCACCCAGAACACCCTACCAACCGCCTAGCAACCACCCAGAACACCTTAGCAACCCACTAGAAAACCCCCAACAACTTTTTAACTTTAAACTACTTTAAACTTTAAACTAATTAAAACTTTAAGCTAATTTTAACTTCAAACTAATTTAAACTTTAAACTACTTTAAACTTTAAACTAATTTACTTCAAACTAATTTAAACTTTAGACTAATTTAAACTTTAAACTAATTTAAACTTCAAACTAATTTAAACTTTAGACTAATTTAAACTTTAAACTAAATTAAACTTTAAACTAAATTAAACTTCAAACTACTTTAATCTTCAAACTACTTTAAACTTCAAACTTTCCAGTACAAACTTTCTCAAGCCAACTTAAAGTTTGTCTCGACGAACTTTTTAATCTAGTTATTATTATTATTATTATTATTCCGAGACTAAAATTTCTATATGAAACTCCTCCTAGAGCTTTAACTCTACATACTCCAAACTCGGCTCAGACACTCAAACTGATCTGACCAAGTGTGCTATATCTTTTCAGACTGATCGGACTTACGGTTTTCCTAAAAATGACGATCAAAACTCGGAAAAACTCCCATTGACTTGCATTGGGGAGTTCTAAAAAATTCAAATTTAGATTCAAACTCACCAACCGACAAAAATTTAAATCTAAACACCTTGAAGACTAAACCAAACTGCCATTCTATACAACCACCTAGAACCCAAAACTCAAAAACTCATAAGAGCCATTGAGACTCATTTAAACTAATGAACTCTAAACTCATACACTTATAAACTAATTAACTTATAAACTCATGAATTCATAGACTTATGAACTCTTAAACTCATAAATTAATAAACTCTGAACTCTTTAAACTCATTTACACATATAAACTCTAAACTCATTTAAACTTATAAACTCAAAACTCAATTAAACTTATAAACTAAACTCAAAAACTTGTACACTTATAAACTCATGCATTTATACACTTATAAACTCTAAACTCATAAACTCTGAGTGTGTGTGTGTGTGTGTGTGTGTGTGTGTGTGTGTGTGAACACACACACACACACACACACACACACACACTCACTCTAAACTCATTTAAACTTAAACTCTAAACTCATTTAAACTTATAAACTCAAAACTCAAAAACTCGTAAACTACTTTAAACTTCAAACCACTTTAAACTTCTTAAGTTTAAAGCTTCCAGCTCCCAAGCAACTCCATAGCAACCAAACTTGAGTACCCTAGCAACCGTTTTGCAAGACCTATATCTCTGTATCAGAACATTGTATAGAGATGAGGTTTGGCTCTTTTGACTCATGCTAGCAAACAGCACTTCCAACATGCTACACATGCTAGCAGTAAATAGCTACATGCTAATAGCGATTAGTTAAGTGCTATATCATGCCAAGATCATGCTAAGAACTCTGTAAAGACTCCATAGTAACCATCTGTGACAACTACCAACCACCTAGTAACACCATAGCAACAGCCCAGAACACCCTAGCAACCGCCTAGCAACCACCCAGAATACCTTAGTAACCGCCTAGCAACACCATAGCAACCACCCAGAACACCCTAGAAACCGCCTAGAAACCACCCAGAATACCTTAGTAACCGCCTAGCATCACCATAGCAACCACCAAAACACCCTAGCAACCGCCTAGCAACCACCCAGAACACCCTAGCAACCGCCTAGCAACCACCCAGAATACCCTAGCAACCGCCTAGCAACAGCATAGCAACCACCCAGAACACCCTAGCAACCGCCTAGCAACACCATAGCAACCACCCAAAACACCCTAGCAACCGCCTAGCAACCACCCAGAATACCCAAGCAACCGCCTAGCAACACCATAGCAACCACCCAAAACACCCTAGCAACTGCCTAGCAACCACCCAGAATACCCTAGCAACCGCCTAGCAACAGCATAGCAACCACCCAGAACACCCTAGCAACCGCCTAGCAACCACCTAAAACACCCTAGCAACCGCCTAGCAACCACCCAGAACACCCTAGCAACCACCCAGAATACCCTAGCAACTGCCTAGCAACACCCTAGCAACCACCCAGAACACCCTAGCAACCGCCCAGCAACACCCTAGCAACCACCCAAAATACCTTAGCAACCGCCTAGCAACACCATAGCAACCACCCAGAACACCCTAGCAACCGCCTAGCAACCACCAACATACCTTAGCAACTGCCTAGCAACACCCTAGCAACCACCAAAAATACCCTAACAACCGCTTAGCAACACCCTAACAACCACCCAGAACACCCTAGCAACCACCCAGAAAACCCTAGCAACCACCAAAAATACCTTAGCAACCGCCTAGCAACACCATAGCAACCACCCAGAACACCCTAGCAACCACCTAGCAACCATCCAAAACACCCTAGCAACCACCCAAAACACCCTAGCAACCACCAAGCAACACCCTAGCAACAACCCAGAACACCCTAACAACCACCCAAAAACCTTAGCAACCGCATAGCAACCACCCAGAACACCCTAGCAACCGCCTAGCAACCACCCAGAACACCTTAGCAACCCACTAGAAAACCCCCAACAACTTTTTAACTTTAAACTACTTTAAACTTTAAACTAATTAAAACTTTAAGCTAATTTTAACTTCAAACTAATTTAAACTTTAAACTACTTTAAACTTTAAACTAATTTACTTCAAACTAATTTAAACTTTAGACTAATTTAAACTTTAAACTAATTTAAACTTCAAACTAATTTAAACTTTAGACTAATTTAAACTTTAAACTAAATTAAACTTTAAACTAAATTAAACTTCAAACTACTTTAATCTTCAAACTACTTTAAACTTCAAACTTTCCAGTACAAACTTTCTCAAGCCAACTTAAAGTTTGTCTCGACGAACTTTTTAATCTAGTTATTAGTGGTGCTTTTCAAAGCAACACTATTGTTATTGCTCATACTTATTCTGGACAAAAGTTTGGCGCGTAACTCGCCCCACACCGTTTGTCTCAGACCCCTGAGTGAGGTGTCAAATCGACCGGCTCATTTAGGAGAGGTGTGCTATATCTTTTCTAAGCGATCGGGTGTACGATGTTCGCACAGCGGACGAAAAAGCGGCCAAAAAAGTCCCATTGACTTAACATTGGGCATTCCAAAAAATTCAAATCCAAACCGACGTTTTCACACACACAGACTCCAAAGGGCCTGACACCCCTGCGTCTCTCCCTCTCTCTCTCCCTCAGAGGATTTATATTATCAAGCAACCAATAAGTAATGGCCTAAAATCTTCATAGCCACACCCTAGCAACCAGTTTCAGCACCCTAGCAACCACTAAGAGCTCCCTAGCAACCACCCTAAACCAAAAAAAAATTTGTTTACATTTTTTTGTATTTTTTAACGCAATATTACACTCGTGGCCTTGCGATATTGCTCCATGCTTGTGCCTATTCGGCCATAGGCACGAGGCCGCAGGCCGAGTGCCGTACTGAAGGCACTCGTTATTAAAGATTTTAATAACTCTATAAAAACTCCATAGTAACCATCTTTGACAACTACCAACCACCTAGTAACACCATAGCAACAAAAAAAAATACCTTAGCAACCATCCTGAACACCCTAGCAACGTCTAGAAACGCTCTAGTAACCACCAAAAATACCGTAGCAACCACCCAGAACACCCTAGCAACTGTCTAGCAACCCCCCAGAACACCTAGCAACTGCCTAGCAACCACCCAGAACACCCTAGCAACTGCCTAGCAATGCCCTAGCATCCACCCAAAATACCATAGCAACTGCCTAGCAACACCATAGCAACCACCCAGAACACCCTAGCAACGCCCTAGCAACCACCAAGAATACCCTAGCAACCGCCTAGCAACCACCCAGAATACCCTAGCAACCGCCTAGCAACACCATAGCAACCACCCAGAATACCCTAGCAACCGCCTAGCAACGCCCTAGCAACCACCCAGAATACCCTAGCAACCGCCTAGCAACACCATAGCAACCACCCAGAACAGCCTAGCAACCACCTAGCAATGCCCTAGCAACCACCTAGAATACCCTAGCAACGCCCTAGCAACAACCCAGAATACCCTAGCAACCGCCTAGCAACACCATAGCAACCACCCAGAACACCCTAGCAACTGCCTAGCAACGCCCTAGCAACCACCAAGAATACTCTAGCAACCGCCTAGCAACTACCCAGAATACCCTAGCAACCGCCTAGCAACACCATAGCAACCACCCAGAATACCCTAGCAACCGCCTAGCAACTCCATAGCAACCACTCAGAATACCCTAGCAACGCCCTAGCAACCGCCCAGAATACCCTAGCAACCGCCTAGCAACATCATAGCAACCACCCAGAATACCCTAGCAACCACCTAGCAACTCCATAGCAACCACCCAGAACACCCTAGCAACTGCCTAGCAACGCCCTAGCAACCACCCAGAATACCCTAGCAACCGCCTAGCAACACCATATCAACCACCCAGAACACCCTAGCAACTGCCTAGCAACGCCCTAGCAACCACCAAGAAAGCCCTAGCAACCGCCTAGCAACCACCCAGAATACCCTAGCAACCGCCTAGCAACGCCATAGCAACCACTCAGAACACCCTAGCAACTGCCTAGCGACGCCCTAGCAACCACCCAGAATACCCTAGCAACTGCCTAGCAACGCCCTAGCAACCACCCAGAATACCCTAGCAACCGCCTAACAACACCATAGCAACCACCCAGAACACCCTAGCAACCACCTAGCAACGCCCTAGCAACCACCAAGAATACCCTAGCAACCGCCTAGCAACGCCATAGCAACCACTCAGAACACCCTAGCAACCACCTGAACAACATGAATAAGCCATATCTCAGCACCAGAACATCGTACAGACATGTTTGTTGGCTCGTATGCAATCATGTACCACACTCTAGCAACCGAGTGGCGAGTTTTGCCACTGCAAGCACCACTTCACATTTTCTTCAGGAAATGTACATTCTAGTTAAGTTGGCTTGAGAGAGCCAACTTACTGAAATCCTATTTAAACTTATTAATGGTGCTTGCTGAAAGCAAGGCATCATTAGTGTTCTCTTGCATACTTATTATTAGTGGTGCTTGCTGAAAGCAAGGCATCACTATTGTTATTGCTCATACTTATTATTCTTCTTCTTCTTATTGTTCTGGACAAAAGTTTGGCGCGTAACTCGCCCCGCACCGTTTGTCACAGACCCATGAATGAGGTGTCAAATCGACCGGCTTATTGAGGAGAGGTGTGCTATGACTTTTATAAGCGATCGGGGGTGCGGTGTTCGCCCCAGGGGCGAAAAAGCGCCCCAAAAAGTTCCATTGACTTAACATTGCGACGAACTTTGAGCACTCATAGCTCTGAGCGAGGATTTTGCAGAAACGTGTGATTTGCCACATTTGAAGAGGCTGACAGGCTCTGTAAGAACATACCGTACAATGGGGTAAAAGTTGCACCCCTGGGGGGCAGGAGCGTCCCAAAGTTGTCCCATTGACTTACTATGGGGAAGGAATGTCCCGTGAAACACACATGCTTTTCCTACTATGGTAAATTGCATAGGGATTTTGTAATGAACGTATCTCTGGATCACAGTGTCATAGAGACAAGGGGGAGGGCTCACCTTACTCAGATGACCAATCAGTCTCTCAGGATCATTGTGAAGCTATCAAGCCACGCCCTAGCAACCATTTAGAGCACCTTAGCAACAAGTCCCATAGACTTCCATTGAAAGAGATCAAAGGGATATCTCAGGACTGAATTGTCATAGAAACATGGGGGTGGTCTCATTTGACTCGGGGCAGCAAACAGCCAATCATGAATCACCTCAACACTTCCTAGCCCCTCCCTAGCAACCATTGTCGAGCACCTTAGCAACCAAAATTCATAGAGAGATATCTTCTATTCTGAATGTCACAGTGGCATGGGAGTTGGTTTATATCATACATACTGACAAGCAGCCTTTGGAGTTTCATGATTGGCAGCTGCCAAGCCACTCCCTAGCAACCAAACAGAGTACCCTAGCAACCATTTTGCAAGACCTATATCTCTGCATCAGAACATCATAAAGAGATGGGGTTAACACAAGTTTGACTCAGGGCAGCAAACGGCCAATCATAAATCACCTCAACACTTCCTAGCCCCTCCCTAGCAACCATTGTCGAGCACCTTAGCAACAACAATCCAAAGAGGGATATCTTCCATTCTGAATGTCACAGAGGCATGGGAGTTGGTTTATATCATTCATAGTGACAAGAAGCCTTTGGAATTGCATCATTGGCAGGTGCCAAGTAACTCCATAGCAACCAAACAGAGTACCCTAGCAACCAAAATCCAAAGAGGCATATCTTACATTCTGAATGTCACAGAGGCATGGGAGTTGGATTATATAATTCATAATGACAAGAAGCCTTTGGAATTTCATCATTGACAGCTGACAAGCCACTCCCTAGCAACCAAACAGAGTACCCTAGCAACCAAAATCCATAGAGGCATATCTTCCATTCTGAATGTCGCAGAGGCATGGGAGTTGGTTTATATCATTCATAGTGACAAGAAGCCTTTGGAGTTTCATGATTGGCAGCTGACAAGCCACTCGCTAGCAACCAAATAGAGTACCCTAGCAACCGTTTAGCAAAACGTATATCTCTGCATCAGAACATCGTATAGAGATGGGAGTTGGTTTATATCATTCATGCTAACAAGAAGCCTTTGTAGTTTCATCATTAGCAGCTGACAAGCATCTCCATAGCAACCTAACAGAGTACCCTAGCAACCATTTTACAAGACCTACATCTCTGCATCAGAATATTGTATAGAGATGGGGGTTGGCTCATTAGTTTCAGTTGTAAAACAGCCTGTAAATATCACCATGGTAACTGTGTATTCACACCCTAGCAACCATTTAGAGCCACCTAGCAACCATATTGCAACATATAGAAGCCATATTTCAGCTCCACAACATCGTACAGACATGGTTGTTGGCTCGAATGCAAACATGTACAACACCCTAGCAACCGAGTGGCGAGTTTTGCCACTGCAAGCACCACTTCACATTTTCTTCAGGAAATGTACATTCTAGTTATTATTATTCTTCTGAGCGTAAAAATTTACAACTCAAACTCCTCCTAGAGCTTTAACTTCACATACTCCAAACTCGGCACAGACACTCAAACTGATCTGACTCGGTGTGCTATATCTTTTCAGACTGATCCGACTTACGGTTTTCCTAAAAATGACGATCAAAACTCGAAAAAACTCATTCAAAAACTCCCATTGACTTACATTGGGGAGTTCTAAAAAATTCAAACCGACAAAATTTAAATCTAAACACCTTGAAGACTAAACCAAACTGCCATTCTATATACTATATGAGCCATTGAGACTCATTTAAACTAATAAACTCTAAACTCATACACTTATAAACTAATTAACTTATAAACTCATGAATTCATAGACTTATGAACTCTTAAACTCATAAATTAATAAACTCTGAACTCTTAAACTCATTTAAACTTATAAACTCTAAACTCATTAAAACTTATAAACTCTAAACTCATTTAAAACTTATAAACTCTAAACTCAAAAACTCTTACACTTATAAACTCATCATTTTATACACTTATAAACTCTAAACTCATAAACTCTGAGTGTGTGTGTGTGTGTGTGTGAACACACACACACACACACACACACGCACACACACTAAACTCATTTAAACTTAAACTCTAAACTCATTTAAACTTATAAACTCAAAACTCAAAAACTCGTAAACTACTTTAAACTTCAAACCACTTCTTAAGTTTAAAGCTTCCAGCTCCCAAGCAACTCCATAGCAACCAAACTTGAGTACCCTAGCAACCGTTTTGCAAGACCTATATCTCTGTATCAGAACATCGTATAGAGATGAGGTTTGGCTCTTTTGACTCATGCTAGCAAACAGCACTTCCAACATGCTACACATGCTAGCACTGAATAGCTACATGCTAATAACGATTAGTTAAGTGCTATATCATGCCAAGATCATGCTAAGAACTCTATAAAGACTCCATAGTAACCATCTGTGACAACTACCAACCACCTAGCAACACCATAGCAACCGCCCAGAACACCCTAGCAACCGCCTAGTAACCGCCCAGAATACCTTAGCAACCGCCTAGCAACACCATAGCAACCACCCAGAACACCCTAACAACCGCCTAGCAACAACTCAGAATACCCTAGCAACCGCCTAGCAACACCATAGCAACCACCCAGAACACCCTAGCAACCGCCTAGCAACCACCCAGAATACCCTAGCAACCGCCTAGCAACACCATAGCAACCACCCAGAACACCCTAGCAACCGCCTAGCAACCACCCAGAACACCCTAGCAACAGCATAGCAACCACTCCGAACACCCTAGCAACCGCCTAGCAACCACCCAGAATACCTTAGCAACCGCCTAGCAACACCATATCAACCACCCAGAACACCCTAGCAACCGCCTAGCAACCACCAAGAATACTCTAGCAACCGCCTAGCAACACCATAGCAACCACCCAGAACACCCTAGCAACCGCCTAGCAACACCATAGCAACCACCCAGAACACCCTAGCAACCGCCTAGCAACCGCCCAAAACACCCTAGCAACCGCCTAGCAACCACCCAGAATACCCTAGCAACCGCCTAGAAACAGCATAGCAACCACCCAAAAGACCCTAGCAACCGCCTAGCAAAAAGCGTTCTGGTCCAAACTTTCTCAAGCCAACTTAAAGTTTGTCTCGACGAACTTTTGCATCTAGTTAAGTTGGCTTGAGAGAGCCAACTTACTGATATTGTACTTAAACTTATTATTATTATTATTCTTCTGTTAAAAACTGTTGACTCAAACTCGTCCTAGAGCTTTAACTCTACATACTCCAAACTCGGCTCAGACACTCAAACTGATCTGAAGTTAGTTGCTATATCTTTTTAGACTGATCGGACTTACGGTTTTCCTAAAAATGACGATCAAAACTCGGAAAAACTCCCATTGACTTACATTGGGGAGTTCTAAAAAATTCAAATCCAGATTCAAACTCACCAACCGACGAAAATTCAAATCTAAATACCTTGAAGACTAAACCAAACTGCCGTTCTATATACTATATTAGCCAATGAGACTCATTTAAACTAATGAACTCTAAACTCATACACTTATAAACTAATTAACTTATAAACTCATGAATTCATAGACTTATGAACTCTTAAACCCATAAATTAATAAACTCTGAACTCAAACTCATTTAAACTTATAAACTCTAAACTCATTTAAACTTATAAACTCTAAATTCATTTAAACTTATAAACTAAACTCAAAAACTTGTACACTTATAAACTCATCCATTTATACACTTATAAACTCTAAACTCATAAACTCTGAGTGTGTGTGTGTGTGTGTGTGTGTGTGAACACACACACACACACACACACACACACACACACACACACACACACACACACACACACTCTAAACTCATTTAAACCTATAAACTCAAAACTCAAAAACTCGTAAACTACTTTAAACTTCAAACCACTTTAAACTTCTTAAGTTTAAAGCTTCCAGCTCCCAAGCAACTCCATAGCAACCAAACTTGAGTACCCTAGCAACCGTTTTGCAAGACCTATATCTCTGTATCAGAACATCGTATAGAGATGAGGTTTGGCTCTTTTGACTCATGCTAGTAAACAGCACTTCCAACATGCTACACATGCTAGCAGTGAATAGCTACATGCTAATAGCGATTAGTTGAGTGCTAAATCATGCCAAGATCATGCTAAGAACTATAAAAACTCCATAGTAACCATCTGTGACAACTACCAATCACCTAGTAACACCATAGCAACCGCCCAGAACACCCTAGCAACCGCCTAGCAACACCCTAGCAACCACCCAGAATACCCTAGCAACACCATAGCAACCACCAAAACACCCTAGCAACCACCTAGCAACATCATAGCAACCACCCAGAACACCCTAGCAACCGCCTAGCAACACCATAGTAACCACCAAAACACCCTAGCAACCGCCTAGCAACAGCATAGCAACCACCCAGAACAACCTAGCAACCGCCTAGCAACATCCTAGCAACCACCAAAACATCCTAGCAACCACCTAGAATACCCTAGCAACCGCCTAGCAACACCCTAGCAACCACCCAGAATACCATAGCAACCGCCTAGCAACATCATAGCAACCACCCAGAACACCCTAGCAACCGCCTAGCAACACCAAAGCGACCACCAAAACACCCTAGCAACCGCCTAGCAACATCCTAGCAACCACCCAGAACATCCTAGCAACCGCTTAGCAACACCATAGCAACCACCCAGAACACCCTAGCAACAGCATAGCAACCACCCAAAACACCCTAGCAACCACCCAGAACACCCTAGCAACCGCCTAGCAACCACCCAGAATACCCTAGCAACCGCCTAGCAACAGCATAGCAACCACCCAGAACTCCCTAGCAACCGCCTAGCAACCACCCAGAATACCCTAGCAACACCATAGCAACCACCCAGAACACCCTAGCAACCACCTAGCAACCACCCAGAATACCCTAGCAACCGCCTAGCAACACCCTAGCAACCACCCAGAACACCCTAGCAACCGCCTAGCAACCACCCAGAATACCTTAGCAACCGCCTAGCAACACCATAGCAACCACCCAGAACATCCTAGCAACCGCCTAGCAACCACCCAGAATACCCTAGCAACCGCCTAGCAACACCATATCAACCACCCAGAACACCCTAATTAATTTAAACTAAATTAAACTTCAAACTACTTTAAACTTTAAACTAAATTAAACTTCAAACTACTTTAAACTTTAAACTAAATTAAACTTCAAACTTCTTTAAACTTTAAACTAAATTAAACTTCAAACTACTTTAAACTTTAAACTAATTTAAACTTTAAACTACTTTAAACTTCAAACTATTTTAAACTTCAAACTACTTTAAACTTTAAACTAATTTAAACTTCAAACTTCTTCAAACTTTCTGGTCCGGCTTTCTCAAGCCAACTTAAAGTTTGTCTCGACGAACTTTTTAATCTAGTTATTATTATTATTCTTCTGTTAAAAACTGTTGACTCAAACTCGTCCTAGAGCTTTAACTCTACATACTCCAAACTCGGCTCAGACACTCAAACTGATCTGAAGTTAGTTGCTATATCTTTTTAGACTGATCGGACTTACGGTTTTCCTAAAAATGACGATCAAAACTCGGAAAAACTCCCATTGACTTACATTGGGGAGTTCTAAAAAATTCAAATCCAGATTCAAACTCACCAACCGACGAAAATTCAAATCTAAATACCTTGAAGACTAAACCAAACTGCCATTCTATATACTATATTAGCCAATGAGACTCATTTAAACTAATGAACTCTAAACTCATACACTTATAAACTAATTAACTTATAAACTCATGAATTCATAGACTTATGAACTCTTAAACCCATAAATTAATAAACTCTGAACTCAAACTCATTTAAACTTATAAACTCTAAACTCATTTAAACTTATAAACTCTAAATTCATTTAAACTTATAAACTAAACTCAAAAACTTGTACACTTATAAACTCATCCATTTATACACTTATAAACTCTAAACTCATAAACTCTGAGTGTGTGTGTGTGTGTGTGTGTGTGTGTGTGAACACACACACACACACACACACACACACACACACACACACACACACACACACACACACACACACACACACACACACACACACACACTCTAAACTCATTTAAACCTATAAACTCAAAACTCAAAAACTCGTAAACTACTTTAAACTTCAAACCACTTTAAACTTCTTAAGTTTAAAGCTTCCAGCTCCCAAGCAACTCCATAGCAACCAAACTTGAGTACCCTAGCAACCGTTTTGCAAGACCTATATCTCTGTATCAGAACATCGTATAGAGATGAGGTTTGGCTCTTTTGACTCATGCTAGTAAACAGCACTTCCAACATGCTACACATGCTAGCAGTGAATAGCTACATGCTAATAGCGATTAGTTGAGTGCTAAATCATGCCAAGATCATGCTAAGAACTATAAAAACTCCATAGTAACCATCTGTGACAACTACCAATCACCTAGTAACACCATAGCAACCTCCCAGAACACCCTAGCAACCGCCTAGCAACACCCTAGCAACCACCCAGAATACCCTAGCAACACCATAGCAACCACCCAGAATACCCTAGCAACCACCTAGCAACATCATAGCAACCACCCAGAACACCCTAGCAACCGCCTAGCAACACCATAGCAACCACCAAAACACCCTAGCAACCGCCTAGCAACAGCATAGCAACCACCCAGAACAACCTAGCAACCGCCTAGCAACACCCTAGCAACCACCAAAACATCCTAGCAACCACCTAGAATACCCTAGCAACCGCCTAGCAACACCCTAGCAACCACCCAGAATACCATAGCAACCGCCTAGCAACATCATAGCAACCACCCAGAACACCCTAGCAACCGCCTAGCAACACCAAAGCGACCACCAAAACACCCTAGCAACCGCCTAGCAACATCATAGCAACCACCCAGAACACCCTAGCAACCGCTTAGCAACACCATAGCAACCACCCAGAACACCCTAGCAACAGCATAGCAACCACCCAAAACACCCTAGCAACCACCCAGAACACCCTAGCAACCGCCTAGCAACCACCCAGAATACCCTAGCAACCGCCTAGCAACAGCATAGCAACCACCCAGAACTCCCTAGCAACCGCCTAGCAACCACCCAGAGTACCCTAGCAACCGCCTAGCAACACCATAGCAACCACCCAGAACACCCTAGCAACCACCTAGCAACCACCCAGAATACCCTAGCAACCGCCTAGCAACACCCTAGCAACCACCCAGAACACCCTAGCAACCGCCTAGCAACCACCCAGAATACCTTAGCAACCGCCTAGCAACACCATAGCAACCACCCAGAACACCCTAGCAACCGCCTAGCAACCACCCAGAATACCCTAGCAACCGCCTAGCAACACCATATCAACCACCCAGAACACCCTAATTAATTTAAACTAAATTAAACTTCAAACTACTTTAAACTTTAAACTAAATTAAACTTCAAACTACTTTAAACTTTAAACTAAATTAAACTTCAAACTTCTTTAAACTTTAAACTAAATTAAACTTCAAACTACTTTAAACTTTAAACTAATTTAAACTTTAAACTACTTTAAACTTCAAACTATTTTAAACTTCAAACTACTTTAAACTTTAAACTAATTTAAACTTCAAACTTCTTCAAACTTTCTGGTCCGGCTTTCTCAAGCCAACTTAAAGTTTGTCTCGACGAACTTTTTAATCTAGTTATTAATATTATTATTATTCTTCTGTAAAAAAACTGTTGACTCAAACTCGTCCTAGAGCTTTAACTCTACATACTCCAAACTCGGCTCAGACACTCAAACTGATCTGACTCGCGTTGCTATATCTTTTCAGACTGATCGGACTTACGGTTTTCCTAAAAATGATGATCAAAACTCGGAAAAACTCCCATTGACTTGCATTGGGGAGTTCAAAAAAAATTCAAATTTAGATTCAAAATCACCAACCGACGAAAATTCAAATCAAAATACCTTGAAGACTAAACCAAACTGCCGTTCTATATACTATATTAGCCATTGAGACTCATTTAAACTAATGAACTCTAAACTCATACACTTATAAACTAATTAACTTATAAACTCATGAATTCATAGACTTATGAACTCTTAAACTCATAAATTAATAAACTCTGAACTCTTAAACTCATTTAAACTTATAAACTCTAAACTCATTTAAAACTTATAAACTTTAAACTCAAAAACTCTAACACTTATAAACTCATCAATTTATACACTTATAAACTCTAAACTCATAAACTCTGAGTGTGTGTGTGTGTGTGTGTGTGTGTGTGTGTGTGTGTGTGTGTGTGTGTGTGTGTGAACACACACACACACACATACACACACACTCTAAACTCATTTAAACTTGTAAACTTGTAAACTCAAAACTCGTAAACTACTTTAAACTTCAAACCACTTTAAACTTCTTAAGTTTAAAGCTTCCAGCTCCCAAGCAACTCCATAGCAACCAAACTTGAGTACCCTAGCAACCGTTTTGCAAGACCTATATCCAGGGCCGGCCCGCGGCATAGGCGGAATAGGCAAATGCTAGGGGCACCACTCATCCATAGGGGCGTTTTTTTTATATATATATAATACTATGTTTTTTTTTTACATTTTTTTTTTTTTTTATAATACTATTTTAAAAGCATTAATTCGAAATACTACCAAATAAAGCAAAAAAGTCCGCTCATCAATCTTCCCCTGCCCATCGAGTGCTTGAAGTGCGTCAGAAACAGAGCGCGCGCGCGATCAGTTGTTGGTAATTTGTTGTGTAGCGTGCGCGACGCCGCATCCAATGTAGACAGCACTGCTTTTGTTAACACACAGCTCGTAGAAACGGGCCTGGCAGCTCGCGCCAGTTCTAGACACGGTGAAAGTTTCCTGATTGTGACGGATGGCCGAATTTACATGACACATTATAGATGAGCATAGTCTGCGATAGATACAGTGTCAAAAAGAAGAGAAGAGGATAAAAGGGGATAAAGACAGAGGTAAAGTGATGTAGTGAATGAACAATTTATTGCATAGGAGTAAGATACTATAATTTCATGGCAGTTATTTTTACCTTAAACTTAATGTTAGCAGTTGTTCTGAGTTCTCCAGAGTCCCCAGAATGTTTGATTTTGTAACAATCATGTCAGTTTTAAGACGCATTTTTTATTATCACTTTTTTTATTAATGTTTTACTCTACAGTTGTGCAGTTTTGGGGGGATACAGTTTGGAAACATTACTATTTTTAATGTTTTTGAAAGATGTTTCTTCTGCTCATCAAGCCTGCATTTATTTGATCAAAAATACAGAAAAAAATAATAAATATTGTGATATTACAATTTAAAATAATTGGTTTTCAATTTATTATACTTTAAATTATCATTTATTTATGTGATGCAAAGCTGAATTTTTAGCATCATTACTCCAGTCTTCAGTGTCACATGTGACATCCGGTCTATGATCCTTTAGAAATCATTCTAATATTCTGATTTATTATGAGTGTTGGAAACAGTTCTGCTGCCTAATATATTTGATGAATAAAATGTTAAAAAGAACTGCATTTATTAAAAATAAATAAAAAATATTTTCTAATTATATAAATCTTCTTTACTATCACTTTTTATCAATTTAACACATTCTTGCTGAATAAAAGTATTGATTTATTTAAAAAAAGAAAGAACAAAATTACTGACCCCAAATTACTGACCAGTAGAGTATATTGTTGTTACAAAAGATTTATATTTTTTTAAAAAAAAATTCTTCTTCTTTTTTTTTTTTTTTACTTTTTATTCATCAAAGTATCCTAAAAAGTATCACAGGTTATGAAAAAATATTAAGCAGCAGAACTGTTTCCAACTTTAATAATGATTCATCATATTAGAATGATTTCTAAAGGATCATTTGATAGACTGGAGTAATGATCCTGAAAATTCAGCTTTGCATCACAGAAATAAATGATAATTTAAAGTATAATAAATTGAAAACCAATTATTTTAAATTGTAATAATATATCACAATATTATTTTTTTTTTCTGTACTTTTGATCAAATAAATGCAGGCTTGATGAGCAGAAGAAATTTCTTTCAAAAACATTAAAAATAGTAATGTTTCCAAACTTTTGGCCTGTACTGTATATGGAATTTTTAAAATGTATTTGCCAAAATTAGTAATGATATTTATTTACAGGTTTATTCAAAATAGCAAAGTTCACATTAAATCTGTATTGTAAAACGTGCTATAAAAGACAATGGGGACTTGACTTGAATGCTATAATGCTCTTGGTATTTGTGTTTAGGCTGTAATGTGTGTGTGTGTGTGTGTGTGTATGTATATATATATATATATATATATATATATATATATATATATATATATATATATATATATATATATATATGCTAAATAATCATGAACACAATGACGGGGTGAAATGGGCTGTGATGCATGGGGCACCAGGTAAAATCTTGCCTAGGGCAGCAAATTGGTCAGGGCCGGCCCTGCCTATATCTCTGTATCAGAACATCGTATAGAGATGAGGTTTGGCTCTTTTGACTCATGCTAGCAAACAGCACTTCCAACATGCTACACATGCTAGCAGTGAATAGCTACATGCTAATAGTAATGAGTTAAGTGCTATATCATGCCAAGATCATGCTAAGAACTCTATAAAGACTCCATAGTAACCATCTGTGACAACTACCAACCACGTAGTAACATCATAGCAACCACCCAGAATACCTTAGCAACACCATAGCAACCACCCAGGACACCCTAGCAAACGCCTAGCAACCACCCAGAATACCTTAGCAACTGCCTAGCAACACCATAGCAACCACCCAGAACACCCTAGCAACCGCCTAGCAACCACCTAGCAACACCATAGCAACCACCCAGAACACCCTAGCAACTGCCTAGCAACCACCCAAAACACCCTAGCAACCGCCTAGCAACCACCCAGAACACCCTAGCAACCAACCAGAATACTCTAGCAACCACCCAGAACACCCTAGCAACCGCCTAGCAACACCCTAGCAACCACCCAAAATACCTTAGCAACTGCCTAGCAACAGCCTAGCAACCACCCAGAACACCCTAGCAACCGCCTAGCAACACCCTAGCAACCACCCAGAACACCCTAGCAACCACCTAGCAACCACCCAAAACACCCTAGCAACCGCCTAGCAACCACCCAGAATACCCTAGCAACCGCCTAGCAACACCATAACAACCACCCAGAACACCCTAGCAACCACCCAGAATACCCAAAACACCCTAGCAACCGCCTAGCAACCACCCAGAACACCCTAGCAACCAACCCAAATACCCTAGCAACTACCTAGCAACAGCATAGCAACCACCCAGAACACCCTAGCAACCGCCTAGCAACCACCCAAAATACCTTAGCAACCGCCTAGCAACATCATAGCAACCACCCAGAACACCCTAGCAACCGCCTAGCAAAAAACTTTCTGGTCCAAACTTTCTCAAGCCAACTTAAAGTTTGTCTCGACGAACTTTAGCATCTAGTTATTAATGGTGCTTGCTGAAAGCAAGGCATCATTAGTGTTCTCTTGCATACTTATTATTATTAGTGGTGCTTGCTGAAAGCAAGGCATCACTATTGTTATTGCTCATACTTATTATTCTTATTATTATTAATGGTGCTTGCTGAAAGCAAGGCATCATTAGTGTTCTCTTGCATACTTATTATTAGTGGTGCTTGCTGAAAGCAAGGCATCACTATTGTTATTGCTCATACTTATTATTCTTCTTCTTCTTCTTATTGTTCTGGACAAAAGTTTGGCGCGTAACTCGCCCCGCACCGTTTGTCACAGACCCATGAATGAGGTGTCAAATCGACCGGCTTATTGAGGAGAGGTGTGCTATGACTTTTATAAGCGATCGGGGGTGCGGTGTTCGCCCCAGGGGCGAAAAAGCGCCCCAAAAAGTTCCATTGACTTAACATTGCGACGAACTTTGAGCACTCATAGCTCTGAGCGAGGATTTTGCAGAAACGTGTGATTTGCCACATTTGAAGAGGCTGACAGGCTCTGTAAGAACATACCTCACAATGGGGTAAAAGTTGCACCCCTGGGGGGCAGGAGCGTCCCAAAGTTGTCCCATTGACTTACTATGGGGAAGGAATGTCCCGTGAAACACACATGCTTTTCCTACTATGGTAAATTGCATAGGGATTTTGTAATGAACGTAGCTCTGGATCACAGTGTCATAGAGACAAGGGGGAGGGCTCATCTTACTCAGATGACCAATCAGTCTCTCAGGATCATTGTGAAGCTATCAAGCCACGCCCTAGCAACCATTTAGAGCACCTTAGCAACAAGTCCCATAGACTTCCATTGAAAGAGATCAAAGGGATATCTCAGGACTGAATTGTCATAGAAACATGGGGGTGGTCTCATTTGACTCGGGGCAGCAAACAGCCAATCATGAATCACCTCAACACTTCCTAGCCCCTCCCTAGCAACCATTGTCGAGCACCTTAGCAACCAAAATTCATAGAGAGATATCTTCTATTCTGAATGTCACAGAGGCATGGGAGTTGGTTTATATCATACATACTGACAAGCAGCCTTTGGAGTTTCATGATTGGCAGCTGCCAAGCCACTCCCTAGCAACCAAACAGAGTACCCTAGCAACCATTTTGCAAGACCTATATCTCTGCATCAGAACATCATAAAGAGATGGGGTTAACACAAGTTTGACTCAGGGCAGCAAACGGCCAATCATAAATCACCTCAACACTTCCTAGCCCCTCCCTAGCAACCATTGTCGAGCACCTTAGCAACAACAATCCAAAGAGGGATATCTTCTATTCTGAATGTCACAGAGGCATGGGAGTTGGTTTATATCATACATACTGACAAGCAGCCTTTGGAGTTTCATGATTGGCAGCTGCCAATCCACTCCCTAGCAACCAAACAGAGTACCCTAGCAACCATTTTGCAAGACCTATATCTCTGCATCAGAACATCATAAAGAGATGGGGTTAACACAAGTTTGACTCAGGGCAGCAAACGGCCAATCATAAATCACCTCAACACTTCCTAGCCCCTCCCTAGCAACCATTGTCGAGCACCTTAGCAACAACAATCCAAAGAGGGATATCTTCTATTCTGAATGTCACAGAGGCATGGGAGTTGGTTTATATCATACATACTGACAAGCAGCCTTTGGAGTTTCATGATTGGCAGCTGCCAAGCCACTCCCTAGCAACCAAACAGAGTACCCTAGCAACCATTTTGCAAGACCTATATCTCTGCATCAGAACATCATAAAGAGATGGGGTTAACACAAGTTTGACTCAGGGCAGCAAACGGCCAATCATAAATCACCTCAACACTTCCTAGCCCCTCCCTAGCAACCATTGTCGAGCACCTTAGCAACAACAATCCAAAGAGGGATATCTTCTATTCTAAATGTCACAGAGGCATGGGAGTTGGTTTATATCATACATACTGACAAGCAGCCTTTGGAGTTTCATGATTGGCAGCTGCCAAGCCACTCCCTAGCAACCAAACAGAGTACCCTAGCAACCATTTTGCAAGACCTATATCTCTGCATCAGAACATCATAAAGAGATGGGGTTAACACAAGTTTGACTCAGGGCAGCAAACGGCCAATCATAAATCACCTCAACACTTCCTAGCCCCTCCCTAGCAACCATTGTCGAGCACCTTAGCAACAACAATCCAAAGAGGGATATCTTCTATTCTGAATGTCACAGAGGCATAGGAGTTGGTTTATATCATACATACTGACAAGCAGCCTTTGGAGTTTCATGATTGGCAGCTGCCAAGCCACTCCCTAGCAACCAAACAGAGTACCCTAGCAACCATTTTGCAAGACCTATATCTCTGCATCAGAACATCATAAAGAGATGGGGTTAACACAAGTTTGACTCAGGGCAGCAAACGGCCAATCATAAATCACCTCAACACTTCCTAGCCCCTCCCTAGCAACCATTGTCGAGCACCTTAGCAACAACAATCCAAAGAGGGATATCTTCCATTCTGAATGTCACAGAGGCATGGGAGTTGGTTTATATCATTCATAGTGACAAGAAGCCTTTGGAATTGCATCATTGGCAGGTGCCAAGTAACTCCATAGCAACCAAAAAGAGTACCCTAGCAACCAAAATCCAAAGAGGCATATCTTACATTCTGAATGTCACAGAGGCATGGGAGTTGGATTATATAATTCATAATGACAAGAAGCCTTTGGAATTTCATCATTGACAGCTGACAAGCCACTCCCTAGCAACCAAACAGAGTACCCTAGCAACCAAAATCCAAAGAGGCATATCTTCCATTCTGAATGTCGCAGAGGCATGGGAGTTGGTTTATATCATTCATAGTGACAAGAAGCCTTTGGAGTTTCATGATTGGCAGCTGACAAGCCACTCGCTAGCAACCAAATAGAGTACCCTAGCAACCGTTTAGCAAAACGTTTATCTCTGCATCAGAACATCGTATAGAGATGGGAGTTGGTTTATATCATTCATGCTAACAAGAAGCCTTTGTAGTTTCATCATTAGCAGCTGACAAGCATCTCCATAGCAACCAAACAGAGTACCCTAGCAACCATTTTACAAGACCTACATCTCTGCATCAGAATATTGTATAGAGATGGGGGTTGGCTCATTAGTTTCAGTTGTAAAACAGCCTGTAAATATCACCATGGTAACTGTGTATTCACACCCTAGCAACCATTTAGAGCCACCTAGCAACCATATTGCAACATATAGAAGCCATATTTCAGCTCCACAACATCGTACAGACATGGTTGTTGGCTCGAATGCAAACATGTACAACACCCTAGCAACCGAGTGGCGAGTTTTGCCACTGCAAGCACCACTTCACATTTTCTTCAGGAAATGTACATTCTAGTTATTATTCTTATTCTTATTATTATTCTGGACAAAGTTTGGCGCGTAATGCGCCCCGCACCGTTTGTCACAGACCCCTGAGTGAGGTGTCAAATCGACCGGCTCATTGAGGAGAGGTGTGCTATGACTTTTCTAAGCGATCGGGTGTACGATGTTCGCACAGCGGACGAAAAAGCGGCCAAAAAAGTCCCATTGACTTAACATGGGGAGTTCTAAAAACATTTGAATCCCAACTGCCGTTTTCACACACACAGACTCCAAAGGGCCTGACAGCCCTGCGTCTCTCCCTCTCTCTCTCCCTCAGAGGATTTACATTATCAAGCAGCCAATAAGTAATGGCTTAAAATCTTCATAGCCACACCCTAGCAACCAGTTTCAGCACCCTAGCAACCACTAAGAGCTCCCTAGCAACCACCCTAAACAAAAAAAAAAATGTTTTTTACATTTTTTTGTATTTTTTAACGCAATATTACACTTGTGGCCTTGCGATATTGCTCCATGCTTGTGCCTATTCGGCCATAGGCACGAGGCCGCAGGCCGAGTGCCGTACTGAAGGCACTCGTTATTAAAGATTTTAATAACTCTATAAAAACTCCATAGTAACCATCTTTGACAACTACCAACCACCTAGTAACACCATAGCAACTAAAAAAAATACCTTAGCAACCATCCTGAACACCCTAGCAACGTCTAGAAACGCTCTAGTAACCACCAAAAATACCGTAGCAACCACCCAGAACATCCTAGCAACTGTCTAGCAACCCCCCAGAACACCTAGCAACTGCCTAGCAACCACCCAGAACACCCTAGCAACTGCCTAGCAACGCCCTAGCATCCACCCAAAATACCATAGCAACTGCCTAGCAACACCATAGCAACCACCCAGAACACCCTAGCAACCACCAAGAATACCCTAGCAACGCCCTAGCAACCACCCAGAATACCCTAGCAACCGCCTAGCAACACCATAGCAACCACCCAGAATACCCTAGCAACCGCCTAGCAACACCATAGCAACCACCCAGAATACCCTAGCAACTGCCTAGCAACGCCCTAGCAACCACCCCGAATACCCTAGCAACCGCCTAGCAACACCATAGCAACCACCCAGAATACCCTAGCAACCGCCTAGCAACGCCCTAGCAACCACCCAGAATACCCTAGCAACCGCCTAGCAACGCCCTAGCAACCACCCAGAATACCCTAGCAACTGCCTAGCAACCACCCAGAATACCTTAGCAACACCATAGCAACCACCCAGAACACCCTAGCAACTGCCTAACAACACCCTAGCAACCGCCTAGCAACCACCCAGAACACCCTAGCAACCACCTAGCAACACCATAGCAACCACCCAGAACACCCTAGCAACTGCCTAGCAACCACCCAGAACACCCTAGCAACCGCCTAGCAACCACCCAGAATACCTTAGCAACCGCCTAGCAACACCATAGCAACTACCCAGAACACCCTAGCAACCGCCTAACAACACCCTAGCAACCGCCTAGCAACCAACCAGAACACCCTAGCAACCGCCTAGCAACACCATAGCAACCACACAGAACACCCTAGCAATCGCCTAACAACCCCCCATAATACCCTAGCAACCGCCTAGCAACCACCCAGAACACCCTAGCAACCGCCTAGCAAAAAACATTCTGGTCCAAACTTTCTCAAGCCAACTTAAAGTTTGTCTCGACGAACTTTTGCATCTAGTTATTATTATTCTTCTGACCCTAAAAATTTACAACTCAAACATTGTAGAGCTTTAACTCTACATACTCCAAACTCGGCTCAGACACTCAAACTGATCTGACTCGCGTTGCTATATCTTTTCAGACTGATCGGACTTACGGTTTTCCTAAAAATGACGATCAAAACTCGGAAAAACTCATTCAAAAACTCCCATTGACTTACATTGGGGAGTTCTAAAAAATTCAAATTTAGATTCAAACTGACCAACCGACGAAAATTCGAATCAAAATACCTTGAAGACTAAACCAAACTGCCGTTCTATATACTATATGAGCCATTGAGACTCATTTAAACTAATGCACTCTAAACTCATACACTTATAAAGTAATTAACTTATAAACTCATGAATTCATAGACTTATGAACTCTAAAACTCATAAATTAATAAACTCTGAACTCTTAAACTCATTTAAATTTATAAACTCTAAACTCATTTAAACTTATAAACTCAAAACTCATTTAAACTTATAAACTCAAAACTCAAAAACTCGTAAACTACTTTAAACTTCAAACCACTTTAAACTTATTAAGTTTAAAGCTCCCAGCTCCCAAGCAACTCCATAGCAACCAAACTTGAGTACCCTAGCAACCGTTTTGCAAGACCTATATCTCTGTATCAGAACATCGTATAGAGATGAGGTTTGGCTCTTTTGACTCATGCTAGCAAACAGCACTTCCAACATGCTACACATGCTAGCAGTGAATAGCTACATGCTAATAGCGATTAGTTAAGTGCTATATCATGCCAAGATCATGCTAAGAACTCTATAAAGACTCCATAGTAACCATCTGTGACAACTACCAACCACCTAGCAACACCATAGCAACCGCACAGAACACCCTAGCAACCGCCTAGCAACCGCCCAGAATACCTTAGCAACCGCCTAGCAACACCATAGCAACCACCCAGAACACCCTAGCAACCACCTAGCAACCACTCAGAATACCCTAGCAACCGCCTAGCAACACCATAGGAACCACCCAGAACACCCTAGCAACCGCCTATCAACCACCCAGAATACCCTAGCAACCGCCTAGCAACACCATAGCAACCACCCAGAACACCCTAGCAACCGCCTAACAACCACCCAGAACACCCTAGCAACAGCATAGCAACCACTCAGAACACCCTAGCAACCGCCTACCAACCACCCAGAATACCCTAGCAACCGCCTAGCAACACCATAGCAACCACCCAGAACACCCTAGCAACCAACTAGCAACCACCCAGAATACCCTAGCAACCGCCTAGCAACACCATAGCAACCAACCAGAACACCCTAGCAACCGCCTAGCAACCACCAAGAATACCCTAGCAACCGCCTAGCAACACCATAGCAACCACCCAGAACACCCTAGCAACACCATAGCAACCACCCAAAACACCCTAGCAACCGCCTAGCAACCACCCAGAATACCTTAGCAACCGCCTAGAAACAGCATAGCAACCACCCAAAAGACCCTAGCAACCGCCTAGCAACACCATAGCAACCACTCAGAACACCCTAGCAACCGCCTAGCAACCACCCAGAACACCCTAGCAACCGCCTAGCAACCACTCAGAACACCCTAGCAACCACCCAGAATACCCTAGCAACTGCCTAGCAACACCCTAGCAACCACCCAGAACACCCTAGCAACCGCCTAGCAACACCCTAGCAACCACCCAAAATACCTTAGCAACCGCCTAGCAACACCATAGCAACCACCCAGAACAACCTAGCAACCGCCTAGCAACCACCAACATACCTTAGCAACTGCCTAGCAACACCCTAGCAACCACCAAAACACCCTAGCAACCGCCTAGCAACCACCCAGAACACCCTAGCAACCGCCTAGCAACCACCCAGAACACCCTAGCAACCACCAAAACACCCTAGCAACCACCCAAAATACCTTAGCAACCGCCTAGCAACACCATAGCAACCACCCAGAACCCCCTAGCAACAGCATAGCAACCACCCAAAAGACCCTAGCAACCGCCTAGCAACACCATAGCAACCACTCAGAACACCCTAGCAACCGCCTAGCAACCACCCAGAACACCCTAGCAACCGCCTAGCAACCACCCAGAACACCCTAGCAACCGCCTAGCAACCACCCAGAACACCCAAGCAACCACCCAGAATACCCTAGCAACTGCCTAGCAACACCCTAGCAACCACCCAGAACACCCTAGCAACCGCCTAGCAACACCCTAGCAACCATCCAAAATACCTTAGCAACCGCCTAGCAACACCATAGCAACCACTCAGAACACCCTAGCAACCGCCTAGCAACCACCAACATACCTTAGCAACGGCCTAGCAACACCTTAGCAACCACCAAAAATACCCTAGCAACCGCTTAGCAACACCCTAGCAACCACCCAGAACACCCTAGCAACCACCCAGAAAACCCTAGCAACCACCTAGCAACCACCAAAAATACCTTAGCAACCGCCTAGCAACACCATAGCAACCACCCAGAACACCCTAGCAACCACCTAGCAACCACCCAGAACACCCTAGCAACCACCAAGCAACACCCTAGCAACAACCCAGAACACCCTAACATCCACCCAAAATACCTTAGAAACCGCCTAGCAAAACCATAGCAACCACCCAGAACACCCTAGCAACCGCCTAGCAACCACCCAACATACCATAGCAACCGCCTAGCAACACCCTAGCAACCACCCAAAATATCCTAGCAACCGCTTAGCAACACCCTAGCAACCACCCAGAACACCCTAGCAACCGCCTAGCAACCGCCCAAAACACCTTAGCAACCCACAAGAAAACCCCCAACAACTTTTTAACTTTAAACTACTTTAAACTTCAAACTAATTTAAACTTTAAGCTAATTTAAACTTCAAACTAATTTAAACTTTAAACTACTTTAAACTTCAAACTAATTGAAACTTTAAACTACATTAAACTTTAAACTAATTTAAACTTTAAACTAATTTAAACTTTAAGCTAATTTAAACTTCAAACTAATTTAAACTTTAAACTACTTTAAACTTTAAACTAATTTAAACTCCAAACTATTTTAAACTTCTTCAAACTTTCTGGTCCAAACTTTCTCAAGCCAACTTAAAGTTTGTCTCGACAAACTTTTGCATCTAGTTAAGTTGGCTTGAGAGAGCCAACTTACTGAAATCCTATTTAAAAACTGTTGACTCTATCTCCTCCTAGAGCTTTAACTCTACATACTCCAAACTCGGCTCAGACACTCAAACTGATCTGAAGTTAGTTGCTATATCTTTTCAGACTGATCGGACTTACGGTTTTCCTAAAAATGCCGATCAAAACTCGGAAAAACTCCCATTGACTTACATTAGGGAGTTCTAAAAAATTCAAATTTAGATTCAAACTGACCAACCGACGAAAATTCAAATCAAAACACCTTGAAGACTAAACCAAACTGCCGTTCTATATACTATATGAGCCATTGAGACTCATTTAAACTAATGCACTCTAAACTCATACACTTTTAAAGTAATTAACTTATAAACTCATGAATTCATAGACTTATGAACTCTAAAACTCATAAATTAATAAACTCTGAACTCTTAAACTCATTTAAATGTATAAACTCTAAACTCATTTAAACTTATAAACTCAAAACTCATTTAAACTTATAAACTAAACTCAAAAACTTGTACACTTATAAACTCATCCATTTATACACTTATAAACTCTACACTCATAAACTCTGAGTGTGTGTGTGTGTGTACACACACACACACACACACACACTCTAAACTCATTTAAACTTATAAACTCAAAACTCAAAAACTCGTAAACTACTTTAAACGTCAAACCACTTTAAACTTATTAAGTTTAAAGCTTCCAGCTCCCAAGCAACTCCATAGCAACCAAACTTGAGTACCCTAGCAACCGTTTTGCAAGACCTATATCTCTGCATCAGAACATCGTATAGAGATGAGGTTTGGCTCTTTTGACTCATGCTAGCAAACAGCACTTCCAACATGCTACACATGCTAGCAGTGAATAGCTACATGCTAATAGCGATTAGTTAAGTGCTAAATCATGCCAAGATCATGCTAATAACTCTATAAAAACTCCATAGTAACCATCTGTGACAACTACCAACCACCTAGTAACACCATAGCAACAGCCCAGAACACCCTAGCAACCGCCTAGCAACCACCCAGAATACCTTAGCAACCGCCTTGCAACACCATAGCAACCACCCAGAACACCCTAGAAACCACCTAGCAACCACCCAGAATACCTTAGTAAAAGCCTAGCAACACCATAGCAACCACCAAAACACCCTAGCAACCGCCTAGCAACACCCTAGCAACCACCCAGCATACCATAGCAACTGCCTAGCAACACCATAGCAACCACCCAGAACACCCTAGCAACCGCCTAGCAACATCATAGCAACCACCTAGAACACCCTAGCAACCGCCTAGCAACACCCTAACAACCCCCAGAATACCCTAGCAACCGCCTAGCAACAGCATAGCAACACCTAGCAACACCCTAGCAACCAACCAGAATACCCTAGCAACTGCCTAGCAACACCATAGCAACCACCAAAACACCCTAGCAACCGCCTAGCAACATCATAGCAACCACCTAGAACACCCTGGCAACCGCCTAGCAACACCCTAGCAACCCCCCATAATACCCTAGCAACAGCATAGCAACCACCAAAACACCATAGCAACCGCCTAGCAACAGCATAGCAACCACCAAAACACCCTAGCAACCGCCTAGCAACAGCATAGCAACCACCCAGAACACCCTAGCAACAGCATAGCAACCACCCAAAACACCCTAGCAACCGCCTAGCAACAGCATAGCAACCACCCAGAACACCCTAGCAACCGCCTAGCAACCACCCAAAATACCCTAGCAACCGCCTAGCAACACCATAGCAACCACCCAGAACACCCTAGCAACCGCCTAGCAACACCATAGCAACCACCCAAAACACCCTAGCAACCGCCTAGCAACCACCCAGAATACCTTAGCAACCGCCTAGCAACACCATAGCAACTACCCAGATCACCCTAGCAGCCGCCTAGCAACACCATAGCAACCACCCAGAATACCCTAGCAACCGCCTAGCAACCACCCAGAATACCTTAGCAACCGCCTAGCAACACCATAGCAACCACCCAGAACACCCTAGCAACCACCTAGCAACAGCATAACAACCACCCAGATCACCCTAGCAGCCGCCTAGCAACACCATAGCAACCACCCAGAATACCCTAGCAACCGCCTAGCAACCACCCAGAATACCTTAGCAACCGCCTAGCAACACCATAGCAACCACCCAGAACACCCTAGCAACCGCCTAGCAACACCATAGCGACCACCCATAACATCCTAGCAACCGCCTAGCAAAAAACGTTCTGGTCCAAACTTTCTCAAGCCAACTTCAAAGTTTGTCTCGACGAACTTTTGCATCTAGTTATTAAGTTGGCTTGAGAGAGCCAACATATTGAAATCCTATTTAAACTTATTATTATTATTATTATTATTATTATTATTATTATTCTGACCGTAAAAATTTACAACTCAAACTCCTCCTAGAGCTTTAACTCTACAAACTCCAAATTCGGCTCAGACACTCAAACTGATCTGACTCGAGTTGCTATATCTTTTCAGACTGATCGGACTTACGGTTTTCCTAAAAATGACGATCAAAACTCGAAAAAACTCATTCAAAAACTCCATTGACTTACATTGGGGAGTTCTAAAAAATTCAAACCGACGAAAATTCAAATCAAAATACCTTGAAGACTAAACCAAACTGCCATTCTATATACTATATGAGCCATTGAGACTCATTTAAACTAATGAACTCTAAACTCAAAACGTGTGTGTGAGAGAGAGAGAGAGAGAGCGTGTGTGTCTATGTGCGTGAGTGTGTGTGTGTGTGTGTGTGTGTGTGTGTGTAAACTCAAATACTCGTACACACTCATTTAAACTAATGAACTCTAAACTCAAAACGTGTGTGTGTGTGTGAGAGAGAGAGAGAGCGTGTGTGTCTATGTGCGTGAGTGTGTGTGTGTGTGTGTGTGTGTGTGTGTGTGTGTGTGTGTGTGTGTGTGTGTGTGTGTGTGTGTGTTAATGAGCTTGTCTGTGTGTGTGTGAGTGAGTTAGTGGGTGTGTGTGTGTGTGTGTGAGAGAGAGATAGTGTGTGTGTGTGTGTGAGAGAGAGTGAGAGTCTGTGTGTGCATGTGTGTGTGTGTGTGTGTGTGTGTGTGTGTGTGTGTGTGTGTGTCGAAAATTTAAATCTAAACACCTTGAAGACTAAACCAAACTGCCGTTCTATATACTATATGAGCCATTGAGACTAATTTAAACTAATAAACTCTAAACTCATACACTTATAATTAGAATAAGTGTATGAGATTAACTAATTAACTTATAAACTCATGAATTCATAGACTTATAAACTATTAAACTCATAAATTAATAAACTCTGAACTCTTAAACTCATTTAAACTTATAAACTCTAAACTCATTTAAACTTATAAACTCAAAACTCAAAAACTCATACACTTATAAACTCTAAACTCAAACTCTTGAGTGTGCGTGTGTGTGTCTGAGTGTGTGTGTGTGTCTGAGTGAGTGTGTGAGCGAGTTAGTGTGTGTGTGTGTGTGTGTGTGTGTGTGTGTGCGTGTGTGTGTATGTATCTATCTATTAACTTATCAATCTATCTGCCATAAACTTCAAACTACCGTAAACTACTTTAAACTTCAAACCACTTCAAACTTCTTACGTTTAAAGCTCCCAGCTCCCAAGCAACTCCATAGCAACCAAACTTGAGTACCCTAGCAACCGTTTTGCAAGACCTATATCTCTGTATCAGAACATCGTATAGAGATGAGGTTTGGCTCTTTTGACTCATGCTAGCAAACAGCACTTCCAACATGCTACACATGCTAGCAGTGAATAGCTACATGCTAATAGCGATTAGTTAAGTGCTAAATCATACCAAGATCAAGCAAACAACTATATCAAAACTCCATAGTAACCATCTGTGACAACTACCAACCACCTAGCAACACCATAGCAACCACCCAGAAAACCCTAGCAACCGCCTAGCAACACCATAGCAACCACCCAGAACACCCTAGCAACTGCCTAGCAACCACCCAGAATACCCTAGCAACCACCTAGCAACACCATAGTAACCACCCAGAACACCCTAGCAACCGCCTAGCAACCACCCAGAACACCCTAGCAACACCATAGCAACCACTCAGAACACCCTAGCAACCGCCTAGCAACCACTCAGAATACCCTAGCAACCGCCTAGCAACACCATAGCAACCACCCAGAACACCCTAGCAACCGCCTAGCAACCACCCAGAATACCCTAGCAACCGCCTAGCAACACCATAGCAACCACCCAGAACACCCTAGCAACAGCATAGCAACCACTCAGAACACCCTAGCAACCGCCTAGCAACCACCCAGAATACCTTAGCAACCGCATAGCAACACCATAGCAACCACCCAGAACACCCTAGCAACCGCCTAGCAACCACTCAGAATACCCTAGCAACCGCCTAGCAACACCATAGCAACCACCCAGAACACCCTAGCAACCGCCTAGCAACCACCCAGAATACCCTAGCAACCGCCTAGCAACACCATAGCAACCACCCAGAATAGCCTAGCAACCGCCTAGCAACCACCAAGAATACCCTAGCAACCGCCTAGCAACACCATAGCAACCACCCAGAACACCCTAACAACCGCCTAGCAACACCATAGCAACCACCCAGAACACCCTAGCAACCGCCTAGCAACCACCCAAAACACCCTAGCAACCGCCTAGCAACCACCCAGAATACCCTAGCAACCGCCTAGAAACAGCATAGCAACCACCCAAAAGACCCTAGCAACCACCTAGCAACCACCCAAAAGACCCTAGCAACCGCCTAGCAAAAAGCGTTCTGGTCCAAACTTTCTCAAGCCAACTTAAAGTTTGTCTTGACGAACTTTTGCATCTAGTTATTATTAATCTTCTGTTAAAAACTGTTGACTCAAACTCGTCCTAGAGCTTTAACTCTACATACTCCAAACTCGGCTCAGACACTCAAACTGATCTGAAGTTAGTTGCTATATCTTTTCAGACTGATCGGACTTACGGTTTTCCTAAAAATGACGATCAAAACTCGGAAAAACTCCCATTGACTTACATTAGGGAGTTCTAAAAAATTCAAATTTAGATTCAAACTGACCAACCGACGAAAATTCAAATCAAAATACCTTGAAGACTAAACCAAACTGCCGTTCTATATACTATATGAGCCATTGAGACTCATTTAAACTAATGCACTCTAAACTCATACACTTATAAAGTAATTAACTTATAAACTCATGAATTCATAGACTTATGAACTCTAAAACTCATAAATTAATAAACTCTGAACTCTTAACCCTCTGGGGTCTGGGGTGTTTTTGGGGTCCTTGAGATGTTCTGACATGCCCTGACATTTGTGCTTTTTTCAGTTGCTTATAAACATATTAATGGCAAAAAAAAATTACACACTATTTAGCACAAACAGGGCTACCATAATATGTGAGCAACAAGAATGTACATGTCTGCATTTTTGAGAGAATAATGTTTATGCGTGGTTATTGAAAAAACTAAAAACTAAAGTTTCTGAAATAAGGCCACAAAACACATACTAAATATGTGGCAATAAGACTTTTGACTAATGGATTTCATCGCCTAGTGTTTTTTCTTCAAAATGATATGAAAATCATCCTGCCTAATCATCCACAAAAAAACGATACATTGATTTTAGTTTTGTGAAACACTTTTAGTTTGGAAAGCCAATATGCGGATGGGGCGTAAACGCTCCAACAGCATCATGCATATGTAGTAGTTCACACCTGGTGAGACTACGTCCCTGCATACTTAATGAGCCATTCATTCAGGTGACGTGTCACCTATAGCTAACTTAAATATACAAGCTTCATAAAAATGATCATTCTAGGAGAAAATTTCAGATGGCATTTAGAGGCTTTTGCATCTGAACTCTTCATATATACACACACACATATATATATATGCATGCACATACATACTTTATAATCTTTTCAAAACTAGTCAACGTCTTTCAAAACTAAAGTATACATTTTATCATACGTATTTCAAAGTAAAGGATTCATTAGTTAGTTGATGACTTTATTTTTGACAAAACACATACAAGTATATATTCCTCATCTCAGTATAGCAATAGAGTTTGCTAAAAGCTGTTCATTCAATACAGCAGTATTTGAAAATCGATCATATTTTGTAAAATTACATTTATATTTGCATTTATGTCAAAACCTAGACACTTTTAAACATCAAAAGGACATTTATTAATATGTATTCGTGTCAAAATGACAAATAAACAGATTTTCCTATTCAATTTTGCATGGAAACGCTTCCAAGACGCTTGCGTGTCGCGTGAAAAATAGGCGTCGGTTCTATTTCTAGAATGCACGCGTTTTCCACGCGGCTCGTGCCGCGCCTGAGACGCGCGTCTCACACAGGCAGTGTGCAAACTCTAAACTGTTAACATGGATGGGAGCCGAAATAAAAACGGACACGCCACGCAGCTGAGACGCTTACGCCACGCATCCAGTGTTTCACCGGCCTTATCCAGCGGATGTGGGCGTTTCACAGGTTTGTATGGATCGCCTCACATTTGCGTTTGAATAGCGCGGTCTCCGTAGGCGGAGTCACATTAAAACTTAATTAGCTGAGATGAGAACGACTGACATCTCTCTCTTTACATACATATTATATAAACTGTGAATATTTGTTTTTTATAAAAATTACTTCATTTGAAAGAAGATAATTCAAGCTTCATGCCTGTGTGACTGTATGCCTGTTTGACTGAGTATTCGCTGAGTTACAGTTCATTTTCGGACGCGTTTCAGAATTGACTTCACTGACGGAGAGTAGGCAGAACTCGCATCATGTTTATTTTTCTTTATTTGGCGAAAAGCACAACACTTTGTTTTTATTATGAGCATACACAAAAAAAATACACACTAAACAGGATCGATTGATGTATAACACAAGCATATAAGATAAAAATTAATATTTTTTTTTTATTTTTTTTTTGCACTCATACGAAAAAAAACGAGCCTATCGCGCCGGCGCGATAGCCGACCTCAGGGGGTTAAACTCATTTAAATTTATAAACTCAAAAACTCGTAAACTACTTTAAACTTCAAACCACTTTAAACTTATTAAGTTTAAAGCTTCCAGCTCCCAAGCAACTCCATAGCAACCAAACTTGAGTACCCTAGCAACCGTTTTGCAAGACCTATATCTCTGTATCAGAACATCGTATAGAGATGAGGTTTGGCTCTTTTGACTCATGCTAGCAAACAGCACTTCCAACATGCTACACATGCTAGCAGTGAATAGCTACATGCTAATAGCGATTAGTTAAGTGTTAAATCATTCTAAGAACTCTATAAAAACTCCAGAGTAACCATCTGTGACAACTACCAACCACCTAGTAACACCATATCAACCGCCCTGAATACCTTAGCAACCGCCTAGCAACCACCCAGAATACCCTAGCAACCGCCTAGCAACACCATAGCAACCACCCAGAACACCCTAGCAACCGCCTAGCAACCACCCAGAACACCCTAGCAACCGCCTAGCAACACCATAGCAACCACCCAGAACACCCTAGCAACCGCCTAGCAACCACCCAGAACACCCTAGCAACCACCCAAAACACCCTAGCAACCAACCAGAATACCCTAGCAACCGCCTAGCAACCACCCAAAACACCCTAGCAACCACCTAGCAACCACCCAGAACACCCTTGCAACCGCCTAGCAACACCCTAGCAACCACCCAGAACACCCTAGCAACCGCCTAGCAACCACCCAAAATACCTTAGCAACCGCCTAGCAACCACCCAGAATACCCTAGCAACCGCCTAGCAACACCATAGCAACCACCCAGAACACCCTAGCAACCACCCAGAACACCTTAGCAACCACCCAAAACACCCTAGCAACCACCTAGCAACCCCCCAGAACACCCTAGCAACCGCCTAGCAACACCATAGCAACCACCCAGAACACCCTAGCAACCGCCTAGCAACCACCCAAAATACCTTAGCAACCGCCTAGCAACACCATACCCTAGCAGAATACCCTAGCAACCGCCTAGCAACCACTCAAAACACCCTAGCAACCACCTAGCAACCCCCCAGAACACCCTAGCAACCGCCTAGCAACACCATAGCAACCACCCAGAACACCCTAGCAACCGCCTAGCAACCACCCAAAATACCTTAGCAACCGCCTAGCAACACCATAGCAACCACCCAGAACACCCTAGCAACCGCCTAGCAAAAAAACGTTCTGGTCCAAACTTTCTCAAGCCAACTTAAAGTTTGTCTCGACGAACTTTTGCATCTAGTTATTATTCTTTTTCTTACCCAAAATGTATCAACTCTAACTCCTCCTAGAGCTTTAACTCTACAAACTCCAAACTCGGGTCAGACCTTCAGACTATTCTGACATAGTGTGCTATATCTTTTCAGACTGATTTGACTTTCCGTTTTCTTAAAAATTAATATTAAAAATCATAAAAACCCCATTGACTTTCATTGCAGACTGCTCAAATTGAGCCAAGACTACGGTGGCCCATTTGTGCACAACCTAAAAACTCAAATCTAAACTCTCTGAAGCTCTAGACTCAATTAAACTACCATTCTAAATCTATCTATCTATCTATCTATCTATCTATCTATCTATCTATCTATCTATCTATCTATCTAACTTTCTTTCTTTTTAATTAATCTATCTTTCTAACTAACTTATCTATCTTTCTTTCTTTCTTACTAATCTATTTATCTTTCTAACTAACTTAGGCTATCTATCTTTCTTTCTTTCTTTTTAACTAATCTATCTATCTTTCTAACTAACTTATCTATCTTTCTTTTTTTTCTTACTAATCTATCTATCTTTCTAACTAACTTATCTATCTTTCTTTCTGTCTTTTTAACTAATTTATCTTTCTAACTAACTTATCTATCTTTCTTTCTTTCTTTCTTACTAATCTATCTTTCTAACTAACTTAGGCTATCTATCTTTCTTTCTTTGTTACTAATCTATCTATCTTTCTAACTAACTTAGGCTATCTATCTTTCTTTCTTTCTTTTTAACTAATCTATCTATATTTCTAACTAACTTATCTATCTTTCTTTCTTACTAATCTATCTATCTTTCTTTCTTTCTTTCTTTTTAACTAATCTATCTTTCTAATTAACTTATCTATCTTTCTTTCTTTTTAACTAATCTATCTTTCTAACTAACTTATCTATCTTTCTTTCTAACTAATTTATCTTTCTAACTAATTTATCTTTCTTTCTTTCTTACTAATCTATCTATCTTTCTAACTAACTAACTTATCTATCTTTCTTTTTTCTTTTTAACTAATCTATCTATCTTTCTAACTAACTTATCTATCTTTCTTTCTTTTTAACTAATCTATCTCTTTCTAACTAACTTATCTATCTTTCTTTCTAACTAATTTATCTTTCTAACTAATTTATCTTTCTTTCTTTCTTACTAATCTATCTATCTTTCTAACTACCTTATCTATCTTTCTTTCTAACTAATTTATCTTTTTAACTAATTTATCTTTCTTTCTTTTACTAATCTATCTATCTTTCTAACTAACTAACTTATCTATCTTTCTTTCTTTCTTACTAATCTATCTATCTTTCTAACTTATCTATCTTTCTTTCTTTTTAACTAATCTATCTAATCTTTCTTTCATCTTTCTTTCTAACTAACTTATCTATCTTTCTTTCTTTCTTTTTAACTAATCTATCTTTCTAACTAACTTATCTTTCTTTCTTTCTTTTTAACTAATCTATCTATTTTTCTAACTAACTTATCTATATTTCTTTCTTTTTAACTAATCTATCTATCTTTCTAACTAATTGATCTATCTCTCTTTCTTTCTTACTAATCTATCTATCTTTCTAACTAACTTATCTATCTATCTTTCTTTCTTTTTAACTAATCTATCTATCTTTCTAACTAACTTATCTATCTTTTTTCTTTCTTTTTAACTAATCTATCTATCTTTCTAACTAACTTATCTTTCTTTCTTTCTTTCTTTTTAACTAATTTATCTATCTTTCTAACTAACTTATCTATCTTTATTTCTTTCTTACTAATCTATCTATCTTTCTAACTAACTTACCTATCTTTCTTTCTAAATCTATCATTCTAACTAACTTATCTATCTTTCTTTCTTTTTAACTAATCTATCTATCTTTCTAACTAACTTATCTATCTTTCTTTCTTTCTTACTAATCTATCTATCTTTCTAACTAACTTATCTATCTTTATTTTTTCTTTTGAACTAATCTATCTATCTTTCTAACTAATTTATCTATCTTTCTTTCTTTCTTTTTAACTAATCTATCTATCTTTCTAACTAACTTATCTATCTTTCTTTCTTACTAATCTATCTATCTTTCTAACTACCTTATCTATCTTTCTTTCTTTCTAACTAATCTATCTTTCTAACTAATTAATCTTTCTTTCTTTCTTTCTAACTAATCTATCTATCTTTCTAACTAACTAACTTATCTATCTTTCTTTCTTTCTTACTAATCTATCTATCTTTCTAACTTATCTATCTTTCTTTCTTTTTAACTAATCTATATATCTTTCTAACTTATCTATCTTTCTTTTAAACTAATCTATCTATCTTGCTAACTAACTTATCTATCTTTCTTTATTTCTTTTTAACTAATCTATCTATCTTTCTAACTAACTTATCTATCTTTCTTTCTTTTTAACTAATCTATCTATCTTTCTAACTAACTTATCTATCTTTCTTTCTTTCTTACTAATCTATCTATCTTTCTAACTAACTTATCTATCTTTCTTTCTTTTTAACTAATCTATCTATCTATCTTTCTAACTAACTTATCTATCTTTCTTTCTTTCTTTTTAGCTAATCTATCTATCTTTCTAACTAACTTATCTATCTTTCTTTCTTTTTAAATAATCTATCTATCTTTCTAACTAACTTATCTATCTTTCTTTCTTATTAATCTATCTATCTTTCTAACTAACTTATCTATCTTTCTTTTTAACTAATCTATCTATCTTTCTAACTAACTTATCTATCTTTCTTTCTTATTAATCTATCTATCTATCTTTCTAACTAACTTATCTATCTTTCTTTCTTTTTAACTAATCTATCTATCTTTCTAACTAACTTGTCTATCTATCTTTCTTTCTTTTTAACTAATCTATCTATCTTTATAACTAACTTATCTATCTTTCTTTCTTACTAATCTATCTATCTTTCTAACTACCTTATCTATATTTCTTTCTTTCTAACTAATCTATCTTTCTAACTACCTTATCTATATTTCTTTCTTTCTTACTAATCTATCTTTCTAACTTATCTCTTTCTTTCTTTTTAACTAATCTATCTATCTTTCTTTTTAACTGATCTATCTATCTTTCTAACTAACTTATATATCTTTCTTTCTAACTAATCTATCTATCTTTCTAACCAACTTATCTATCTTTCTTTCTTACTAATCTATCTATCTTTCTAACTTACTTATCTATCTTTTTTTATTTTTTACTAATCTATCTTTCTAACTAACTTTTTCTTTCTTTCTTTCTTTCTTTCTTTCTTTCTTCTAACTAATCTACCTATCTTTCTAACTAACTAATCTATCTTTCTTTATTTCTAACTAATCTATCTATCAAACTAATCTTTCTTTTCCTTTCTAACTAATGTGTTTCTTTTTTTCTAACTATTCTTTCTTTCGAACTAATCTATCTGTCAAATTTTAAACTACTTTAAACTTCAAACTACTTTAAACTTCTTCAAACTCTCTGGTCCGGCTTTCTCAAGCCAACTTAAAGTTTGTCTCAATAAACTTTTTTTTCTAGTTCTTCTTCTTCTTCTTCTTCTTCTTCTTCTTATTCTTCTGACCCAAAAATTTTCAACTCTAACTCCTCCTAGACCGTTCAAGCTACATACTCCAAACTCGGGTCAGACCTTCATACTGTTCTGACTTGGTGTGCTATATCTTTTCAGACTGGTTTGAGTTATGGTTTTCTTAAAAATTAATATTAAAAATCATAAAAATCCCATAGACTTTCATTGACCAAAAGTCCATGTCTGTTTGAACTATGTTTAATGTAAACTGCTAGAAGCCATTGATACTCAATTAAGCTTTAAGCTATCTATGTTCTTTCTAACTAATAACTAATCTATCTATCTATCTATCTATCTATCTATCTATCTATCTATCTATCTTCAAACCTTTTCTATCTATCTATCTATCTATCTATCTATCTATCTATCTATCTATCTTCAAACCTTTTCTATCTATCTATCTATCTATCTATCTATCTATCTATCTATCTATCTATCTATCTATCTATCTTCAAACCTTATCTATCTATCTATCTATCTATCTATCTATCTATCTATCTATCTATCTTCAAACCTTTTCTATCTATCTATCTATCTATCTATCTATCTATCTATCTATCTATCTATCTATCTATCTTCAAACCTTATCTATCTATCTATCTATCTATCTATCTATCTATCTATCTATCTATCTATCTATCTATCTATCTTCAAACCTTTTCTATCTATCTATCTATCTATCTTCAAACCTTATCTATCTATCTATCTATCTATCTATCTATCTATCTATCTATCTATCTATCTATCTATCTATCTATCTATCTATCTATCTTCAAACCTTTTCTATCTATCTATCTATCTATCTATCTATCTATCTATCTTCAAACCTTTTCTATCTATCTATCTATCTATCTATCTATCTATCTATCTATCTATCTTCAAACCTTATCTATCTATCTATGCTAGAATCAGTAAATCATACTTGAACATGGTAAATCATGGTATACTATAGTAAATCATAGTAAACTATGGTAAATCGTGGTAAATAATGGTAAACTATGGTAAATCATGGTAAACTATGGTAAATCATGCTAGAATCAGTAAATCATACTTGAACATGGTAAATCATGATATACTATAGTAAATCATGGTAAACTTTGGTAAATCGTGGTAAATCATGGTAAACTATGGTAAATCATGCTAGAATCAGTAAATTATACTTGAACACGGTAAATTGTGGTATACTATAGTAAATTATGGTAAACTATGGTAAATCATGGTAAATCATAGTAAACTATGCTAAATCATGCTAGAATCAGTAAATCATACTTGAACATGGCAAATCGTGGTATACTATAGTAATCATGGTAAACTATGGTAAATCGTGGTAAATCGTGGTAAATCATGGTAAACTATGGTAAATCATGGTAATCTATGATAAATCATGCTAGAATCAGTAAATCATACTTGAACATGGTAAATCATGGTATACTATAGTAAATCATGGTAAACTATGGTAAATCGTGGTAAATCATGGTAAACTATGGTAAATCATGGTAAACTGATAAATCATGCTAGAATCAGTAAATCATACTTGAACATGGTAAATCATAGTATACTATAGTAAATCATGGTAAACTATGGTAAATCGTGGTAAATCATGGTAAACTATGGTAAATCATGGTAAACTGATAAATCATGCTAGAATCAGTAAATTATACTTGAACATGGTAAATTGTGGTATACTATAGTAAATCATGGTAAACTATGGTAAATCATGGTAAATCATGGTAAACTATGCTAAATCATGCTAGAATCAGTAAATCATACTTGAACATGGTAAATCGTGGTATACTATAGTAAATCATGGTAAACTATGGTAAATCGTGGTAAATCATGGTAAACTATGGTAAAATCATGGTAAACTATGATAAATCATGCTAGAATCAGTAAATCATACTTGAACATGGTAAATCATGGTATACTATAGTAAATCATGGTAAACTATGGTAAATCGTGGTAAATAATGGTAAACTATGGTAAATCATGGTAAACTATGGTAAATCATGCTAGAATCAGTAAATCATACTTGAACATGGTAAATCATGGTATACTATAGTAAATCATGGTAAACTATGGTATATCGTAGTAAATCATGGTAAACTATGGTAAATCATGCTAGAATCAGTAAATTATACTTGAACATGGTAAATCGTGGTATACTATAGTAAATCATGGTAAACTATGGTATATCGTAGTAAATCATGGTAAACTATGGTAAATCATGCTAGAATCAGTAAATTATACTTGAACATGGTAAATTGTGGTATACTATAGTAAATCATGGTAAACTATGGTATATCGTAGTAAATCATGGTAAACTATGGTAAATCATGCTAGAATCAGTAAATCATACTTGAACATGGTAAATCATGGTATACTATAGTAAATCATGGTAAACTAAGGTAAATCGTGGTAAATCATGGTATACTATAGTAAATCATGGTAAACTATGGTAAATCGTGGTAAATCATGGTAAACTATGGTAAATCATGGTAAACCATGCTAGCAACATGATAATCATGCTAGCATGGTAAACTATGGTAAATCATGGTAAACTATGGTAAATCGTGGTAAACTATGGTAAATCATGCTAGAATCATAGTAAATCATACTTGAACATGGTAAATCATGGTATACTATAGTAAATAATGGTAAATCATGGTAAATCATGGTAAACTATGGTAAATCATGCTAAACTATGGTAAATCATGCTAGAATCAGTAAATTATACTTGAACATGGCAAATCGTGGTATACTATAGTAAATCATGGTAAACTATAGTAAATCGTGGGAAATCATGGTAAACTATGGTAAATCATGCTAGAATCAATAAATCATACTTGAACATGGTAAATCATGGTATTCTATAGTAAATCATGGTAAACTATGGTAAATCGTGGTAAATCATGGTAAACTATGGTAAATCATGCTAGAACCAGTAAATTATACTTGAACATGGTAAATCGTGGTATACTATAGTAAATCATGGTAAACTATGGTAAATCGTGGTAAATCATGGTAAACTATGCTAAATCATGCTAGAATCAGTAAATCATACTTGAACATGGTAAATCGCTGTATACTATAGTAAATCATGGTAAACTATGGTAAATCATGGTAAACTATGGTAAATCATGGTAATCGATGACAAATCATGCTAGAATCAGTAAATCATACTTGAACATGGTAAATCATGGTATACTATAGTAAATTATGGTAAACTATGGTAAATCGTGGTAAATCATGGTAAACTATGGTAAATCATGGTAAACTATGGTAAATCATGCTTGAATCAGTAAATCATACTTGAACATGGTAAATCATGGTATACTATAGTAAATCATGGTAAACTATGGTAAATCATGGTAAACTATATTTGGCTAAATCTATATTTTGAACTTTATCTATCTATCTATCTATCTATCTATCTATCTATCTTTTGAACTTATCTATGTATCTATCTATCTATCTATCTATCTTTTGAACTTATCTATGTATCTATCTATCTATCTATCTACCTTTTCTTTCTATCTATCTATCTATCTATCTATCTATCTATCTATCTTTCTTTCTTTCTTTCTTTCTAACTAATCTATCTATCTCTTTCTTTCTTTCTTTCTTTCTTTCTTTCTTTCTTTCTTTCTTTCAATCTTAACTCATCTTTCTTTCTTCCTTTCTAACGAATCTTACTTTCTTTCTAGCTGATCTGTCTTTCTATCTTTCTTTCTTTCAACTAATCAATCTTTTTCTTTCTTTCTTTGTCTCTTTCTTTCTTTCTTTCTCTCTTTCTTTCTTTCTTACTAATTAATCTTTCTTTCTTTCTTTCTTTCTTTAAACCTTTTCTTTCTTTCTATCTATCTATCTATCTATCTATCTATCTATCTTTAAACCTTATCTATCTATCTATCTATCTATCTATCTATCTATCTATCTATCTATCTATCAAACTTTAACCCACTTTAAACATCAAACTACTTTAAACTTCTTCAAACTCCAATGTCCGGCTTTCCGGGGCTGGCAGTTAAAGGGTTAAAGGGCCGCCAAACTGCTCAAGATGCACAGTCAACGAACTCGACTTGGATTACTGCTTTTTAATTCTGAGATAATAGACAGAGTCAACCGAAAAAAAGTTGGAATTACTTTTACCATTTAGGTTAGCCTACTTTGTACGTTAGCAATATAGCTTAGTGCTATGGATTTGTGTAAGATCTGACATGAACACCTGCAAGAAGGAAATATGGCTCAAACACGTATGGATTGTTGTGGATACAGCAGATGATGTGCATTGAAATGGATTATGGATTATATCGGATTGCATGGATGATGGAAAGGTAGGATGCCTGTGTATTTAATAATTGGTTTTCGGCATCTGATGTGAGGCGAGTGTCAGCATCAACGTTAGCGCTAACTTACGTGACACAGATTCAATTTAGCTAGCCCCGGGCTGTCACTGACATTGACAGATCTGAACCATCGCCCTGAACGAAAATAACATTTATGACAACCTATTAGCTTGCATACCATCTAAGTATGGCTTGTTCACCTTGCTTTGTTTCTGTAATAATACAAACAAGCACTCGGCAGTCTACACTTTATTTCAAAGATGTGTCGTGTGTATGTTACGTGGTTTGGTGACAATTAAAGAGCGGCAAACTTTGACAGTATGACAAAGCCAGAGTACAGTAACATCACAGCGGCACCGTAACATCTCTCTTGATGCCAGGCTAAACAAAGTCAGAACACCTTAACTCAACTTCTGCGTGCTGGAACAAAGGCAAAGAGCCGTAACAGCTGTTACGGCGTTCTGCTGTGGTTTCTCGTATGGTTTTGGATGTTACGGTTGTCATAGCCCTTTATTTTCTCGCTAAAACAATCAAATTGACTCACTATATTTATTCACATGATAAAGGAGGTCTCAAATACCATAAAAATGACACTAACTCATTTCTGACCAAACATGATGTTACAGCGTTTTGCCTTTGTAGGGCAGAATAGGACAGCACTCTGGTGACGGCATCATCAGTGTAGGAGGAACTCAGGGTCTTGGAAGGAAGAACTTATCTGAGTGAAATAGTGCACACATCCAGTCCGTGGAGTGGAATGGCGCAGCAAGCGATGACACCAAGCAGGTCCTATTATCGGCCACTGGTGGCAAGTACATGAGAGGACACTGGCTCCACTCGGAGATTTTACACAATCTCGCGAATGTGGTAGGTATCGCCTAGCCTGCAGCTCTGCAGATGTCTGTCAGCGAGGCGCCATGCGCTAGATCCCAAGAGGAAGCGAATCTCCTAGTGGAGTGGGCATTCACACCAAGGGGGCATGGTTGACCTTGCGTCTGGTAAGCCAAGACAATGGTGTCCACTATCCAGTGAGACAACCTTTGCTTGGAGAGAGCCTTTCCCTTAAGCTTCCCACCATAACAGACAAAGACCTCGTCTGAGGTCCTGAAACACTGCGTTCTGTCTACCTAGGCACGGAGGGCACGTACTGGACAGAGCAGTGCCAAGGCTGGGTCTGCCTCCTCTGAGGGCAGCGCTTGTTGGTTCACCACCTGGTCTCTGAATGGAGTTCCAGGCTGGGGTCTCAGGATCACGTGAGAGTAGGCTGGCCCGAATTCCAGGCACGCTTCGTCAACCGAAAATGCCTGCAGGTCCCCTACCCTCTTGATGGGGGCCAATGCAACCAGGAGCGCTGTCTTCATAGACAGGAACTTAAGCTCAACTAATTGCAAAGGCTCAAAGGGAGCTCTCTGCAGGGCAGATAGAACCACTGCGAGGTCCCAAGAAGGTATGCCCTCGGATTTAGTCTCCTCGCTCCTCTCAGGAACCTGATGACCAGGTCATGCTTCCCTACAGACTTACCTTCAACTGCGTCGTGATGTGCGGCAATAGCAGCAACATACACTTTGAGGGTGGAGGGAGACAGCCTTCACTCCAACCCATCTAGCAGGAAAGAAAGCACGACACTGATCGGGCATTTTCTGGGGTTTTCTCTGCGAGAAGAGCACCAGGAGGTCCTTCCTCAGAGGAATTAGTCAGGGAGGTGCTGTCGCGAGGAGTACTAGTTCGGAGAACCAGGTCCGGGTGGGCCAATGAGGCGCAACCAATATGACCTGCTCCTCGTCCTCCCTGATCTTGCACAAAGTCCGTGCAAGAAGGCTTACTGGGGGAAACACATACTTGCGGAGGCCCCGTGGCCAGCTGTGCACCAGTGCATCCGTGCTGAGCGTGCCCTCAGTCGGGGAGTAAAACCGGCTGCAATGGGAAGAGTCGTGGGAGGTAAACAGATCTACCTGTGCGTCGCCGAACTGTTCCCAAATCAGCTGAACCGACTGGGGATGGAGTCTCCATTCTCCAGGAAGTGGCTGAAACCGTGAGAGCTCGTCAGCTACACGGTTCAGGTCTCCCGGAATATGAATGGCTTGAAGCGACTTCAAATGCTTCTGACTCCATAGGAGGAAGTGGCGGGCGAGTTGCGATATAAGGCGGGAGTGTAGACAACACTGTTGGTTGATGTACGCTACTGTCATGGTATTGTCTGAGCGGACTAGTACGTGTTGGTTCTTCACCAACGAACGGGAGAGGTGCAGAGCAAAACGTTCCACCTGCAACTCGAGTCAATTAACATGCCAAAGGCGCTGGGGTCCTGTCCAGGAGTCCGTGGCAGCATGTCCATTGCACATGGCACCCCAGCCCGTGGTGGAGGCATCTGTTGATAAAACAACATGCCTGGAATCTCGTTCTGAGGGCACTCCGGCCCTTAACCCTCTGGGGCCCTGGAGGTGTTCTGACATGCGCTGACATTTGTGCTTATTTCTGTTACTTGTAACATTTTCATAGCTAAAATCTGATTACACTGTATTTAGCACAAACAATAATATGTCAGCAGCATGTATGTAAAAGTTTGTAGTTCTGAGATAATGCCGTTTATGTGTGGTTTGTGAAAAAAACAAAATCAAATTGTCACTGAAATAAGGTCATGAAACGCATACTGATTATTTATTCACAAGACTTTTGAAAATTGTATCACGTAGCCTAGAATATTTGCTCCAAGACTATGTGAAAATCATCCTGATAACTCATTCAGATAAGACAATATATTGATTTAAAGGTCCCGTTCTTCGTGATCCCATGTTTCAAACTTTAGTTAGTGTGTAATGTTGTTGTTAGAGTATAAATAATATCTGTAAAATTATAAAGCTCAAAGTTCAATGCCAAGCGAGATATTTTATTTATCTATATATCGAACCTATATCGAACGGCCCGTTTGGACTACATCCCACTTCCTTCTTTAATGACGTCAGTAGAACAGTTTTTTGACTAACCTCCGCCCACAGGAATACTCCCTCAACTCTACCGAAATTCGTTTATGTACTTGCGCAGTTCTTATAACTTACTGTGTTTACTCAGCTCTTACGGTGATTTTCTGAAGTACAACTGACGCTTCATCTTTTGTGTGATGTACAATAAACTTTATTAAACTCATCAGTATATGTTTGATCATCATTCGGACCTGGTCCGAAACAGCAGACTTGTAGGCTATTAATAAATAATGGATACATACAAGCAGATGACAAATACGTTATAATAACCGTAATTAAACTAAACTATACCTGTTCCATTTCTATACAGCACTCTGACTCTGTAGGCCTTATTGTCCGACTCGAAATGAACACCGTTACTGAGAGTTTCTGATATTATCATCATTCCGTGAGATGAAATTGTCCTGAGAGACTGAGCGCGAGCTCATGAAGCTCCGCCCCCTGGGTCGTCCAACAGCAGCTTATTTAAATTTAAAGGGCACACACTAAAACAGCGCGTTTTTCTGAGCCCCAAAAAATGACAATTTAAACATGCTGTAAAAAATTATCTGTTGGGTATTTTGAGCTGAAACTTCACAAACACTCTGGGGACATCAGAGACTTATTTTACATCTTGTGAAAAGGGGCATAATACGGGCCCTTTAAAATTTGTAAGACATGTTTTGTGTGAGAAAGCTTTATTCGAGCAGGTGTGAACACATCATGAATATTGATGTTTCACACCTGAGAAAGACAAAGACCCTCCCATAATGGCCCTATCAGGTGCTATCAGGCCCTATCATTCTGAGGAACCTTGCACAAAGAATGAGGTGATTTAAAAAATAATGGCTTTTAGATTGTTTGGATTTATTTACAACACAACATAATCCAAAGGTATACAACAAATCACATTAGTAAATGCACTGATCTAAAGACAGAGACTTAACCAGTCACACACCTTTGTGCCATTCCTGAAACATAGTGCATACCTGTCATTTCCAAGGTGTTTGATTTTTCACTTTACCTTGAACACTAAGTTTGTTGTGCCTTGTAGACATGTATGTGACCCTGCCTGTGAAAACCCAGCTAAAGTCATTTTTTTGTGATTCAATGTTTTCTACATAAAATCATCCTACACAATATAAAGAACATTCTGTGAAAATATAACCTTGATATCTTTAATATTGACTGAGTAAGGCCATGTCAAAGATTTGCTAAAATTCGGGCTCAGAAAATCATATTTTTGAGAAATTCCAATTTAAAAATAGGTTATTTGTTAAAACTGCAACACATCTGATCCATAGTTATCCTGCATGTGCCATATAACACATTAAAGCTGAGATTCTCCCCTTTTTAGTGATATATGACACATCAGTGGAAAAATTCTTAAAGTTTTGTAAAACAGGTCTATTTATTATGTGCATGTCCAAAAAGCTAAAAGCATAAAACATTGAAACGAATGGGGGTGCCACAAAAGCTTGATCATAGCAACAATTACCATGTCATTTCAGTGGAATGATTTGTATAACTTTATTAGTAAAATGTAATATCAGTGAAAAAAATGTCAATAATATATCAATTAAATAACTAACATTTCTCATTCGCTGAAATTATCATTCTCTTACTGGCCCACGGTGTAACATTGAGTAAATCTGGAGTAAATAAATAAATAAAATTTCAAGGGATATTTTACCCAAAAACTACAATTCTGTCATCATTTAATCACTCTGATGTTGTTCCAAACCTGTATGAGTTTCTTTCTTCTGCTGAACACAAAATAAGATATCCTATAGCTGCAGCTTTCCGTTCCTGCTCATACTTCGGTGTCGCCGTGTCAGATGTCAAAACAACGCATGACCATTCAGCAAATAATACGTAGCAGGCCAAAAATGTCCTTAAAATAAGTTTAATAGTATTGGCAGAATACTGAGCTACAAAACAAATAAGCAGTTCTTAAAATATTGGTTATGACAAGAAAAAATCACCACAGACATCTAAACCCGGTTTAAATCTTTTTTTTTTTTCATTGTGTTGACCTGATTACCGCTCGCGGATTGATATTAAAGTCTGTTTTTACTCTTTCTAATAGAAAAGACACAGAAACGAAGTTCCTGAACCGAATGATATAAGAATCAGCAGTGTTGTTGCACGAAATAAACCCAGAGACGATTGAAATCAATGTTTAGGATGCCCACGTCCGTTTTTTTTTTTTTGCGCAAAAGTATAACGTAGTGTCAATAAAATCATTAATTTCAGTATTTATCATGTTATAAATGAATGTAAGTATTGCATCTCAAAACCATTGGTATAATCTATCATTTACAGCAATAAACACACATAGCCAATTTTTGTCATTTTTATGACTACTTCGTTAACTCATAATTCGATTGTGCGACTTTAGCCGGGGTTTCACAGGCGGGGTCACATATGTGTAGGGCTGCATAAAATAATAACAATAGCCTAGATAGCAGGCAGCCTATAAATCGTTAAAAAGGAACATTTCAGTACACTACACTAGAGAAAAATATATGGATTATCATATGTTACTACAAACGTTTCCATTCGTTATGACGTTATGAAATGAGATTGGAGTAAAAACATGAAGCCTAATGTTTGGTGCGTTTTGCTTTTCAAACGCACAGTGCGACTCAAACTCACAGTGCGTGCAGAGAACATTTACTGAAGCAATCGAGCCGCTCCAAACTATAAAACATTATTGTTACCATATCGTCACCTTCCTAAAATAATTGCCTAAGTCATTTTTTGACAAAAATAATTTTTTTGCATAAGTCATCTCCTCATGATGCTGGCCACCTCTGGTAAAATCGCCCACATCCTCAGTTGAACAGATCATGCATTTATACCCCTGTAGTATAATGGCCTATGTCAAGAGTCTGACTTAGGCTGTTTTATTTTGCCTAAGTCAAAAGACAATGAGACTTAGGCAATTTTACAAGCTTTTCAAGATGGCAGTTGCATAAAGAGGAACGAAAGCCTACTCAGCCTCTGAAGTTAGGTTCAGTTTTTTGTGTTTTCTGAGAAACCTGAAAAAATGACTTAGGCAATTATTTTAGGAAGGTGACAATATTATAAATATCTTTGAGCAGATATCCACAAACACAGTATTTAACAGTAAACACGGGTCTAAACATTATAATATTCACCATATTAGAGTAAACACTCATACTAGCCTACTTTTATGTCATGCTGTGTTTTATTATCGAACATAAAAACATCCTCGTGTCGCACATACATTTAGCATCAGGCTTCATGTTTTTACTCCAATCTCATTTCATAACGTACATTTTAGTCTGGCACCAGTTTAACTAATAGCTACAATGTAAAGTTTATGCAACAATAACATGAGTGTCTTACCTTAAAAATCATTCTCATCTTCAAATCGCATTCTTCTAATTCTTCTGAGGTAAATCCAAGTGAATCAGCACAGCACAGCACAAACACAGTCTTCCAAACTCGATGAAAAGCAGAGAAGAGTAAGTTACTGAAGTTTCTGATTATTTGTTTTGAGGTAATGAGGGCTCTGCGTTCCTCCGCGTGGATCATTTGCATGTCAATCGCTCATGCGTGCGTGGGTGTGGTCACATTAGAGTTAATTAGCTCGGACTGGAGAAACTGTACATGTCGTTGCTTTCATACGGATTACTTAAACAGAGAATATTTGTTTTTGATATGATTTAAAAATGGAGACTTCAAGCTTTGTAAAGACATATGTTTCATGTCACGGTGACAAGCATTCACTGAGTTACAGATAATTTTCTGTCGCGTTTCATAATGAACTTCAAATTGAGAGAGACGGGAGAACGCGCATCATGTTTATTTTACGAAAAACACAACATTTTGTTTTTATTATTAGTATACACAAATAAAAGAAGACATTTAACAGTTTTGAATGATGTATAACACTTGCTCTTTTGCACTGATAAGAAAAAAAGCTAGACTATCGTGCCGACCCCAGGGGGTTAACTGTAACTGATACTCGGAGCGTATCCGGTTGCCATGCCCATCTTGGGACTCGATCGCGAAGCCAGTGCTGAAGTGGTCTCATATAAAGCAACCCGAGCGGCGTAGCTGTGGCTGCGGATGCCATATGCCCCAGGAGCCTCTGAAATAACTTCAGTGGAACCGCAATCTTGCCCTCGAAATGTCTCAGGCAAGTCAGCAGTGACTGCGCGCGCTCGCTCGTAAGCTGCGCCCACATGGCGACCGAGTCGATTCCCATACCGAGAAAAGAGATCTCTGCACGGGGGAGAGTTTGCTCTTCTCCCAGTTGACCCAAAGGCACAGACGGGTGAGGTGCCGGAGCACCAGGTCCCTGTGTTCGCAAACCTGGTCTCGAGAATGACCTAGGATTAGCCAGTCATCGAGATATTTCAGGATGCAAACCCCGTGTTGCCGTAGCGGCACAAGGGCTGCCTCAACGACTTTCGCGAAGACGCGAGGAGACAGGGATAGCCCGAGTGGGAGAATCGCATACTGATATGCCCGCCCCTCGAAAGTGTAGGATTGAAAATAATCCAAGATATTTCTTTACTGTTTCCACCCCCTCTTTCTACCACAAGGACCATTTGGAGTTCCTAAAGACACAGAGGTTTCTGATAGTGATCAGTTTGAATGTCTCATATTTGGGTTTTAGTCACATGGTCAAGGAAAGGATAAAAGAAGATTGAAACTGTTGCTCTGTCCCTTTTTCTGGCTCTCTTCTTCTCTGGGTCCCTTTCTTGGGGCTCTCTCTCTTTACCTCCTCTTTCCCCTTACACACACTCTCTCTCTCTCTCTCTATCTCTCTCAGGTAACATTTTTCATATATGCTGGGTACAATTAATAATACAAGTTATCATCATCATCTCATACATCTATTTTGTAACTATTTTAAGTGTAACCATAACCATATTTTGTCATTAAACCTTTTCAATTACAACTAATGTGCTAACTAGTTTTGATTTGATATTGACTTTGAAGTGCTACATATTGCAATACAATATCGTCACTCTCTATAGCAACGCTCTCCCACAAATATTAAACTATTGTAACTGCGCTTATTTCCGTCGTTGGTATAAGTGGCAGTGGGTGGAATAGACAAGAAATGTGCAGTTTTCTACCATCTTGCTAATAACGTTTCTGGTATATGCCGATAATATGTCATCCGGTAGTCTTGCAGCTTGAACCACTGCAGGAATCCACCCTTACAAAAGCAAACCGTAGAAACTGTGGTCGAGGTTTGTGGTCGAGGAAGAATGGAGACATGAAAGTAGGCGTCCTTCTGTTCGATCGCTGCAATGGACGAACACATTCGAAAATGCGTTTCGCTGTCAACATCCTAAATGGGCGCCTGTGAAGGGATCGGTTCAAGACGTGCAGGTCCAGGATTGGCCGTAACCCACCGGTTTTCTCAGGTACAATGAAGTAGGGGCTGTAGAAGCTGGACTTCATTTCGGCTGGAGGGACAGTCTCGATCGCACCCTTCCGCACCCCTCAGGACAGGGTGGAGGGTTCCACTCAAGCCCGATGCTCGCGGCTGCCCGGGAGAGCATAGCTGTCTTACTCGGAATCTGACTTGGACAATGCTGGCGCGCCCGAAGGCGGCAGCATAGCCGAATCATCATCTCCCGAGAGTAGCTCATCTCGAAGAGTGAAGAGAGAAGATCTCAGAATGGATTGAGGAGTGAAGATTATTCTTGGCTCCGAAAAGAAAACATAATGCAAGATTGCTACCGCTCCTCCTTTTATACCCACGTGGTGGGGTGGAGTTGCGGCATGCAAATTCTGCAGACCCAAGGCATTTCCCATGCCATTGGCTCGTTTTCTAAAACTCGAAGGTGATAGGCTTCTAAGCGAAACCCCCATTTCCTCATTCACTGACGTAACTCATAGTGACTGAATGAAAGGGAACTAACTTTAGCTGGACAATTACTTTATTATAGAGCTGCTGTGAAGCCAAAAAAATTGCAGGAGGATGACACCGCCTGTCTCAGCCGCTGTTTAACCCTTTAGAACAGGCTGTGTCGTCGCCGACACATACCAGCAAGCTGTATTCATTTGACCGTAACTCTTCAACCGTTTGCACTATCAAAACCATTCAAATTGCCCCTGACAGTAGACAACATGCCCTTTTCTGCAATATAAGGCTTATTACGGTAATGTCATGCTTTCCATCTGCAAATGACAGCAGAGGCAGGAAGGAAGGATTTGAACAGAGAGATACGAAGCGCGTTAGGTTAGAGTGTTTTGGATTGCATAAAATAATAAAAGAAACAAACAAATACAAGGCGAAAGAAGTGTTAGACAGCAGACGAGGGGATTGGGATGATTTTTAATGAAACTTGGGAAGTGGATGGCCGTTAATCTTTCACGTATCTAAGCATGTAGTGAGTGCATGTGTATGTGTGCGTGCCTATGAATGCGTGCATTTGTATGTGTGTGTGTATGAAAAAAAGTGTTCTAAATGAAAACTGTGCAACCCAATGTCAAGTCAAATCAAGTCATCTTCATTTATATAGCGCTTTTAACAATGTAGATTGTTTCAAAGCAGCTTTACAGAGATAAGCGTATAATTTAAGGTAACAGAGATTGTTTTGGCTTTATAGCGGTTCTTTAATAAAGTTATTTTCCAGCTAAAGTTAGTTTTGATTGATTCGCTTCCGTCGCAACGATCATTTGTTATTAAATTAGGGGCCGCTAATTTAATAAGACGACACCATTCTCTCTACACAGACTTTAAACGCGAACCTGTGATAAACACTGATGGCGTTCACATGCGCATTAAGAATTGGTTCTATAGTTATGTGCGTTTGAATATATGTGCGCAGGTTTGTAATTCCCTACAAACCAAGCCTAAACAAAGTACTGGTCTTTTCTTATAAATTTTGATACAGAATTTTATTTTATTTTGTCACTTCGGGGTAGGTACGCGAAACGAATTGGTAAAGGGATCCTCCATAGGGAGAGACTAGTTGGCACTTCAGCACTGCTTTGTCATCGGGTCCAGGCGAAGGTCCTTCATCAGATCTGGATACAGGCTGGATCTGGCAGGCTGCGGGAAAACCTCGGGATAAACAAAGAGACTAAAATTAGCGTAGATCCCATTCTACTTATGATGTAACGAGTACATCAGGATTTATGGGAAGTGTTCCCGGTTCCGGCTGACCTAATCTACTGTATGCAGCCTAACATTGAATTATAGAAGTCTATAATGTGTTATGTGAATGCTAGGTCAAAGAGATGTGTCTTTAATCTAGCTTTGAACTGACAGAGTGTGTCTGCTTCCCGGACAATGTTAGGAAGACTGTTCCAAAGTTTTGGTGCTAAATAGGAGAAGGATCTACCGCCAGCAGTCGATTTTGATATTCTAGGTATTATCAACTGGCCGGAATTTTGAGATCGCAATAGACGTGAAGGACTATAATGTGTTAAGAGCTCACTCAAGTACTGCGGAGTTAAACCATTTAGTGCTTTGTAAGTAATCAGCAATATTTAAAAATTTATGCAATGTTTAATAGGCAGCCAGTGCAGTGTTGACAGGCTAATATGGTCATACTTCCTGGTTCTGGTAATAACTCGAGCTGCTGCGTTTTGAACTAGCTGTAGTTTGTTTATTAAGCGTGCAGGGCAACCACCCAGTAGAGCATTACAATAATCTAGCCTTGAGGTCATGAACGCATGAACTAATTGTTCCGCATTTGTCAATGAGAGCATATGGCGTAATTTAGATATATTTTTAAGATGGAAAAATGCGGTTTTACAGATACACTAGACACGTGACTTTCAAATGAAAGATTGGTATCAAAGAGCACACCCAGGTTCCTAACCGACGACTAAGACTTAACAGAGCAGCCATCAAGTGTTAGACAGTATTCTAGGTTATTACGTGTGGGAGTTTTTTGTCCAATAATTAGAATCTCAGTTTTTTCAGAATTTAGAAGTAGGAAATTACTAGTCATCCAATTTTTTATAACAGCTATGCATTCCGTTAATTTTGTGAATTGGTAAGTTTCGTTAGGTTTTGAAGAAATATACAGCTGAGTATCGTCAGCATAACAGTGGATGCTAATTCCATGTTTCCTAATGATATCTCCTAATGGTAGCATGTACGGAATGAACAGCAGGGGTCCTAGTACTGAGCCTTGTGGTACGCCATACTGAACTTGTGATTGATAAGACATCTCTTCATTTACTGCTACAAACTGATAACGGTCAGATAAGTATGATTTAAACCATGCTAGTGCAATTCCACTAATGCCAAAATAATGTTCGAGTCTATTTAAAAGAATGTTGTGGTTAATGGTGTCAAATGCAGCACTAAGATCGAGTAACACTAATAGAGAGATACAACCACGATCGGATGGTAAGAGCAAATCATTTGTGACTCTAACGAGAGCTGTCTCGGTACTATGGTACGGTCTAAATCCGGACTGAAAATAAGGTTGAAAATAAGCAGATCTAGCAGCTTTTAAAGCCTCTCTGTAAGTAATTGAGCTCTCCTTCCATGAAATCCGAAATACCTCTAGTTTTGTTTTCTTCCAGTTGCGCTCCATTTTTCTGGCTGCTCTCTTAAGGGCCCGAGTGTGCTCATTGTACCACGGCGTTGGACTATTTTCTTTAATCTTCTTTCAGCGCAACGGAGCAACTGTGTCTAAAGTGCTGGAAAAGAGAGAGTTAAAAGTTTCTGTTGCAATATCAAGTTCTTCTAAGCTATCCGGGATGCTGAGATGATGAAACTGATTTGGAAGATTATTGATAAAGCAATCTTTAGTGGCAGAAGTGATAGGTCTAAGATATTTATAACACGGAGTTGGCTTTGCATCCTTGGCTAAATGTAATTTACATGAGACTAGATAATGATCTCAGATGTCATCGCTCTGCTGCAGAATTTCAACGGCATCAACATTGATTCCATGTGATAATATTAGATCTAGAGTATGATTACGACAATGAGTAGGTCCTGACACGTGTTGTCTAACTCCAATTGAGTTTACAATGTCTTTAAATGCCAATCCCAATGCATCTTTTTCATTATCTATGTGTATATTAAAATCACCAACAATTAGTACATTATCTGCAGTCAATATTAATTCTGATAGAAAGTCCGCAAATTTTTTGATAAAATCTTTATGGTGCCCTGGTGGCCTGTATACAGTAGCCAGCACAAATCTCAAACGTGATTTATCATTTACACTATATATTTTTACATTAAGCACCAACACTTCAAAAGAAGTATATTTAAAACTAGATTTCTGGTTTTGAAAATATTACTATAAATTACAGCAACACTTCCCCCTTTGCGTTTCAGACGAGGTTCATGTTTATAACAGTAATCTTGCGGGGTGGACTCATTTAAAGTAATGTAATCATTTGGTTTTAGAGCACAGCACATCTAGGATATTATCTGAAATCATATCATTAACAATGAGTGCTTTTGGAGTAAGCGATTGAATATTCAGCAACCCAAGCTTTAGCATTTGCTCATCTGTATTATATCTGTTTTTTATTTGTTGAACATCAATTAAATTTTTAACCTTAGATGGGTTTGGACGTTTTTTTGGATTTCCAAATTCGGGGATCAGACACAGTCTCTATATGATGATATCTAGGTGAAAGAGGCTCTATGTGATGGGATTTATCTGACCTTGGTGACGTGAGGCCGCTAGCAGACAGTCGGTTAAGCCAGTCTGTCTGCTTCCTGACCTGGTGCCCAATTTGTCATTTTTTATCTCTAAGACTATGAGCCAAATTACTAGAGAGAAGAGCAGCACCATCCCAGGAGGGATGAATACCATCTCTTTTCAACAGGTCAGGTCTGCCCCAAAAACTTTTCCAATTGTCTATGAATTCTATATTAATGCGCGGACACCAATTAGACAGCCATCTATTGAGTGAACACAATCTACTAACTATCTCATCACTCCTGCGAACAGGAAGGGGGCCAGAGCAAATTACAGTGCTTGACATCGTACTTGCGAGTTCACACACCACTTTAATATTAATTTTGGTGATCTCCGACTGGCGGAGTCGAACATCATTAGTGCCGACGTAAATAATGATTTTAGAGAATTTACGATTAGCATTAGCCAGCACATTTAAATTTGCTTTGATGTCAGGCGCTCTGGCTCCCAGCAAGCATGTGACTATGGTGGCTGGTGTCTCTATTTTCACGTTCCGTGTAATAGAATCGGCAATAACTAGGGCACATTCAACAGGATTCTCAGTGGGTGTTTCACTGAGCGGGGCAAATCGATTTGTTATGGTAATCGGGAAGGAAGAGTGTTTTTTTGATCCGCGACTAGAGCGATCCCTCACTGTCACCCATTTGCCTTGCTGCGCAGGCACTAATTCAGCCGGAACCGAATCATGTAAAGAGTTCACTATGCTAGGCGCATCCAAAATAGTATCTAAAGCTCTAGCACTCTTACTATCCTCAATTAAAGTTTGGATGCGTGTCTCTAGTTCTGAAATCTTCTCCGTCAGCCTAACTGTCTCCTTGCATTTATCACATATAAAACCTATATTGCCGACAGAGAAGGCTATGCTAAACATGTGACATGAAGTGCAGGTGACAATAACAGGACAAGACATTACTCACCGTGTTTGTTGACTGATTCTTACTCACCTGGGCTTTTTATGAACTCAAAGGCGCGGGCGCGCGAGAGAAAATAAATAAAAAATAACTGAGCACACGGGTGGCACGTTAACAGGCTAGCGAATTACTAGCGTGTTGTGCTAATAATAACGGAAGCTAGCGATGTCAGGTTAATCTGAGATGTTGGGTAAGCTGTATTTAGTAGTATAAACAACTAGAAATGATAGTAAATGATGGTTCAAAACAGAAAGAAATACGAGGCTAAGACGGAGCTTACAGCACCGAAGCAAACAAACTCACAGCAGGCAGCGAGGCAGACCAATGTCACAAATAAGACTTGTATATATGTATTATAGTACATTTTTCAACTTTAAAGTTTCTTTCCTTCATGATTTTTTCTGTTTTTTTCTAAATAAAAATCAGTAAATTTATTCTTGTTTTTTTTATTTTTGTCTATTTAAATTCTATTTACAAATGGTCAATTAATGGTCAATAACTGTAATTTGTTGAAAGCTAATATTTTTCTGAAAAAGATGACACCTTGCACATTGTTTTAGAATTGTACAGTCAAAAAATCTAAATATGTGAAAAACACCTATTTTAGCTTCAGGTTCTAAAGGGTTAAGTAGTCTGTGAAACAATCACCCCTGAGATGGGTGACCTGGAGATGGTTGGAGCTGCTCTCTCCCGGTGGAGGGCCGGGAAACGAATCTTTGAGTTTCAATTCTGTTCCACCACTGGAGTCACAGTGGTACCCAAATTCTCTCTCAAAAAAAAAGAGCAGTTCCTCTATCTCTGGGTCTGAAGAGGGCCCAGAGAGTAGTGGTAGAAGAGAATCCTCACTACTCTCATCCGCCTCTTCTATCGCCAGCGGGCAGCAGTGTGCGGTTCGAGAACACAACCAAGCCGCCTCCTGCACCTCCTGCCCTGTGGAATCAGGTAAGTGTTGCACAGCACACTCAGACTCCACTACGGGCCGCCTCCCAGAGAGAGCCTCCCGAGCCGTGTCCCTGTGTTCCACCTCACTGCCCCACTCCGGGTACGCCTACGGTCCCTTTGGTCCCGCTTGTACGGTCTCTGCGAGCCTGGTTAGCGCTCCCCAGTCCGTCTCGCTGGCTCATCCGGACCATCAGGCTTGGCTAAGCGATTCAGTTCGCCCGGCATCCCCCCAAGTTTCGGGCCATCCACTCCACTCCACTACAGTGAGAGCAGCAGATGCGCCCATGTCTTGCAGGCGGAGATCGCAGTCCCTCCAGCCAATATGAGGTCAGGGCACTACAGTCCCTTATTATTGTACCCAAGAAAGGAGGTGGGTTACGACCGATCTTGGATCTGCGAGTTTTGAATCGGAACCTCCACAAGCTACCGTTCAAAATGCTCACGCAGAAATGAGCTCCGTACAGAGGATCTCTGCAGAGTTGGTCGTACAGACAGCGCGCCTCACAAAGCAACACGCTCAGTCGGTGCTGAACTGCTTGAACACGTTCAAAGGCAGGATGGCGGTCCCACTGAAATTCTTTCAGAGGCTCCTGGGGCACATGGCAGCGGCAGCAGCGGTAACTCCGTTTGGGCTGCTCCATATGAGACCGCTTCAGCACTGGCTTCACGGCCGAGTCCCGAGATGGGTGTGGCATCACGGCACTCACCGGGTCAAAATCACACCGGCATGCCACAAGACCTTCAGCCCGTGGTCAGACACCTCGTTCCTGCAGGCAGGAGTGCCCTTGGAACAGGTGTCCAGGCATGCTGTGGAGTTCCACATACAAGGGGCATACAGTGTCAGGGGTGTGGACGTGCCCTCAACTGCATTGGCACATCAACTGCCTCGAGTTGCTAGCAGTACATTTCGCTCTGAGCCGCTTAAAGAGGCCGCTACAGGGCAGGGACGTGCTGGTCCGTACATACAACACTGCGACCGTTGTGTACATCAACCGACAAAGGTGGTCTACGCTCCCATCGCATGTCGCAACTCGCCCGCCATCTTCTCCTCTGGATTCAGAAACATCTGAGGTCGCTTCGAGCCATGTATGTCCCGGTGTGCTCAACCTTGTGGCCGACAAGCTGTCACAAGCTGTGCTCCCGGGAGAATAGCGACTCCACCCCCAGGCGGTTTAGCTGATCTGGAGAGAGTTCGAGGAGGCTAAGGTAGACCTGTTTGCCTCCTCAGAGACCTCCCACTGCCGGCACGGATGCACTGGCACGGATGCACTGGCACATAGCTGGCCCCGGGGCCTCCGCAAATATGCGTTTTCCCCCAGTGAGCCTACTTGCGCAGACACTGTGCAACGTCAGGGAGGACGAGGCGCAGGTCCTTCTGGTGGCTCCCTATTGGCCCACCCGGACCTGGTTCCAAGAACTCATGCTCATCGTGACAGTCCCTCTCTGGCCCATTCCTCTAAGGAAAGACCTTCTGACTCAGAGACGGGGCACCCTATGGCACCCTCGTCCAGACCTCTGGAAACTCCATGTCTGGTCTCTGGACGGGACGCGGAGGTTCTAGGTGACTTACCCCCAGAGGTACTTAACACCATCACTTCTCCGCAAACGCTGTCCACGAGACGTGCATACGCCTTGAAGTGGAACCTGTTCGTCGAGTGGTGTTCTTCTCACAGAGAGAACCCCGAAGATGTTCAGTAGGGTCCGTGCTTTCATTCTTGCAGCAAGGGTTGGAGCAAAGGCTGTCTCCCTCCACCTTCAAAGTACATGCTGCCGCTATTTCAGCATATCACAACCACACAGATGGCGAATCAGTAGGGAAGCATGACCTGGTCGTCAGGTTCCTTAGGGGGGCGAGACGGTTAAACCCTTACCCTCTTGGGACCTTTCCCTGATGCTTCGAGCACTTCAGAATGCTCCCTTTGAGCCGTTGCAATCAGCAGACATAAAGCTTCTCTCCTTGAAGACTTTGCTGCTGATTGCACTGGCTTCTATTAAGAGGGTAGGGGACCTGCAAGCATTTTCGGTCGAAAATGTGTGCAACCATTTGCATTTAGTTTCGTTTAGTTTCATTTAGTTTCACTCAAAGTAGATTGGGCTCTCTAGCGAGATTCCTATCCGTCGGTCACGACGTACGTCTCCGTTCCCTCCTTCAGGGATGTATCCGAGACGTTCCTGCTATTGCTCAAGTGTAAGGGGAGGTCACTATACTTGCCACTTTAGCCGATAGAATCCGTTTTTTTCCTGTTTTTTTTCTGGTTTTTATTTTAATACTGCATACACATTTCCTGTATTTTCTGGTTATATTCTAAAAAAGAGACTGAGAAATGATTATATATGGTCATTATAACATTGCTAAAACATCATCTAATGGTGGCCTAAGACTTTTGCACAGTGCTGTATGTACAGTGCACAAATTTTGTTGGAAACAAAATGTTCCAAAGTTCTCTTCACCTCTTCTGGCCAGTGCGGTCACAGACATGAGGCGGAGCCCCATGCAAGCTAGCCGACGTGGCCTTATTAATTGATCTCATCCATAGTCTGATCTATGAATATATTAACTCGTTTTGCATTATTTGTAGCAGCCTTGTTATATTATGAAGTAATGACAGTCAGATATTATGATTTTTTTTTTAAATTCCTTATTTAGAGCTTGTGTCTTTTAGACTCACACAAACATCAATAATCAGCGTATAAATCTTAACAATGGAGACAATAAATAAAAAGCTTTTTTTGTGACTTTAGTACCTTATTTTGTGATGCTTTGATCAGTTGATCTGTTTATCTAAATATTTGGTCACCATTGTTGAGGTTCACACATTGATTGATGTCTATGTGTGTTTAAATGACCCTGTCTGAATAGTGACTTAACAACTTTCAAAATATCAAAGCAGGACAGGATTTTATGCTGTAGTATTATTGAGCTAAAATAATGTGAAATTATATCATTTAAATACTATATTCAGAGATCAGACTCTGGGTGAGATCAGTGAATCAGGCTACTAGTTGATGATTGTATAATAAATCAATAAGTAACCAACTTCATCTGACCATAATTTCTCTTGCAACTTTTGCCATAACAAATGTGCCAGTAAATGGGCCAGTAAAGAACTGATGTTAAAAAGTCAAGGGTCAAGAGCCCCACTAAAGCAAATGATTACCTCCATAATGGTGACTTCAAACTTTATTATTCTGGGCCCCCTGAAAAAATATTTATTGTCTTATTTTTTAATAAAGATAATATGAACCTGGTAATATATTATTAAATAAAGCTGATACATTTATTCATCCAAGTGCAGTGTGTTTCTGGCTATTCATGTTTTCTTGATGTAATAAATACATCATCAGCCGGCAGGTCAGGTGCATATTGCAATGCGTCGTGACTTGTGTCATTTATTTTAGCTCTATTTACAATAGTGTAAAAAGACAGGAAATTTGACCACGTAATCATTCAGTCGATTATGGTGCGCACCGATAATTAAAAGTGACAGCACCCGGCAGGCTGTAGATGGTAGTTTTCTTATTCTCAGCGAAATAACAATACATCCTGTCTTTAAGAACACAGACATCCTAACCTGCAAAAAGTCATTTCTGGGAGGTGAACCTGAATAATATGCACATGAAATGAACTCACCTCAACATGTCTTTTACAATCATTTGTAAAAATGAAGTCACTGTTACAAACTGTACAGCGTGCAAGACTGTCATTATGTTTTACTCTTATAAGACAGGGGTACAGTTTCGTGTAGTCTGGCGTAAAATGTGTCTTATACTTTAGTTTTTTGTGGCACTCTCCCTCTGCCATGGCGCTCCTGTTTCTAGTTACACTGAACTGATTAATTTGGTTCGGGAGAAGAGATAAAAGCCCGCCCACACTGACAATTGATTGGTTGATTTACCTAAACAGGCCAATCAGGATGCTCTCTATCTTACACACGCCGGTATATTAGGGAATGAACTTGCGCTCATGGGGGCAGTTCAGCGAAAAGAGGAGGCGTGTTCCGGCGGAAACGTTCCCTGGTGCTATTTTGCAGTTCCAGAAAATAATTTCGCCACAGACCAGGGAATGGTCTAAATGGTCAGTGCCTAGTCTAAAGTCAGTGGCGCGTTTTCAGAGGCGCGTTCATATGCTATTTTAAGGGTGCATGCTTGGCCATAATGTAGCGTGTGCACAACGCGCATACACTTTGCTTCTCTCATCTACACACAGACGCAGCAGTTGCCATTTTTGCAAACCATACATAATTACAAGGAAAAATATTCCACATGATGGAAATCATTGTGGTGTCCATGAAGATGTGAAAAAATAGGCATAAATCTAGCTTACACATTTACTAAAATTATTATACGCCTGTTTAACCTAAGCTAATTTGGGTGGGTTTATCCCATCCCCATACAATGTCACTTTTCTGTCTTTTACGGCCCTGACGAGAACGTTGGTCACCTCATCTGTGAACCGCTCCTGGTGTGCGCCTGACAAATCCGCCGTTATAATAGCAATCCGCCATGGAACAAACGCGCCTGCTCTTAAAGGGACTGTGAGATGATGCTCTGATTGGTTTATTTCACGTTACGCCCAAACCACACCTATGAGTAATGTAGCTACTTCAGACCAACCCATTTTAGATTTGCGTCGGATCCGAGATCAGCCCACAAAATTACTTGCGTTTCGTGTTTGATACTTGCATTTCAGATCGTTAAAATAGGGCCCAAGGTGTGCATTATGCCATAAATTAAATAAAATGACAGAAAGGGTGGATTTTTAAGTGGGTCTGAATGGGAACAGTGATATAGCCTAGTTTTCTAACACGTGGTTCTCTTACGAGAGGTTCTCTCGTATTGCGTAAGTTGCTTGCGCTTCGGGAAAGTCTTCTTTCTTCGAGATCTGAAGCCAAAAAATTATCCTTAATTTTGTATTCATTGTCAACGCAGTGCGGCAGCCGGCAGACCAAGGCAGGCTGTATAAGCGTGCTCATTGGCTGCTCGGCGGCAACTGCTTAAGCCTATCAGTGAGCCTCGTGAAACGTGGCCTCCAATGAGGGCGCTTCGCGCCCTCCACACCCTTCTAACCGTCAAGATGGGTGTGGCCAGTGTGTATATAACGAGGGCTCACAGGCTGAATATCTGATTTTCTTGTCTTCAGCGAAGCTCTTCGCATCGCTGGATCTTGAGAGCCTCCGCCGTTGAAACCAGCGACCAAGCAAGCTTAGGACAGCGCCTGAAGAAGCCGGCCGCCTTTGCCGCCTTCAGCCTTCCGTGCCTGCTACGCTATCCGGCGACGTATCCTTTTTCTATTGCTGCGTGTGTTCGCCCTGCGACACACGTTTTCTCTCACTCTAAAAGAGCACGGTCCAGACAGTCCAGTTTCTCTGGCGCCTATTCGGCAGAGCGGAGGTCGACCTCTTTGCGTCGAGAGACAACGCTCACTGCCCAAAATTTTTCTCGAAAAGCGAGGACGCGCTGTCCCAGACATGGCCCAGCCTCCCGCTGTACGCTTTTCCCCCGATCTCCCTGTTACCACAGGTCATTTCGAGGATCAGGGAAACACACCACCCAGTGCTTCTTATAGCCCCGCGTTGAGAGAACCAAACCTGGTACCCAGAGCTAGTGAGGCTGTCGCACTCATCCCCATGGCCGATCCTGGTGAGAAAGGATCTCCTCTCTCAAGCCGGTGGATCGATCTGGCATCCCCATCCAGAACGATGGTCTCTGCATGCATGGGTAATCAACGGATACCCGTTGACCTGCCAGAAGGGGTCGTGAACACGATCACGCAGTCTAGAGCCCCCTCCACGAGACGGCTCTACGCGTCTAAATGGTCTGTGTTTTCTAAATGGTGCGCTACTAAGAGCTTGGATCTACGTGCATGTGGGGTCCCACGGGTGCTCTCCTTCCTACAAGAGCTGTTGGACAAGGGCATGTCCCCTTCCACGCTCAAAGTGTATGTGGCGGCTATTGCAGCGTTCGCTGAGATGACGCGCGGCCAGGCAATAGGAAGGAACGAGCTCATTATCCGCTTCCTCAGAGGAGCTAGACGGATGAATCCCCCGCGGCCCCCCTCGGTTCCTATTTGGGATCTGTCCTTGGTCCTGGAGGCCCTGAAGGCTTTTCCCTTTGAACCGCTTGAATCCGTGGATTTAAAGTACCTGTCGCTCAAAACCATTTTTCTGATAGCTCTGTCTTCAGTAAAACGCGTGGGGGATTTGCACGCGCTATATGTTAGCCCTGCATGTCTTGAGTTCGGACCGAACGACTCGAAAGTCATTCTCAGACCGAGACACGGTTACATCCCCAAAGCGATTGGAACCCCTTTTAGGGCACAAATCATTTCCCTTTCGGCTCTGCCAGCATCCGATAATGGGGACAGTGATAACCTCCTATGCCCTGTCAGGGCGCTGAGAGTTTACATCACGCGCTCTGCCGCTTTCAGGCGTTCCGAGCAGCTCTTTGTTTCCTTCGGCGGATGCACCAAGGGTCTCGCTGCCTCGAAACAGAGCCTGTCTAGGTGGATAGTGGACGCGATTGCAGCAGCTTATGCCTCCAAACACCTGCAGTGCCCTCTGGGTATCAGAGCCCACTCTACTAGAGGCATGGCCTCTTCGTGGGCCTGGTCCAGTCGAATTTCTATCCACGATATTTGTATGGCGGCGGGTTGGGCCTCCCCATCGACATTCGTGAGGTTTTATAACCTGGAAGTTCCCGCCTTACAGGCTAAATTGCTGTCAGTATAAGTGACATGTATGCTCTGCCCAGTCGCTTATGTGCAGACTACGTTCACATGCTGGCGATATTTCTGGTATGGTACTTAGGGTGAAGTGTTTTATACTCAGACCGGCTGGGCCACTCTGTTTTTCATTCCCCGTTACGCGCTGTTTACCGGTGCTGGCCCGCGCTGCTGGCCGCCCGTCTTCCACTCTGTTGCGCGGGGGATTATTCTCTTCGTAAAAGACCGATTATGTCGCTCTTTTCTTACCCTAATGAGTGCTTATGTACTGTGTGGGCTCGCGCTGCCGGCCCCACTGTTTTGCACTGATATATACTTATAGACCAGCCGCGCCGCTCTATTTTATACACTGAGTGAAGTGCTTTGTACTGTGTTGGCCCGTCTCTCCGACCGGCCACCTGTTCCAGCAGAATGTTTTTCCCCGGTCTCCCTGGGATTCATGTGCTGGATGCTCGGCGCGCACGGCGTTGACAAGGGGTTCCCGTAGTGTAAGCAACTTACGCAATACGAGAGAACCTCTCGTAAGAGAACGTACTCGGTTACCTAATGTAACCTCGGTTCTCTCTAGAAGAGGGAACGAGTATTGCGTAACCTGGCGTGTCGCGCCACGAGCTTTTGCGCTTCAGACTACGAAAACCAGATATTCAGCCTGTGAGCCCTCGTTATATACACACTGGTCACACCCATCTTGACGGTTAGAAGGGTGTGGGGGGCGCGAAGCGCCCTCATTGGAGGCCACGTTTCACGAGGCTCACTGATAGGCTTAAGCAGTTGCCACCGAGCAGCCAATGAGCACGCTTATACAGCCTGCCTTGGTCTGCCGGCTGCCGCACTGCGTTGACAATGAATACAAAATTAAGGATAATTTTTTGGCTTCAGATCTCGAAGAAAGAAGACTTTCCCGAAGCGTAAGCAACTTACGCAATACTCGTTCCCTCTTCTAGAGAGAACCGAGGTTACATTAGGTAACCGAGTACGATTTATTTACTTTGTCAATATTGTGAACAGATTTTTAAAAAATAAAAAGTTTGAAACATTTAATAATTCACTGATGTATTTCAAGTATTTAAGGGAATACTAGCAAAAAGAAACTACTATCTGATTTGATTACACTGTATTCAGCAAAAACTATGTTATTCAGCACAACATATGTTCAAAGGAACTCGCGCTGCGTCAATTGACGCTGTGGGAACGCTCTGCATGATTGCGTCGTGAAGCATGAGTGAAATCTGTCCAATGGTGCAACGAGGAAACACCTGCAGTGTTTCCAGTGTCACCTGCCTCTGACGTCACCAACCAGGAAACTATAAAGCCCGCCCTAACAGTGTAACGCTAGCTTCTGTGTCTTGTGTTCTGTGTCTTCTGTGTTCGCTCTATGTGAATCGTGTGTCTTATTTGGTGTTGTCAGTATTTCATATATATATATATATATATATATATATATATATAATGGCAACACACAATCTTTGTGTTGTTTGTTTGGGAGGGGAGCATGCACAGTCAGCGCTTGAGGAGTTTGCTCAGGCTCGCATTCCTCACGGTTCGGGTCCCGCTGTTGCCGAAACACAGCAGTGATCTAGACGCATTGTGGTTCCTTCCGCATCGGGTGAGGCACCTCGCCATCTCACTCTCCTGCATATGAGGAACTGGTGGGGGTTGTGTCTCCCGCTGTTGCTAAATTATATATTGACTGGCCAGCGGAGAAGCAGGACATTCGTCCCAAGTCCAGGCTAGATGAACGTTTCCTGTCCTCATGAGCACAACCTCTGCGTTCCTTCCCAATCTCCACACCGAGGTGTCGTGATCGGGGAAGAAGCCGGTCTCCTATAGAATACATAGTGCACAAATATCACACCATTCCTCTATAGTTTACCACAAAGAACACGGTTATGGGGCGATGCCTAAGGTGGAAGAGACACTTGCCAGCTATCTCTCCCTTCAGTCTGCATCGTCCCAAAAAAAGCCAGAATGCTGCCCATCAAGCTGGTCTGAACAACTTCGGATTTGGTGGGCAAAGCTTATGCTGCTTCTGGTCACACTATAGGTGTGCTGCAAGCCTACCAGGCAGAAATGCTAGGAGACCTAAATGAGGACATGGGAATTGGCCCTGACGCAGTTGCAGAGCTGCGTCGGGCCACAGATCTTTCTCTCCGGGCCACCAAGGAGATGACCAGAGCTGTTGGTCGTGCTATGATGGCCCTGGTTGCCACGGAGAGGCATTTAAGGTTAAATCTCAGCACCATTAAAGAGAAAGATAAGTGCTTTCTCGTGGACACCCCGCTATCGCCCCCTGGCCTCTTCGGCGACGCTGTCACTGCAGTCGTCGAGAGGTTTCAGGAGGCTAATAAGCAAGCGGCGGCGTTCCAGAAGCTCCTCCCTCAAGAGGCTGGTTCCCTTAGTAGATTTTCTGGCAGCGTGGAAGCTACTGCCAAATATGTCCCAATGGGTCCTGCGCACAATCGAGAAGGGTTACACTATCCAGTTTGGGTCTTGCCCACCCAGGTTTATGGGGGTTCTACCCACAGTGGTGCGCCCCGAGCAGGCTCTGGTTATGGAACAGGAGATAAAAAAAACTCTGTTGGTAAAAGAGACCATAGAATGTGTGCCTCTTCCTGACAGAGAAATTGGTTTCTACAGCCGATATTTTATCGTTCCAAAGAAGGATGGCGTGGGTTGCTTTCCAGTTTGGATCTGCGCCTTCTGAATCAGTCGGTCATACAGCTCAAATTCAAAATGCTAACCCTGAGACAGATCGTACCACAGATCAGATCCGAGGACTGGTTTGTTACGATAGATCTCAAGGATGCATACTTTCACGTATCCATCCTTCCACAACACAGGAAGTTCCTGAGGTTCGCTTTCGGGGGCAAAGCTTACCAGTATCAGGTTCTTCCATTTGGTCTAGTTTATCACCCCGCACTTTCACCAAATGCGTGGATGCAGCACTAGCACCACTGCATCTACAAGGCATACGCATCAGTGTTGTGCGGTGGACTTAAGAAATGAGGAGGCAGATTCCTACCAATGCAATTTTTAATCCAATGCAATCTTTGCATTTTTATAACAAGTGTGTTCATAATTCATAGTTCATCATGTTCGTAATTTCAGTGTTTCTGTATGGAAAATAAGTCAAAAAATGTTTCCACAGTTATGTACCTCAGATTTTTGCTGTACATTGTCTTTCTGCTGCTCTAGTGAAAAGGGTACATCCAACAGCTTCATCTGCCTCTGGAACTCTTGGGATTTCCTGTAAAATCATTACATCATTACCATTGATTTTATCATTAGCAGTTCCTGAAACCTTCAGCCCATTTAAGCCATTAAATCAAATATGATCACAATCAATGTGACTTAGTTTAGCTCTGCTGCTATCTCTTTTTTGGCTGAAAGATGCTGGATGTAGCAGTTCGAGAGGTGCGTCGGGCCACAGATCTGTCTCTTCGGGCCAGCAAAGAGACCGCTCATGCTACTGCGCGGCCTATGGCAGCTATGGTGGCCGCGGAGAGACATTTATGGCTTAATCTTTCAGATATAGAAGATAAAGACAAAGTCTTTTTGCTGGACGCCCCGCTATCGCCTCCTGGCCTTTTCGGCGATGCAGTCAACACCGTAGTCGAGAGGTTTCAGGAGGCTAAAAAGCAAGCGGAGGCATTCAAGCGTTACCTCCCTCGCCGCCTCCTGGCCCCTGTTGCTGCTGGGCGTGAGCAGCCCCAGCCGCCAAGCTCCATCGTATCAAGCGCAACAGAAGGAGAGTCTCTCCCTCAAAAGCCAGGGGGCTCAGGGCGACACTCTCTAAGCAGAAGACCTATCAGAGGGAAGGCTTCAACAAAGAAGAATGGAGTCAGACTTTCAAGGCGTCAGAATGGCGTCAGCCCCCTCCGGGGTGGAGCGGTGTTCACCTCATTATACGGTGCTCGTGCCCTCAGGAGGCTGTTCTGGCAACCCCGCCACTCTGTGCCTCTGGGCGCAGCGGTTTCCAGCAAGCTAATGGTTTGATGGGGAATCGCTCTGAACTGTGGAATGCGGTGTTGTCTTCATTAAATGGCCTGTTCACGGATAATTCTAGAGCTATCACCCCGCATGTTCGCCGAAATGCATAGATGCAGAGTTGGCCCCGCTGTATCTTCCTCAGGCTGCAGGGCATACGCATTCTGAACTACATGGATGACTGGCTTAACCTAGCAGAGTCACAACTGCTGGAAGTTCGGCATCGAGATGTCATTCTTGCTCATATTAAAAAGTTGGGGTTGAGATTGAATGCCAAGAAAAGTGTGTTTTCTCCAGCACAGAGGACCACCTTTCTTGGTGTGATATGGGATTCAGTGACGATGAGGGCCATCCTTTCGCCTGCTCATGTCGCCACGATCCTCTCAGTCTTAAAAGAGATAAAGCTAGGCCAGTAACTCACTGTAAAACAGTTTCAGAGACTTTTGGGCCTGATGGCAGCTGCGTCCAACATAATAACTTTTGGCCTGCAGTACATGAGGCCCCTGCAGACAGATGCTTCTCTCACCGGCTGGGGAGTGGTAATGGAAGGCCGCTCAGCTTAGGGTCTGTGGAGGAGTCATCATCTTTCGTGGCACATACATTGTCTGAAGATGATGGCGGTCTTCATGGCATTGAAACACTTCCTTCCAGACCTAAAGGGCCATCATGTGCTTGTCCGTACAGACACCATTCTGCATTCACGTCCACTATGCAAAATGGCACACCAGATTATCTTGTGGTCCTTAGGACAGATGCTCTCCCTGAGAGCAGTTTATATTCCTGGACATCAGAATATAGAAGCAGACATCCTGTCGAGGCAGGGGCTGAGGCACGGGGAATGGAGGCTCCACCCCAAGGTGGTGGAGCACATTTAGGAGGTTTTTGGCCAAGCAGAGGTGGATCTGTTTGCGTCTCAGGATACGACGCACTGTCCACTGTGGTTCTCTCTCACACATCCAGCCCCACTGGGACTGGACGCATTGGTACAGACGTGGCCGAGGCTGCGTCTGTATGCATTTCCCCGATTGCTCTGCTCCCAGGAGTTTCTGGAGAAGGACTGTCAGGACTGAATAAGTTTCCTGCTAGTAGCACCGTACTGGCCGAGCCGGGTGTGGTTCTCGGACCTAGTATCCCTCCTCAACGGCTCTCCTCTGGAGATTCCGGTGAGGAAAGATCTTCTATCTCAGGCAGGGGAGTGAGGTTGGCCTCTGAGGGGGCCAAACTCATAGACTCTAGTCTCTCTGCTGATCGTTTTTCGGCAGAGTTATCTTCGTCCACTTTGAAGGTGTACATGGCGGCTATAGTGGCCTACCATGTCCATTTGGGTGGATTATCTGTGGGGAAAGACCCTCTGAAAACACGTTTCCTTCGTGGTACTTTGAGGCTGAGGCCTGCAGTTCTTGCTCCAGCATGGGACTTGGCACTGGTTCATGTACTCTCCTGTCGATTATCTAGCCCCGCCCATTTTGTTAACTGATTATTGATTAATTTGCCCCACCTGTCTTCCCTCGTTACCTGCTTTGTTTGCTTTCCCTATTTATTCTCCCCGTGTTTGCAGTCCTTTGCTGGTTCGTCGTCGAACATACCTCTTGTGTCTTGACCTGCCTGTTCCGAGTTTGCCTTGTCCAGTTGCCAGTCATGTTTTCTCCCATGGGGTAGTTTTTGTTTGCTTTTGTTTAATTTTTATAAATGAGGTGCTCTAAGTGATGTTGGGTGACGTCACTTCTTGTTGACATTTAAAGTATTGTCAAACAAAACGGAGGCTAGCTAGACCCTCCCTCCCTCCTCCTCATCCGCGCACTAACCCCACCCCCAAATCCTTCTTGTCGGTTATAGGCTGTTGACGGTATATGTCGGAAAACTTCTTGTCGGTATATGACAGTTTGTTATGTTTCGTGGTGCGGGTTAGCCCAGTTTTTTTGCCATTTGTGGAGCCTGGGCTGTCTACAGAGACCACGTTTTTTTATAGTGTGTTCAGAGGACAGGCAGCTAGCGGATAGTGAGGAGATGTTTGCTATATGTGACAAAAAAAATTTTGACCTAAAAAACGTGTGACATCGCTTAGAGCACCTTTAACTCTGCATTGAGTCCTCGCTCCTTCCATCACCCAATACCTGGCAGTTACACGTTGTGAGCTTTTCTTTAAACTTTTTTTTTTTTTTTTTCATTTATTTCATTCAAGTTTGCATACCTTTTCTTTTTATTTCAAATAAAATGTGCAATTGTTTATTGGGAAAATACTGATTACTGATAAAAAAAAAATAAAAAAAAATGTTTTTTACTGATTTTGAGTGTTTTATTTATTTTGCTCCATATCAGTTGGAGGTTGTCATGTTGGAGTTCCCATAATTAGTCAAGATCACTGTTGATCACTGTAAAGCTGTTTTGAATCAATCTGTAGTGTAAAAAGTGCTATAAAAATAGACACATTATAAAATTACCAGTGAATTCATTCTGGTAAAGTTTAGAAGGTTGTGTACCTGCCTTTTCTGTGTTCTGTATATTTGAAGAGCTCTTTTCCAAAATGTGATAAACGCCATTTTTAAAAAGAAATGAGTTTGTCATGTCATTTTGCTGTGTACTGAACCTATTCACTGCTCCATCAACGTTTCATGCCAAATCGATATATTTCCTTGCAAGATGCAGTTCCTTTCCAAACCACGATAAGCGCCGAACCTATTTTTAGCCTAAACGCGATACATCCTCTCGACTAATCAGAAGTCGGTGAGCGTTCTACGCAATCCAACATGGCGGCACTCTGACCAGAGGTTTGTTTATGTTCATTCATTCCTCAGAATGAGTGCTTTAAACTGTGATAACACTTTTGATGGCCTTGATGAGCCAGTGAGACCTACACCTGGGGGTAGAAAACGCCGACTGGACAAAGAAAATCACAAAAAACAACAAAAAAAGAAGGTTTGTCACTCAAGTGGCGCGTTAATACCAACAGTGGGATGTCAACACAAAGCTGCTGCCAAAGGTTTCTGTCAGGCCGAGAGGCTGTCGCCGGACAATATGATGATAAATTTCAACTATTTTTATGAAAAACCAAACAAGGTTGACCAGGACCAGGCCATACTTCATCTCCTGGACATCACGCAAGTGACAAGGAAGCGTCCGAAAATCCAGAACGTAAACAAACAAAAGACCGGAACGTATCTGTTAAGTACAGTCTTTTGTGCAACATCTGGAGAAGATGCCCGTTTGCAAGTTGACCTTCATAGAAGTGTTTGGTGAGTACAACTTTCGTTTCAGAATTGGCTAGTTTAATACCGTTTTGTAGGTTTCTCCCTCGTGATAAAGATATTTTCCTGTAAAGAAGTCTGCTAACGTGACATGAAAAGTACCGAATAGTTCTACTAGCCTACTGATAGATTGACTGGCCTTTGATACATTGACCATGATAAGGTGCTATTATAGATTGTGTGTAGTGCAAATAATCTACAAGATATAAAGAACTGGAGACCAGTGAGTTCTCTAAAGCCCTGGCTAATAGGCTGAAAAAGGTGATGGGGGAAGTCATCCATATTGACTAGACTTATTGTATTCCCGGACGATCTATTTTTGATAATGTTTGCCTTATACGGGATATTTTAAATATTTGCAATCTTTCTAGTGTTGATTTGGGTCTTGTTTCTATCGATCAAGAAAAGGCGTTTGACAGAGTCGAGCACAGATATCTTTGGAAAACTTTAAATGCTTTTAATTTTGGATTGGAGTTTATTAATATGATCAAAGTTATGTACCAGGACATTGAAAGTGTTTTGAAAATCAATGGTGGTTTGAGTGCCCCTTTTAAGGTTTTTTGGGGCATTAGACAGGGTTGTGCAATATCGGGAATGTTATATTCTTTGAAGATTGAGCATTTGTTGAATAAATTACGATAAAAAATTTAAGGTTTTTCTTTGCACAATGGTAATATATTTCAAGTTTCAGCTTATGCTGATGATGTCATAATCATGGTTAATGGGCAGCGAGATATTAACCATATGGAGGGTATTATAAGAGATTTTGGAGTTATCTCAGCTGCTAAAGTAAACTGGGAAAAGAGCGGGGCATTGGCTATAGGAAAATGGGAGCAGGGCCTACCAGTTTTACCTGATAGAATAACCTGGAAAAAGGGAGGTCTCAAATATTTGGGAGTTTATCTTGGAGATGCAATTACACAACAAAAAAACTGGGATGGGGTAGTAGAGAAGATGGTAGGTAGACTGGCTAAATGGAAGTGGATTCATTCACAATTATCTTTAAGGGGAAGAGTGTTAATAGTGAACAATTTGGTAGCTTCGATACTCTGGCATAAACTGTTTTGTGTGGATATTATTTCAGCTGCAAAGAATTTTTTTTGGGATCGATTGCACTGGATTCCACAAAGTGTATTGTTTCTTCCTAAAGATGAAGGTGGACAAGGTTTGGTCCATTTGCCAAGCAGAATGGCAACATTTCGTTTACAATTCATTCAGAGATTTTTAACAGGCCCCGATGATCTGGTGTGGAGGAACTTGACCAAGGTCATCCTACATAGGGTGGAGGGACTTGGACTTGATGTTGGCCTCTTTTTTATGGATTACAGGAAGTTGAACCTGAATAACATATCTCCTTTTTATTGTGGACTTTTTAAAATGTGGGGACTCTTCACTCTCAAGAGAATGGACAATTCAGACTCTTTATTTTGGCTGTTGGAGGAGCCCCTAGTCAAAGGGGCTCGTCTAGATGTAACGGATGAGGTACCAGGCCTCACTCAGAAGTTGTGTGCCTCTGAAACTGTGAAGCTGAGGCAAATTGTCAGTGTGGCTGGCCCTGATTTAAGTGATGTTACAGCAGTAGCCCTGATGCTGGGGCAAAGGTCAATTCGCCATACAGAAACAATAGTAGAAAAGTGGAGGAAGAAGCTCACGGATGTGGAAATCACACTACTTAAGGATTTTGGGAAGGGTTTGGAGGTTCCTGATAAAGAAGACCCTGTTCCGAAAATTTAAATTACTCCAGATTTGAAGGATATGTCAGGTCCTTTGCTAGACCTTCACGGGCTGAAAGACTTGGATTTGGACATAGTACAGGGCAAAGTTCTTTATAAGTGTTGTGTAAAAGTTTTTAATAGAGTTGCTTTAAATGGGAGAGTTGATACAGTCTGGAAGGAAAAGCTTGGGATGAGTGAAAAAACTAAACCATTTTGGAGAGTTTTATAAACCACCATTGATTAAGAATTCTGGAGATTTACAATGGAGAATTTTACACGGTTCTGTGGCAGTTAACCCTTTAAGACCTAAGGGTATTTTTACATTTATTTTTCCGTCTGGTTTTATTTACTAAAAAAGCTTGTAAAACATCAACCCTGTTGTGCACAGACAATTGACACACCTCTTTTTTTTCAAGACAAATAGCACTGTCAGCATATTTGTGTTGCATTGATGTCACCTGAATGTAAAATAAGTTATGGGACCATAAAGACAAATGAAAAAATAAAACGAAAATTTAATCACTCAAATATTTATTGAAATCACACACAAATAAATAAAAGCTATGCATATTTCCTCTGGAAAACAGTTTGTTCATGTCTTTGGATTCCTGGAACTCAGGAATAAACATGAGAACTTATACAGAACCAAAACTATTTACATTTTTCCAAAAAAAGTCCAGGCGTTTTTGGCCTGATAATTACTGGTGCCAAGCCTCAAAACAGTTCCTATCAGCAATCACACAGAGGGCCACATCACAGGCTTTGCATTTCCAGGGGGTGGCCTGTTTGACCTGCCTTGTCTGCTTGCAGTTCACACATTGCCTTCTACCATAGGAGGCCTTCTTGCTGGTTTCAGTTTGGTCTGATGTTGGCACAGGTACATGGTCACTTTGTTGCTGGGTGGGGGGAACAGCAACTGTAACACCACAGAGTTGGGCTGTCAGCTCCTCCAGAAAAGCCCTGTGGGTCATGGGCTGTTGCTGCTTTTCTGCACAAACTTCCTTGTGAAGTAAGTAGCTGTTGGTCGCAGCAATGTCCAAAAAATGGTAAAACAATGTCCTGTACCATCTCATTGTTTTTTGGTGAACTGAGTAGTATTGGATGAGTTGATCAGAAAGATCAACACCTCCCATATTCTTGTTGTACTCAGTGACAGGGGTTGGGCATGGAATAGATTTGGTGTTCCAGCCTCCATCCTGAGTTCTTACCCTTCTCTGAACTGTGTTGCCAGAGAAGGCCGGGTGAATTGTGGAGCAGACAGAGACTTCCCGAGTGTCCATCCACTTTACAAAAACCAGAGGGCCGTCACGGATCCACCTGATGGTGCCCCTAGGATCCTTTTTGGTCATGGCATTTGTGGTTGTGCGGGGGCATCCTCGTCTGTTGTCCCTGTAGGTGCCACATGCTCCAAAGTTCATGCTGTAGAGATCCATGAATAGCTTTGGACTTGTGTAGAAGTTGTCTACATACACATTGTAGCCACTCCCTAGGGATGATTTTTTCATGAGGGACATAACCGAGTCGTATGCCAGTCCTACACCAGCAAACACAGAAGCAAACACAGACTTCCCAGTGTATACAGCAAAGTCTAAAGTGTACCCAATGCTGCTGTCTGCCAGCACAAAAAGTTTGAAGCCCCACTTAGTTGGCTTCGCTTTCATATATTGCGTCATGCCAGTGTGAGCCTTTGTTGCCACCATCCTCTCGTCCACTGAAAGGTTCTGCCGTGGGTGATAAAATGCTCTGCACGCATGTTTGATGTCATCTAAAAGGGGCTTCAGACGAAACAGCCGGTCATAAGCTGGTGTCCCTCTCTTCCGGTCGTTGTGGACATCTTCATCAGGGTCGCTCATGTGGATGTTCCAGGAAATGACCTGATACCTGTCACGTGTCATCACTGAGTGGGGAAACTGTTGGCTGAAAATGGCATTTGTCCTCCAGTAGTCTCGGATATTTGTCAGTCTCACCAGTGCAAAAAAGAAAGTTAGTCCTAAATATTTGAAAAATTCTTCAACAGTGAAGTTTGTCCAGGAATATTTTTTGCCACTGGCAATGTTTTTTGCAGCATTTGTGTTTGTGTTCTTACACAAAGTGGTTGCAGCACTGTCACTGACAAAAAGTTTGAAAAGGTCCAATGGTGTGTATATGGATGTGGGGCTGAGCTGATGTCCTGGCTTTCTTGTTGGGACGAACCTTTTGGGCACTGGAGGGATGTCTGGCTGACTCTCACTGTTCCATGATGGAGTTGGGGCTGCTGGCTGTGGTGATCTAGATCTCGACCTAGTGGATTCAGGACTCTGTCGACCCCTCAAGCTGCCGGATCTGGATCTTGACCGCACTCTCCCTCGTGACTGCGCTCTCCCTCGTGACCGTGACTGCAGCCGTCCATGACCTATTCCTGGAAGCTGCTGGGGTGCTGCAGCAGAAGTGGAAGGCTGGGATGCTGCAGCAGAAGTGGAAGGCTGGGATGCTGCAGCAGAAGTGGAAGGCTGGGATGCTGCAGCAGAAGTGGAAGGCTGGGATGCTGCAGCAGAAGTGAAAGGGCCCTCCACAGCGGAAGAATGGGAGCTTTCCTGTCTGGCTTGGATGGGTGGGCTGGTGTCTTCTTCATTATCACGACTGTAAAATAAATAAATAAATAAATGAAGCAAAATATTAGATCATACATATCAGATCAATGAGTGTTTTTGTATTTTATTTCTCACATAAGATAATGGCTGAGATTGCTACTGTACCCTCAACCCACCACAGCTAAAAGGTGAGCAGTGTTGAAAGCCCTAACGTTACCCCCACTACAACATCCTTGAGACATTCTCTCCACAGCTAAAAGGTGTGACCTACAATATCCTTTGTGTGTATCTCTAGGTAAACTCACTAAACCTCAGACAAAAAAATGTCTGAGACAAAGTGTAACCCATACACAAAAGAAATACATTTGAAATATATTTTCAGAATATATTTTGGAATATATGCAAATATTTGAAATTGGCCCAATAAATATATTTCATACTTATATTTCATATATTTTTGTTATATTTCAGAATATATTTCAATGTATTTTTTTCTGTATGGGTCCCCAAAAGTGTCAAAAATATATGTGGCATATATTCCAAATACATTGAAATATATTGTGAAATATAACAAAAATATATGAAATATAAGTATGAAATATATTTATTGGGCCAATTTCACATATATTTCTTTTGTGTATGGGAATCCACAACTCTTACTACTCTGTAACCAACAGAAAAACAAAATACTACGTTTACAGAATTTATTTTTACATATTTAGAAAATGCTACTGTGCACATTTCTATTTTATCATATTACTTTTTTTATTTTTATACTTTTACAGTAAATAAATAAATGGCACTTACTCTTCAGCGGGGTCTAGACCATCCTAGTAATCTAGTTCCTCATCTGTCAAAAAGCTCTCTTCTCCTGAATATTCATCATCCTGCATGGCATCAAAAAAGGCCAGCGCTTGATTTGCGTCCATATATCTCCGACGATCCATTGTTCTCCGTGTTTCTCTGTGTATCCTCAAACTCTCTCCTCAAAACTACTCAAAATTGCCACGCATCTCTCTCAGAGTTTACCTCAGAGTTTACCTCAGAGAGAGATGCGCGGCAGTTTTGAGTGGAGAGAGAGAGAGTCTCTCAAAACTGCCGCGCGTCTCTCTCTCTCCTCTCAAAACTGCCGCGCGTCTCTCTCTCTCCACAATAACAGAGACGGAACAGCCTGTCATTGGTCAAACCCTCACGCAAAGCATCATGGGATATCCAAAATGGCAGCTTGCATCGAGCTAGCAGCAAAAATGACGGAAAATGTATAAATTATGGACATCAAGTGGATAAATCTTGGATGTAAGCGTTTGGATTTATTGCTGAACAACTCCGAAAAGAGACACATGTTCTAGGCTGGATAGAAAACCTTCTGTAAAGGCTACAAAGACACCAAAGACACCCCCGTGATGGCTAGATTGTTAGCTTTCTGCTGGAAAAAATGGTAAGAAAATCGATAAAACTTTCATTAAATAATATAAATATTTATCGGAGGTGCCGTGCGACGTCGTGGACGATGCCGTCGGGCTCTGAGGGTTAATGCATTTATTTCTGTTATTAATCCAAGTGTTAATGATAAGTGTGTGTTTTGTGGTCTAAGGGAAAAAGTGTTTCATTCTTTTTTAGAATGTGTAAGACTTAAATCACTTTTTGTTTTATTGAGTCAAGTGTTTTAAAAATTTGGGGAGAAGTTCACGCATAATGCTTTTATTTTGGGGGCAGGGTATAGTCAAAAGCAAAGAGTAAAATGGCAGCTGACCAACTATGTGATTGGTCAAGCAAAGCTTGCAATTTATATAAGCAGGAAAAATAGAATAGAGAATAGACTTGGCCAAGAGATTATGTGTCTATTTAAAGCCTATGTTAAGTCTAGAATTGTCGTTGACTTTAAGTATTATAAATGAATGAATGATATGACAGCATTTGAAACGCAGTGGTGTTATAAAAATATTTTCTGTGCTGTGATGATCTATATTTTTCTCTATTTTTAATTGAGTTGTATAGTGTATGATTGTTTTTGGAATTGATTGTATGGAATAAAATCTTTTTTTTTTTTTTTATTAAAAAATGTCTCTCTCTCTCTCTCTCTCTCTCTCTCTCTCTCTGTCCTCTCATACACTCAAAGCACATCTCACACACAGACACTATGTGATTTATTTTTTATTTTTATTTTTTATGTATAGCAGACAATGGTCCTACTGTTTTACAGGTTCGACACTTTACCGTATGCCTGAATGTATTGCACTATTGAATGCATTATTGAATGTTGAATATTGCATGTTTTTGAAAAAAGCTCCTCATTTACATGAATTGCCATTGTGGAAAACCTTTTCAGTTCATAGAAAAAAATTGTATTGAAGATGTGAAACAGAAAAAAAAAAAAAAAAAAAAAAAAACTTAGGCACCTAGAGGAAAATCTATTAATATACTGACCTCTAGTGGAAAATTTGTCGGCGTACATTTGGACTAACCTACTCTATTTGGCTCATCTATCTACTGCATAATATATGCAATATACAAGTCACCAGTGCTAAAAGGTTTTTGTTGTTGTTTTTTTTTTTAGTTAAAGGGAGGTTAATTTTACCATTAACAAAGTGTTGTTTAATGAGCTTACCATTAACGCAGTGAAGGCAAACACTAGAACAAGTGGCAGATTTAAGTTGCCATTCATCAAACTACAATTTAAAGATAAAAGTATTTCCTGATTTCATTGGAGGTCTAATTGGCACCACCTGCTTTTTTAAAGCAACACCCCACACAGTCTTTATTATAAATAACAGCCATGTGGGTAAGCTAGAAATAGATAGAGATGTGGATCACTCTTCAGATCTGCCTGTATCTGTCTTTCAACTGTATCTCTGCAGTTTCAGTCCTCAGGTCAGGCATCTGTCAGCTCCAGGGACACTTCAAGTTAAACGGGATGTTCCAGGATGGAGATCTTATACTTGGAGGTCTGTTTGAGGTTCACTTCCTCACAGTGTTCCCAGAGCTGAGCTTCAGAATGGAACCGGAACCACCTTACTGTGAGCAGTGAGTCTGAGACAAACTGGACAAGGATACCTACTTGTAAAAGATAAAATGAAGAAAACTAAAACATAGCTACTGAACTGTCTTGTAATTATAAATTGCCTGCACTTTTTTATCAGAATTAATTTGATCTATTGCTTTATTTGTTTATTTTAGCATACAAATCTAAAAATTAAAAAATTTGTAAATCAAATGAAGAGTGTATAATTTACCATATGAGAATGTTGGAAACTGTTTTATACCATCAATTCAGAAACATTGAAATATTATAATTTCTCTTGCTTTTTATAGGTTTGATAAGGCAAGTTTCCAGCAGGCACAGACTATGGCCTTTGCTATACATGAGATCAATAAGAATCCAAACCTGCTTCCTAACATCACTCTTGGATACCATCTTTATGACAATTGTGTAAAGTTGGGAGTGGCATTCAGAGCTGCTACAGCTCTGGTTAGTGGGACAGAGAATTCCTTCTCCAACCTAAACTGTGCTGGCCTACCACCAGTGATTGCCATTGTGGGGGATCCGGGGTCTACACACTCAATTGCAATCTCCAGTGTATTGGGGCTGTTTAGAGTGCCTATGGTAAGTGTGAATGTGAAATACAAGATTTTATTTATTGTTACATTTTAATTGTAATAGATTAAAATTACAGTCTGCATATAATGCTTCCAAATATTTCTTTCTCGTTTACTTGTGTGTGAAATATCTCGTACTACACAGAAGACTTATTTACTGCTCATTTGTGTCTCTTCTATAAGATTAGCTACTTTGCCACCTGCTCCTGTTTGAGTGACAGGAAAAAGTACCCCTCTTTCTTCAGAACAATACCCAGTGATGCCTTCCAAGTGCGGGCTATGGCACAGATCTTGAGGTATTTTAAATGGACCTGGGTTGGTCTTCTCTACAGTGATGATGACTACGGCATCCATGCCTCTCAGTCCTTCCACAAAGATGTGCAGCAATTTGGAGGTTGTGTTGGCTTTTCTGAAATGCTGCCTCGTGATAATAACCGTAGAGATATTCAGAGTATAGTGGGAGTGGTTCAGGCCTCTACAGCTAGAGTGGTGGTGGTGTTCTCCACTGAAGCCTATTTGTTACCACTGATGGATGAGGTGGTATTGCAAAACGTGACAGGCAGACAGTGGATTGCAAGTGAAGCTTGGGCTACTTCACCTGTGTTTCACACTCAGCATCTTTTGCCTTTCCTGGGGGGCACACTGGGCATCGCCATCAGGCGTGGGGAGATCCAGGGACTTCGTAAATTTCTTTATTACCTCCGCCCTGACAACAATCCAAGAAACAATATGGTAAGAATCTTCTGGGAAAACATGTTCGGGTGCAGTTTTGATGCTGGAGGCAGAGAGGTAGAGGGAGAAAAAAAGGGTTGTTCAGGGCAAGAAGATCTGAACAGCACAGAAACAGCATACACTGATGTTTCAGAGCTGAGGGCATCTTATAATGTTTATAAAGCAGTTTATGCCCTTGCACATGCGATTCATGATCTGATGCAGTGTGAGGAGGGCAGAGGACCATTTAGTGGAAACAGATGTGCCGACATAATCAACCTGCAGCCCTGGCAGGTATAGCAGAAATACTACATGAACACAGAAGGGACACAAATAATTCTACATGTTTATACACAATATAGAAACACATATAACACCTGTTCTGTCTGTAACCTGTACAGGTAGTCCATTACCTACAGAAAGTGAACTTCACCACTGGCTTTGGGGATCATGTGTCATTTGATAAGAATGGAGATGCTCTGGCCATCTATGATGTGATGAATTGGCAGCCGAGTTCAGATGGTGCGATAAGGGTCAGCACAGTCGGTGTAGTGAATGAAGGGGCTACAGCAGGGAAGGTGCTCACACTAAATGAGGATGAAATATTCTGGAACTTTGAGAACAAAAAAGTAATTAATATATCATATTAATTTCAAAACTAGTATTATACTTCACACAGACACACACATGCATCACTAAAAAGAGTGATAACAGATATTGTGCCCCTTAGCCCCCACGGTCTGTGTGCAGTGAGAGTTGCCCCCTTGGCACCAGACGAGCCAGGAAGAAGGGCCTTCCTGTCTGCTGTTTTGACTGCCTGCCATGCAGAGATGGAGATATTTCTAATACAACAGGTAAATAAGTCCTATTCAAAATCTAAATGTATACTGAAAGATAATTTTCTTTTCAAATTTTGTTTTACACACAGATGCTATTGAGTGCACAACATGTCCAGATGAGTTCTGGTCCAGTCCAAATAAAGATCGGTGTGTCCCCAAAGAAGTAGAGTATCTGTCATATGAGGAACCTCTGGGCATCTCTCTGACCACTGCTTCTCTGCTTGGCACCTGCTTCTGCGCACTTGTGATGGTCATCTTCGCTCATCACCGTAGCACTCCTGTAGTACGTGCCAACAATTCAGAGCTCAGCTTCCTGCTGCTGTTGTCACTCAAACTGTGTTTTCTTTGTGTGCTATTGTTCATTGGCCGGCCACAGGTGTGGACATGTCAATTAAGACATGCTGCATTTGGCATAAGCTTTGTCCTGTGCGTCTCCAGCATCCTGGTCAAGACTATGGTAGTAATAGCTGTGTTCAAGTCATCTCGACCTGAGGGTAAAAGTGCCATGAAATGGTTTGGTGTAGCTCAACAAAGAGGCACTGTCACGTCCCTAACTGCCCTTCAGGTTCTGATATGCATAGTATGGCTAACTACTTCATCCCCAACACCCTATAAAAACAGCCAGTATATCACCTCTAAAATAGTCTACGAATGTTCTATTGGCTCTGTGGCTGGTTTTTCTATGCTGCTAGGATACATTGGCCTCCTGGCAGCAATAAGTTTCCTCTTAGCCTTCCTGGCAAGAAACCTTCCGGATAATTTTAATGAAGCCAAATTCATTACCTTCAGTATGTTGATCTTCTGTGCTGTGTGGATTGCATTTGTTCCAGCATATGTGAGCTCACCAGGGAAATATGCAGTGGCTGTGGAAATATTTGCTATTTTAGCTTCCAGTTTTGGATTATTGGTGGCCATATTTGCCCCGAAGTGCTACATCATCCTTTTACATCCAGAGAAAAACACTAAAAAAGTCATCATGGGAAGAGCCACACAAAATAAATAGTTAACATAAACTAGACATTTTTACATTGAGAAAAACAAAACAAAAAAAAAACTGTGAACTGTGATCATGTTTTAGTCTTCAATATATGAATTAGGTTTCAAATGGCTAACACTTTACAATGGTTTCCCTATATATACAACAAAAACAAGACAGTGATGGTCTTGATTGTATTGGCCACATTTAAACTTGATATTAAAAGTACACTATTAATAAACAAACAGAATAACATCTCGGGTTACGACTGTAACCCTCAGGGAACGAGACGTTGCGTCGACAATTGACACATTGGGGAACGCCTTCAGCGTGATGGAGCCTGAAGCCTGTATGGAACTAGTCCAATCTTGATTGGTATTGCGTCATTACGTCACTCGTGACATAACATGTGATAGTGATGTGGAAGCTATAAAAGGATGCCGGATCACAACAGCGTCAGCTTCTGATTGGTCGAAGCAAGTTGTTCTTAGAAGCGCAGGAAGTGTGGCCGAGGGACGCAGCGTCTCGTTCCCTGAGGTTTACAGTCATAACCCGAGATGTTCCCTTTCGAGGGAACTCGCCCTGTGTTGAGAATCGACACACTGGGGAATGAAATGCCCACTGCGCCACACTGAGTAGTACACGCCCTGGTGTGAAGCAATCTGGCACACACAAGACGAGAGAACTTGTGAACCCAGTGTAGAGGGCAGATCCAGACTGTAATGATTTATGAAGATGTGTGGGGAGTCCCAGCCAGCGGCATCACAGACCTCTTGAAGGGAGACTCCTGCTAGCAGGGCTTTAGAGGATGCCACTCCTCTAGTTGAGTGGGCTCTTATCAGGAGAGGCGAAGGCAAGTTGCACGCCTCGTAAGCTGAGGAAATAGCCTCTACTATCCATCTGCTGATAGTTTGTTTAGAAGCAGGGGAACCCTTCTTAGGTGACCCAAAGCACACAATCAGCCCGACTTCCTCCAGCCCGAGGACCTGTATACGTAGGCCTCCAGAGCTTGGACCGGGCATAATAGATGTAACCTAGCTTGATCATCCGACACATGCGGTGGAGGATGGAATGCCTGCAGAATTCTACCAGCTCCATTTGCGATCCCCATGTATGCAGGCGTCACGCTGCCTCGACAGACGCGGGACCTGACCCACAGGGAGCGCGAGCTTGGCCTGATTCTACGAACAGGCTCAAGCCCTCAAGCGCTGCCCGTGCATGCTTCACTCCCAGACAAACAACACAGAGCGAGTGTGTGTCACCCTCGCTCAAATAGCGCAGGCAAGGGGATGCACACTGTCTGAATTGCTTCTCTTTATTCGGCATAGCTTTATATATGAGTGAGTTCTTAGACCAGGGTTTCTCAAACTCGGTCCTGGAGGGCCACTGTCCTGCACAGTTTAGCTCCAACCCTGATCAAACACACCTAGCTGTGAGTTTCTAGTGATCTTGAAGACATTGATTAGCTTGCACAGGTTTGTTTGATTAGGGTTGGAGCTAAACTGTGCAGGACAGCGGCCCTCCAGGACCGAGTTTGAGAAACCCTGTCTTAGACATACAACACCAAATAAGACAAACAGTCACACAGAACGCTTGCAGAAGACCAGAAAGCTGACCCTGTTGTGATCCGGCATCCTTTTATAGCTTCCGCATCACCGCCACATGCAACGTCACGAGTGACGTAATCAAGATTGAACTAGATCCATACAGGCTTCAGACGTGTCATGCTGAAGGCGTTCTCCAATGTGTCGATTCTCGACGCAGTGCCAGTTCCCACGAAAGGGAACATTGTAACCTGAACTCTGTTTATGTACATGACAAGAATAAGACAAAAACAAGGTTTGGAAGATGGGTTTATAAAGTACTCACTCAAATTTTTAACCAAAAAAGTTACATAGTGTACTGTCACAAACAGTAACAAAGAGAGAACCCAACTGCAGGTGAATAGTAAAGGTTTATTTGCAAAAGGCAAAACTCAGCAAAATCCAGCCCAAGAGGGTCAGAACAAAAACAATCCTTAGCCAGGAAAAAATAGACGCTGAGTTGCAGGGGGGAAAATCAAGCATGCAAAACACCCAGAAGGGGCCGGTTGGTACTGATGTCGGGCAAGTTTCAGAACAAGGCAGGCAGGCAGAACCAGTGAATGGTACCTTTAACATGCAGCAGGCAAGCAGAGAGAGCTAACATAAGAGCAGTCGTGACTGAACATGGAAGGCCCTATGCCAAAAATAATTAAGTTCGGCTACCAGGATTATGTGCAAGACGGTGCTAAGAAGAGAAGAACAGCAGTATGCAAGGCCTGCAACACGAAGATATGTGACACTTCGAATTTCATTCGACACTTCAAATCCCACAAAAAATTGCTGTTTTCAGCTATCGCTAACATGTTGGCTAGACAAAGGTTATTATACTAGTTGTGTGATAGACTTATCATTTTAGACAAGGCACTCGAATATTATTGAAAAAATACAAAAAGCCTTTATTTCATCATGGCTTTGCTATTTTAAAAACAGGTAACATGACTCTTTAATGGCTTTAAAGCTGAGTGTACCTTGCCAAAACCTCCAGGTTGAGTTCTGTGGTAGATTTTTCCCTAAACCTAACTATCTGGGTCTCGTCTACAAATCGACGTTCCCAAACGTCTACTGTCGACGTTTAGTCTATCTGGGTCTCGTCTACAAATCGACGTCCCCGTCCAATCACCTAACTAACTTGTTCCCCTAAACTAGCTTACTTTCTAAACTAGCTTCCTGCGCAGGAATAATCGACAAACAGACTTAAGCAAATGTCCTTTAAATGCTTTAATCATGGCCAGGAGATCTTCCCGAGCAGTTCTCAGGGAATCTCTCCCAAGAAGCAAGGTCGGAGGATCTCAGACAAATTCCATTGAGAATCCCACCAGAAAACACGGATACAACAGTTTTTATACAATCGAGAAAATAAATAAGACTAACATGTCACCTTCAATATGACTGGTTCAAAAGCCCAAACATTTTCCCTCTGTCACTGGCACAAGCAAACTCTGTTTTTGTGGTTACTTATCACAAGGTTTGAGAACTAGTCATCTGTCTAGTTTCACTTCTCATAATTGTTATTTATACACACACACACACACACACACACACAATCAAAGTCACAAGTTTTCCCCAAAGAGTTTGGAAACATTTAAAAGCATATCAATGTCATTCCTGCAAGAAAAACAAATGTTAGTTGATTAATTAAAGTTGATTAATTAAAAAATCCATCACAGTTCCTTACTCCACACAAGTACCTCTTTCAAGGAGAACTTTGAGGAGTTTGGAAGGAATTCCTGCCTCTGTTACCACGCGCTGGAATTCCACACTGATGCAACTGAAAGCAGTGCTCAGCTGTGACCACATAACACTATGTATATTTCTTGAAAATGTGGGACACAAAGAGACAATATTCACAGCTAAAATATGTACAAGTCCTTCAACACTTTGCAGAAGCCACAGCTCTTACACAAGGAGTACAAAATATTACCATAAGCTGTGATTCCCTGTGTCCTTTCTCTTAATCACCACCTGGAAAATCAAAATGAGAAAGTGTGCTATTTGGGTGGTTTGATCTGTAGCCTGCAAACATTCCTCAAAAGAAGATTTAGAGGGATTTTTGTTAATGTGAAGATGGCAGATGGAGAGAGTGATGGACCATTATTGCCCTTCTCTGACCCTCTATACCGAAAAGCTGCTCTGCTGGATCCTTAATTTGGCACCATGTGGTTGACCCATGATGTCTTGGTCCCTGAAAATACCAAGGAGGCTGTGTCTGCCATGATTAAAGGTATGTTATACAATTTTACATCAACATGTCAGGACTAGGCTGTAAAATAAAATAAAAAATAGTATATTGTATATTGTCATTATATGGGTGATTTTAAATTAGCCATAACCTGTGTTATGTTGGTACTGTTTGTTCTCTCAGAATTCAACACATGTACATTTTGTGATTCCCATTTTTGCTTTTGCTTAATCAGACTTGATTCTCAAGGAGGCATACAGGACTATCCCAATCCCTTCCACCACCCATGAGTAGGAGGATCAAATAGCAGTGGCAGGGCCAGAGCATCAGTCTGGACTGTTCACAGCTTACCTTAAGAAGCAGAAGAGAGATTCAATTTCCAGTCCCCTTATTCAGCTGAACCACTATTTGGATATTTGTGACGGACAGAACTCCTTGCAGTTTTGGGCCATGCACATGCACACCCTCCCCTCTTTGTTCAAGGTAGCGGGAAGAGTAATGGCCATTCCTGCATCAAGTGCACCTGGTGAACGTTTATTCAGCCATGGTGGGGTGATAATGCGACCACATCGCTCACAATTGAGTGACAAAGTTTTATCAAAGTTAATTTTTTGCAAGTACAATGCCTTGTAAATGGTTATTCACTGTTTATGAGGAAATGTCTGGTGTTTTTTTTTTTTTTTTTTTTGCAATAGCACTTAGTATATGCATGTGTACAGTCAAGTCAAGTCATCTTCATTTATATAGTGCTTTTAACCCTCTTGAGTCTAAGGTGTTTTTGGGGTCCTTGAGATGTTTTGACATGCCCTGACATTTGTGGGGGTTTTTTTTCAGTTGCTTATAAACAAATTAATGGCAAAAGTGTAATTACACCTAAATATGTGTCCAGAAGACTTTTGACTAATGGATATTGTCGCCTAGAGTTTTTGCTTCAAAATGATCTGAAAATCATCCTTCCTAATCATTCACATAAAACTAGAGATGCACCGATTACAATTTTCTAGGCCGATTCCGATTTCCGATTTTTCATTGAGTTTGACCTGCCGATACCGATTTGAGCCGATTCCGATTTAATTTTTTCTAACCACTTTACAACACACACAAATATTTATTTTCTATCTTTTCTTTAATAGAACATTTTGCATAGAACATAGATCATTTTTTGAACAGATAATCACTATAAAATAGAACTATATAAATTACTCCTGGTGTGGGAAATACACACACACACAGGTTATATATACATATACACACACACACACACATACATATATATATATATATATATATATATATATATATATATATATATAGCCTTGCAGTATAAAGATATTTCTATCATTTCTGTCTAGCTTACTTTATTTATTTTTTGATATATTTTTTGAGTGCATTTTGAGCACTTTTTGTGTGAATTCATTTTTATTTTGTCCATCAAAAGTGTGCTTTCATTTTAATTGAGCGTGAGCAGCGCAGCAAAAATAGACTCGGCGCCGAAACCCGCGCTTCACTACTGCTCACGCGACGCTCCTGCTTGACGCTCGCGCTGCTCTTGCTCGCGGTGTGAATGCACTCATTGATTAACATGCACGCCGGAAAAAAAATGCACTGCTCACGCGCCGCTGACATTTGCGGTGTGAAACGGCCGTAATTTACGAGGTTCCTAAATGTGCGTTCCGTGTGCACTTGTGATGCTGATGTTGCGCGTTGTTAATCATGCGGCGCCCGAGTGCATTTGACGGCATAAAATCGGCATATGTCAGACTGACCGGCCGGTCGCCGGTCATGGCCGATCACGTGAAAATCGGCCAATTCCGGTCACCAGCCGATCAATCGGTGCATCTCTACATAAAACAATACATTGATTTAAATTTTGTAAGACACGTTTTGTTTGGAAAGGCAATATGAGGAAAGAATATGAGGACTTATTTTGTATGCATGCAAATTGTATATTATCCAAGGTAAACATTTCTAGTAACTATGCAGTTAATTCTCATACTGTATTTTCAGAAAGTTTTGGAATATATCCTCTCCCCAAATGTGTCACTAATAAAAAACAATAATAAATGATTTAATGAGAAGGTTTATATTGATCTATTAAGATGCTGCTTACATCTACCTTGTAAATATTTGTTTTGCTATTTTATTAAAAAGTTTTCACATGTAAATCAACAACAATTAAAATTGTAACTATTTCAAGTGTAATCTTTCTTTGTAAAAAGTAAACATTTTATCATACGTATTTCAAAGTTAAGGATTCATTAGTTTGAATATTGGAACAAACACTATCATAACATCTTAGTTGATAATTCAATATACCTGATTTATTTTTTGACAAAACATCCCATACTATATATTTAACATACAGTATGAGCAGAAATTGGTGAACAAAAGGTTATTTAATGTGACAGTAGTCTTTTTTACAGTAAAAACTTTATAATCTATCCAAAACTATTCAACGCAATCTTGTCTAAACAAACATATTTTGTCTGTAACATATCATTTTTATGATATATTAGCATATAAATGTTAATTTGCAGTTTAATACGTTGCAGTAGAGCAATTTAGTTTGGTACAAGCTAAACTAGTAGATGTGTTCATATAAAAATAAGTAAGTGCAAGTGTGAATGAACGGAACAGAATCTATGTTCATTCATTCACACACAGACACGCGATTCATTTAAACAGTCTTTTTGCGGTTTACAGACACTATTGCATATTGCGATTAGAACAAAGCACTTAAGAATAAAGGACTTAATATTCACAGTCCTCAGCTGGATCCGTTGCTCCTCAAAGTGAAACTGAACCGCACTTCTGAGGTAAATTTCCCAGGATTATTCCTCACAGTGAAGCCACACGACATAAAGTGCATGAGTCTGATTAAACTTGATGTGTTTTATCCAGCTGATGTGGGTGTTGACACGTTTGCATGGATTGCCTCGGATCATTTGTGTTTGAATAGTGCGCACTCTCTGTGGTCGTGTTTTCATTAACAGATAATGAGCTATAATGAGCTGAAATGAGAACAACTGACATCTCTTTCTTTTCATACAGATTACCAAAACTGATAATATTTGTTGTTTATATAAATTACTTTATTTAAAAGAAAAGAATTCAAGCTTTACGCCTGTGTGCCTGTATGCCTGTGTGACTGAGTATTCACTGAGTTACAGTTCATTTTCAGTGCGTTTCAGAATGGACTTCACTGACAGAGAGAAGGCAGAACTCGCATCATGTTTATTTTTCTTTATATGGCAAAAAGCACAACACTTTGTTTTTATTGTGAGTATACACAAAAAAATAGACACTTAACAGAATCGAATGATGTAAGATCAAAATCAACAAAAAATCTATTTTGAGTCTCTTTTGCACTGATAAGAAAAAAAGCAGCGTGACGGCCGACCCAAGGGGGTTAACAATGTAGATTGTTGTGTAACCAGGTCTTAAAACGAAGTCTTGGCATAATAATCCCTTTCTTAAAGTTAATCAAATCTTGAGATAAATGTTTTAAGTTAATTAATCAAAGTACATTTTCTATGTATTAAAAGAAAAAAACAGTTAAGTGATGACAACGAATAAATAAGTGTTTGTTAAAAAGGTGGGTTTAAAAAAAAAAACGCCATTCTAAAATAAGTGATCAAATGCATAAAAAGATAGAAAAAGAGCGATTTCCCCTTTAAAGAGCTGTTCACACTACAATTCCCATGCTCCCTTTTGAGGGGAGCTGACCAATCACTGAGCTCCAAAGCTTCAGGCAATCGAGCTCCACTTTCACTTCCTGTTAGCTACTTCCTGACTGAAAGACTGCATGGCTGTTTCGTTGCCTAGCTGTATTCCGAATCAATTACCATCCATAGGGTAAGAAACATAAATATCCCCTCCAACGGGATTCCATTAATTAATGAGGATGTTAAACATATGATGACGGCTATGTTGTCGTGTTTACACTTTATAGAGAGCGCGATCGGCAGACGGCTGCCGCTGATCAGACAACCAATTTAGAGAGACCCACTCATTGACTCAACGGTGAGTGAGAAAAAACTCTGAGATCTGTTAGGTTACCTGTAAAGGAACTAATTATGCTGGAAATGGTAACAGTTGATAAGCTGCCGTTTAGAAAGGCTGTTAACGGCTGTAATAGCTACTCAATGCTGTATCACGATGTTAATGCTGCTGATGTGAGCCTAGCTATCCTGCTAGCTTGGGTGTTCAGTGCCACATGCGCTCTTATCCTTGCAAAAATGGATTTATTTCCAGTTGGGGTTGCAAAAGATGCTGTTTTCTATATCAATATGTTTAATATGTGTGTAAAAGGAAAAAAAGTGTTAAAGCATATGTATGTGAATTTCTTGTCAGTGATTAAGGGGTCAATTTTTTAGTGCATTCCCTCAATGTTACCGGTGCAGGCAGGGATGATAAAGCACGCTTAGCCTTACTAGTGCCTCCTAAATCTCTATAAATGTTCTTGCATTATTTGTTTTGCACAAATTGTAGTTCTTATTTGTATTGTATTTGTATTGTGAGTTTGTTACTACCTTGAATAGCAATAACCATTAATACTTGAAGTTGGTTTGTTTAAAATGAATGAACATGAATGTAAAAGCGCTTTAGGATATATTTATAGTTCACTACTATAAACACTTGGATCTGATACTTGATATATTATTGTCGTGCGACTGAACCTTTTTGAAGAACATGATTTGAACCAGTTGATATAAAGTGGAATGTTATTGATTGGTTATAATTCATGAGATAGACAGAATATGAATGTAATGATATGAATGCTTTTGGATTTCCTCTGGCCAACCCATAGGTCAGGTTTTTTCTGCCAGATTCATTCCAGTGATGCACATGGACCGGAAGTCACGCCCGACCTGGAGCTGAAGCCTTTCGGTTGGATTGGGATTTGATGTTCACACTCTGAAACCCGAAAGATTCCCAGCGTACGTTGGGTGGCGAGCCACGGACCCACGAGCATAAGTCTATGCGCAGTTTCACTTTCCCTCCTTCACGGATTGTGTGGTAGGATCCATGAGCACTGGCATACTGATACTGTCACGACACTGATTCAACCAAAAAAAAAGGGCCCCAACGAGCAATAAGACTATTTTTGGAACTGGGTTTCATTTCTTTTGTTTAAGGGAACCTTATGCCGGCTTTATTATTTTCTTATTTCTTTATGTACATTCTCTGAACTAAATTGTCACACTGTTTGTTACTGTTCCTGTTGTTAAACAAAGAGTGATCACAATAACGCAAATTACTGTTTCTGTCTTTATTGATGTTAAACCACTGGCTCTTAAAGGCTTAGCATCTTCTGTTACTGGTCCAAATACTGCTAAAGATAACTAATTACCTGTTTACTCTGTTATTATATCGTAAAAAGGGTTACAGCTCTGGCGAGCCAGCCAGGAGCCAGTTGGTTTAAATATCAATATTGAACACGTGTCCAATATGGACTTTGTACAGAGGTGTGGTGTTAAAATCCCAAACGCAGTTATTGTTAGTGGGCTAACACAAGTAGGAGACCAAGATGAACAGGTTGTTGACTTCCTTAAAGAATATGGGTCTATCAAAAGAACCATTCTAGTTGATGAAGATGAATCTGAATTTTACCAAAACCTGATCGTTGAGTACACGCACGGCACAGCTCTAGAAACACTAAGTGGAATATTGCCATACAAATATGCCTTGCAAGATGACCCCTCCGTTGTTTACAACATCAGAGCTTTGAGCAGTGCGTACCAAACTGAAATCAGTGGTAATATTACCAAAACTTACCTGTCAGAACTTAAGGCCTTAGCCAAACTTAGCGGTGCTGAGTACGGACATGTGCTTAAAGGAGTGATGTCCCAGATTAGTAAAGATATTGAAGCAATGAGCTCTGTATCAGAGGAAGTTCCTCTTACCCATGCTGAAACCCCCACTGAGACCCAGCTGACCATTACCTCCACGGAACAGCACCCCCCTGTCTTATCCTCAGACACCGCTCACAGAAATGATGGCCTTCCTCCCCCTGTCACCATCCCAACCAACAGTGTGGGTACAGCCCCTTCACTTTCAGCAAATGACATGAATCCACCAGAAGTTCAAAAGGTTGTGGTTGAACACATTGTAAGGAGCGAAGCAATCAGCCCTCACTTTCAGCCCCAATTAAGGCTCCGCTCCTTCTCTGGAAAGACTCCCAGGCCCAATAATGAGACCGATTATGACACCTGGCGCTCCCATATTGAACTGCTGCTAAATGATCCTAACATACTTCCCCTTCAGATCACCAGAAAGATTGTAGAGAGTTTGCTTCCACCTGCAGCTGATGTGGTCAAAGGATTACGGCCCAATTCACCCCCTTTAGCTTTCCTGCAGCTACTTGATTCGGCTTTTGGTGCGGTTGAGGATGGGGAGGAACTTTTTGCACGTTTCTTAAACACGTTCCAGAATCCAGGGGAGAGTGCTTCCACTTACCTTCATCGGCTGCAGGTAGCATTAAACCTTGTAGTAAAAAGGGGTGGGGTTGCACCAGGAGAAGTTGACAGACACCTTCTAAAGCAGTTCTGTAGAGGGTGTTGGGACAGTGCTCTGCTCTCTACTCTGCAGCTTGAACAGGCGAGAAGTCACCCGCCTTCATTTGCAGAGCTCCTGCTGATGTTGCGCACAGAGGAAGACAGGCAGCAAGCTAAAGCCAGTCGCATGAAGAAACATATAGGTGCCACAAAACGAGTCCAAGTTCAGTCTCAGAGTGCATGTGCATGCGCAGACCCAAAGGAGAAACCACAGGTTTGTCCCAGTGCCATTGAAGACCTTGTGAAGCAGGTTGCCACCCTGCAGAGCCAGCTGACCTCTTTCATGGCAGAGAAAAAGAAAGATAGAAAAGGAACTGCACAGAAACTCCAGAGCCGAACACCAGACAAAACAAATGCAAACATGCAAACCCAGATAAGAACAAAGCAGATGAACAAACCCCGGCCCTGGTACTGCTTTAAGTGTGGAGAGGATGGGCATATCTCCTCCACGTGTACCGAAGCTCCCAATCCTGCTTTGGTAGCTGAAAAACGAAAACAGTTGGAGAAGAGATTAAGTGAGTGGGAAATGAAGGCTAACTCCAGCACACAGTTAAACGACTAACGGCTCCTGTGGTGGGACAGACAGGGGCTGAGACAAATCAATGTCCCTCAGCTTTAAACCTCATAGTCAACTCACAAGCATGCACCAGCATTGAACAATCAGACAGTAGCCCCCCATTCAAGTTTCCTAAAGGACTCATCGGTACGAAAAGTACGGCTTTTGTGAACATAAAAGATCAAGAAGTTACCTGCTTGCTCGACACAGGCTCACAAGTAACAACTATTCCACAGTCATTTTATGAACGACATCTCTCAGGACAGGAGATTAAACCACTCCATGACCTCTTAGAGGTAGAAGGAGCAGCAGGACAGTCTGTCCCCTACCTGGGGTACATTGAACTAGCTGTAACTTTCCCGAAAGAGTTCGTTGGAGCACCAATTGAAGTAAACACACTTGCATTAGTGGTCCCAAATCTTAACACCATTACAGAACCCCTTGTGCTTATAGGCACCAACACCCTTGATGTCCTTTACAACATCTGTTCCGAATCTGGGGTTAAACATCAGCCTATCCCACACGGCTATCGCGCAGTCCTTAAAGTACTTGAAGTTAGACACAACCAGGCAACCCATCCTGAGCCCCAAGGAGTTGTGAAATTACTGGGGAAGAGTGCTCAAATTGTTCCAGCTGGCAAAACTGTCGTACTTGAGGGAGTTTCCCCTGTTAGTGGATTCCAGAATGAGAAATCTGTTCTGATCGAACACCCAAACTTACCCTCCTTGCCGGGTGGCTTGCTTGTAAAGGCCAGCCTGGTTGATCTTCCCCTCCGGCGACCCTATAAGTTACCAGTCATAATTTGTAATGAGTCTGATCATGATGTTGTCATTCCCCCAAAGAGCACAATAGCCCAAATGCATACCTACCAGACCATCTTGTTAAAGCAGCACAATGCAGAGTCACCTGAGCCATCCAAAAAGACGGCGGAAGCAGAGCCCTCCCAAAAGTCCACTCTGAGCTTTAATTTCGGTGAGTCCCCTATCCCGCCTGTGTGGAAAGAACGCATCACAGGGAAACTAAATAACATGCATGATGTGTTTGCAAAACATGATGCAGATTTCGGCCGAACAGACAAAGTGACACATCATATAAAACTCTCAGACGACACTCCTTTCAAACAGCGCGCACGACCAATCCACCCTCAGGATATTGAGGCCGTTCGAAACCACATCCAGGAGCTCCTCGATGCAGGAGTCATCAGAGATTCAGAGTCTCCATTTTCATCACCAATCGTGGTTGTGAGGAAGAAAAATGGCCAAGTCCGCCTGTGCATAGACTATAGACGGTTGAACCTCCAGACCATAAAGGATGCGTATTCTCTCCCAAAGCTAGAGGACACATTCTGTGCACTTAATGGCTCTCAGTGGTTTTCTGTCCTCGATTTAAAATCTGGCTTCTACCAGATAGAGGTTGAAGAGGCAGATAAGCCAAAAACAGCTTTCGTGTGCCCACTTGGCTTCTGGGAGTTTAATCGGATGCCTCAAGGAGTGACAAACGCACCTAGTACGTTCCAAAGGCTAATGGAGAAATGCATGGGGGACATGCACTTGAAAGAAGTACTGGTTTTTCTTGACGACCTGATTATATTCTCCAAGACCCTTGAAGAACACGAGGAGAGGTTGATGAAGGTGCTATCCCGTCTCAAAGAATTTGGCCTCAAACTCTCCCCAGAAAAGTGTGTCTTCTTTCAGACATCAGTCCGATACCTTGGTCATGTGGTGTCTAGAAATGGAGTACAAACTGACCCAGAAAAAACTGCTGCTCTCAGGACTTGGCCCGTCCCTGAGAGCCTGCGAGAATTAAGATCTTTCCTCGGGTTCACTGGCTACTATAGGAGGTTTGTTAAAGGGTACTCCAACATTGTGAAGCCCCTCCATGAGCTAACCTCTGGCTATCCACCTTCCCAAAAGAGAGATAAAGTGACAAAAAGATCAGAGTACAGAGACCCAAAAGAGCCCTTTGGGGAGCGATGGACCCCTGCTTGCCAACAAGCATTTGAGACTGTAATCGAAAAACTTACCACCGCCCCTGTGCTAGGTTTTGCAGATCCTCAGAAACCTTATGTGCTGCACACTGACGCCAGCACCACTGGACTTGGTGCAGTTTTGTACCAAGAACAGGAGGGCCAGTTGAGAGCGATTGGATATGCGAGCAGAGGGTTATCCCGGAGTGAAAGTCGCTACCCGGCGCATAAATTGGAATTCTTAGCGTTGAAGTGGTCAGTCACCGAAAAGTTTGCAGATTATCTATATGGTAATCAGTTCACTGTTGTAACTGACAGTAATCCGCTAACTTACATATTGACGACAGCTAAACTGGATGCGACGAGCTACAGATGGCTGGCAGCACTGTCCACATTCTCGTTCAAGCTTCTCTACCGACCTGGGAAACAGAACGGTGATGCTGATGGTCTGTCACGCAGGCCACACGGAGCCTTGGAGGATGACCCAAAGTCACAGAAAGAGAGGGAACGCATTTTCCAGTTCACCAAAGACCATCTCTCTGACCCAGATAATGCCAATGCTGTTAATGAGGAAGTTATACAAGCAATCTGTGAAAGACAACTTATTTACAGCACCCAGGTTGATGACAGTAACACTGGAAACGTTGTTTTAGTCGAATGCCTTGCTGTCTCTGCAGATGCGGTGCCCCAATGCTATCAACAAGCAGACCAGTCTGGTGAACTTCCCTCCGTCCCTCACCTGTCTGAAGCAGAACTGGTGGATAGACAAAGGGCCGACCAGTGTATAAAACACGTCATTTCCCAAATCGAGACAGGTGACACACCACCCCCTACCTTGCGAAATGAACTTCCTGATCTTCCTCTCTTTTTAAGAGAATTAAGCCGGCTTGAACTTGTGAATAATGTCTTGTACAGACGACGCCAAGAAGGTCCCAACACAACGTACCAGCTTGTCCTCCCAGCTGAGCTTCGTGGCGCAGTTATGACTAGCCTCCATGACCATATGGGTCATATGGGAGTTGACCGCACATTGGACCTTATTCGGACCAGATTCTATTGGCCAAGGATGGCTGTGGATGTGGAGAGAAAGGTGAGGACTTGTGGCAGGTGTGTGCGGAGGAAAGCACTTCCAGAGAGAGCCGCACCCCTAATAAATATCAAGACCACAAGACCCCTTGAACTTCTATGTATGGATTTCCTTTCCCTTGAACCTGACAGAAATGGAACTAAAGACATCCTTGTGATCACGGATCACTTCACGAAATTTGCAGTGGCCATTCCCACTCCCAACCAAAAGGCCCGTACAGTGGCAAAGTGTTTGTGGGAGAACTTTATGGTGCACTATGGAATGCCAGAAAAACTACACAGTGACCAGGGACCAGATTTTGAATCCCACATGATAAAGGAACTCTGTCAAGTGGCCGGCATTCAAAAGGTGAGGACAACACCCTACCATCCCAGGGGCAACCCTGTAGAGAGGTTTAATCGCACCTTACTCAATATGCTTGGCACCCTTCAGAATCAAGAAAAGTCCCATTGGCGTGATTTTGTCAGACCCCTTGTCCACGCCTACAACTGTACTAAAAACGATGTGACGGGGTTCACACCTTATGAGCTGATGTTCGGGCGCCAGCCCCGCCTTCCAGTCGATTTGGCATTTGGACTACCGCTGCATGGCAAGCAACACACGTCACACTCCGAATATGTGCAGAACCTTAAATCACGGCTTGAGGAGAGCTACAAGTTAGCCATGAGTAATGCTGCAAAGACTGCACACAAGAACAAAACACGGTTCGACAGACGAGTGATCGCTTCAGACTTGGAGCCTGGAGACCGAGTGCTAGTCCGGAACGTCCGCATCCGGGGGAAGCATAAGATCTCAGACAAGTGGGAGTCTACCGTCCACGTAGTAGTGAGCAGGGCAGGTACCCTACCTGTCTATACTGTCAAGCCCGAAGTCAGTGATGGTCCATTAAGAACCCTGCACAGGGACTTACTCCTCCCATGTGGATTCCTACCTATGGAGGGAAGCAGCAAGTCTGCCAAACAACCTGCAAAGCGCAGAATAGCAACTCGTGCAAATCCTGTTCTGGATGCTGACCCTTCAGAGGAGGAAGAGGATGAATCCATCCCAGTCCATTGGTTCAGTGAGGTCTCAAATGTGTTCATCCCCACAGTCCATGAAAGTCTAGCACAGCCCAAAGAATCCTTGTCTAATGAACGACATAGGCAGTATACTGTATCTCCAGGTCCCTTTTCTGTCGAGAGCCCAGTAAATGCCCATACAGTAGATTGCTCCCCTGAACTGTCTAGTCCATCGGATATGTCTACCGATGCCCCAGTCAGTCCTCTGAGGTCCAGTAGACCTACCAACCATTGCAGTAATACAGAACACTTACTTACTGAAAGCATCGCCCCAATCGACCAAGTACCTGAAACAGACCCCATTAAAAGTAACCTGCCTGATACCCACTTACCTGAAGTGCATCCTGTGGAGAAAGAGACCATACTTGATGCTGTCAATGACATCTGTAATGAACAGCAGCCGGTGTCTTCTGACATGTCAGAGCGTGAGGAGGAAGTAGACAGAACAAAGACTGAGAAGTCTGTGGAAGGAGAGAAACCGGAAATGGATGGAACTGAATCCAGAGAGGAAGCAGAGAGAATGGCAGTCACAGATGCTCCTGTCAGGAAATCTGGAAGGGAACGTCAACCGTCAAGGCGACTGGATTATCCTGAACTCGGAAACCCATTGGTCACAGTTGTTAAATCGTTTCTCCATGGGTTGACCACTGTGTTGTCCGATGTTTTGAATGAAGATCAAGTAGTCTCTGCACCTTTCCTCCCATACCCCCCTCAGATAAAGCACATTTGAGCTCTTCCATGTACAGGGACGTACATGAGTTCAGGAGGGGAGAGTGTAACCAGGTCTTAAAACGAAGTCTTGGCATAATAATCCCTTTCTTAAAGTTAATCAAATCTTGAGATAAATGTTTTAATTTAATTAATCAAAGTACATTTTCTATGTATTAAAAGAAAAAAAACAGTTAAGTGATGACAACGAATAAATAAGTGTTTGTTAAAAAGGTGGGTTTAAAAAAAAACGCCATTCTAAAATAAGTGATCAAATGCATAAAAAGATAGAAAAAGAGCGATTTCCCTTTTAAAGAGCTGTTCACACTACAATTCCCATGCTCCCTTTTGAGGGGAGCTGACCAATCACTGAGCTCCAAAGCTTCAGGCAATCGAGCTCCACTTTCACTTCCTGTTAGCTACTTCCTGACTGAAAGACTGCATGGCTGTTTCGTTGCCTAGCTGAATTCCGAATCAATTACCATCCATAGGGTAAGAAACATAAATATCCCCTCCAACGGGATTCCATTAATTAATGAGGATGTTAAACATATCGTCGCTGCCCGATGAAACTCACGTATGTCCAAAACGGTTACTTTTCAGGAAGTGAAAAAAACATCGTATTTCAAAAGCAGTTGAATGTAGCGTTGTCATACTTGGTACGGCATCTTTGAATGTAACCATATTCTTGCCAGTGTAATGATATAATCCACATTTGACCAAAATTGAGTTTAAATGGACATACGTGTATATTTTACAGTAACGGTGGTCGATACGCGTTCTTCCGATCATTACTGAATGGCCAAGTCGCGTTTCATATTGACAGATGAATACGCTCAGTTTATTAAATAGCCTACGTCTTAGTTTATTAAATACGCTTAGTTTATTTAATATTAATTATAAATGTATTAAATGTCTCTTGCAAACTATGAAGGGACAATGAATCACTACACTGGCATGGTAATGCTAGACAGATACTTTGTTTGCACAGTCCTACCGTAATTTTGTCACTCCTAGACGTACGTCTGGCGTCAGGGGGGAAACGTTTACCTCGATGAAGGAAAGTCATTGTCTCACCAGGCTATGTTTATTTGGCAATGTATTGCAGAAAAGAAAAGTGAAAATGAAGATGCAGTTCCAGTAAACTCCAGTTACCAGTTCATGTTTATTCTTCAGGTGATTCAAGCAATACCAACTAATCAGACTCAATACTGACATTACAGGTGGAATTATAAAATAGCAAGAGGCATTAAAGGGATAGTTCACCCAAAAATGAAAATTCTGTCATAATTTACTCACCCTCAAGTTGTTTCAAACCTGTATGAATTTCTTTTTTCTGCTGAACACAAAAGAAGATATTTTGAAAAATGTCTGTAACCAAACAGTTGATGGACCCCACTAACTTCCATAGTAGGAAAAAAAAATACTATGGAAGTCAATGGGGTCCGTCAACTGTTTGGTTACAGACATTTTTCAAAATATCTTTTCTTTTCAGAAAAAAGAAATTCATACAGGTTTGAAACAACTTGAGGGTGAGTAAATGATGACAGAATTTTCATTTTTGTGTGAACTATTCCTTTAATGCAAGATTTTAATCATGTCTTTCCGGTCAGAATTGGCTGATAGGAATTCCAAAAATTTCAACAGATAAGACCAAGTCATTTTAAAACATGCACATAAACAATTACATGACAATACACAATAAATAGAACATTTAATTAATAAATTAATCAGTAAGTCAGGACAGCTCATTCATCCAGGAAGTGAAATTGCATCACTCATGGTCAAGTGCATTGTAAAATGGATGAAAGTCCTTGGGTAAAACATGTTTCAGTTCTTGAAGGTGCTTGAACTTCAGGGCTTTAATTTTTGGGGCGGATGTATAGAGTGGGGCCACGATGACACACGTCTTCCTCAGGGATGGGGATGTGAAGGGTTGCCAGTTGTCAGAGTGTAGTAATTTAAACTCCATACTGCCATCCACATTGTATCTAATAGATAGATTAAAGAAAAGAAGGGGGGAGGGGTGTCGGGGAAGGTCACAGAGATAAGAGGGAACCAAAAGCATGTTTAGATTTATGAAACAAAATATTTTAATATGATATGGCTAATGTTTCATGTATTTGTGAAAAAGTGTGTTAAAAAACAAACAAACACCTGACTGCTCGAAGGTCATGCACCGTAGGATCTCCAACTTTGCTACCAGGTCGGACTGACTTACAGATGTTGACTTTGCTGAAGTCTTGGAAAAAGCTGTAACCAACATACTTCACCTCGTATGGTTTTGGACTGGAACGAGCTCCTCGAATAACTGCAGCATACTCAGCTGGAACATGTATGTCACGGTTTCTCAACTTCCTCTCAATCACACTGTGCACAGAGTCACATTCCATTTGTGTGTGACCTCTTTCAAGGTACTTCTGTGTCACACGTTTCTTTTTCTCAGTAGCAAACTTTAAGAGGGCATTGCTCAGGATCAGATTTCGGTTTTGATAACCACACCCATCACTCCAAAGGATGAATTCATTGTAAGTGGGGTGTGCTTCAAGGTAATCCACAATGCAGGAGGCGAACTCGTTGGCAGAGACCCCAGCTTCACCCTCATGCCAAAGGTAATTTTTTGCTTCATGTGATGCCATATTGTAGATGGTAAAATTATGGACACCAAGCTTCATTTTGTAGTACAGGGCAGACGCTTGAAGCTTTGGGCACAGGAGAAGGCCCTGCAGATCCATGCATGCAACCAAGGTGGTGTTGTTTGCAAGTTGTTTGTCCTTTACCTTTTCTGCTCGTGCGTCGTCCTTTTTAACACAGTGTTCCTCCCACACGGCAGCCTCGATGTTCCCGGCTTTGAAGGCACAGCAAGTGTCACACTGATCTTTTTTCGGATGGAACAGAGAAAGATTTAAATCGTTGAAGGTGTTAGTGAATACTTGCCGTGACAGAGGCTGGATGCTGTTGTCTGCACATGATTGCTTATACTGTGTGTGGAGATGACTGATGGACTTGAAGAAAGGCTCCAGGTACATCTTTGATGAGGAGGACCTGCAGTAGTGCGATGGAACTTTTGGCAGATCCAGAAGGAAGGTCTTTAGGAAGTCCTGCTCCTCTGTCCTTACACTCACTCTCGCCATCTTCTCAGGACTTTCCCCTCTTCGCCCAACCCACTTTAAAAAAGTCCACTGCTTGATGCCAAGTGTAGACAGGAACATCCTTTGACAAACTCTGAGCCTTTTACCATCTACACATAAACAACAAAAGAGAGATGCTGACCTCCGAGATTGAACCGCTTCTGTCCGGCGCCGCTTGACATCACTCACCTCCACCGATGTTTTCACATACATTCTCCTCTCTTTCCATTCCAATTTCCCCCAAAAATACTTGAAAATTTCCTCCCTCTTCCCTTCATCAATTTCGGAGCAGTGTAGTTTGCTCGATTTCTGGCAGGACACAGACTGGCACCGGCCGCCCATTTTTCTTTCTTCTTTGATGACAAATTCATTTTTTTTCCGTCCAAGATAAGATTGGCCCCTCATTCTTTTCCTTTTCTGGATGTTACCCTTCCAATTGTCTGGGTTGGCCCTCTTCCTTGACCTTCCTCGATTATCAATGGCACCTTCATATGATTAAAATAAAAATAAAATAAAAATGATGTTCTACAAATGCACATTTCTCTTACATGGTTTCTTAGCATGTGGATATATGTGTGTGTGTGTGTCAGTGTGTAGGCATGCATTTAAGTTTGGCATTGCTGTTTGTGTGTGTGTGTGTGTGTGTGTGTGTGTGTGGACATGTTTTTCTACACCGGTGGGGACTTAAACCTGAATGCACACAGACTCATGGGGACTCGTGTCACCGTGGGGACCTAAATTGAGGTCCCCATGGGTACAAAAGCTTATAAATCATACAGAATTAGTTTTTTTGAAAATGTAAAAATGCAGAATGTCTCCTGTGATGGGTAGGTTTAGGGATAGGGGCAGTGTAAGGGGATAGAATATACAGTTTGTACAGTATAAAAACCATTACGTCTATGGAGAGTCCTCACAAAGATAGTGCACCAGACGTGTGTGTGTGTGTGTGTGTGTGTGTGTGTGTGTGTGTGTGTGTGTGTGGCTGAGCCCACTAGTAGCTGACAGAAATGTAAAAATAATGACAATAAGTTACTCACCTTCATTGACAGGTGTGTAATCCGGCTCATTTTCTGGATCGTGTTCAAGTGAGTCTTAGAATAATAAAGAGGAACACATTTAGTACAACGGATGCACTGTTCACATCATTCAGATATAAGATTGCATTCATTTTGACTGGTAATAGATTAAATACGCTAGATTTGTAATTAGTAATGGGCTTTAGTCTTTAAGTCCTACTCAAAACTAATGTGAGGTGGAGGCTGTAGTATAGTTTAATCTGAGAAGAAGAAAAAGAAGAAGAATAATACTTACCCTCACTGGCAGCTATTTCGGAATGATTTTCTTTATCACTTTCCAGAGAATCTAACAACAATAAAGATAAAATGCATTTAGCACACTGAATAGCCTACAATGTTTGAATAATTAAGAACTGAGCTTGCATCAGTAGCTATGACCAGCAAATGTACAGTAACTATACATTTTGAATTCTCTGTGATTAAAGGGATAGTTCGCCCAAAAATGAATTTAAGCCATGATTTACTCACCCTCAAGCCGTTCGAGATGCATCTCTTTTCAGACGAACACATTTTCAGTTGTTTTAGAAAATGTCTTAGATCTTTCAGTGGTTATTATGTGAAGCAATGGGGTCCGGCTGCTTCAGGTCCGAAAATGTGCCTGCATCCTTCACAAAAGTAATCCAGGGGCTCCAGGGGGATAAACGAAGGCCTTCTGAGGATATTCCGTGAGGTTTTGTCGTAAAAATATACATATTTAAAACTTTATAAACGAAAATAACTGGGCTACGTCCTACGCCAGCATCCATCTCCAAATGAACGCGCGCCGACCACCGACCGCCACCGGAAGCCAGTTATTTTCGTTTATAAAGTTTTAAATATGTATATTTTTATGACAAAACCGCACGGATTACCCTCAGAAGGCCTTCGTTTACCCCCCTGGAGCCGGATGGATTACTTTTGTGAAGGATGCATGCACATTTTGGGACTTCAACAATGTGGACCCCATAACTTCACATTATAACCACTCAAAGATCAAAGATATTTTCTAAAATAACTGAAAATGTGTTTGTCTGAAAAAAGATTGACATATGCATCTCGAATGGCTTGAGGGTGAGTAAATCATGGCTTAAATATCATTTTTAAAACTTTAAAATGTTTTAATTTAGCCACATACAATTTGATGGGTTAGTATTTGGAAATGCAACAGCAGTTTCTTGGATCAAGGGAACCAAAATAACATGTGTGACAGTTTCACCTTAATGTGCAACACATCAATAGGCTTTAGGTTGCTGTATAGGTAGCTGCTACTGGGAGAAAATAATTTAAGCCTAAAGTACCTACCCTCATTGGCAGCTGTCTGAGAACTGTCACTTTCAAGTGAATCTAAGAATGACAGAAAGGAAAACTAGTTAACATTTCAGTAATGAATACAATGTAGAATTAACTGTTTGGCTGACTCAATTCTATTTTCCTACAAACCTTCCTCCTCATTGTTGACCCTCGCAATCGCCTCAATAACAGCCCTATCATAGTTAACATTCATCAATTCACACAGCTCCTTTACAGAGACAGACATCCTGAAGGAAGGGAGAAAAACAGATCAGAAAAAATATAGCGCTATGCCCAGTCAACATTGTTTCACTTCACTTCGGAAATCCGTGCGTTAACATCTTCACAATAAAAACGTAGCAAGATAACTCTAGTGCTGGAAATTCTCAGCCTCTGGCAAGCGGTGATAGCAGTATGAGTGAGGCATGTTCTAGTGACAATCAGACAGTAGCATTACAGGCTATAATTTGATCAGTTTGACAAAGAAAAAAAAAAGTTTTAATCTTATCAATGAGACCGAGTTTATTTACTTACTAGCAAGCAAACTAATCTGTGAAGAACTAGATTAGAACTAAACTGTGGAGAGCTTCAATGTCGTACTTTCGTCAGTCAGGTTCACAAATATAAAAATAAATAAAAATATTCGGTGACAATCACTTCGTCTAGACCATTTACCGATAAATAATAGTTGTGAATGTATAATAAACTTGAGAACAGTTGTCAAAAACAAACGTTTGCTGATACTTTACCTCACAGTGTTATTCGGCTATCCAGTGCTGAGCTTCGATGAAACTTCACGAGACCGGCGAGATGCTTCCACAGGGCGGGAGATACGCGGCGTGATTGACAGGTTTGACACCAAATGGATATACGTGAAAATCAGATGACATGATTTCACAACTTTTCATTGGCCATTTAGATATGTGAAACATACTGTATACGGAAATGAACCTGGACATTCAATCCGTCGAAAAATCTCAAAATCGGCAAAATGGACATACATGGTTTTCATCGGACAGCGACGATATGATGACGGCTATGTTGTCGTGTTTACACTTTATAGAGAGCGCGATCGGCAGACGGCTGCCGCTGATCAGACAGCCAATTTAGAGAGACCCACTCATTGACTCAACGGTGAGTGAGAAAAAACTCTGAGATCTGTTAGGTTACCTGTAAAGGAACTAATTATGCTGGAAATGGTAACAGTTGATAAGCTGCCGTTTAGAAAGGCTGTTAACGGCTGTAATAGCTACTCAATGCTGTATCACGATGTTAATGCTGCTGATGTGAGCCTAGCTATCCTGCTAGCTTGGGTGTTCAGTGCCACATGCGCTCTTATCCTTGCAAAAATGGATTTATTTCCAGTTGGGGTTGCAAAAGATGCTGTTTTCTATATCAATATGTTTAATATGTGTGTAAAAGGAAAAAAAGTGTTAAAGCATATGTATGTGAATTTCTTGTCAGTGATTTAAGGGGTCAATTTTTTAGTGCATTCCCTCAATGTTACCGGTGCAGGCAGGGATGATAAAGCACGCTTAGCCTTACTAGTGCCTCCTAAATCTCTATAAATGTTCTTGCATTATTTGTTTTGCACAAATTGTAGTTCTTATTTGTATTGTATTTGTATTGTGAGTTTGTTACTACATTGAATAGCAATAACCATTAATACTTGAAGTTGGTTTGTTTAAAATGAATGAACATGAATGTAAAAGCGCTTTAGGATATATTTATAGTTCACTACTATAAACACTTGGATCTGATACTTGATATATTATTGTCGTGCGACTGAACCTTTTTGAAGAACATGATTTGAACCAGTTGATATAAAGTGGAATGTTATTGATTGGTTATAATTCATGAGATAGACAGAATATGAATGTAATGATATGAATGCTTTTGGATTTCCTCTGGCCAACCCATAGGTCAGGTTTTTTCTGCCAGATTCATTCCAGTGATGCACATGGACCGGAAGTCACGCCCGACCTGGAGCTGAAGCCTTTCGGTTGGATTGGGATTTGATGTTCACACTCTGAAACCCGAAAGATTCCCAGCGTACGTTGGGTGGCGAGCCACGGACCCACGAGCATAAGTCTATGCGCAGTTTCACTTTCCCTCCTTCACGGATTGTGTGGTAGGATCCATGAGCACTGGCATACTGATACTGTCATGACACTGATTCAACCAAAAAAAAAGGGCCCCAACGAGCAATAAGACTATTTTTGGAACTGGGTTTCATTTCTTTTGTTTAAGGGAACCTTATGCCGGCTTTATTATTTTCTTATTTCTTTATGTACATTCTCTGAACTAAATTGTCACACTGTTTGTTACTGTTCCTGTTGTTAAACAAAGAGTGATCACAATAACGCAAATTACTGTTTCTGTCTTTATTGATGTTAAACCACTGGCTCTTAAAGGCTTAGCATCTTCTGTTACTGGTCCAAATACTGCTAAAGATAACTAATTACCTGTTTACTCTGTTATTATATCGTAAAAAGGGTTACAGTTGCAAAGCGGCTTTACAGTGATAATAGGAAATTAAAGTAACAGAGATTGTTTTGGCTTTATAGCAGCTCTAGAATAAAGTTATTGTCCAGCTAAAGTTAGTTTTGATTGATTCACTTCCGTCGCAACGATCATTAGTTATTAACTTTGGGGCCGCTAACACGACACCATTTTAACAGAAAACTCTTAAGTTCTTTCTGCGCAAACTTCAAAAACGTGAAAATGTGAGAACGCTGATGGTGTTCAGTCTATAGGTATGCACATTGTTTGAATATATGTGTGCAGGCGTGTTGTCCTTTCCTACAAACCAACCCTCAACAAACTACTTGTCTGGCCTTAAAATGTGTAATACAGAATTTTTATCGCTTCTGCGTAGCCACGCGAACCGGAATTATCCCGACAACGCTTCATCTGTAGAGAGGTAAAGGGAGGGAGGCCTTCACAGGGGAGATACTAGTTGACACTTCAGCACTGCATTGTCGTCGCGTCCAGGCGCAGGTCCTTCATCAGATCTGGATACGGCCTGAATCCGGCGGACTGCGGTAAACCTCGGGATAAACAGGGAGACAAATATCAGCGTAGACGCCATTCTTCTTATGATGTAACGAGTACATCAGGAAGTGTTCCCGGTTCCGGCTGACCTAATCTATGCAGCCTAACATTAGTCTATACAGTCTAACAAGTCTATAATGTGTTATGTGTATGCTAGGACAAAGAGATGTGTTTTTAGTCTAGCTTTGTACTGACAGAGTGTGTCTGCTTCCCGGACAATGTTTGGAAGACTGTTCCAAAGTTTTTGTGCTAAACAGGAAAAGGATCTACCACCAGCAGTCGATTTTGATATTCTAGGTAATATCAACTGGCCGGAATTTTGAGATCGCAATAGACGTGAAGGACTATAATGCGTTAAGAGCCCGCTCAAGTATTGGGGAGCTAAACCATTTAGTGCTTTGTAAGTAATCAGCAAAATTTTAAAATATATATGATGTTTAATAGGGAGCCAATGCAGTGTTGACAGACCAGGGCTAATATGGTCATACTTCCTGGTTCTGGTAAGAACTCAAGCTGCTGCGTTTTGGACCAGCTGTAGTTTGTTTATTAGGCGTGCAGGGCAACCACCCATAAGAGCATTACAATAATCTAGCCATGATGTCATGAATGCATGAACTATTTGTTCCGCATTTGTCTATGAGAGCATATGACGTAATTTAGATATATTTTTAAGATGGAAAAATGCGGTTTTACAGATACTAGACACGTGATTTACAAATGAAAGATTGGTATCAAAGAGCACACCCAGGTTCCTAACCGACGACGAAGACTTGACAGAGCAGCCCTCAAGTGTTAGACAGTACTCTAGGTTATTACGTGAGGACGTTTTTTGTCCAATAATTAGAATCTCTTTTTTTTTTTTTTTTTTCAGAATTAAGTAGTAGGAAATTACTAGTCATCCAATTTTTATATCAGCTATGCATTCCGTTAATTTTGTGAACTGGTAAGTTTCGTCAGGGCGTGAAGAAATTTTGAGCTGAGTATCATCAGCATAACCGTGTATCATTAGGAAGCATGGAATGACTTTTCAGAGTGAAAAGCAATGGTCCGAGTACTGAGCCTTGTGGTACGCCATACCGAACTTGTGATCGATGAGACATCTCTTATTTTACTGCTACAAACTGATAACGGTCAGATTAGCATGATTTAAACCATGCTAATGCAATTCCACTAATGCCAACATAATTTCCGAGTCTATTTAAAAGAATGTTGTGGTCAATAGTTTTAAATGCAGCACTAAGATCGAGTAACACTAAGAGCGAGATACAACCACGATCGGATGATAAGAGCAAATCATTTGTAACTATAATGAGAGCAGTCTCAGTACTATGGTGCGGTCTAAATCCTGACTGAAAATCCTCGCAGATATCATTTCTTTCTAAAAAGGAACATAGTTGTGAGGATACCGCCTTTTCTAGTATCTTTGACAGAAAAGGTAGATTCGAGATCGGCCTGTAATTGACTAATTCTGTACGATCAAGTTGCGTTTTTTTAACAAGCGGTTTAATCATAGCCAGCTTAAAAATTTTTGGTACGTATCCTAATGACAAAGATGAATTAATGAAATTAAGAAGAGGATCTATGACCTCTGGAAGCATCTCTTTCAGTAGCTTAGTCAGTATAGGGTCTAACATACATGTTGCCGATTTAGATAATTTTACGAGTTTAGAGAATTCTTCCTCTCCTATAGCAATGAATGAATCGAAATTTTCCTTAAGGAGACTACAATGCACTACCTGATGTGATACTGTAGTAGACGGTTGCATAGTTATAATTTTCTCCCTGATATTATCAATCTTGTGTGATGAATTTTATAAAGTCATTACTGCTGTGCTGCTAGTTTAGTTTCAAATAAATACCTAGGGTTTTGTTTATTTTCTTCTAATAGGGTTGAAAAATAAGCAGATCTAGCATCTTTTAAGGCCTCTCTGTATGCAATCGAGTTCTCCTTCCATGAAATGCGAAATACCTCTAGTTTTGTTTTCTTCCAGTTGCGCTCCATTTTTCTGGCTGCTCTCTCTTAAGGGCCTGAGTGTGCTCGTTGTACCATGGCGTTTGACTATTTTCTTAAATCTTCTTGAAGCGGAACGGAGCAACTGTGTCTAAAGTGCTGGAAAAGAGAGAGTTAAAAGTTTCTGTCGCAATATCGAGTTCTTCTAAGCTACCTGGGATGCTGAGATGATGAAACTGATCAGGAAGACTATTAACCCTCTGAGGTCTGAGCTGTTTTCTGGGCCCTGGAGGTGTTCTGACATGCTCTGACATTTCTGGTTATTTCTGTTACTTGTGACATTTTCATGGCTAAAGTCTAATTACACTGTATTCAGCACAAACTCTGCTACAATAATATATCAACAGCATGTATGTAAAAGTTTGTAGTTTTGAGATAATGACATTTATGCGTGGTTTGTGAAAATACAAAAAAAAAATCTCACTGAAATAAGGCCATGAAACCCCTACTGATTATTTCTTCATAAGACTTTTGAAAATTGTATCATGTAGCCTAGAATATTTGCTCTAAAACTATGTGAAAATCACCCTGACTGCTCATTCAGAGAAGACAATATATTGATTTAAAATTTTTACGACGTGTTTTGTGTGAGAAAGCTCTATGCGGAAGCTCATTAATATGTATGGCTTTTCTCACCTGAGAAAGACAAAGACACTCCCTAACGGCCCTATTAGGAGCTATCAGGCCCCTATCATTCTGAGCAACCTTGCACAATACTGTAAATGAGGAGATTTAAAAAAGAATGGCTTTTAGATTGTTTGATTTATTTACACAACATAATCCAAATAGACACAACAAATGGAAAAAAAGCACTTATTGAAAGACAGAGACTTGAAGATAGAGATGTTGAAGTCGGCAGGACTCAGTGGCATCTGGGCCCTGAAAAAAAAGTGAACATACTGATATCAAGAGAAAGGCCTGCACGATTTTGCAAATAAATATTAGATTTTTCTTGTTAAAATTGCTTTTTAAAATTCATAAAATACACACACACACACACAAATGTTTCCAACAATATATAATATAATGAACACCAGGTTTGTTGTGCCTTGTAGGCATAAGCTATGCGCAGTGCTGGGTAAAATAATAATAACAATAGATAGCAGTATAAATCTTCCAAAATATTTCAGTAACAACCAAGCTAGAGAAAAATATATTGATTATCATGTTACTTCAAATGTTTCCATTCGTTATGATGATATGAAATGAGATAATAGTAAAAACATGAAGCCGTTTGGTGTGTTTTGCTTTTCAAATTTTCAAATGATACATTCAAACGCGATCGCGCTGCAAAATCTGATACATTCAAACGCGATCGCGCTGCAAAATCTGATACATTCAAACGCGATCGCGCTCAAATATAAAACATTATGGTTACCATACATATCTACGTTTGACCAGATATCCACAAACACAGTAGGCTTAACAGTAAACACGGGTCTAAATATTATAATACTACTTTTACCATGCTGTGTTTTATTATAGAATATAAAAACATCCTTGTGTTGAACACGTAGCCTATACAAGCACTGAAAGGTTGCCTATCATTCTAGTTCACATTTCACATTTCATGTTTCTGTCTATATATACATGTACATATATGAAATTAGGCTTAGTTCATGTTTTTACTCCAAACTCATTTCATAACATACATTTTAATCTGGCACGACCAGTTTAACATGTCTTACCTTAAAAATCTTCTCATCTTCAAATCGCGTTTGAAGTAAATCCGAGGCAAATTCAAGGTAAACAGCACAGCACAGCACAGCACAGCTTACAGTCGTCCAAACGCGATGAAAAGGAGTAAGTTACGAAGTCTCTGCTTCTTTGTTTTGAGGTGATGAGGGCGTTTACAGGTCTGCGTTTCTCCGCATGGATCATTTGCATGTCAATCGCTCGTGCGCTCGTAGGCGTGTTCAAATTAAATTTAATGAGGACGCGTTTGAGAAACTGTACATGCCGCTGCTTTCGTATGGATTACTTAAAAATAGAATATTTGTTTTTTATATAATTTACATACTTTAAAAATAGAGATTCCAAGCGTTGTATAGACATGCGTTTCAAGTCTGTGTGACAAACATTCGCTGAGTTACAGGTCATTTTCTGTCGCGTTTCAGAATGAGTTTCACATTGAGAGAGACGGCAGAACGCGCATCATGTTTATTTTCTTTGTTTTACGAAAAACACAACATTTTGTTTTTATTATGAGTGTACACAAATAAAAGAAGACATTTAACAGTTTTGAATGATGTACAATACAAGTATGTAAAATCAAAATCAACAGAGTATTTTGCACTGATATAAAAAAAACGAGCAGATCACGCCGGCGTGATTGCCGACCTCAGGGGGTTAATAAAGCAATCTTTAGTGGCAGAAGTGATAGGTCTAACATATTTGTAACACGGAGTATGAGACTATGAGACTAGATAATGATCTGAGATGTCATCACTCTGCTGCAGAATTTCAACGGCATCAACATTGATTCCATGTGATAATATTAGATCTAGAGTATGATTACGACAATGAGTAGGTCCTGACACATGTTGTCTAACTCCAATAGAGTTAAGAATGTCTTTAAATGCCAATCCCAATGCATCTTTTTCGTTATCTACATGTATATTAAAATCACCAACAATTAGGACTTTATCTGCAGCTAGTACTAACTCTTATAGAAAGTCAGCAAATTATTTGATAAATTCTGTATGGTGCCCTGGTGGCCTGTATACAGTAGCCAGCACAAATCTCAAATGTGATTTATCATTTACACTATATATTGTTACATTTAGCACAACACTTCAAAATAATTATATTTGAAAGTTGACTTCTTAGTAATTCTGAAAATATTACTATAAATTACAGCAACACCTCCCCCTTTGCATTTCAGATGAGGTTCATGTTTATAACCGTAATCTTGTGGGGTGGACTCATTTAAAGTAATGTAATCATTTGGTTTTAGCCAGGTTTCTGTCAAACACAGTACATCTAGGTTATAGTCTGTAATCATATCATTAACAATAAGTGCTTTTGAAGTAAGGGATTGAATATTCAGCAACTCAAGCTTTATCATTTGCTCATTTGTATTATATCTGTTTTTTATTTGTTTAACATCAATTCAATTTTTACCCTTAGATGGGTTTGGAAGTTTTTTGTATTTCCTAATTCGGGGAGCAGACACAGTCTCTATATGATGATATCTAGATGAAAGAGGCTCTATGTGATGGGATTTATCTGACCTTGGTGAGGTGAGACAGCTAGCAGATGGTCGGTTTAGCCAGTCTGTCTGCTTCCTGACCTGAGCCCCAATTGATGTTTGAGCTATGTGCCATAGACTATGTGCCATAGACTATGTGCCATATTACTAGCCCTTGTGCATTGTTCAAATTTACAACCTTTCGTTATGTTCGTGGCTGAAAACAGCCACTACTTTAAACTGCTGTAAAAATGTATCAGATAAATATTTTTTTCAATTTTTTTTTGCATAAATCTATTAATCAACCTCAGTCCTGCTCAAAAATACTAAATGTTTAAAAAAAATTCAGGATTTTAACTCTTTAATTGCCAAATTCGTAAATGATGTCACTGATTTGGGAAAAAAAACACACAAAATGACTCATTTTCAATATAAAATGTGATTGTGGACTGGATTTTTTTTTACCTTTTATCACAGTCTTGGACATGTCAAAGATTAGAAACAACATTGGTTTTGATGCATTGTTAGTTTTTGTGCAGCATCAGATTTTAACTTTTTCTCCCTCATTTACTGTTCGTGGCTGTTTTTGCCCCATTGACTTCCATTATAACCACATTTTTTGATTGCAAAGCCATGACACCATATAATCATGCATTTTTGATTGTTGGTGGTTTTCCCTGTTGGGAAGAGGTAAAATTTGTAATTTTTACTGTTGATAACCAGGTGGAACCATTAACCCTTTAGATAGGCCTGTGCAAAAAAAAGCTTAGTTTCTGGCTTTTACATGGAGTTATATGGAGTTTATAAGGAGTATAATAGCATAATAAAGTGTGTGTTTGTGTGTGTGTGTGTGTGTGTGTGTGTGTGTGTGTGTGTGTGTGTGTGAACTCCCCTTGATGCATCTGAGAAAATCAAAATATGCACCTCAGCTCTCAGAATTACATGGAGTAAACAAAAACAAAGTAAGTGTATTTATGCATCTGCTGCCTTTTGATGGTGAGAAATGCAGACTAAACAAAAACAAAGCAAGTGGATTTAAACGCGTGCATGCAAGCCTGCTGGTCATTTGATGGTGAGAAGAGCAGCAAGCAACATGAGAAAGGGCTTGACTTGTAGTGAAGTTTTAGAGATGATTATGCAGCCTGACCCCTCCAGCGAGCTTGCAGGATGTATCGTCTTCTCCCTCTGACACCACAGACTCAGGAGAGTCAGATCCTGATTTGGATGTGGTACCCTCATCATCCTCTCTAGCTTCCACTGAAGGCGAGGAGGATTCGGAGGATCCTGGATCTGGGTGGATTGGGAGAAACGGCGAATTGTGTGGTTTTCCACCAACGCGGAGACAACTCCCTTTCTTCAGCCTGCCAGAGGCGTGACTCCAGGGCCGACGCGCTATGCCATCATAGAACTCAAAGTCCAGAACTACTGTAGTTTCAACTTATTTTAACCCCCTGGAGTCGGTGGTATCGCCGGCGATACCAGCTCGCTTCTTTTCTTATCAGTGCAAAAGAGACTCAAATTACTCTGTTGATTTTGATCTTACATATAAGTTTTGTGTATACTCACAATAAAAACAAAGTGTTGTGCTTTTTGCCAAATAAAGAGAAATAAACATGATGCGAGTTCTGCCTTCTCTCTATCAGTGAAGTCCATTCTGAAACGCGTCTGAAAATGAAAAACCTGCGCTGCGTCGAGAATCAGCTTCTGTTCTTCAGCAAGCGTTCTCTGTGAAACTGTCTGTCTTATTTGGTGTTGTATTGTCTTACCCCCACATATATATATATATATATATATATATACAGTTGTGTTCAAAATTATTCAACCCCCCCAATGCTGTAAATGGTTTTAGGGAATTTAGTGTACATTTGTAATTGTATTTAGAATGAAATCCTACAAGGACTTCTTAAAGAACCATATGCAACTAAAATGACATCAATTGGTTTTGTAATACAGTAGTAAATGTTTCTTTTGTGAATTCTTCATTGACACAATTATTCAACCCCTTAAAGACTACCACTCTGAAGAACAGAGGTTCATTGAAGTGTTTTCAATCAGGTATTGAAAACACCTGTGGATGTCAGGGAGCAGCAATAAAGCCTAATAAGCACCAATTAGGCAGCTTTAAAATGACTGTGATACTCAGCTCCTTCTAGACATTTACTGGCGTGGTTACAAACATGGTGAAGTCAAGAGAATGGTCCAGGAAGACAAGAGAAGAGGTGATTACTCTTCACAGGAAGGGCAATGGCTATAAGAAGATTGCAAAGATGTTAAACATACCAAGAGACACCATAGGAAGCATCATTCGCAAATTCAAGGCAAAGGGCACTGTTGAAACGCTACCTGGTCGTGGCAGAAAGAAGATGCTGATTTCGACTGCTGTGCGCTACCTGAAGCGTAGAGTGGAGAAAAGTCCCCGTGTGACTGCTGAGGAACTGAGAAAAGATTTGTCAGATGTAGGTACTGAAGTTTCTGCTCAGACAATACGGCGCACCCCCTTGCTGTCTCCAAAGAATAAGAAGAGTCGACTGCAGTATGCCAAAAGTCATGTGGACAAACCACAGAAGTTTTGGGATAGTGTTCTGTGGACTGATGAAACAAAATTAGAACTGTTTGGGCCCATGGATCAACGCTATGTTTGGAGGAGGAAGAACAAGGCCTATGAAGAAAAGAACACCTTGCCTACTGTGAAGCATGGCGGGGGGTCAATCATGCTTTGGGGCTGTTTTGCTTCTGCAGGTACTGGGAAGCTTCAGCGTGTGCAAGGTACCATGAATTCTCTTCAGTACCAGGAGATATTGGATGACAATGTGATGCAGTCCGTCACAAACCTGAGGCTTGGGAGACGTTGGACCTTTCAACAGGACAATGATCCCAAGCATACCTCCAAGTCCACTAGAGCATGGTTGCAGATTAAAGGCTGGAACATTTTGAAGTGGCCATCGCAGTCACCAGACTTAAATCCGATTGAGAACCTCTGGTGGGACTTAAAGAAAGCAGTTGCAGTGTGCAAGCCTAAGAATGTGACTGAACTGGAGGCTTTTGCCCATGATGAATGGGCGAAGATACCCGTAGATCGCTGCAAGACACTTGTGTCAAGCTATGCTTCACGTTTAAAAGCTGTTATAAGTAAGTACTAAGATTGAATGTCACTTGGGGGTTGAATAAAACTGATAATAATGTGAGCACAGAAAAGACATTTGTGGTTATTTCATTATAAATGTTATGTTATATTTGTCTGACCTACACATGCCTCTTTGATTTAATTGTAAGCAGGATAACTGAATGATCAAAATCAATGTCAAACCGGCCAAAACAATCAATTTCAGTGGGGGTTGAATAATTTTGAACACAACTGTATATATATATATATATAAAGTATGGCGACTAAAGAAAGCAAGCAATTCAGGCAGTGTGTGTCCCCTTGCCCACGCTATCTAAGCGAGGGTGACACACACTAGCTCTACGTTGTTTGTTTGGGAGTGGAGCATGCACGGGCAGCACTCGAGGGCGCTGTCTGTGTCAACCAAATGCCCCTCAGAACGCTCCGCTCCCGCCTGAGCCTGTTCGATGAATCAGGCCAGGCTCGCGCTTCCCGTGGATCAGGTCCCGCGTCTGTTGAGGCAGTGCTTGCATTCATGGGGATCGCAGATGGAGCTGGTTGAGGATGTTGAGGCTGCTTTCTCAACATTCAGTGGCCAGCTCCATCGGTCCCGCTCACGAATCAGAAGCCTGTGAAACGGACCCGATGCTCGAACTATCTGGCTCTGAGGAGTTAGATGTTATGAGCATCGAGGCAGGAGAATGCGGGGATTCGCCACCCCATTCTCCTGCCTTTGAGGAGCTGCTGGAGGTTGTGACCAGGGCAGTAAATAAATTACATATTGACTGGCCACCAGAGAAGCAGGAAGCGACGAGAAAGAGCAAGCTTGATGAGAGCTTCCTGCAAGCCCGGTCACAACCTTCGAGCCAGAGTCTCCCATTTTTCTCCGATCTCCACACCGAGGTGTCAAGATCGTGGGATAGGCCAAATTGAAATTGGTCTATCAAGACCAAATGTCCATCATTATTCCACCATTATGGCAGTGAAAGAGAGGGGCTATGGGATGATGCCTTGGGTTGAAGAGACTTTCGCATCTCATCTCTCGCTGCATCATCCCTGAGGGCTCCGGCGCTTCCCTCCAAGCCCCTGCCGTACAATATCGGCCTTGGTTGGGAAAGCATATATGGCGGCAGGTCGGGCTGGTGCATGCCTGCACACAATGGGGCTTCTGCAGGCATACCAGGCCAACCTCCTCAAGGAGGTGGACGACAGCGGGGAGGTCACCCTCGACGATATTAAAGAAATGCGTCGAGCGGTTGACTTGTCTCTCTGGGCCACCAAGGAGATGGCCCGCGCCTTTGGCCGTTCCATGGCAGCTTTGGTGGCTACGGAGAGACACTTGTGGCTGAATCTGTCGGGCATCGGGGACAAGGACAGGGCCTTCCTCCTCGATGCCCCGATTTCGCCTTCTAGCCTCTTCAGCGACGCCGCAATAACGTCGTCAAGAGGTTTCAGGAGGCGAAACGACAGTCAGACACATTTAAACAGCTCATCCCCCGCCGTCGTTCCAGGTCTCGTGGGTCTGCTGCCAGGGGGCAGTCCCACGAGGCAGCCACCAGCTCCTCATACCTGCAGCAGCAGAGGGAGAGTGTTGCTTCCCGTGCTCCCCCACAAAAGGCCTGGAGCCCTCAGCCGCAAAACTCAGCCGCAGCCACAAAAACACCCTCAGCCGAAGTCTTCAAAACCGAAAGCAGATCTGAGGACTGTTATTCAGGCTAGGAAGGCTTTAGCTAAGAGGCCCTGATGCGATGCGCAGGCCTCTGAGGGTGGCACCCCCCCCTCCACCCCCCGCGATCAAGCACCAATATCTTGCTCCTTCGCGGAGCCCTCAGGAAATCGATGTTTGCCTCCCGCCTCTAAATTTGCCTCGGGACGCATCGGTTTCCATCGAACGCGAATCGCAGTGTCCGCCCGAACATATTTTGGCCCTGTCGATTTCGCTTCCTCTCACGAGGCCTGTAGAAAAATTATATCAGTTAGCTCCTGCCAGTCAACTGCTTCAGGTCACCGAAACTCAAAATATAACACTCGAGGCCAGTCCAGAGAGACTGGTCCCCCTAGTAGATTATCTAGACACCTGGAAGGGTCTTCGAAATACTTACTTCCACATATCCATCCTTCCCCAACACAGGAAGTTTCTAAGGTTCGCTTTTGGGGAAAAGCATATCAATACAGAGTTCTTCCATTCGGCCTAGCACTGTCACCTCGCACCTTCACGAAATGCATGGATGCTGCTCTTGCTCCGTTGAGACTTCAAGGCATTCGCATTCTTAATTATATCGACGATTGGCACAACATTCTAGCACAATCAGAGGAGATGGCGGTTCAGCATCGAGATGCTGTTCTGAACCATCTAAGGTGCTTGGGACTGAGACTCTATGTCAAGAAAAGTTCACTAATTCCTCTACAGAGAACTATTTTCCTGGGAGTAGTATGGGACTCAGTCACGATGCGGGCACAGTTGTCTCCTGCTCGTATAAACACCATCTTGACCACAGTAACGAGTATCAAGCTAGGCCAGGCCATTACTGTCAAACATTCAAAGGGTTCTGGGTCTTCTAGCAGCAGCGTCCAAAGTGATACCTTTTGAACTGCTGTATATGAGGGCCCTGCAGTGGTGGCTCAGGAGCAGAGGGTTTTCCCCGAGGGGGAACCCATTTTGCACAATCAAAGTAACGCGCAGATGCTTTCGTTCTTTGACAATGTGGAAGAAACCAAGGTTCCTGTCCCAAGGCCCTGTGTTGGGAGCACCGTGTCAGAGAAAAATTTTGACCATGGGTGCATTCCTCACAGGCTGGGGTGCGGTCATGGAAGGCAGCTACACCAGGGGTCTTTGGAAGGACCACCATCTTTCTTGGCACATCAATTGCCTGGAGATGCTGGCAGTATTTCTGGCGCTCAGACATTTCCTTCCGGACCTCAGAGGCCATCATGTTCTAGTGCGAACAGACAATACGTCAGTGGTCTCATACATAAATCGACAGGGGGGCCTGAGATCGCGCCCACTATGCAAATTGGCACATCAGGTTCTTCTGTGGTCCCAGGGCAAACTTCTCTCAGTCAGAGCTATGTTTATCCCTGGGGACGAAAATGTGGGAGCAGACATCCTGTCGAGGCAGGGGCTGAGGCCAGGGGGAATGGAGACTCCACCCCGAGACAGTGGACTTAATATGGAGGAAGTTTGGTCAGGTGGAAGTGGATCTGTTCACCTCTCATGAGAACACGCACTGTCCGCTCTGGTTCTCCCTCACTCATCCAGCTCCCTTGGGACTGGATACCATGGTGCAGACGTGGCCGAGGCAACGCCTGTACGCATTTCCCCCAATCGCTCTGCTCCCAGGGGTTCTAGAGAGGGTCTGGCGGTATGGGATCAGCTTGCTCCAAGTAGCCCCGTACTGGCCGGCCCGAGTATGGTTTTCGGACATCATGACTCTTCTAGCAGGCCCTCCGTAGCAAATCCCGATCAGGAGGGACCTTTTTTCTCAAGCTGAAGGCACAATGTTTCACCCTCGGCCGGAGCTGTGGAAGCTGTGGGTCTGGCCCCTGAGGGGGACCAACTCGTAAATGCTGGTCTCTCCACTGAGGTTATTGAGACCATCCTAAACTCTAGAGCCCCCTCCACGAGGAAACTGTATGCATTAAAATGGAATGTATTCAACTTATGGTGCAGAGAACATCAGTTGGACCCAATTAACTGCCCAGTGGCTTCAGTACTGGAGTTTCTCCAGAGTCGTTTCTCTGACGGGCTCTCCCCGTCCACGCTTAACCCTCTGGGGTCTGAGGGGTTTTTGGGGTCCTTGAGATGTTCTGACATGCCCTGACATTTGTGCTTTTTTCAGTTGCTTATAAACATATTAATGGCAAAGGTGTAAATTCACTCTATTTAGCACAAACAGGGCTACCATAATATGTGAACAACTTGCATGTACATGTTTGTATTTTTGATAGAATAATGTTTATGCATGGTTTTTTCAAAAACAAAAAACTAAAGTTTCTGAAATAAGGCCATAAAACACATTCTAAATATATGTAAATAAGACTTTTGACTAATGGATGACGTTGCCTAGAATTTTTTCTTCAAAATTATGTGAAAATCATCCTGCCTAATCATTCACATAACACAATACATTGATTTAAATCTTGTAAAACACTTTTTGTTTGGAAAGGCCATATGCGGGTGGGCGTGATTCACACCTGCGGAGTCAATGGGGCCCGCATAATGAGGCTGCATACGTAATGAGCCTTTCATTCAGGTGTGTGACTGAGCCACAAGAATGCAAGGACAATATATAACTGTTTTGTTGTTTTTTTCCACAAATTTTGCTTGCAAATTGTACAATATCCAAGGTAAACATTTCTAGTAATTGTGCAGTTAATTATTCTCATACTGTATTTTCAGATTTGGAATATATTCTCTTCCCAAATGTGTCACTAATAAAGCATAATAAAATTATTTAAAGAGAAGGCTTATAATGACCTTTTAAGATTTTGTTTACATCTATCCTTATATATATATATATATATATATATATATATATATATATATATAATTTTTTTTTTTTTTTTTTTTTTTTTTAAGGTTATACAATTACAACAACATTTAAAATTGTAACAATATTTCCAGTGTAATCTTTCTTTGTATTCGCGATTCATATTAAAACAGTATTTTTGCCAGCTGTAGTAGCTCCACAACAGCGCGCATCTGTGCGTTCGTTCGTTCATTCATTTATACATACACAGAAACGCAATTCATATTTAAACAGTATTTTTGCCAGCTGTAGTAGCTCCACAACAGCACGCATCTTTGCGTTCATTCATTCAAACGCGATTCATATTTAAACAGTATTTTTGCCAGCTGTAGTAGCTCCACAACAGCACGCATCTTTGCGTTCATTCATTCAAACGCAATTCATATTTAAACAGTATTTTTGCCAGCTGTAGTAGCTCCACAACAGCGCGCATCTGTGCGTTCATTCATTCAAACGCGATTCATATTTAAACAGTATTTTTGCCAGCTGTAGTAGCTCCACAACAGCACGCATCTTTGCGTTCATTCATTCAGATTAGAACAAAGCAAACAGAACTGACCTAATTCCTCAGCGGGATCCGTTTGCTCCTCGAAATGATACTTCCAGAACTTCTGAGGTAAATTTTTGCAGGATTATTATCAAGATAGTATTATTCCTCACAGCATCGTAAAGTACATAAGTCTGAAAGTGAACTCGCGGTGTGTGTTATCAAGCTGATGTGGGCGTTTCACAGGTTTGTTTGGATCGCCTCACATTTGCGTTTGAATAGCGCGCGCTCTCCGTGGGCGGAGCACATTAAAACTTAATTAGCTGAGATGAGAACGACTGACATCTCTCTCTTTGCATACATATTACATAAACTGTGAATATTTGTTTTTTATAAAAATTACTTCATTTAAAAGAAGAAAATTCAAGCTTCATGCCTGTGTGACTGAATGCCTGTTTGACTGAGTATTCGCTGAGTTACAGTTCATTTTCGGACGCGTTTCAGAATTGACTTCACTGACGGAGAGTAGGCAGAACTCGCATCATGTTTATTTTTCTTTATTTGGCAAAAAGCACAACACTTTGTTTTTATTATGAGCATACACAAAAAAAATACACACTAAACAGGATCGATTGATGTATAACACAAGCATATAAGATAAAAATTAATATTTTTTTTTGATTTTTTTTTTGCACTCATACGGAAAAAAACGAGCCTATCGCGCCGGCGCGATAGCCGACCTCAGGGGGTTAAGGTCTATGTGGCGGCCATAGCTGCCTTCCACATGCCTTTAGGGGTGGGCACCCTGGGGAGACACCCACTTATAGTACATTTCCTTCGTGGAGCTAGGAGGATGAGGCCTGTCGTCCAGTCCAGGGTCCTCTGGCTGGAGGAAGTCGGATCAGTTAATTTTGTGCTTTGGGTCACCTAAGAAGGGTTCCCCTGTTTCTAAGCAAACTATCAGCATGTGGATAGTAGAAGCTATTTCTTCAGCTTACGAGGCACGCAGTTTGCCTTCGCCTCTTCTAATAAGAGCCCACTCAAGCAGAGGAGTGGCTTCCTCTAAAGTTCTCTTAGCAGGAATTTCCCTTCAAGAGGTCTGTGATGCCGGTCAAGTTCTCTCGTCTTGAATGTGCCAGATTGCTTCACACCAGGGCGTATATCTCTCAGTGTGGCGCAGTGGGCATTTAGTTCCCCAATGTGTCGATTCTCGACGCAGCACGAGTTCCCTCGAAAGGGAACGTCTCGGGTTACGACTGTAACCCTTGTTCCCTGAGAAGGGAACGAGACGCTGCGTCCCTCGGCCACACTTCTCTCGCTCCTGAGAATGACTTGCTTCGACCAATCAGAAGCTGACGCTGTTATGTTCGGCGTCCTTTTATAGCTTCCGCATCACCGTCACATAACACCAATCAAGATTGGACTAGTTCTATACAGACTTCAGACGCATCATGCTGAAGGCGTTCCCCAATGTGTCGATTCTCGATGCTGCGCGAGTTCCCTCAAAAGGGAACAAGGGTTACAGTCGTAACCCGAGATGCAACTCAGCAAATACTTGTCACACAGGAAAGAGTGATAAGTCTTTATAAAGCTTGAATTCTCTTCTTTTAAATGAAGTAATTTATATAAAAAACAAATATTCTCTGTTTATTTAATCTGTATGAAAAGAGAGAGATGTCAATCGTTCTCAGTTCAGCTCATTATGGCTCATTGCTAATGTGACCACGCCCACGGAGAGCACGCACTATTCAAACGCAAATGATCTGAGGCAATCCATGCAAACGTGTCAACGCCCACATCAGCTGGATAAAACACATCAAGTTTAATCAGACTCGTGCACTTTACGTCGTCTTGCTTCGCTGTGAGGAATAATCCTGGGAAATTTACCTCAGAAGTGCGGTTTAGTTTCACTTCGAGGAGCAACGGATCTAGCTGAGGACTGTGAATGGTAAGTTCTTTATTCTTAAGTGCTTTGTTCTAATCGCAATATGCAATAGTGTCTGTAACCTGCAAAAAGACTGTTTAAATATGAATCGTGTGTCTGTGTGTGAATGAATGAATGGCACAGCTGTAGTAAACAACAGCACACATCTGTGCCGTTCATTCACACTTGCACTTACATTAGGAAACATGTTATTTTTACATGAACACATCTACTAGTTTTAAGCTTTTACCAAACTATATTGCTATACTGAGATGAGTAAAAATCGACTGAAATATGTTGAAATAAAATGTCTTTGTATAAACAACGTATTAAACTGCAAATTAACATTTATATGCTAAATATCATAAAAACGATATGTTACAGACGAAATATGAATGTTTAGACAAGATTTCGTTGATTAGTTTTGGATAGATTATGAAGTTTTTACTGTAAAAAAGACTATTGTCACATCAAATAAGCTTTTGTTCGCCAAGTTCTGCTCATATGTTAAATATATAGTATGTGATGTTTTGTCAAAAATAAAGTAGGTATATTGAATTATCAACTAAGATGTTATTATAGTGTTTGTTCCAATATTCAAACTAATGAATCCTTTGAAATGCGTATGATAAAATGTATAATTTTTAAAAAGAAAGATTACACTTGAAATATTGTTAAAATTGTAATTGTTGTTGATTTACATGTGAAAACTTAATAAAATAGCAAAAAATATATTTACAAGCAGTGTCGGGGTAGTTACTCAAAAAAACTAATTAGTTACTAGTTACTAGTTACTTCTGTAAATTGTAATGAGATTACTTTACTAGTTACTGCGTTTGAAAAGTAACTTCACTACTTATTACTTCACTTTCCCATTTCTTAATTTACTGTGTAGAAACATGGACAAACATCATAGCCCTATCATCAACTGTCTGCATAGTGTTTATTGTATAAATGTATACAAAATGGCGTGTAAAACCATATGAAAGAACAATATCCCCGTCTGCACAAAGAAATGCCTCACTGTAAAATCCATAAACAACAGGATAAAGGAGGCTATGGTTGGGTCATTTTAAAATGGGGTCAACACACAAGTTTCAAAACACAGGCTTTGGGAAACATGAGAACAAAACTCTTCTCCTGAGAACAAAACCAGCTTTTTATTAGGTTCATGGCAAAAAAAAAAAAAAATGAAATGGTCAATGAAAAATATAAAAATAAAGGTCACTTTATCCCATAAAATAAAATCTTAATTTAAAATATACTTAAGCCCATAAAAAGGAAACAGAAAATGCAATTAATTAAATAAACAGAAAATTTGCGTCATCCCAAAAACATTATTTTCCCCTTAGCTCGCTCTCCTCTGCCTCCTGGAGATGTGGCTTCCAGAGGCGGTAACAAACCAAGTCACAAACTCTTGAACCTATTAATGAATTATTGTATGTTGCAATTATCACAATGCACAAAACAGAAAGTGCAACAAAAGTGCAACAGTGCAACAGTGAAAACAGAAAGTGCAACAAAAAGTTCCATTCAATTCATTTTTCTCTCTATTCTTCGAAATAACGATCGTATCGCATAAGTAAAAGTCTTTCGAATCTTTTATCTGACAGCCTGTTCCTCCTTGGGGTCAGAACAACACTGCCCAGGCTGAAAAGCCTTTCAACCGGTGCACTTGATGGTATTGGAGTGTTTTACTGCTTTGCAATTTCCTTAATCCTGGGGAACCTGGAGAGAACCTCCCAGTCAGATCCGGGCAATTTTAAGTACTCCATGACTTCACTCTCTGCGGTGTAGGAAAACTCCTCTTCAAATTCAAAAAAGTCATTGTGACTGGAGGTGGCAGGGCTCTGAACTGCTTGTCTCATCAGTGGCTCTTCAGGAATCCGGGCACGACACTCAGAAATTAGCATGGTTTTAATCTCTTCTCTTCTCATCTTTGAGGCAGCGGAGCTTGAATTTGGGCATTGTGGAAGCAGCCATAAGAGCATCCTTGCTGTCCAAGACAGATGCAAATCTGTTCGCCTGTGATATGAAATAGTACATTGATTAGACAAACATATACAGTTCAATTAACAGCTTTTATAGCCTCATAAATTTGGGCTACATCAGCTATATTAAACTGTAGGCCTATAGCCTACACTGCAAGCTATTATTTAAGGCAGCACTGATACAAATTATTTTGTGGTGAAGTAAATACATTTACATGAAAAAGTTCAGGCAAGAATAAAAAAACCCCCGAAGTAAATTCTTAATTCAATGTTATATTGTTTGTGTGAAATGTATTGAAAAGGAAACTTCAACTAAATAGATATTCAACCTTTTCATAGTCAAGTTAAAATTACTTATTAGGGCCCGAGCACCGATGGTGTGAGGACCCTCTTGGAATTGCTCTGTTTATTAGGGCCCAAGCCCTGAAAGGGCGAAGGCCCTATTGTTTTTGTTAGGATTATTATTATTATTATTATTAGGGCCCAAGCCCTGAAAGGACGAAGGCCCTATTGTTTCCGGTAGGATTATTTATTAGGGCCCGAGCACCGATGGTGTGAGGACCCTCTTGGAATTGCTCTGTTTATTATTATTATTATTATTATTATTATTATTATTATTATTATTATTATTAGGGCCCGAGCACCGATGGTGTGAGGACCCTCTTGGAATTGCTCTGTTTATTATTATTATTAGGGCCCGAGCACCGATGGTGTGAGGACCCTCTTGGAATTGCTCTGTTTATTATTATTATTATTATTATTAGGGCCCGAGCACCGATGGTGTGAGGACCCTCTTGGAATTGCTCTGTTTATTATTATTATTATTATTATTATTAGGGCCCGAGCACCGATGGTGTGAGGACCCTCTTGGAATTGCTCTGTTTATTATTATTATTATTATTCTTCTCCGCATTGAATTGCATTTTTGAGGGCCTAAACATGCGCGAAAACTCACGAAACTTTGCACACGCGTCAGAACTGGCGAAAATTTACATCTGATATAGGTTTCAGAATTGGACGGGGCAAAATGGCTCGATAGCGCCACCTATAAAAGTTCAACGGAGTGCGCCTCCTGCAACGTTCCACGTACGTGCACGAAATTCGGTACATACGTGTAATGACCTAATACCTACAAAAAAGTCTCTTGGAGCATAGCCCTAAACACAACAGGAAGTCAGCCATTTTGAACTTCCTCTCAGATTTTTGTGCAGTTTTTGCCATTTTCAGGCCTCGTACTTTAACGAACTCCTCCTACAGTTTTAATCTGATCATCTTCAAATTTGGTGAGTGTAATCTTAAGGCCTTTGCGACGTTAAATTGCGAAGATCTTGAGTTTTCGTCGAAGGGCGGGTCCTCGGCGGCCTTACAAATTTCGATGTTTCGCCATGAAACAGGAAGTTGCTGTAACTCAGGCATGGAATGTCCAATCTCCCCCAAACTTCACACGTTTGATAAGAGTTCTGTCCTGAACACATGGCCATGCTCATATTCAGTTATAGTCATAGCGCCACCTGCTGGCAACAGGAAGTGACATGTTTAACACTGTTATGGACTCCTAATAACATATAAAAAAGTGCCAGCAAGTGCGAAACATGCTAACAACATACTAGAAGCATGCTAAAACATGCTAGCAAACTCTTAGCTAAGTGCTAAAGCATGCTATTATTGCAATTAAATAGGAATTTGCTGTAACTCAGGCATGGAATGTCCAATCTGCCCCAAACTTCACACTTTTGATAAGCGTTCTGTCCTGAACACATCTACATGATAATATTCAGTTATAGTAATAGCGCCACCTACTGGCAACAGGAAGTGTCATGTTTAACACGTTGATGCCATTCTAGCAACATGTTAAAAATGCCATTGAGGTCTAAACATGCTAGAAACATGTTAAAACATGCTAGCAATACTTAGCTAAGTGCTAAAGCATGCTAATTCAATGAAACAGGATGTTGTTGTTACTCAAGAAGGCAATGTCCAATATGCGCCAAACTTCACACTTTTAATAAACGTTCTGTCCTGAACACATGACCATGCTCATATTCAGTTACAGTCATAGTGTCACCTGCTGGCAACAGGAAGTGACATGTTAAACACTGTTGTGGACATATAAAAACATATAAAAAAAGTGCCAGCAAGTGCTAAACATGCTAACAACATACTAGAAACATGCTAAAACATGCTAGCAAACACTTAGCTAAGTGCTAAAGCATGCTATTGCTGCAATTAAATAGGAATTTGCTGTAACACAGGCATGGAATGTCCAATCTGCCCCAAACTTCACACGTTTGATAAGAGTCATGGCCTGAACACATCTACATGAGAATATTCAGTTATAGTAATAGCGCCACCTGCTGTCAACAGGAAGTGACATGTTTAACACTGTTGTGGTCTCCTAATAACATATATAAAAGAGCCAGCAAGTGCTAAACAGGTTAGCAACATACTAGAAACATGCTAGCAAACACTTAGCTAAGTGATAAAGCATGCTATTACTGCAATTAAATAGGAATTTGCTGTAACTCAGGCATGGAACGTCCAATCTGCCCCAAACTTCACATGTTTGATAAGAATCATGGCCTGAACGCATGCCTATGCTCAAATTCAGTTATAGTAATAGCGCCACCTACTGGCAACAGGAAGTGACATGTTTAACACGTTGATGCCGTTCTAGCAACATGTTAAAAATGCCATTGAGTTCTAAACATGCTAGAAACATATTAAAACATGCTAGCAATACTTAGCTAAGTGCTAAAGCATGCTAATTCAATGAAACAGGACTTTGTTGTTACTCAAGAAGGCAATGTACAATCTACCCCAAACGTCACACGTTTGATAAGAGTTATCTCTTGAACACATGTCCATGCTCATATTTAGTTATAGTCATAGCGCCACCTGCTGGCAACAGGAAGTGACGTTTAACACTGTTCTTGACTCCTAATAACATATAAAAAAATGCCAGTAGGTGCTAAACATCCTACCAACATACTAGAGACATGCTAAAACATAATAGCAAACACTTAGCTAAGTGCTAAAGAATGATATTACTGCAATTAAATATGAATTTGCTGTAACTCAGGCATGGAATGTCCAATCTGCCCCAAACTTCACACTTTTGATAAGCGTTCTGTCCTGAACACATGACCATGCTTATATTCAGTTACAGTCATAGCGCCACCTGCTGGCAACAGGAAGTGACATGTTTAACACTGTTGTGGACTCCTAATAACATATAAAAAAGTGCCAGCAAGTGTTAAACATGCTAACAACATACTAGAAACATGCTAAAACATGCTAGCAAACTCTTAGCCAAGTGCTAAAGCATGCTATTATTGCAATTAAATAGGAATTTGCTGTAACTCAGGCATGGAATGTCCAATCTGCCCCAAACTTCACACTTTTGATAAGAGTCATGGCCTGAACACATCTACATGAGAATGTTCAGTTATAGTAATAGCGCCACCAACTGGCAACAGGAAGTGACATGTTTAACACGTTGATGCCGTTCTAGCAACATGTTAAAACATGCTAACAATGCTTAGCTAAGTTCTAAAGAATGCTAATTCAATGAAACATGACTTTGTTGTTACTCAAGAAGGCAATGTCCAATTTGCACCAAACTTCACATGTTTGATAAGAGTTCTGTCCTGAACACACATCCATGCTCATATTCAGTTATAGTCATAACGCCACCTACTGGCAACAGAAACTGACATGGTTAACACAGTAATGCAGTACTAACCACATAATTATTGTGTACTAAGCATGCTAGAAACAGACTGAACATGCTAGCAACACTTAGCTGAGTCATGAAGCATGCTATTATCACCATTATACAAAACATTTTGTAACTGACTTTGACATACTCTTACTATATATACCTCCTTAAATGTACATTTCCCAACCATGCTCTGCCTTCCTAAAGCCACCGAGTGTTGATGGCACGGGTGCGAGGGCCCTTTCATCGCTGCTTGCAGCTTTAATTAGGGCCCGAGCACCGATGGTGTGAGGACCCTCTTGGAATTGCTCTGTTTATTAGGGCCCGAGCACCGATGGTGTGAGGACCCTCTTGGAATTGCTCTGTTTATTATTATTAGGGCCCGAGCACCGATGGTGAGAGGACCCTATTGTTTTTGCTCCGTTTATTATTATTCTTCTTCTCCAAAGTGAATCGCTTTTTAGAGGGCCTAAACATGCTCGAAAACTCATGAAACTTTGCACACGCTTCAGAAGTGGTGAAAATTTACGTGTGATATGGTTTTCAGAATTGGGGGGGGCAAATTCGGTAAATTATTGCCCCCACATTTTGCCCCGGCTCCTGGTTTCACGTACAGGTATGAAATTTGGTACATACATGTAATGACCCAATACCTACAGAAAAGTCTCTTGGAGCATAGCCCTAAACACAACAGGAAGTGAGCTATTTTGAACTTCCTCCTGGATTTTGGGCATTTTTCGTAATTTCCTGATGTTGTACTTTAACGAACTCCTCCTACAGATTTGATCTGATACTCTTCAAATTTGGTGAGTGTAATCTTAAGGCCTTTGTGACGTTAAATTGCGAAGATCTAGAGTTTTCGTCGAAGGGTGTGCCCTCGGCGGCCTGACAAACATCTATCTATAAATTACAGGAACGTCTGTCTGTCTGTCTGTCTGTGTGTGTGTGTGTCTGTTCCTCGCATATCTCTCGAACCGTTAGTCCGATTGATTTCAAACTCGACAGGTGTCTTGCCACGGGCACGAGTAAGTGCAGTGCCAAGTTTGACATTGTTTGGATGAGAAATGCAAAAGATATCGTTAAATATATCATTTTTAGAAGGTTGTGGTTTAAAAATAAACATTCTGACATTAGAGAGTTGTATCGGTCAAAGAAGCCCCAAGAAGGCTGTGGTTTAAAAATAAACATTCTGACATAAACACTCAGTCAGCTACACTGTTTACTTCTGAATATTATAGTTTGGTTCCCGAACGTGATAAATCCATCTATCTATAAATTACAGAAACGTCCGTCTGTCTGTCTGTGTGTTATTCGCATATCTCTCGAATGTGAGATAACCACTAAATGTGTGAAAACCACTATTTTCTGTTTCAAACTTTCACATAGCATCTTTAGGTTATAACAACATTGAAAATCAAAATCTGGATTTGAATTTTTTAAGATTTATTATAAAAACGGATTATTTTTTCCCAAAAATGCAATAAATTCATGACTTTTTTTTTTTTTTTTTAAATGCTATTAATCCATTGAATCAATATAAAGTTATTTTTGATCATATTGCCATCGCAAGAAATATCTCCTGAACTTTTTTGACGGCGATCAGCTCACAAAAACTGATTTTGCACGGGCACTTTGCACTGCTCCCTGAATCGAGGTGCTTATTCATTTGTGGATGTAAACTGAATCTGTAAGTCAGCTATGCTGTTAGTGTTTACTTCTGAATATTATATTTCATTCTGGTGCGCTTAACGTTGTCGCTACTGTGTAATAGTAGCCTATGCTATTCACCAACTAAACATATCCTATTCAATGCGTTCACAGTCTCTTTCACGGGCATCATTTGTAGTTGCCTATTCACAAACTGTTTGCTCAAGCATAGCGTTTTCTCGGAGTTCACTGTGTGCTTTTTACCATGCACAAATAAAAATGTCACTGAACTTTTGCTGTGTAATTGTAACAATGAGCACACACCAAACCAACAATTACTAAAAACACACACAAAAACTGATTTTGCACGGGCATTTTTTGCACTAGTTCACCCAATTTCGGCCTTTTGGTGATATATGCATGATCAGATAAGTTCAATATTAATGTTGCTTGCAGTTCTGATGTTGCTAGGCAACCACAGACAGCCTGCAGTAACTCAGGCATACAATTTTCAATCTGCCACAAACTTCACATGTTTGATAAGAGTCCTGTCCTGAACACATGCCAATGCTCATTATGATTATAGCAATAGCACCACCTGCTGGTAGCAGGAAGTGTGGCAAATACAAAACGTGCTCGAAAAATCATGAAACTTTGCACACGCTTCAGAAGTGGTGACAATTTACGTGTGATGTGGTTTTAAAAATTGGGTGGGGCAAAATGGCTTACTTATTGCCCCTACATTTTGCCCCGGCTCGACGTTTCACGTACAGGTATGAAATTTGGTACACACATGTAAAGACCCAATACCTACAAAAAAGTCTCTTGGAGCATAGCCCTAAACACAACAGGAAGTCAGTTATTTTGAACTTCCTGTCAGATTTTGGGCAGTTTTTGCCATTTCCTGATGTTGTACTTTAACAAACTCCTACAGTTTTGATCTGATCCTCTTCAAATTTGGTGAGTGTAATCTTAAGGCCTTTCCTAAAGGTGCCGGGTGGCGGTGGCAGGGGTGCGAGGGCCCTTTTCATCGCTGCTTGCAGCTTTAATTATTATTATTATTATTCTTCTTCTCCGCATTTAATTGCATTTTTGAGGGCCTAAACATGCTCGAAAACTCACGAAACTTTGCACACGCGTCAGAACTGGCGAAAATTTACATCTGATATAGGTTTCAGAATTGGACGGGGCAAAATGGCTCGATAGCGCCACCTATAAAAGTTCAACGGAGTGCGCCTCCCGCAACGTTCCACGTACGTGCACGAAATTCGGTACATACATGTAATGACCTAATACCTACAAAAAAGTCTCTTGGAGCATAGCCCTAAACACAACAGGAAGTCAGCCATTTTGAACTTCCTCTCAGATTTTTGTGCAGTTTTTGCCATTTTCAGGCCTCGTACTTTAACGAACTCCTCCTACAGTTTTAATCTGATCATCTTCAAATTTGGTGAGTGTAATCTTAAGGCCTTTGCGACGTTAAATTGCGAAGATCTTGAGTTTTCGTCAAAGGGCGGGTCCTCGGCGGCCTGACAAATTTCGATGTTTCGCCATGAAACAGGAAGTTGCTGTAACTCAGGCATGGAATGTCCAATCTGCCCCAAACTTCACACTTTTGATAAGCGTTCTGTCCTGAACACATGACCATGCTCATATTCAGTTACAGTCATAGCGCCACCTGCTGGCAACAGGAAGTGACATGTTTAACACTGATATGGACTCCTAATAACATATAAAAAAGTGCCAGCAAGTGCTAAACATGCTAACAACATAATAGAAGCATGCTAAAACATGCTAGCAAACTCTTAGCTAAGTGCTAAAGCATGCTATTATTGCAATTAAATAGGAATTTGCTGTAACTCAGGCATGGAATGTCCAATCTGCCCCAAACTTCACACTTTTGATAAGCGTTCTGTCCTGAACACATCTACATGAGAAAATTCAGTTATAGTAATAGCGCCACCTACTGGTAACAGGAAGTGACATGTTTAACACTCTTGTGGTCTCCTAATAACATATAAAAAAGAGCCAACAAGTGCTAAACAGGTTAGCAACATACTAGAAACATGCTAGCAAACACTTAGCTAAGTGCTAAAGCATGCTATTACTGCAATTAAATAGGAATTTGCTGTAACTCAGGCATGTAATGTCCAATCTGCCCCAAACTTCACACATTTGATAAGAATCATGGCCTGAACACATGTCTATGCTCAAATTCAGTTATAGTAATAGCACCACCTACTGGCAACAGGAAGTGACATGTTTAACACTTTGATGCCGTTCTAGCAACATGTTAAAAATGCCATTGAGTTCTATACATGCTAGAAACATGTTAAAACATGCTAGCAGTACTTAGCTAAGTGCTAAACCATGCTAATTCAATGAAACAGGACTTTGTTGTTACTCAAGAAGGCAATGTACAATCTACCCCAAACTTCACACGTTTGATAAGAGTTATCTCTTGAACACATGTCCATGCTCATATTTAGTTATAGTCATAGCGCCACCTGCTGGCAACAGGAAGTGACGTTTAACACTGTTCTTGACTCCTAATAACATATAAAAAAATGCAAGTAGGTGCTAAACATCCTACCAACATACTAGAGACATAATAAAACATACTAGCAAACACTTAGCTAAGTGCTAAAGAATGATATTACTGCAATTAAATATGAATTTGCTGTAACTCAGGCAAGGAATGTCCAATCTGCCCCAAACTTCACACTTTTGATAAGCGTTCTGTCCTGAACACATGATCATGCTTACAGTCATAGCGCCACCTGCTGGCAGCAGGAAGTGACATGTTTAACACTGTTATGGACTCCTAATAACATATAAAAAAGTGCCAGCAAGTGCTAAACATGCTAACAACATACTAGAAACATGCTAAAACATGCTAGCAAACTCTTAGCTAAGTGCTAAAGCATGCTATTATTGCAATTAAATAGGAATTTGCTGTAATTCAGGCATGGAATGTCCAATCTGCCCCAAACTTCACACATTTGATAAGAATCATGGCCTGAACACATGTCTATGCTCAAATTCAGTTATAGTAATAGCGCCACCTACTGGCAACAGGAAGTGACATGTTTAACACTTTTATGCCGTTCTAGCAACATGTTAAAAATGCCATTGAGTTCTAAACATGCTAGAAACATGTTAAAACATGCTAACAATGCTTAGCTAAGTGCTAAAGAATGTTAATTCAATGAAACATGACTTTGTTGTTACTCAAGAAGGCAATGTCCAATTTGCACCAAACTTCACACGTTTGATAAGAGTTCTGTCCTGAACACACATCCATGCTCATATTCAGTTATAGCCATAACGCCACCTACTGGCAACAGAAACTGACATGGTTAACACCGTAATGCAGTACTAACCACATAATTATTGTGTACTAAGCATGCTAGAAACAGACTAAACATGCTAGCAACACTTAGCTGAGTCATGAAGCATGCTATTATCACCATTATACAAAACATTTTGTAACTGACTTTGACATACTCTTACTATATATACCTCCTTAAATGTACATTTCCCAACCATGCTCTGTCTTCCTAAAGCCACCGAGTGTTGATGGCACGGGTGCGAGGGCCCTTTCATCGCTGCTTGCAGCTTTAATTATTATTATTATTATTCTTCTCCGCATTGAATTGCATTTTTGAGGGCCTAAACATGCGCGAAAACTCACGAAACTTTGCACACGCGTCAGAACTGGCGAAAATTTACATCTGATATAGGTTTCAGAATTGGACGGGGCAAAATGGCTCGATAGCGCCACCTATAAAAGTTCAACGGAGTGCGCCTCCCGCAACGTTCCACGTACGTGCACGAAATTCGGTACATACGTGTAATGACCTAATACCTACAAAAAAGTCTCTTGGAGCATAGCCCTAAACACAACAGGAAGTCAGCCATTTTGAACTTCCTCTCAGATTTTTGTGCAGTTTTTGCCATTTTCAGGCCTCGTACTTTAACGAACTCCTCCTACAGTTTTAATCTGATCATCTTCAAATTTGGTGAGTGTAATCTTAAGGCCTTTGCGACGTTAAATTGCGAAGATCTTGAGTTTTCGTCGAAGGGCGGGTCCTCGGCGGCCTTACAAATTTCGATGTTTCGCCATGAAACAGGAAGTTGCTGTAACTCAGGCATGGAATGTCCAATCTCCCCCAAACTTCACATGTTTGATAAGAGTTCTGTCCTGAACACATGGCCATGCTCATATTCAGTTATAGTCATAGCGCCACCTGCTGGCAACAGGAAGTGACATGTTTAACACTGTTATGGACTCCTAATAACATATAAAAAAGTGCCAGCAAGTGCGAAACATGCTAACAACATACTAGAAGCATGCTAAAACATGCTAGCAAACTCTTAGCTAAGTGCTAAAGCATGCTATTATTGCAATTAAATAGGAATTTGCTGTAACTCAGGCATGGAATGTCCAATCTGCCCCAAACTTCACACTTTTGATAAGCGTTCTGTCCTGAACACATCTACATGATAATATTCAGTTATAGTAATAGCGCCACCTACTGGCAACAGGAAGTGTCATGTTTAACACGTTGATGCCATTCTAGCAACATGTTAAAAATGCCATTGAGGTCTAAACATGCTAGAAACATGTTAAAACATGCTAGCAATACTTAGCTAAGTGCTAAAGCATGCTAATTCAATGAAACAGGATGTTGTTGTTACTCAAGAAGGCAATGTCCAATATGCGCCAAACTTCACACTTTTAATAAACGTTCTGTCCTGAACACATGACCATGCTCATATTCAGTTACAGTCATAGTGCCACCTGCTGGCAACAGGAAGTGACATGTTAAACACTGTTGTGGACATATAAAAACATATAAAAAAAGTGCCAGCAAGTGCTAAACATGCTAACAACATACTAGAAACTAGAGCCCGACCGATATATCGGCAGGCCGATATTATCGGCCGATATTAGGCATTTTCAAAACTATCGGTATCGGCATTTATAACGGCCGATAAATAAATATTTCAAAAATAAAATAAAAACGGACGAAACACCCTTCAACCATGTTATGAGTGTTGGCGTTGTATAGTTAGTCCACCAGAGGGTACTCTACACCGTCCCTGTTGGCAACACTCGTGTATAACGCGCCACACATTCTGCAACCTGCTGATCCAGCCAGAGTCGGGCAGAGAGAACCGCGAGTGAGATCATCGGTGAAGTGTGTTCATGGTGAGTTGGTAACGACTCACTAGACATACGTTGCTTGAATAACAATTAAAAGAACATCCCTATCAGTTCTCTTAACTCAAATAAGGATGACAAAATTCGTGACTCATGTCCAGTTTTGCTGCGGTTAAATAAGCCGAGAGTGAAGCGGAACAACGCGACGTAGGCTATATTCACATAAAATGTTAACACTGCAGTTCACAAAAGTTCATAATGTGCATGTGCTTTAATGCTTTGTCGGTTAAACATTTAATTTTAAATGCTGATGCGCTGTTCTAACGTGTGCGTTTCTCAGCGCGTACATGTGAAGCTCACATGCACTAAAAGCCTTTCTACCAGCGCCTGGATACTGGACTAAGTTATCTTTCGAGTATTATTGTGCTAATACTGTTAAATACACACAATATTTACATAAACAAAGTCGGTTGTCTAAAGTGAAGGCAAAATTGAGAGAAAATCTGTTTGTCAAATGCGTGTACATTAGACGTGTCGTGCTCAGCTTTTAAAGAGACAGTAGCAATTGTAAACACATTGCCTCTTGTCCTTAAAGGGATAGTTCACCCAATAATAAAAATGATCTCATTATTTACAGGCACTCTAATGTTGTTCCAACTGTATTAATTTCCTTCTAATATTTTTCTAATATTAATAGTTTGAAGAATGTGGGTATGATAACCAAACAGTAACCAAACAGTAGCTGGTCCCCATTGACTTCCAAAGGAGAAAAATATACTATGGAAGTCACTGGGGTACATCAACTGTTTGGTTACCCACATTCATCCAAATAACTTATTTTCAACAGAAGAAAAAAACAACTTGAGAGAGTAAATTATGACTATTTGAATTTGTTGTCAATTTTAATGTGAAATTGTTGTTTTTGTTCAAAGGACTAAACGTTTAGTCTTAAAAAAAAATCTTAAGTTTGTATTTTTATACATTTTATTTATCAGAACTTTAATATATTTTGATGTTCTTCTGTTCTGTTGTGACAATAAAAGAAACAAGTTTCTTTTTAAAATGCATTATCATATTATTTTAGTTAAAACTCATAAATAACTACAAATAACTAATGTTAGGGAAATTTGTTAATGTTTTGTTGCGCGTTTCTGAAAAAAAAATAAAAAATATCGTCCGATATATCGGAATATCGGATTTTAAAACCAACAAATATTTGTACCGGTATCGGCCTTCAAAATCCTTTATCGGTCGGGCTCTAGTACCCATCAAAAGTTTGTACACACCAATTGTAAAGTGTGTCCAAACTTACTGTACTATAATACACATAAATAATATTGCTACTGTATTATAATATACACATAAATAATATCGGCCGATATATCGGTATCTGGCTTTTTTTTATCGGTATCGGCATCGGCGCCCAAAAATCCATATCGGTCGGGCTCTACTAGAAACATGCTAAAACATGCTAGCAAACACTTAGCTAAGTGCTAAAGCATGCAAATGCTGCAATTAAATAGGAATTTGCTGTAACACAGGCATGGAATGTCCAATCTGCCCCAAATTTCACACGTTTGATAAGAGTCATGGCCTGAACACATCTACATGAGAATATTCAGTTATAGTAATAGCGCCACCTGCTGTCAACAGGAAGTGACATGTTTAACACTGTTGTGGTCTCCTAATAACATATAAAAAAGAGCCAGCAAGTGCTAAACAGGTTAGCAACATACTAGAAACATGCTAGCAAACACTTAGTTAAGTGCTAAAGCATGCTATTACTGCAATTAAATAGGAATTTGCTGTAACTCAGGCATGGAATGTCCAATCTGCCCTAAACTTCACACGTTTGATAAGAATCATGGCCTGAACACATGTCTATGCTCAAATTCAGTTATAGTAATAGCGCCACCTACTGGCAACAGGAAGTGACATGTTTAACACGTTGATGCCGTTCTAGCAACATGTTAAAAATGCCATTGAGTTCTAAACATGCTAGAAACATATTAAAACATGCTAGCAATACTTAGCTAAGTGCTAAAGCATGCTAATTCAATGAAACAGGACTTTGTTGTTACTCAAGAAGGCAATGTACAATCTACCCCAAACTTCACACGTTTGATAAGAGTTATCTCTTGAACACATGTCCATGCTCATATTTAGTTATAGTCATAGCGCCACCTGCTGGCAACAGGAAGTGACGTTTAACACTGTTCTTGACTCCTAATAACATATAAAAAATGCCAGTAGGTGCTAAACATCCTACCAACATACTATAGACATGCTAAAACATACTAGCAAACACTTAGCTAAGTGCTAAAGAATGATATTACTGCAATTAAATATGAATTTGCTGTAACTCAAATGTCCAATCTGCCCCAAACTTCACACTTTTGATAAGCGTTCTGTCCTGAACACATGACCATGCTTATATTCAGTTACAGTCATAGCGCCACCTGCTGGCAACAGGAAGTGACATGTTTAACACTGTTATGGACTCCTAATAACATATAAAAAAGTGCCAGCAAGTGTTAAACATGCTAACAACATACTAGAAACATGCTAGCAAACTCTTAGCTAAGTGCTAAAGCATGCTATTATTGCAATTAAATAGGAATTTGCTGTAACTCAGGCATGGAATGTCCAATCTGCCCCAAACTTCACACTTTTGATAAGAGTCATGGCCTGAACACATCTACATGAGAATGTTCAGTTATAGTAATAGCGCCACCTACTGGCAACAGGAAGTGACATGTTTAACATGTTGATGCCGTTCTAGCAACATGTTAAAAATGCCATTGATTTCTAAACATGCTAGAAACATGTTAAAACATGCTAACAATGTTTAGCTAAGTGCTAAAGAATGCTAATTCAATGAAACATGACTTTGTTGTTACTCAAGAAGGCAATGTCCAATTTGCACCAAACTTCACACGTTTGATAAGAGTTCTGTCCTGAACACACATCCATGCTCATATTCAGTTATAGTCATAACGCCACCTACTGGCAACAGAAACTGACATGGTTAACACAGTAATGCAGTACTAACCACATAATTATTGTGTACTAAGCATGCTAGAAACAGACTAAACATGCTAGCAACACTTAGCTGAGTCATGAAGCATGCTATTATCACCATTATACAAAACATTTTGTAACTGACTTTGACATACTCTTACTATATATACCTCCTTAAATGTACATTTCCCAACCATGCTCTGTCTTCCTAAAGCCACCGAGTGTTGATGGCACGGGTGCGAGGGCCCTTTCATCGCTGCTTGCAGCTTTAATTAGGGCCCGAGCACCGATGGTGTGAGGACCCTCTTGGAATTGCTCTGTTTATTATTATTATTATTATTCTTCTCCGCATTTAATTGCATTTTTGAGGGCCTAAACATGCTCGAAAACTCACAAAACTTTGCACACGCGTCAGAACTGGCGAAAATTTACATCTGATATAGGTTTCAGAATTGGACGGGGCAAAATGGCTCGATAGCGCCACCTATAAAAGTTCAACGGAGTGCGCCTCCCGCAACGTTCCACGTACGTGCACGAAATTCGGTACATACATGTAATGACCTAATACCTACAAAAAAGTCTCTTGGAGCATAGCCCTAAACACAACAGGAAGTCAGCCATTTTGAACTTCCTCTCAGATTTTTGTGCAGTTTTTGCCATTTTCAGGCCTCGTACTTTAACGAACTCCTCCTACAGTTTTCATCTGATCATCTTCAAATTTGGTGAGTGTAATCTTAAGGCCTTTGCGACGTTAAATTGCGAAGATCTTGAGTTTTCGTCAAAGGGCGGGTCCTCGGCGGCCTGATAAATTTCGATGTTTCGCCATGAAACAGGAAGTTGTTGTAACTCAGGCATGGAATGTCCAATCTGCCCCAAACTTCACACGTTTGATAAGAGTTCTGTCCTGAACACATGACCATGCTCATATTCAGTTATAGTCATAGCGCCACCTGCTGGCAACAGGAAGTGACATGTTTAACACTGTTATGGACTCCTAATAACATATAAAAAAGTGCCAGCAAGTGCTAAACATGCTAACAACATACTAGAAGCATGCTAAAACATGCTAGCAAACTCTTAGCTAAGTGCTAAAGCATGCTATTATTGCAATTAAATAGGAATTTGCTGTAACTCAGGCATGGAATGTCCAATCTGCCCCAAACTTCACACTTTTGATAAGCGTTCTGTACTGAACACATCTACATGAGAATATTCAGTTATAGTAATAGCGCCACCTACTGGTAACAGGAAGTGTCATGTTTAACACGTTGATGCCATTCTAGCAACATGTTAAAAATGCCATTGACTTCTAAACATGCTAGAAACATGTTAAAACATGCTAGCAATACTTAGCTAAATGCTAAAGCATGCTAATTCAATGAAACAGGATGTTGTTGTTACTCAAGAAGGCAATGTCCAATCTGCGCCAAACTTCACACTTTTAATAAACGTTCTATCCTGAACACATGACCATGCTCATATTCAGTTACAGTCATAGTGCCACCTGCTGGCAACAGGAAGTGACATGTTAAACACTGTTGTGGACATATAAAAACATATAAAAAAAGTGCCAGCAAGTGCTAAACATGCTAACAACATACTAGAAACTAGAGCCCGACCGATATATCGGCAGGCCGATATTATCGGCCGATATTAGGCATTTTCAAAACTATCGGTATCGGCATTTATAACGGCCGATAAATAAATATTTCAAAAATAAAATAAAAACGGACGAAACACCCTTCAACCATGTTATGAGTGTTGGCGTTGTATAGTTAGTCCACCAGAGGGTACTCTACACCGTCCCTGTTGGCAACACTCGTGTATAACGCGCCACACATTCTGCAACCTGCTGATCCAGCCAGAGTCGGGCAGAGAGAACCGCGAGTGAGATCATCGGTGAAGTGTGTTCATGGTGAGTTGGTAACGACTCACTAGACATACGTTGCTTGAATAACAATTAAAAGAACATCCCTATCAGTTCTCTTAACTCAAATAAGGATGACAAAATTCGTGACTCATGTCCAGTTTTGCTGCGGTTAAATAAGCCGAGAGTGAAGCGGAACAACGCGACGTAGGCTATATTCACATAAAATGTTAACACTGCAGTTCACAAAAGTTCATAATGTGCATGTGCTTTAATGCTTTGTCGGTTAAACATTTAATTTTAAATGCTGATGCGCTGTTCTAACGTGTGCGTTTCTCAGCGCGTACATGTGAAGCTCACATGCACTAAAAGCCTTTCTACCAGCGCCTGGATACTGGACTAAGTTATCTTTCGAGTATTATTGTGCTAATACTGTTAAATACACACAATATTTACATAAACAAAGTCGGTTGTCTAAAGTGAAGGCAAAATTGAGAGAAAATCTGTTTGTCAAATGCGTGTACATTAGACGTGTCGTGCTCAGCTTTTAAAGAGACAGTAGCAATTGTAAACACATTGCCTCTTGTCCTTAAAGGGATAGTTCACCCAATAATAAAAATGATCTCATTATTTACAGGCACTCTAATGTTGTTCCAACTGTATTAATTTCCTTCTAATATTTTTCTAATATTAATAGTTTGAAGAATGTGGGTATGATAACCAAACAGTAACCAAACAGTAGCTGGTCCCCATTGACTTCCAAAGGAGAAAAATATACTATGGAAGTCACTGGGGTACATCAACTGTTTGGTTACCCACATTCATCCAAATAACTTATTTTCAACAGAAGAAAAAAACAACTTGAGAGAGTAAATTATGACTATTTGAATTTGTTGTCAATTTTAATGTGAAATTGTTGTTTTTGTTCAAAGGACTAAACGTTTAGTCTTAAAAAAAAATCTTAAGTTTGTATTTTTATACATTTTATTTATCAGAACTTTAATATATTTTGATGTTCTTCTGTTCTGTTGTGACAATAAAAGAAACAAGTTTCTTTTTAAAATGCATTATCATATTATTTTAGTTAAAACTCATAAATAACTACAAATAACTAATGTTAGGGAAATTTGTTAATGTTTTGTTGCGCGTTTCTGAAAAAAAAATAAAAAATATCGTCCGATATATCGGAATATCGGATTTTAAAACCAACAAATATTTGTACCGGTATCGGCCTTCAAAATCCTTTATCGGTCGGGCTCTAGTACCCATCAAAAGTTTGTACACACCAATTGTAAAGTGTGTCCAAACTTACTGTACTATAATACACATAAATAATATTGCTACTGTATTATAATATACACATAAATAATATCGGCCGATATATCGGTATCTGGCTTTTTTTTATCGGTATCGGCATCGGCGCCCAAAAATCCATATCGGTCGGGCTCTACTAGAAACATGCTAAAACATGCTAGCAAACACTTAGCTAAGTGCTAAAGCATGCAAATGCTGCAATTAAATAGGAATTTGCTGTAACACAGGCATGGAATGTCCAATCTGCCCCAAATTTCACACGTTTGATAAGAGTCATGGCCTGAACACATCTACATGAGAATATTCAGTTATAGTAATAGCGCCACCTGCTGTCAACAGGAAGTGACATGTTTAACACTGTTGTGGTCTCCTAATAACATATAAAAAAGAGCCAGCAAGTGCTAAACAGGTTAGCAACATACTAGAAACATGCTAGCAAACACTTAGTTAAGTGCTAAAGCATGCTATTACTGCAATTAAATAGGAATTTGCTGTAACTCAGGCATGGAATGTCCAATCTGCCCTAAACTTCACACGTTTGATAAGAATCATGGCCTGAACACATGTCTATGCTCAAATTCAGTTATAGTAATAGCGCCACCTACTGGCAACAGGAAGTGACATGTTTAACACGTTGATGCCGTTCTAGCAACATGTTAAAAATGCCATTGAGTTCTAAACATGCTAGAAACATATTAAAACATGCTAGCAATACTTAGCTAAGTGCTAAAGCATGCTAATTCAATGAAACAGGACTTTGTTGTTACTCAAGAAGGCAATGTACAATCTACCCCAAACTTCACACGTTTGATAAGAGTTATCTCTTGAACACATGTCCATGCTCATATTTAGTTATAGTCATAGCGCCACCTGCTGGCAACAGGAAGTGACGTTTAACACTGTTCTTGACTCCTAATAACATATAAAAAAATGCCAGTAGGTGCTAAACATCCTACCAACATACTATAGACATGCTAAAACATACTAGCAAACACTTAGCTAAGTGCTAAAGAATGATATTACTGCAATTAAATATGAATTTGCTGTAACTCAAATGTCCAATCTGCCCCAAACTTCACACTTTTGATAAGCGTTCTGTCCTGAACACATGACCATGAACATGAACACATGACCATGCTTATATGGTCTTATATGGCTTATATGGTAACTGCAATTCAGTTACAGTCATAGCGCCACCTGCTGGCAACAGGAAGTGACATGTTTAACACTGTTATGGACTCCTAATAACATATAAAAAAGTGCCAGCAAGTGTTAAACATGCTAACAACATACTAGAAACATGCTAGCAAACTCTTAGCTAAGTGCTAAAGCATGCTATTATTGCAATTAAATAGGAATTTGCTGTAACTCAGGCATGGAATGTCCAATCTGCCCCAAACTTCACACTTTTGATAAGAGTCATGGCCTGAACACATCTACATGAGAATGTTCAGTTATAGTAATAGCGCCACCTACTGGCAACAGGAAGTGACATGTTTAACATGTTGATGCCGTTCTAGCAACATGTTAAAAATGCCATTGATTTCTAAACATGCTAGAAACATGTTAAAACATGCTAACAATGTTTAGCTAAGTGCTAAAGAATGCTAATTCAATGAAACATGACTTTGTTGTTACTCAAGAAGGCAATGTCCAATTTGCACCAAACTTCACACGTTTGATAAGAGTTCTGTCCTGAACACACATCCATGCTCATATTCAGTTATAGTCATAACGCCACCTACTGGCAACAGAAACTGACATGGTTAACACAGTAATGCAGTACTAACCACATAATTATTGTGTACTAAGCATGCTAGAAACAGACTAAACATGCTAGCAACACTTAGCTGAGTCATGAAGCATGCTATTATCACCATTATACAAAACATTTTGTAACTGACTTTGACATACTCTTACTATATATACCTCCTTAAATGTACATTTCCCAACCATGCTCTGTCTTCCTAAAGCCACCGAGTGTTGATGGCACGGGTGCGAGGGCCCTTTCATCGCTGCTTGCAGCTTTAATTATTATTATTATTATTCTCCGCATTTAATTGCATTTTTGAGGGCCTAAACATGCTCGAAAACTCACGAAACTTTGCACACGCGTCAGAACTGGCGAAAATTTACATCTGATATAGGTTTCAGAATTGGACGGGGCAAAATGGCTCGATAGCGCCACCTATAAAAGTTCAACGGAGTGCGCCTCCCGCAACGTTCCACGTACGTGCACGAAATTCGGTACATACATGTAATGACCTAATACCTACAAAAAAGTCTCTTGGAGCATAGCCCTAAACACAACAGGAAGTCAGCCATTTTGAACTTCCTCTCAGATTTTTGTGCAGTTTTTGCCATTTTCAGGCCTCGTACTTTAACGAACTCCTCCTACAGTTTTAATCTGATCATCTTCAAATTTGGTGAGTGTAATCTTAAGGCCTTTGCGACGTTAAATTGCGAAGATCTTGAGTTTTCGTCAAAGGGCGGGTCCTCGGCGGCCTGACAAATTTCAATGTTTCGCCATGAAACAGGAAGTTGCTGTAACTCAGGCATGGAATGTCCAATCTGCCCCAAACTTCACACTTTTGATAAGCGTTCTGTCCTGAACACATGACCATGCTCATATTCAGTTACAGTCATAGCGCCACCTGCTGGCAACAGGAAGTGACATGTTTAACACTGTTATGGACTCCTAATAACATATAAAAAAGTGCCAGCAAGTGCTAAACATGCTAACAACATAATAGAAGCATGCTAAAACATGCTAGCAAACTCTTAGCTAAGTGCTAAAGCATGCTATTATTGCAATTAAATAGGAATTTGCTGTAACTCAGGCATGGAATGTCCAATCTGCCCCAAACTTCACACTTTTGATAAGCGTTCTGTCCTGAACACATCTACATGAGAAAATTCAGGTATAGTAATAGCGCCACCTACTGGTAACAGGAAGTGTCATGTTTAACACGTTGATGCCATTCTAGCAACATGTTAAAAATGCCATTGACTTCTAAACATGCTAGAAACATGTTAAAACATGCTAGCAATACTTAGCTAAGTGCTAAAGCATGCTAATTCAATGAAACAGGATGTTGTTGTTACTCAAGAAGGCAATGTCCAATCTGCGCCAAACTTCACACTTTTAATAAACGTTCTGTCCTGAACACATGACCATGCTCATATTCAGTTACAGTCATAGTGCCACCTGCTGGCAACAGGAAGTGACATGTTAAACACTGTTGTGGACATAAAAACATATAAAAAAGTGCCAGCAAGTGCTAAACATGCTAACAACATACTAGAAAAATGCTAAAACATGCTAGCAAACACTTAGCTAAGTGCTAAAGCATGCTATTGCTGCAATTAAATAGGAATTTGCTGTAACACAGGCATGGAATGTCCAATCTGCCTCAAACTTCACACGTTTGATAAGAGTCATGGCCTGAACACATCTACATGAGAATATTCAGTTATAGTAATAGCGCCACCTGCTGTCAACAGGAAGTGACATGTTTAACACTGTTGTGGTCTCCTAATAACATATAAAAAAGAGCCAGCAAGTGCTAAACAGGTTAGCAACATACTAGAAACATGCTAGCAAACACTTAGCTAAGTGCTAAAGCATGCTATCACTGCAATTAAATAGGAATTTGCTGTAACCCAGGCATGGAATGTCCAATCTGCCCCAAACTTCACACGTTTGATAAGAATCATGGCCTGAACACATGTCTATGCTCAAATTCAGTTATAGTAATAGCGCCACCTACTGGCAACAGGAAGTGACATGTTTAACACGTTGATGCCGTTCTAGCAACATGTTAAAAATGCCATTGAGTTCTAAACATGTTAGAAACATATTAAAACATGCTAGCAATACTTAGCTAAGTGCTAAAGCATGCTAATTCAATGAAACAGGACTTTGTTGTTACTCAAGAAGGCAATGTACAATCTACCCCAAACTTCACACGTTTGATAAGAGTTATCTCTTGAACACATGTCCATGCTCATATTTAGTTATAGTCATAGCGCCACCTGCTGGCAACAGGAAGTGATGTTTAACACTGTTCTTGACTCCTAATAACATATAAAAAAAATGCCAGTAGGTGCTAAACATCCTACCAACATACTAGAGACATGCTAAAACATACTAGCAAACACTTAGCTAAGTGCTAAAGAATGATATTACTGCAATTAAATATGAATTTGCTGTAACTCAGGCATGGAATGTCCAATCTGCCCCAAACTTCACACTTTTGATAAGCGTTCTGTCCTGAACACATGACCATGCTTATATTCAGTTACAGACATAGCGCCACCTGCTGGCAACAGGAAGTGACATGTTTAACACTGTTATGGACTCCTAATAACATATAAAAAAGTGCCAGCAAGTGTTAAACATGCTAACAACATATTATAAACATGCTAAAACATGCTAGCAAACTCTTAGCTAAGTGCTAAAGCATGCTATTATTGCAATTAAATAGGAATTTGCTGTAACTCTGGCATGGAATGTCCAATCTGCCCCAAACTTCACACTTTTGATAAGAGTCATGGCCTGAATACATCTACATGAGAATGTTTATTTATAGTAATAGCGCCACCTACTGGCAACAGGAAGTGACATGTTTAACACGTTGATGCCGTTCTAGCAACATGTTAAAAATGCCATTGAGTTCTAAACATGCTAGAAACATGTTAAAACATGCTAACAATGCTTAGCTAAGTGCTAAAGAATGCTAATTCAATGAAACATGACTTTTTTGTTACTCAAGAAGGCAATTTCCAATTTGCACCAAACTTCACACGTTTGATAAGAGTTCTGTCCTGAACACACATCCATGCTCATATTCAGCAATAGTCATAACGCCACCTACTGGCAACAGAAACTGACATGGTTAACACAGTAATGCAGTACTAACCACATAATTATTGTGTACTAAGCATGCTAGAAACAGACTAAACATGCTAGCAACACTTAGCTGAGTCATGAAGCATGCTATTATCACCATTATACAAAACATTTTGTTACTAACTTTGACATACTCTTACTATATATACCTCCTTAAATGTACATTTCCCAACCATGCTCTGTCTTCCTAAAGCCACCGAGTGTTGATGGCACGGGTGCGAGGGCCCTTTCATCGCTGCTTGCAGCTTTAATTAGGGCCCGAGCACCGATGGTGTGAGGACCCTCTTGGAATTGCTCTGTTTATTATTATTATTATTATTCTTCTCCGCATTGAATTGCATTTTTGAGGGCCTAAACATGCGCGAAAACTCACGAAACTTTGCACACGCGTCAGAACTGGCGAAAATTTACATCTGATATAGGTTTCAGAATTGGACGGGGCAAAATGGCTCGATAGCGCCACCTATAAAAGTTCAACGGAGTGCGCCTCCTGCAACGTTCCACGTACGTGCACGAAATTCGGTACATACGTGTAATGACCTAATACCTACAAAAAAGTCTCTTGGAGCATAGCCCTAAACACAACAGGAAGTCAGCCATTTTGAACTTCCTCTCAGATTTTTGTGCAGTTTTTGCCATTTTCAGGCCTCGTACTTTAACGAACTCCTCCTACAGTTTTAATCTGATCATCTTCAAATTTGGTGAGTGTAATCTTAAGGCCTTTGCGACGTTAAATTGCGAAGATCTTGAGTTTTCGTCGAAGGGCGGGTCCTCGGCGGCCTTACAAATTTCGATGTTTCGCCATGAAACAGGAAGTTGCTGTAACTCAGGCATGGAATGTCCAATCTCCCCCAAACTTCACACGTTTGATAAGAGTTCTGTCCTGAACACATGGCCATGCTCATATTCAGTTATAGTCATAGCGCCACCTGCTGGCAACAGGAAGTGACATGTTTAACACTGTTATGGACTCCTAATAACATATAAAAAAGTGCCAGCAAGTGCGAAACATGCTAACAACATACTAGAAGCATGCTAAAACATGCTAGCAAACTCTTAGCTAAGTGCTAAAGCATGCTATTATTGCAATTAAATAGGAATTTGCTGTAACTCAGGCATGGAATGTCCAATCTGCCCCAAACTTCACACTTTTGATAAGCGTTCTGTCCTGAACACATCTACATGATAATATTCAGTTATAGTAATAGCGCCACCTACTGGCAACAGGAAGTGTCATGTTTAACACGTTGATGCCATTCTAGCAACATGTTAAAAATGCCATTGAGGTCTAAACATGCTAGAAACATGTTAAAACATGCTAGCAATACTTAGCTAAGTGCTAAAGCATGCTAATTCAATGAAACAGGATGTTGTTGTTACTCAAGAAGGCAATGTCCAATATGCGCCAAACTTCACACTTTTAATAAACGTTCTGTCCTGAACACATGACCATGCTCATATTCAGTTACAGTCATAGTGCCACCTGCTGGCAACAGGAAGTGACATGTTAAACACTGTTGTGGACATATAAAAACATATAAAAAAAGTGCCAGCAAGTGCTAAACATGCTAACAACATACTAGAAACATGCTAAAACATGCTAGCAAACACTTAGCTAAGTGCTAAAGCATGCTATTGCTGCAATTAAATAGGAATTTGCTGTAACACAGGCATGGAATGTCCAATCTGCCCCAAACTTCACACGTTTGATAAGAGTCATGGCCTGAACACATCTACATGAGAATATTCAGTTATAGTAATAGCGCCACCTGCTGTCAACAGGAAGTGACATGTTTAACACTGTTGTGGTCTCCTAATAACATATATAAAAGAGCCAGCAAGTGCTAAACAGGTTAGCAACATACTAGAAACATGCTAGCAAACACTTAGCTAAGTGATAAAGCATGCTATTACTGCAATTAAATAGGAATTTGCTGTAACTCAGGCATGGAACGTCCAATCTGCCCCAAACTTCACATGTTTGATAAGAATCATGGCCTGAACGCATGCCTATGCTCAAATTCAGTTATAGTAATAGCGCCACCTACTGGCAACAGGAAGTGACATGTTTAACACGTTGATGCCGTTCTAGCAACATGTTAAAAATGCCATTGAGTTCTAAACATGCTAGAAACATATTAAAACATGCTAGCAATACTTAGCTAAGTGCTAAAGCATGCTAATTCAATGAAACAGGACTTTGTTGTTACTCAAGAAGGCAATGTACAATCTACCCCAAACGTCACACGTTTGATAAGAGTTATCTCTTGAACACATGTCCATGCTCATATTTAGTTATAGTCATAGCGCCACCTGCTGGCAACAGGAAGTGACGTTTAACACTGTTCTTGACTCCTAATAACATATAAAAAAATGCCAGTAGGTGCTAAACATCCTACCAACATACTAGAGACATGCTAAAACATAATAGCAAACACTTAGCTAAGTGCTAAAGAATGATATTACTGCAATTAAATATGAATTTGCTGTAACTCAGGCATGGAATGTCCAATCTGCCCCAAACTTCACACTTTTGATAAGCGTTCTGTCCTGAACACATGACCATGCTTATATTCAGTTACAGTCATAGCGCCACCTGCTGGCAACAGGAAGTGACATGTTTAACACTGTTGTGGACTCCTAATAACATATAAAAAAGTGCCAGCAAGTGTTAAACATGCTAACAACATACTAGAAACATGCTAAAACATGCTAGCAAACTCTTAGCCAAGTGCTAAAGCATGCTATTATTGCAATTAAATAGGAATTTGCTGTAACTCAGGCATGGAATGTCCAATCTGCCCCAAACTTCACACTTTTGATAAGAGTCATGGCCTGAACACATCTACATGAGAATGTTCAGTTATAGTAATAGCGCCACCAACTGGCAACAGGAAGTGACATGTTTAACACGTTGATGCCGTTCTAGCAACATGTTAAAACATGCTAACAATGCTTAGCTAAGTTCTAAAGAATGCTAATTCAATGAAACATGACTTTGTTGTTACTCAAGAAGGCAATGTCCAATTTGCACCAAACTTCACATGTTTGATAAGAGTTCTGTCCTGAACACACATCCATGCTCATATTCAGTTATAGTCATAACGCCACCTACTGGCAACAGAAAATGACATGGTTAACACAGTAATGCAGTACTAACCACATAATTATTGTGTACTAAGCATGCTAGAAACAGACTGAACATGCTAGCAACACTTAGCTGAGTCATGAAGCATGCTATTATCACCATTATACAAAACATTTTGTAACTGACTTTGACATACTCTTACTATATATACCTCCTTAAATGTACATTTCCCAACCATGCTCTGCCTTCCTAAAGCCACCGAGTGTTGATGGCACGGGTGCGAGGGCCCTTTCATCGCTGCTTGCAGCTTTAATTATTATTATTATTATTCTTCTCCGCATTGAATTGCATTTTTGAGGGCCTAAACATGCGCGAAAACTCACGAAACTTTGCACACGCGTCAGAACTGGCGAAAATTTACATCTGATATAGGTTTCAGAATTGGACGGGGCAAAATGGCTCGATAGCGCCACCTATAAAAGTTCAACGGAGTGCGCCTCCCGCAACGTTCAACGTACGTGCACGAAATTCGGTACATACGTGTAATGACCTAATACCTACAAAAAAGTCTCTTGGAGCATAGCCCTAAACACAACAGGAAGTCAGCCATTTTGAACTTCCTCTCAGATTTTTGTGCAGTTTTTGCCATTTTCAGGCCTCGTACTTTAACGAACTCCTCCTACAGTTTTAATCTGATCATCTTCAAATTTGGTGAGTGTAATCTTAAGGCCTTTGCGACGTTAAATTGCGAAGATCTTGAGTTTTCGTCGAAGGGCGGGTCCTCGGCGGCCTTACAAATTTCGATGTTTCACCATGAAACAGGAAGTTGCTGTAACTCAGGCATGGAATGTCCAATCTGCCCCAAACTTCACACGTTTGATAAGAGTTCTGTCCTGAACACATGGCCATGCTCATATTCAGTTATAGTCATAGCGCCACCTGCTGGCAACAGGAAGTGACATGTTTAACACTGTTATGGACTCCTAATAACATATAAAAAAGTGCCAGCAAGTGTTAAACATGCTAACAACATACTAGAAACATGCTAAAACATGCTAGCAAACACTTAGCTAAGTGCTAAAGCATGCTATTGCTGCAATTAAATAGGAATTTGCTGTAACACAGGCATGGAATGTCCAATCTGCCTCAAACTTCACACGTTTGATAAGAGTCATGGCCTGAACACATCTACATGAGAATATTCAGTTATAGTAATAGCGCCACCTGCTGTCAACAGGAAGTGACATGTTTAACACTGTTGTGGTCTCCTAATAACATATAAAAAAGAGCCAGCAAGTGCTAAACAGGTTAGCAACATACTAGAAACATGCTAGCAAACACTTAGCTAAGTGCTAAAGCATGCTATCACTGCAATTAAATAGGAATTTGCTGTAACCCAGGCATGGAATGTCCAATCTGCCCCAAACTTCACACGTTTGATAAGAATCATGGCCTGAACACATGTCTATGCTCAAATTCAGTTATAGTAATAGCACCACCTACTGGCAACAGGAAGTGACATGTTTAACACGTTGATGCCGTTCTAGCAACATGTTAAAAATGCCATTGACTTCTAAACATGCTAGAAACATGTTAAAACATGCTAGCAATACTTAGCTAAGTGCTAAAGCATGCTAATTCAATGAAACAGGACTTTGTTGTTACTCAAGAAGGCAATGTACAATCTACCCCAAACTTCACACGTTTGATAAGAGTTATCTCTTGAACACATGTCCATGCTCATATTTAGTTATAGTCATAGCGCCACCTGCTGGCAACAGGAAGTGACGTTTAACACTGTTCTTGACTCCTAATAACATATAAAAAAAGGCCAGTAGGTGCTAAACATCCTACCAACATACTAGAGACATGCTAAAACATACTAGCAAACACTTAGCTAAGTGCTAAAGAATTATATTACTGCAATTAAATATGAATTTGCTGTAACTCAGGCATGGAATGTCCAATCTGCCCCAAACTTCACACTTTTGATAAGCGTTCTGTCCTGAACACATGACCATGCTCATATTCAGTTACAGTCATAGCGCCACCTGCTGGCAACAGGAAGTGACATGTTTAACACTGTTATGGACTCCTAATAACATATAAAAAAGTGCCAGCAAGTGCTAAACATGCTAACAACATACTAGAAGCATGCTAAAACATGCTAGCAAACTCTTAGCTAAGTGCTAAAGCATGCTATTATTGCAATTAAATAGGAATTTGCTGTAACTCAGGCATGGAATGTCCAATCTGCCCCAAACTTCACACTTTTGATAAGCGTTCTGTCCTGAACACATCTACATGAGAACATTCAGTTATAGTAATAGCGCCACCTACTGGTAACAGGAAGTGTCATGTTTAACACGTTGATGCCATTCTAGCAACATGTTAAAAATGCCATTGACTTCTAAACATGCTAGAAACATGTTAAAACATGCTAGCAATACTTAGCTAAGTGCTAAAGCATGCTAATTCAATGAAACAGGATGTTGTTGTTACTCAAGAAGGCAATGTCCAATCTGCACCAAACTTCACACTTTTAATAAACGTTCTGTCCTGAACACATGACCATGCTCATATTCAGTTACAGTCATAGTGCCACCTGCTGGCAACAGGAAGTGACATGTTAAACACTGTTGTGGACATATAAAAACATATAAAAAAGTGCCATCAAGTGCTAAACATGCTAACAACATACTAGAAACATGCTAAGACATGCTAGCAAACACTTAGCTAAGTGCTAAAGCATGCTATTGCTGCAATTAAATAGGAATTTGCTGTAACACAGGCATGGAATGTCCAATCTGCCCCAAACGTCACACGTTTGATAAGAGTCATGGCCTGAACACATCTACATGAGAATATTCAGTTATAGTAATAGCGCCACCTACTGGTAACAGGAAGTGTCATGTTTAACACGTTGATGCCGTTCTAGCAAGATGTTAAAAATGCCATTGACTTCTAAACATGCTAGAAACATGTTAAAACATGCTAGCAAAACTTAGCTGAGTGCTAAAGCATGCTAATTCAATGAAACAGGATGTTGTTGTTACTCAAGAAGGCAATGTCCAATCTGCCCCAAACTTCACACTTTTGATAAGCGTTCTGTCCTGAACACATGACCATGCTCATATTCAGTTACAGTCATAGCGCCACCTGCTGGCAACAGGAAGTGACATGTTAAACACTGTTGTGGACTCCTAATAACATATAAAAAAGTGCCAGCATGTGCTAAACATGCTAACAACATACTAGAAACATGCTAAAACATGCTATCAATCACTTAGATAAGTGCTAAATCATGATATTACTGCAATTAAATGGGAATTTGTTGTAACACAGGCATGGGATGTTCAATCTACCCCAAACTTAATATGTAACATGCAAGAAACATGCTAGCAACACTTAGCTAAGTTCCAAAGCATGCTATAAAAGCTCAAGGAAGTTGTTGTAACTTAAGCATAAAATGTCCAATCTACCCCAAACTTCACACATTTGATAAGAGTTATCTTTTGAACACATGTCCATGCTCATATTCAGTTATAGTCATAGCGCCGCCTGCTGGCAAAAGGAAGTGACGTTTAACACTGTTCTGGACTCCTAATAACATATAAAAAAATGCCAGTAGGTGCTAAATATCCTACCAACATACTAGAGACATGCTAAAACATACTAGCAAACACTTAGCTAAGTGCTAAAGCATGATATTACTGCAATTAAATATGAATTTGCTGTAACTCAGGAATGCAATGTCCAATCTACCCCAAAATTAATATGTAAAATGCTAGAAACATCATAAAACATGCTAGAAATGCTAAAGGAAGTTGTTGTAACTCAAGCATACAATGTCCAATCTGCCCCAAACTTCACATGTTTGATAAAAGTCCTGCACTGAACACATCTACATAGCAATATTCAGATATAGACATAGCCCCAACTACTGGCAACAGAAACTGACATGGTTAACACAGTTATGCAGTACTAACAACATAATTATTGTGTACTAAGCATGCTAGAAACACAATAAACATGCTAGCAACACTTAGCTGAGTCATGAAGCATGCTATTATCACCATTATACAAAACATTTTGTAACTGACTTTGACATACTCTTACTATATATACCTCCTTAAATGTACATTGCCCAACCATGCTCTGTCTTCCTAAAGCCACCGAGTGTTGATGGCACGGGTGCGAGGGCCCTTTCATCGCTGCTTGCAGCTTTAATTATTATTATTATTATTATTCTCCGCATTGAATTGCATTTTTGAGGGCCTAAACATGCGCGAAAACTCACGAAACTTTGCACACGCGTCAGAACTGGCGAAAATTTACATCTGATATAGGTTTCAGAATTGGACGGGGCAAAATGGCTCGATAGCGCCACCTATAAAAGTTCAACGGAGTGCGCCTCCTGCAACGTTCCACGTACGTGCACGAAATTCGGTACATACGTCTAATGACCTAATACCTACAAAAAAGTCTCTTGGAGCATAGCCCTAAACACAACAGGAAGTCAGCCATTTTGAACTTCCTCTCAGATTTTTGTGCAGTTTTTGCCATTTTCAGGCCTCGTACTTTAACGAACTCCTCCTACAGTTTTAATCTGATCATCTTCAAATTTGGTGAGTGTAATCTTAAGGCCTTTGCGACGTTAAATTGCGAAGATCTTGAGTTTTCGTCGAAGGGCGGGTCCTCGGCGGCCTTACAAATTTCGATGTTTCGCCATGAAACAGGAAGTTGCTGTAACTCAGGCATGGAATGTCCAATCTCCCCCAAACTTCACACGTTTGATAAGAGTTCTGTCCTGAACACATGGCCATGCTCATATTCAGTTATAGTCATAGCGCCACCTGCTGGCAACAGGAAGTGACATGTTTAACACTGTTATGGACTCCTAATAACATATAAAAAAGTGCCAGCAAGTGCGAAACATGCTAACAACATACTAGAAGCATGCTAAAACATGCTAGCAAACTCTTAGCTAAGTGCTAAAGCATGCTATTATTGCAATTAAATAGGAATTTGCTGTAACTCAGGCATGGAATGTCCAATCTGCCCCAAACTTCACACTTTTGATAAGCGTTCTGTCCTGAACACATCTACATGATAATATTCAGTTATAGTAATAGCGCCACCTACTGGTAACAGGAAGTGTCATGTTTAACACGTTGATGCCATTCTAGCAACATGTTAAAAATGCCATTGACTTCTAAACATGCTAGAAACATGTTAAAACATGCTAGCAATACTTAGCTAAGTGCTAAAGCATGCTAATTCAATGAAACAGGATGTTGTTGTTACTCAAGAAGGCAATGTCCAATCTGCGCCAAACTTCACACTTTTAATAAACGTTCTGTCCTGAACACATGACCATGCTCATATTCAGTTACAGTCATAGTGCCACCTGCTGGCAACAGGAAGTGACATGTTAAACACTGTTGTGGACATAAAAACATATAAAAAAGTGCCAGCAAGTGCTAAACATGCTAACAACATACTAGAAAAATGCTAAAACATGCTAGCAAACACTTAGCTAAGTGCTAAAGCATGCTATTGCTGCAATTAAATAGGAATTTGCTGTAACACAGGCATGGAATGTCCAATCTGCCTCAAACTTCACACGTTTGATAAGAGTCATGGCCTGAACACATCTACATGAGAATATTCAGTTATAGTAATAGCGCCACCTGCTGTCAACAGGAAGTGACATGTTTAACACTGTTGTGGTCTCCTAATAACATATAAAAAAGAGCCAGCAAGTGCTAAACAGGTTAGCAACATACTAGAAACATGCTAGCAAACACTTAGCTAAGTGCTAAAGCATGCTATCACTGCAATTAAATAGGAATTTGCTGTAACCCAGGCATGGAATGTCCAATCTGCCCCAAACTTCACACGTTTGATAAGAATCATGGCCTGAACACATGTCTATGCTCAAATTCAGTTATAGTAATAGCGCCACCTACTGGCAACAGGAAGTGACATGTTTAACACGTTGATGCCGTTCTAGCAACATGTTAAAAATGCCATTGAGTTCTAAACATGTTAGAAACATATTAAAACATGCTAGCAATACTTAGCTAAGTGCTAAAGCATGCTAATTCAATGAAACAGGACTTTGTTGTTACTCAAGAAGGCAATGTACAATCTACCCCAAACTTCACACGTTTGATAAGAGTTATCTCTTGAACACATGTCCATGCTCATATTTAGTTATAGTCATAGCGCCACCTGCTGGCAACAGGAAGTGATGTTTAACACTGTTCTTGACTCCTAATAACATATAAAAAAAATGCCAGTAGGTGCTAAACATCCTACCAACATACTAGAGACATGCTAAAACATACTAGCAAACACTTAGCTAAGTGCTAAAGAATGATATTACTGCAATTAAATATGAATTTGCTGTAACTCAGGCATGGAATGTCCAATCTGCCCCAAACTTCACACTTTTGATAAGCGTTCTGTCCTGAACACATGACCATGCTTATATTCAGTTACAGACATAGCGCCACCTGCTGGCAACAGGAAGTGACATGTTTAACACTGTTATGGACTCCTAATAACATATAAAAAAGTGCCAGCAAGTGTTAAACATGCTAACAACATATTATAAACATGCTAAAACATGCTAGCAAACTCTTAGCTAAGTGCTAAAGCATGCTATTATTGCAATTAAATAGGAATTTGCTGTAACTCTGGCATGGAATGTCCAATCTGCCCCAAACTTCACACTTTTGATAAGAGTCATGGCCTGAATACATCTACATGAGAATGTTCATTTATAGTAATAGCGCCACCTACTGGCAACAGGAAGTGACATGTTTAACACGTTGATGCCGTTCTAGCAACATGTTAAAAATGCCATTGAGTTCTAAACATGCTAGAAACATGTTAAAACATGCTAACAATGCTTAGCTAAGTGCTAAAGAATGCTAATTCAATGAAACATGACTTTTTTGTTACTCAAGAAGGCAATTTCCAATTTGCACCAAACTTCACACGTTTGATAAGAGTTCTGTCCTGAACACACATCCATGCTCATATTCAGCAATAGTCATAACGCCACCTACTGGCAACAGAAACTGACATGGTTAACACAGTAATGCAGTACTAACCACATAATTATTGTGTACTAAGCATGCTAGAAACAGACTAAACATGCTAGCAACACTTAGCTGAGTCATGAAGCATGCTATTATCACCATTATACAAAACATTTTGTTACTAACTTTGACATACTCTTACTATATATACCTCCTTAAATGTACATTTCCCAACCATGCTCTGTCTTCCTAAAGCCACCGAGTGTTGATGGCACGGGTGCGAGGGCCCTTTCATCGCTGCTTGCAGCTTTAATTATTATTATTATTATTCTTCTCCGCATTGAATTGCATTTTTGAGGGCCTAAACATGCGCGAAAACTCACGAAACTTTGCACACGCGTCAGAACTGGCGAAAATTTACATCTGATATAGGTTTCAGAATTGGACGGGGCAAAATGGCTCGATAGCGCCACCTATAAAAGTTCAACGGAGTGCGCCTCCCGCAACGTTCAACGTACGTGCACGAAATTCGGTACATACGTGTAATGACCTAATACCTACAAAAAAGTCTCTTGGAGCATAGCCCTAAACACAACAGGAAGTCAGCCATTTTGAACTTCCTCTCAGATTTTTGTGCAGTTTTTGCCATTTTCAGGCCTCGTACTTTAACGAACTCCTCCTACAGTTTTAATCTGATCATCTTCAAATTTGGTGAGTGTAATCTTAAGGCCTTTGCGACGTTAAATTGCGAAGATCTTGAGTTTTCGTCGAAGGGCGGGTCCTCGGCGGCCTTACAAATTTCGATGTTTCACCATGAAACAGGAAGTTGCTGTAACTCAGGCATGGAATGTCCAATCTGCCCCAAACTTCACACGTTTGATAAGAGTTCTGTCCTGAACACATGGCCATGCTCATATTCAGTTATAGTCATAGCGCCACCTGCTGGCAACAGGAAGTGACATGTTTAACACTGTTATGGACTCCTAATAACATATAAAAAAGTGCCAGCAAGTGCTAAACATGCTAACAACATACTAGAAGCATGCTAAAACATGCTAGCAAACTCTTAGCTAAGTGCTAAAGCATGCTATTATTGCAATTAAATAGGAATTTGCTGTAACTCAGGCATGGAATGTCCAATCTGCCCCAAACTTCACACTTTTGATAAGCGTTCTGTCCTGAACACATCTACATGAGAATATTCAGTTATAGTAATAGCGCCACCTACTGGCAACAGGAAGTGTCATGTTTAACACGTTGATGCCATTCTAGCAACATGTTAAAAATGCCATTGAGGTCTAAACATGCTAGAAACATGTTAAAACATGCTAGCTAATGTTAAAACATGCTAGCAATACTTAGCTAAGTGGTAAAGCATGCTAATTCAATGAAACAGGATGTTGTTGTTACTCAAGAAGGCAATGTCCAATATGCGCCAAACTTCACACTTTTAATAAACGTTCTGTCCTGAACACATGACCATGCTCATATTCAGTTACAGTCATAGTGCCACCTGCTGGCAACAGGAAGTGACATGTTAAACACTGTTGTGGACATATAAAAACATATAAAAAAAGTGCCAGCAAGTGCTAAACATGCTAACAACATACTAGAAACATGCTAAAACATGCTAGCAAACACTTAGCTAAGTGCTAAAGCATGCTATTGCTGCAATTAAATAGGAATTTGCTGTAACACAGGCATGGAATGTCCAATCTGCCCCAAACTTCACACGTTTGATAAGAGTCATGGCCTGAACACATCTACATGAGAATATTCAGTTATAGTAATAGCGCCACCTGCTGTCAACAGGAAGTGACATGTTTAACACTGTTGTGGTCTCCTAATAACATATATAAAAGAGCCAGCAAGTGCTAAACAGGTTAGCAACATACTAGAAACATGCTAGCAAACACTTAGCTAAGTGATAAAGCATGCTATTACTGCAATTAAATAGGAATTTGCTGTAACTCAGGCATGGAACGTCCAATCTGCCCCAAACTTCACATGTTTGATAAGAATCATGGCCTGAACGCATGCCTATGCTCAAATTCAGTTATAGTAATAGCGCCACCTACTGGCAACAGGAAGTGACATGTTTAACACGTTGATGCCGTTCTAGCAACATGTTAAAAATGCCATTGAGTTCTAAACATGCTAGAAACATATTAAAACATGCTAGCAATACTTAGCTAAGTGCTAAAGCATGCTAATTCAATGAAACAGGACTTTGTTGTTACTCAAGAAGGCAATGTACAATCTACCCCAAACGTCACACGTTTGATAAGAGTTATCTCTTGAACACATGTCCATGCTCATATTTAGTTATAGTCATAGCGCCACCTGCTGGCAACAGGAAGTGACGTTTAACACTGTTCTTGACTCCTAATAACATATAAAAAAATGCCAGTAGGTGCTAAACATCCTACCAACATACTAGAGACATGCTAAAACATAATAGCAAACACTTAGCTAAGTGCTAAAGAATGATATTACTGCAATTAAATATGAATTTGCTGTAACTCAGGCATGGAATGTCCAATCTGCCCCAAACTTCACACTTTTGATGAGCGTTCTGTCCTGAACACATGACCATGCTTATATTCAGTTACAGTCATAGCGCCACCTGCTGGCAACAGGAAGTGACATGTTTAACACTGTTGTGGACTCCTAATAACATATAAAAAAGTGCCAGCAAGTGTTAAACATGCTAACAACATACTAGAAACATGCTAGCAAACTCTTAGCCAAGTGCTAAAGCATGCTATTATTGCAATTAAATAGGAATTTGCTGTAACTCAGGCATGGAATGTCCAATCTGCCCCAAACTTCACACTTTTGATAAGAGTCATGGCCTGAACACATCTACATGAGAATGTTCAGTTATAGTAATAGCGCCACCAACTGGCAACAGGAAGTGACATGTTTAACACGTTGATGCCGTTCTAGCAACATGTTAAAACATGCTAACAATGCTTAGCTAAGTTCTAAAGAATGCTAATTCAATGAAACATGACTTTGTTGTTACTCAAGAAGGCAATGTCCAATTTGCACCAAACTTCACATGTTTGATAAGAGTTCTGTCCTGAACACACATCCATGCTCATATTCAGTTATAGTCATAACGCCACCTACTGGCAACAGAAACTGACATGGTTAACACAGTAATGCAGTACTAACCACATAATTATTGTGTACTAAGCATGCTAGAAACAGACTGAACATGCTAGCAACACTTAGCTGAGTCATGAAGCATGCTATTATCACCATTATACAAAACATTTTGTAACTGACTTTGACATACTCTTACTATATATACCTCCTTAAATGTACATTTCCCAACCATGCTCTGCCTTCCTAAAGCCACCGAGTGTTGATGGCACGGGTGCGAGGGCCCTTTCATCGCTGCTTGCAGCTTTAATTAGGGCCAGAGCACCGATGGTGTGAGGACCCTCTTGGAATTGCTCTGTTTATTATTATTATTAGGGCCCGAGCACCGATGGTGTGAGGACCCTCTTGGAATTGCTCTGTTTATTATTCTTCTTCTTCTTCTTCTTCTTCTTCTCCGCATTTAATTGCATTTTTGAGGGCCTAAACATGCTCGAAAACTCACGAAACTTTGCACACGCGTCAGAACTGGCGAAAATTTACATCTGATATAGGTTTCAGAATTGGACGGGGCAAAATGGCTCGATAGCGCCACCTATAAAAGTTCAACGGAGTGCGCCTCCCGCAACGTTCCACGTACATGCACGAAATTCGGTACATACATGTAATGACCTAATACCTACAAAAAAGTCTCTTGGAGCATAGCCCTAAACACAACAGGAAGTCAGCCATTTTGAACTTCCTCTCAGATTTTTGTGCAGTTTTTGCCATTTTCAGGCCTCGTACTTTAACGAACTCCTCCTACAGTTTTAATCTGATCATCTTCAAATTTGGTGAGTGTAATCTTAAGGCCTTTGCGACGTTAAATTGCGAAGATCTTGAGTTTTCGTCAAAGGGCGGGTCCTCGGCGGCCTGACAAATTTCGATGTTTCGCCATGAAACAGGAAGTTGCTGTAACTCAGGCATGGAATGTCCAATCTGCCCCAAACTTCACACTTTTGATAAGCGTTCTGTCCTGAACACATGACCATGCTCATATTCAGTTACAGTCATAGCGCCACCTGCTGGCAACAGGAAGTGACATGTTTAACACTGATATGGACTCCTAATAACATATAAAAAAGTGCCAGCAAGTGCTAAACATGCTAACAACATAATAGAAGCATGCTAAAACATGCTAGCAAACTCTTAGCTAAGTGCTAAAGCATGCTATTATTGCAATTAAATAGGAATTTGCTGTAACTCAGGCATGGAATGTCCAATCTGCCCCAAACTTCACACTTTTGATAAGCGTTCTGTCCTGAACACATCTACATGAGAAAATTCAGTTATAGTAATAGCGCCACCTACTGGTAACAGGAAGTGACATGTTTAACACTCTTGTGGTCTCCTAATAACATATAAAAAAGAGCCAACAAGTGCTAAACAGGTTAGCAACATACTAGAAACATGCTAGCAAACACTTAGCTAAGTGCTAAAGCATGCTATTACTGCAATTAAATAGGAATTTGCTGTAACTCAGGCATGTAATGTCCAATCTGCCCCAAACTTCACACATTTGATAAGAATCATGGCCTGAACACATGTCTATGCTCAAATTCAGTTATAGTAATAGCACCACCTACTGGCAACAGGAAGTGACATGTTTAACACTTTGATGCCGTTCTAGCAACATGTTAAAAATGCCATTGAGTTCTATACATGCTAGAAACATGTTAAAACATGCTAGCAGTACTTAGCTAAGTGCTAAACCATGCTAATTCAATGAAACAGGACTTTGTTGTTACTCAAGAAGGCAATGTACAATCTACCCCAAACTTCACACGTTTGATAAGAGTTATCTCTTGAACACATGTCCATGCTCATATTTAGTTATAGTCATAGCGCCACCTGCTGGCAACAGGAAGTGACGTTTAACACTGTTCTTGACTCCTAATAACATATAAAAAAATGCAAGTAGGTGCTAAACATCCTACCAACATACTAGAGACTTGCTAAAACATACTAGCAAACACTTAGCTAAGTGCTAAAGAATGATATTACTGCAATTAAATATGAATTTGCTGTAACTCAGGCAAGGAATGTCCAATCTGCCCCAAACTTCACACTTTTGATAAGCGTTCTGTCCTGAACACATGATCATGCTTACAGTCATAGCGCCACCTGCTGGCAGCAGGAAGTGACATGTTTAACACTGTTATGGACTCCTAATAACATATAAAAAAGTGCCAGCAAGTGCTAAACATGCTAACAACATACTAGAAACATGCTAAAACATGCTAGCAAACTCTTAGCTAAGTGCTAAAGCATGCTATTATTGCAATTAAATAGGAATTTGCTGTAATTCAGGCATGGAATGTCCAATCTGCCCCAAACTTCACACATTTGATAAGAATCATGGCCTGAACACATGTCTATGCTCAAATTCAGTTATAGTAATAGCGCCACCTACTGGCAACAGGAAGTGACATGTTTAACACTTTTATGCCGTTCTAGCAACATGTTAAAAATGCCATTGAGTTCTAAACATGCTAGAAACATGTTAAAACATGCTAACAATGCTTAGCTAAGTGCTAAAGAATGTTAATTCAATGAAACATGACTTTGTTGTTACTCAAGAAGGCAATGTCCAATTTGCACCAAACTTCACACGTTTGATAAGAGTTCTGTCCTGAACACACATCCATGCTCATATTCAGTTATAGCCATAACGCCACCTACTGGCAACAGAAACTGACATGGTTAACACCGTAATGCAGTACTAACCACATAATTATTGTGTACTAAGCATGCTAGAAACAGACTAAACATGCTAGCAACACTTAGCTGAGTCATGAAGCATGCTATTATCACCATTATACAAAACATTTTGTAACTGACTTTGACATACTCTTACTATATATACCTCCTTAAATGTACATTTCCCAACCATGCTCTGTCTTCCTAAAGCCACCGAGTGTTGATGGCACGGGTGCGAGGGCCCTTTCATCGCTGCTTGCAGCTTTAATTATTATTATTCTTCTTCTTCTTCTCCGCATTGAATTGCATTTTTGAGGGCCTAAACATGCTCGAAAACTCACGAAACTTTGCACACGCGTCAGAACTGGCGAAAATTTACATCTGATATAGGTTTCAGAATTGGACGGGGCAAAATGGCTCGATAGCGCCACCTATAAAAGTTCAACGGAGTGCGCCTCCCGCAACGTTCCACGTACGTGCACGAAATTCGGTACATACGTGTAATGACCTAATACCTACAAAAAAGTCTCTTGGAGCATAGCCCTAAACACAACAGGAAGTCAGCCATTTTGAACTTCCTCTCAGATTTTTGTGCAGTTTTTGCCATTTTCAGGCCTCGTACTTTAACGAACTCCTCCTACAGTTTTAATCTGATCATCTTCAAATTTGGTGAGTGTAATCTTAAGGCCTTTGCGACGTTAAATTGCGAAGATCTTGAGTTTTCGTCGAAGGGCGGGTCCTCGGCGGCCTTACAAATTTCGATGTTTCGCCATGAAACAGGAAGTTGCTGTAACTCAGGCATGGAATGTCCAATCTCCCCCAAACTTCACACGTTTGATAAGAGTTCTGTCCTGAACACATGGCCATGCTCATATTCAGTTATAGTCATAGCGCCACCTGCTGGCAACAGGAAGTGACATGTTTAACACTGTTATGGACTCCTAATAACATATAAAAAAGTGCCAGCAAGTGCGAAACATGCTAACAACATACTAGAAGCATGCTAAAACATGCTAGCAAACTCTTAGCTAAGTGCTAAAGCATGCTATTATTGCAATTAAATAGGAATTTGCTGTAACTCAGGCATGGAATGTCCAATCTGCCCCAAACTTCACACTTTTGATAAGCGTTCTGTCCTGAACACATCTACATGATAATATTCAGTTATAGTAATAGCGCCACCTACTGGCAACAGGAAGTGTCATGTTTAACACGTTGATGCCATTCTAGCAACATGTTAAAAATGCCATTGAGGTCTAAACATGCTAGAAACATGTTAAAACATGCTAGCAATACTTAGCTAAGTGCTAAAGCATGCTAATTCAATGAAACAGGATGTTGTTGTTACTCAAGAAGGCAATGTCCAATATGCGCCAAACTTCACACTTTTAATAAACGTTCTGTCCTGAACACATGACCATGCTCATATTCAGTTACAGTCATAGTGCCACCTGCTGGCAACAGGAAGTGACATGTTAAACACTGTTGTGGACATATAAAAACATATAAAAAAAGTGCCAGCAAGTGCTAAACATGCTAACAACATACTAGAAACATGCTAAAACATGCTAGCAAACACTTAGCTAAGTGCTAAAGCATGCTATTGCTGCAATTAAATAGGAATTTGCTGTAACACAGGCATGGAATGTCCAATCTGCCCCAAACTTCACACGTTTGATAAGAGTCATGGCCTGAACACATCTACATGAGAATATTCAGTTATAGTAATAGCGCCACCTGCTGTCAACAGGAAGTGACATGTTTAACACTGTTGTGGTCTCCTAATAACATATATAAAAGAGCCAGCAAGTGCTAAACAGGTTAGCAACATACTAGAAACATGCTAGCAAACACTTAGCTAAGTGATAAAGCATGCTATTACTGCAATTAAATAGGAATTTGCTGTAACTCAGGCATGGAACGTCCAATCTGCCCCAAACTTCACATGTTTGATAAGAATCATGGCCTGAACGCATGCCTATGCTCAAATTCAGTTATAGTAATAGCGCCACCTACTGGCAACAGGAAGTGACATGTTTAACACGTTGATGCCGTTCTAGCAACATGTTAAAAATGCCATTGAGTTCTAAACATGCTAGAAACATATTAAAACATGCTAGCAATACTTAGCTAAGTGCTAAAGCATGCTAATTCAATGAAACAGGACTTTGTTGTTACTCAAGAAGGCAATGTACAATCTACCCCAAACGTCACACGTTTGATAAGAGTTATCTCTTGAACACATGTCCATGCTCATATTTAGTTATAGTCATAGCGCCACCTGCTGGCAACAGGAAGTGACGTTTAACACTGTTCTTGACTCCTAATAACATATAAAAAAATGCCAGTAGGTGCTAAACATCCTACCAACATACTAGAGACATGCTAAAACATAATAGCAAACACTTAGCTAAGTGCTAAAGAATGATATTACTGCAATTAAATATGAATTTGCTGTAACTCAGGCATGGAATGTCCAATCTGCCCCAAACTTCACACTTTTGATAAGCGTTCTGTCCTGAACACATGACCATGCTTATATTCAGTTACAGTCATAGCGCCACCTGCTGGCAACAGGAAGTGACATGTTTAACACTGTTGTGGACTCCTAATAACATATAAAAAAGTGCCAGCAAGTGTTAAACATGCTAACAACATACTAGAAACATGCTAAAACATGCTAGCAAACTCTTAGCCAAGTGCTAAAGCATGCTATTATTGCAATTAAATAGGAATTTGCTGTAACTCAGGCATGGAATGTCCAATCTGCCCCAAACTTCACACTTTTGATAAGAGTCATGGCCTGAACACATCTACATGAGAATGTTCAGTTATAGTAATAGCGCCACCAACTGGCAACAGGAAGTGACATGTTTAACACGTTGATGCCGTTCTAGCAACATGTTAAAACATGCTAACAATGCTTAGCTAAGTTCTAAAGAATGCTAATTCAATGAAACATGACTTTGTTGTTACTCAAGAAGGCAATGTCCAATTTGCACCAAACTTCACACGTTTGATAAGAGTTCTGTCCTGAACACACATCCATGCTCATATTCAGTTATAGTCATAACGCCACCTACTGGCAACAGAAACTGACATGGTTAACACAGTAATGCAGTACTAACCACATAATTATTGTGTACTAAGCATGCTAGAAACAGACTGAACATGCTAGCAACACTTAGCTGAGTCATGAAGCATGCTATTATCACCATTATACAAAACATTTTGTAACTGACTTTGACATACTCTTACTATATATACCTCCTTAAATGTACATTTCCCAACCATGCTCTGCCTTCCTAAAGCCACCGAGTGTTGATGGCACGGGTGCGAGGGCCCTTTCATCGCTGCTTGCAGCTTTAATTATTATTAGGGCCCGAGCACCGATGGTGTGAGGACCCTCTTGGAATTGCTCTGTTTATTATTATTATTATTATTCTTCTCCGCATTTAATTGCATTTTTGAGGGCCTAAACATGCTCGAAAACTCACAAAACTTTGCACACGCGTCAGAACTGGCGAAAATTTACATCTGATATAGGTTTCAGAATTGGACGGGGCAAAATGGCTCGATAGCGCCACCTATAAAAGTTCAACGGAGTGCGCCTCCCGCAACGTTCCACGTACGTGCACAAAATTCGGTACATACATGTAATGACCTAATACCTACAAAAAAGTCTCTTGGAGCATAGCCCTAAACACAACAGGAAGTCAGCCATTTTGAACTTCCTCTCAGATTTTTGTGCAGTTTTTGCCATTTTCAGGCCTCGTACTTTAACGAACTCCTCCTACAGTTTTAATCTGATCATCTTCAAATTTGGTGAGTGTAATCTTAAGGCCTTTGTGACGTTAAATTGCGAAGATCTTGAGTTTTCGTCGAAGGGCGGGTCCTCGGCGGCCTGACAAATTTCGATGTTTCGCCATGAAACAGGAAGTTGCTGTAACTCAGGCATGGAATGTCCAATCTGCCCCAAACTTCACACGTTTGATAAGCGTTCTGTCCTGAACACATGACCATGCTCATATTCAGTTATAGTCATAGCGCCACCTGCTGGCAACAGGAAGTGACATGTTTAACACTGTTATGGACTCCTAATAACATATAAAAAAGTGCCAGCAAGTGCTAAACATGCTAACAACATACTAGAAGCATGCTAAAACATGCTAGCAAACTCTTAGCTAAGTGCTAAAGCATGCTATTATTGCAATTAAATAGGAACTTGCTGTAACTCAGGCATGGAATGTCCAATCTGCCCCAAACTTCACACGTTTGATAAGAGTCATGGCCTGAACACATCTACATGAGAATATTCAGTTATAGTAATAGCGCCACCTGCTGTCAACAGGAAGTGACATGTTTAACACTGTTATGGACTCCTAATAACATATAAAAAAGTGCCAGCAAGTGCTAAACATGCTAACAACATACTAGAAGCATGCTAAAACATGCTAGCAAACTCTTAGCTAAGTGCTAAAGCATGCTATTATTGCAATTAAATAGGAATTTGCTGTAACTCAGGCATGGAATGTCCAATCTGCCCCAAACTTCACACTTTTGATAAGCGTTCTGTCCTGAACACATCTACATGAGAATATTCAGTTATAGTAATAGCGCCACCTACTGGTAACAGGAAGTGTCATGTTTAACACGTTGATGCCATTCTAGCAACATGTTAAAAATGCCATTGACTTCTAAACATGCTAGAAACATGTTAAAACATGCTAGCAATACTTAGCTAAGTGCTAAAGCATGCTAATTCAATGAAACAGGATGATGTTGTTACTCAAGAAGGCAATGTCCAATCTGCCCCAAACTTCACACTTTTAATAAACGTTCTGTCCTAAACACATGACCATGCTCATATTCAGTTACAGTCATAGCGCCACCTGCTGGCAACAGGAAGTGACATGTTAAACACTGTTGTGGACATATAAAAACATATAAAAAAAGTGACAGCAAGTGCTAAACATGCTAACAACATACTAGAAACATGCTAAAACATGCTAGCAAACACTTAGCTAAGTGCTAAAGCATGCTATTGCTGCAATTAAATAGGAATTTGCTGTAACACAGGCATGGAATGTCCAATCTGCCCCAAACTTCACACGTTTGATAAGAGTCATGGCCTGAACACATCTACATGAGAATATTCAGTTATAGTAATAGCGCCACCTGCTTTCAACAGGAAGTGACATGTTTAACACTCTTGTGGTCTCCTAATAACATATAAAAAAGAGCCAGCAAGTGCTAAACAGGTTAGCAACATACTAGAAACATGCTAGCAAACACTTAGCTAAGTGCTAAAGCATGCTATTACTGCAATTAAATAGGAATTTGCTGTAACTCAGGCATGGAATGTCCAATCTGCCCCAAACTTCACACATTTGATAAGAATAATGGCCTGAACACATGTCTATGCTCAAATTCAGTTATAGTAATAGCGCCACCTACTGGCAACAGGAAGTGACATGTTTAACACTTTGATGCCGTTCTAGCAACATGTTAAAAATGCCATTGAGTTCTATACATGCTAGAAACATGTTAAAACATGCTAGCAATACTTAGCTAAGTGCTAAAGCATGCTAATTCAATGAAACAGGACTTTGTTGTTACTCAAGAAGGCAATGTACAATCTACCCCAAACTTCACACGTTTGATAAGAGTTATCTCTTGAACACATGTCCATGCTCATATTTAGTTATAGTCATAGCGCCACCTGCTGGCAACAGGAATTGACGTTTAACACTGTTCTTGACTCCTAATAACATATAAAAAAATGCCAGTAGGTGCTAAACATCCTACCAACATACTAGAGACATGCTAAAACATACTAGCAAACACTTAGCTAAGTGCTAAAGAATGATATTACTGCAATTAAATATGAATTTGCTGTAACTCAGGCATGGAATGTCCAATCTGCCCCAAACTTCACACTTTTGATAAGCGTTCTGTCCTGAACACATGACCATGCTTATATTCAGTTACAGTCATAGCGCCACCTGCTGGCAACAGGAAGTGACATGTTTAACACTGTTATGGACTCCTAATAACATATAAAAAAGTGCCAGCAAGTGCTAAACATGCTAACAACATACTACAAACATGCTAAAACATGCTAGCAAACTCTTAGCTAAGTGCTAAAGCATGCTATTATTGCAATTAAATAGGAATTTGCTGTAACTCAGGCATGGAATGTCCAATTTGCACCAAACTTCACATGTTTGATAAGAGTTCTGTCCTGAACACACATCCATGCTCATATTCAGTTATAGTCATAACGCCACCTACTGGCAACAGAAACTGACATGGTTAACACAGTAATGCAGTACTAACCACATAATTATTGTGTACTAAGCATGCTAGAAACAGACTGAACATGCTAGCAACACTTAGCTGAGTCATGAAGCATGCTATTATCACCATTATACAAAACATTTTGTAACTGACTTTGACATACTCTTACTATATATACCTCCTTAAATGTACATTTCCCAACCATGCTCTGCCTTCCTAAAGCCACCGAGTGTTGATGGCACGGGTGCGAGGGCCCTTTCATCGCTGCTTGCAGCTTTAATTCTTCTTCTTCTTCTTCTCCGCATTGAATTGCATTTTTGAGGGCCTAAACATGCTCGAAAACTCACGAAACTTTGCACACGCGTCAGAACTGGCGAAAATTTACATCTGATATAGGTTTCAGAATTGGACGGGGCAAAATGGCTCGATAGCACCACCTATAAAAGTTCAACGGAGTGCGCCTCCCGCAACGTTCCACGTACGTGCACGAAATTCGGTACATACATGTAATGACCTAATACCTACAAAAAAGTCTCTTGGAGCATAGCCCTAAACACAACAGGAAGTCAGCCATTTTGAACTTCCTCTCAGATTTTTGTGCAGTTTTTGCCATTTTCAGGCCTCGTACTTTAACGAACTCCTCCTACAGTTTTAATCTGATCATCTTCAAATTTGGTGAGTGTAATCTTAAGGCCTTTGCGACGTTAAATTGCGAAGATCTTGAGTTTTCGTCAAAGGGCGGGTCCTCGGCGGCCTGACAAATTTCGATGTTTCGCCATGAAACAGGAAGTTGCTGTAACTCAGGCATGGAATGTCCAATCTGCCCCAAACTTCACACTTTTGATAAGCGTTCTGTCCTGAACACATGACCATGCTCATATTCAGTTACAGTCATAGCGCCACCTGCTGGCAACAGGAAGTGACATGTTTAACACTGATATGGACTCCTAATAACATATAAAAAAGTGCCAGCAAGTGCTAAACATGCTAACAACATAATAGAAGCATGCTAAAACATGCTAGCAAACTCTTAGCTAAGTGCTAAAGCATGCTATTATTGCAATTAAATAGGAATTTGCTGTAACTCAGGCATGGAATGTCCAATCTGCCCCAAACTTCACACTTTTGATAAGCGTTCTGTCCTGAACACATCTACATGAGAACATTCAGTTACAGTAATAGCGCCACCTACTGGTAACAGGAAGTGTCATGTTTAACACGTTGATGCCATTCTAGCAACATGTTAAAAATGCCATTGACTTCTAAACATGCTAGAAACATGTTAAAACATGCTAGCAATACTTAGCTAAGTGCTAAAGCATGCTAATTCAATGAAACAGGATGTTGTTGTTACTCAAGAAGGCAATGTCCAATCTGCGCCAAACTTCACACTTTTAATAAACGTTCTGTCCTGAACACATGACCATGCTCATATTCAGTTACAGTCATAGCGCCACCTGCTGGCAACAGGAAGTGACATGTTAAACACTGTTGTGGGCATATAAAAACTTATAAAAAAAGTGCCAGCAAGTGCTAAACATGCTAACAACATACTAGAAACATGCTAAAACATGCTAGCAAACACTTAGCTAAGTGCTAAAGCATGTTATTGCTGCAATTAAATAGAAATTTGCTGTAACACAGGCATGGAATGTCCAATCTTTCCCAAACTTCACACGTTTGATAAGAGTCATGGCCTGAACACATCTACATGAGAATATTCAGTTATAATAATAGCGCCACCTGCTTTCAACAGGAAGTGACATGTTTAACACTGTTGTGGTCTCCTAATAACATATAAAAAAGAGCCAGCAAGTGCTAAACAGGTTAGCAACATACTAGAAACATGCTAGCAAACACTTAGCTAAGTGCTAAAGCATGCTATCACTGCAATTAAATAGGAACTTGCTGTAACCCAGGCATGGAATGTCCAATCTGCCCCAAACTTCACACGTTTGATAAGAATCATGGCCTGAACACGTCTATGCTCAAATTCAGTTATAGTAATAGCGCCACCTACTGGCAACAGGAAGTGACATGTTTAACACGTTGATGCCATTCTAGCAACATGTTAAAAATGCCATTGAGTTCTAAACATGCTAGAAACATATTAAAACATGCTAGCAATACTTAGCTAAGTGCTAAAGCATGCTAATTCAATGAAACAGGACTTTGTTGTTACTCAAGAAGGCAATGTACAATCTACCCCAAACTTCAGATGTTTGATAAGAGTTATCTCTTGAACACATGTCCATGCTCATATTTAGTTATAGTCATAGCGCCACCTGCTGGCAACAGGAAGTGACGTTTAACACTGTTCTTGACTCCTAATAACATATAAAAAAATGCCAGTAGGTGCTAAACATCCTACCAACATACTAGAGACATGCTAAAACATACTAGCAAACACTTAGCTAAGTGCTAAAGAATGATATTACTGCAATTAAATATGAATTTGCTGTAACTCAGGCATGGAATGTCCAATCTGCCCCAAACTTCACACTTTTGATAAGCGTTCTGTCCTGAACACATGATCATGCTTATATTCAGTTACAGTCATAGCGCCACCTGCTGGCAACAGGAAGTGACATGTTTAACAGTGTTATGGACTCCTAATAACATATAAAAAAGTGCCAGCAAGTGTTAAACATGCTAACAACATACTAGAAACATGCTAAAACATGCTAGCAATCTCTTAGCTAAGTGCTAAAGCATGCTATTATTGCAATTAAATAGGAATTTGCTGTAACTCAGGCATGGAATGTCCAATCTGCCCCAAACTTCACACTTTTGATAAGAGTCATGGCCTGAATACATCTACATGAGAATGTTCATTTATAGTAATAGCGCCACCTACTGGCAACAGGAAGTGACATGTTTAACACGTTGATGCCGTTTTAGCAACATGTTAAAAATGCCATTGAGTTCTAAACATGCTAGAAACATGTTAAAACATGCTAACAATGCTTAGCTAAGTGCTAAAGAATGCTAATTCAATGAAACATGACTTTTTTGTTACTCAAGAAGGCAATTTCCAATTTGCACCAAACTTCACACGTTTGATAAGAGTTCTGTCCTGAACACACATCCATGGTCATATTCAGCTATAGTCATAACGCCACCTACTGGCAACAGAAACTGACATGGTTAACACAGTAATGCAGTACTAACCACATAATTATTTTGTACTAAGCATGCTAGAAACAGACTAAACATGCTAGCAACACTTAGCTGAGTCATGAAGCATGCTATTATCACCATTATACAAAACATTTTGTAACTGACTTTGACATACTCTTACTATATATACCTCCTTAAATGTACATTTCCCAACCATGCTCTGTCTTCCTAAAGCCACCGAGTGTTGATGGCACGGGTGCGAGGGCCCTTTCATCGCTGCTTGCAGCTTTAATTATTATTATTATTATTATTCTCCGCATTGAATTGAATTTTTGAGGGCCTAAACATGCGCGAAAACTCACGAAACTTTGCACACGCGTCAGAACTGGCGAAAATTTACATCTGATATAGGTTTCAGAATTGGACGGGGCAAAATGGCTCGATAGCGCCACCTATAAAAGTTCAACAGAGTGCGCCTCCCGCATCGTTCCACGTACGTGCACGAAATTCGGTACATACGTGTAATGACCTAATACCTACAAAAAAGTCTCTTGGAGCATAGCCCTAAACACAACAGGAAGTCAGCCATTTTGAACTTCCTCTCAGATTTTTGTGCAGTTTTTGCCATTTTCAGGCCTCGTACTTTAACGAACTCCTCCTACAGTTTTAATCTGATCATCTTCAAATTTGGTGAGTGTAATCTTAAGGCCTTTGCGACGTTAAATTGCGAAGATCTTGAGTTTTCGTCGAAAGGCGGGTCCTCGGCGGCCTTACAAATTTCGATGTTTCGCCATGAAACAGGAAGTTGCTGTAACTCAGGCATGGAATGTCCAATCTGCCCCAAACTTCACACGTTTGATAAGAGTTCTGTCCTGAACACATGGCCATGCTCATATTCAGTTATAGTCATAGCGCCACCTGCTGGCAACAGGAAGTGACATGTTTAACACTGTTATGGACTCCTAATAACATATAAAAAAGTGCCAGCAAGTGCTAAACATGCTAACAACATACTAGAAGCATGCTAAAACATGCTAGCAAACTCTTAGCTAAGTGCTAAAGCATGCTATTATTGCAATTAAATAGGAATTTGCTGTAACTCAGGCATGGAATGTCCAATCTGCCCCAAACTTCACACTTTTGATAAGCGTTCTGTCCTGAACACATCTACATGAGAATATTCAGTTATAGTAATAGCGCCACCTACTGGCAACAGGAAGTGTCATGTTTAACACGTTGATGCCATTCTAGCAACATGTTAAAAATGCCATTGAGGTCTAAACATGCTAGAAACATGTTAAAACATGCTAGCTAATGTTAAAACATGCTAGCAATACTTAGCTAAGTGGTAAAGCATGCTAATTCAATGAAACAGGATGTTGTTGTTACTCAAGAAGGCAATGTCCAATATGCGCCAAACTTCACACTTTTAATAAACGTTCTGTCCTGAACACATGACCATGCTCATATTCAGTTACAGTCATAGTGCCACCTGCTGGCAACAGGAAGTGACATGTTAAACACTGTTGTGGACATATAAAAACATATAAAAAAAGTGCCAGCAAGTGCTAAACATGCTAACAACATACTAGAAACATGCTAAAACATGCTAGCAAACACTTAGCTAAGTGCTAAAGCATGCTATTGCTGCAATTAAATAGGAATTTGCTGTAACACAGGCATGGAATGTCCAATCTGCCCCAAACTTCACACGTTTGATAAGAGTCATGGCCTGAACACATCTACATGAGAATATTCAGTTATAGTAATAGCGCCACCTGCTGTCAACAGGAAGTGACATGTTTAACACTGTTGTGGTCTCCTAATAACATATATAAAAGAGCCAGCAAGTGCTAAACAGGTTAGCAACATACTAGAAACATGCTAGCAAACACTTAGCTAAGTGATAAAGCATGCTATCACTGCAATTAAATAGGAATTTGCTGTAACTCAGGCATGGAACGTCCAATCTGCCCCAAACTTCACATGTTTGATAAGAATCATGGCCTGAACGCATGCCTATGCTCAAATTCAGTTATAGTAATAGCGCCACCTACTGGCAACAGGAAGTGACATGTTTAACACGTTGATGCCGTTCTAGCAACATGTTAAAAATGCCATTGAGTTCTAAACATGCTAGAAACATATTAAAACATGCTAGCAATACTTAGCTAAGTGCTAAAGCATGCTAATTCAATGAAACAGGACTTTGTTGTTACTCAAGAAGGCAATGTACAATCTACCCCAAACGTCACACGTTTGATAAGAGTTATCTCTTGAACACATGTCCATGCTCATATTTAGTTATAGTCATAGCGCCACCTGCTGGCAACAGGAAGTGACGTTTAACACTGTTCTTGACTCCTAATAACATATAAAAAAATGCCAGTAGGTGCTAAACATCCTACCAACATACTAGAGACATGCTAAAACATAATAGCAAACACTTAGCTAAGTGCTAAAGAATGATATTACTGCAATTAAATATGAATTTGCTGTAACTCAGGCATGGAATGTCCAATCTGCCCCAAACTTCACACTTTTGATAAGCGTTCTGTCCTGAACACATAACCATGCTTATATTCAGTTACAGTCATAGCGCCACCTGCTGGCAACAGGAAGTGACATGTTTAACACTGTTGTGGACTCCTAATAACATATAAAAAAGTGCCAGCAAGTGTTAAACATGCTAACAACATACTAGAAACATGCTAAAACATGCTAGCAAACTCTTAGCCAAGTGCTAAAGCATGCTATTATTGCAATTAAATAGGAATTTGCTGTAACTCAGGCATGGAATGTCCAATCTGCCCCAAACTTCACACTTTTGATAAGAGTCATGGCCTGAACACATCTACATGAGAATGTTCAGTTATAGTAATAGCGCCACCAACTGGCAACAGGAAGTGACATGTTTAACACGTTGATGCCGTTCTAGCAACATGTTAAAACATGCTAACAATGCTTAGCTAAGTTCTAAAGAATGCTAATTCAATGAAACATGACTTTGTTGTTACTCAAGAAGGCAATGTCCAATTTGCACCAAACTTCACATGTTTGATAAGAGTTCTGTCCTGAACACACATCCATGCTCATATTCAGTTATAGTCATAACGCCACCTACTGGCAACAGAAACTGACATGGTTAACACAGTAATGCAGTACTAACCACATAATTATTGTGTACTAAGCATGCTAGAAACAGACTGAACATGCTAGCAACACTTAGCTGAGTCATGAAGCATGCTATTATCACCATTATACAAAACATTTTGTAACTGACTTTGACATACTCTTACTATATATACCTCCTTAAATGTACATTTCCCAACCATGCTCTGCCTTCCTAAAGCCACCGAGTGTTGATGGCACGGGTGCGAGGGCCCTTTCATCGCTGCTTGCAGCTTTAATTAGGGCCCAAGCCCTGAAAGGGCGAAGGCCCTATTGTTTTCGGTAGGATTATTATTATTATTAGGGCCCAAGCCCTGAAAGGGCGAAGGCCCTATTGTTTTCGGTAGGATTATTATTATTATTATTATTATTATTATTTTGTCAACCTTTCGGGCACTTTTGGGGCCCTTAACATGCTCGAAAACTCTTGAAATTTTGCACACAGGTCAGAACCCGCGGCCATCAGGGCCGGGCTGAGGCTGGTACCCGGGCGTGGCAGGGGGACTCGACAGCGCCCCCTGGAACGGGATCCGAACACTTGTCCATAAATCAGACACGCTTGCATGTAATAATATGAAACTCGGTACACATATAGACCTCATCGGGCCGAACAACTTTCGTGCTCTAAGTTTTACGCCAGACCAACAGGAAGTCAGCTATTATGGGTTGTTTGGAAACGCATGCTGTGGAATTTGATGTACTCCTCCTAGGAAATTCATCCATTTGCCTCCAAACTCGGTGTGCAGGAAGTCAAGACATTGAGGATGCTAAATTGCGGACGGATTTTTGATATCTCGAACGGTTTGGCCGTGGCAAGGAAACGAATTTATGGCGAATAATTCAAACAGGAAGTGTGTTATAACTTCTGCATTCATTAACTGATCTTGATGAAACTTCAGCAGTGTGTTAGTTGTAAGAGGCTGATCACATGGATGTGACATTTGTGAGTCAAAGTTATAGCGCCACCAACTGGCAACAGGAAGTGTGTCACTTTCAAAATGCTTTGAAATCACCCTCTTATTTTTACCCGATTTGCTTAAAACTTTATGTGTATAATGTAGACACACGGCAGATGTAGACCTGTGAAAGGATTATTGATATCTTAGATACTGTTGCCGTGGCAACGCATTAAACTTTAATATTCTTTTCGGATGCTTTTGAGACTCTTCACATGCTTGAAAATGCATGAAACTCGACAGACACATCACATTTATTATCCAGTAGACATGTGCAAAGTTTCAGAAACGGGCGTGGTAAAATGGCTCAGTAGCGCCACCTTTAGTCAAAAATGGGGGCTTAGTTTTTCCTAGAATCACAAAACTTGGTACGTATATTGTTCTCATCGAGCCGGACAACTTTCTAATTGACAGTTATTAGCTACGACAAACAGGGTGTCAGATATTTTGGTCTGAATATGGATTTTTTGCTAAATCAGCCTCTGAGTTTTTAGTTACTCCTCCTAAAAGGTTCATTTTATTCCCACCAAACTTTTTCAACATGCTAAAAATATATTAAGGATGCTAAATTGTAAACGGATATTGAATATCTCAAACGGTTTTGCTATGGCGAGGGATTAAATTAATGTCAAAAAGGAAGCAGGAAACATCTCATAACTTCTAAAAATGTAATTATAAACCATTTATTTTTATATAAAATTATACAAATATTAGAACTAAACCCATTTTATTCTGTTTTTGCAATTCAAGGATTATGAAAAAGTTAAAAACAGGCTATTTAGTGCTATTTGGTTCAACAAAAAAGCAAACATAGGGCTATACTGCCCTCTTGTGTCCAAAAGGATATCAAAATAGTATATAAAATGTTTTACTAGGTAGGCCTATTGTATTTAAATATAAATTTATTAGGTATATGACTGTGAGGATATTTTCCCTTCGGTTAATGTGACACGAGTGCTTTTAAATCGCTAATATAAAAGTGAAAGTAAAAAAAACGGACGTCCGCACGGACATTGATAATGGTGCACGTTGGAAAAAATAATACTTTTAAACATAACACTAAACCGCCATTAGGTGTCGCCAGGCGACCATCTTAATGAGCGAGTCAGTGATTCATTCGTTCAAACGATTCGTTCGAATGACTGAGTCATTCATGATTGAGACAGATGTTTATGGATTGACCATTGAATCTTTGAGTCAACCGATTCGTTTCAAACTGCTGAATCATTCAGTAATGAGAAAACAAGTTGCTGTGAGATGCGTGATGGTTAACTATTTTTGCTGCTGAAACAGAACAAAAACAGTCAATATTGCATCTAAAATGTAAGTGACTTAATTGTAACTGTTTATTAACCTGTTGTATGAAATCAATGTCACAGTTTCAATCGTGATTGTATTCAGGAAATAGTTGCCTACTCGTCAAATGAGGTTGCTTAACTCTATCATATGTTATAAAATATATAAAAACTCCATATTTGTAATTTTTATAGTCAGTATGTTGTTAACTGCGTTGCTTTTTTGTGTGCTGCGCTCATTTGTTTACAATTCTCCTGGAGAAGCTGCATGAGCCTCAGCAGGGCAACCTTGTTACCATTGATCAGTAATTCATTTATTATTAACTGCTGATTGCAACTTAAAATGAATGTAATGAAATTAGAATAACCAGCAGCCATATCACCCTGTAGCCCAAGAATGGTTGCCCACTGAAGCTAAGCAGGGCTGAGCCTGGTTAGTACCTGGATGGGAGACCTTCTGAGAAAAACCAGGTTGCTGCTGGAAGAGGTGTTAGTGAGGCCAGCAGGGGGTGCTCACCCTGTGGTCTGTGTGGGTCCTAATGCCCCAGTGTAGTGACGGGGACACTATACTGTCAATGAGCACCGTCCTTCGGATGAGACGTTAAACCGAGGTCCTGACTCTCTGTGGTCATTAAAAATCCCAGGATGTCCTTCGTAAAAGAGTAGGGGTGTAACCCCGGCATCCTGGCCAAATTTGCCCCTTGGCCTCTGTCCATCATGGCCGCCTAATCATCCCCATATACTGATTGGCTTCATCACTGTCTCCTCTCCACCAGTAAGCTGGTGTGTGGTGGGCGTTCTGGCGCAATATGGCTGCCGTCGCATCATCCAAGTGGATGCTGCACATTGGTGGTGGTTGAGGAGATTCCCCCCTTTCATGTAAAAGCGCTTTGAGTAGGCCTGCCTAGAAAAGCGCTATATAAATGTAATGAATTATTATTATTATTATTATTATTAATAATCTCTCGGTTTAGTGATTCCCAGGTTGTTTTTTTGTTATTGACGTTCTAATCAGGCTATACTCTGGTCGGGCAAGTAAAATTCTCTTTCAGGTAGGCCTATTGTATTTATATATATATTAGGGATGTGACTGTGATAAAATTTTCCCACCAGTTAATCGACGTGTGACACCGCTGAGGGCTTTTAAATCGCTAACTTAAAAGCGAAAGTAAAATACAGACGTCCGCACAGACATTGATAATGGTGCGGAGTAGAGCGAGCATTTTCAATGTATTCCTATGGAAGTAGGAATGAACTAAAACATTTTATTTATGTTTTTATGTGTCCACTATTCAACTGCAACCGCGTCACACACACACACATACACACACACACATTCCGGAATTGCAATCTTGACATTGCAACCTGTTCATTATAGCCCTAATACAATATAATAATAAAAATAGTCAACCTAACATATACGAATTACACTGCTCTGTTTAAATAGTCAGTAGTACAATTTGTACCATTCACAGTAAGCACCGCTCCACTGTGATGTTTCCAAGCACATTTTTGCGCGTGTGAAGAGGATGATTTTTTCCATCGATATTGGAACACAAGTGAAGTACAAAGCCTATAATAAAGAACAGTTTAGCATCCAAATACATCGCAAATATTGAAAATTTTGATTCTAATGAGAGGGTTACGTGAGACCAACACTGCTTACTTTCGTTTTTTTTTTTTTACATTAAATTTAAATTATTTATTGTGGAATATTTTGAGTGTATCATAAAATCAGAATAAGGTAAGACAAGTAATATTTTCTGTCTTATATATATATGTGTGTGTGTATATATATATGTGTGTGTGTGTGTATATATATATATATAGATATAGATATATATAGACATAGATAGATAGATATATAGATAGAAAGATAGCGATGGAGGGCCAAAGCCGGCGGCACCGCCATCCCCGGTGCCTTTAGGTAACTAAAGGCACTGGGGTTGCGGTGCCACCGGCTTGGGCCCGTAATCGCTGCTCGCAGCTATATTTATTATTATTATTTTGTCAACCTTTCGGGCACTTTTGGGGCCCTTAACATGCTCGAAAACTCTTGAAATTTTGCACACAGGTCAGAACCCGCGGCCATCAGGGCCGGGCTGAAGCTGGTACCCGGGCGTGGCAGGGGGCCTCGACAGCGCCCCCTGGAACGGGATCCGAACACTTGTCCATAAATCAGACACGCTTGCATGTAATAATATGAAACTCGGTACACATATAGACCTCATCGGGCCGAACAACTTTCGTGCTCTAAGTTTTACGCCAGACCAACAGGATATTCGGCTATTATAGGTTGTTTGGAAACGCATGCTGTGGAATTTGATGTACTCCTCCTAGGAAATTCATCCATTCGCCTCCAAACTCGGTCGGCATGAAGTCAAGACATTGAGGATGCTAAATTGCGGACGAATTTTTGATATCTCGAACGGTTTGGCCGTGGCAAGGAAACGAATTTATGGCGAATAATTCAAACAGGAAGTGTGTTATAACTTCTGCATACATTAACTGATCTTGATGAAACTTCAGCAGTGTGTTAGTTGTAAGAGGCCGATCACATGGATGTGACATTTGTGAGTCAAAGTTATAGCGCCACCAACTGGCAACAGGAAGTGTGTCACTTTCAAAATGCTTTGAAATCACCCTCTTATTTTTACCCGATTTGCTTCAAACTTTATGTGTATAATGTAAACACACGGCAGATGTAGACCTGTGAAAGGATTATTGATATCTTAGATACTGTTGCCGTGGCAACGCATCAAACTTTAATATTCTTTTCGGATGCTTTTGAGACTCTTCACATGCTTGAAAATGCATGAAACTCGACAGACACATCACATTTATTATCCAGTAGACATGTGCAAAGTTTCAGAAACGGGCGTGGTGAAATGGCTCAGTAGCGCCACCTTTAGTCAAAAGTGGGGGGGTTAGTTTTATCAACAGCAACAAAACTTGGTATGTGTATTGTTCTCATCAAGACGGACAACTTTCTAATTTACAGTAACTAGCTCGGACCAAGAGGAAGAGAGATATTTTGGTTTGAATGTGGATTTTCTGGAGAATTTTCTCTCCCTCTCTCTGTGTCTATGTGTGTGTGAGGGGAGGGGGGGAGGGATTTGACTATTGCTTTTATATTGTTAATCAAGGTTTCAGGGGCTTTTGGGGTCCTTAACGTGCTCAAAAACTCTTGAAACTTTACACACATGTCAGAACCCACGGCCATCAGGGCCGGGCTGAAGCTGGTACCCGGGCGTGGCAGGGGGGCTCAACAGCGCCCCCTTGAACGGGGTTCTAAAACTTGGTCCATATATCAAACACGCTTGCATGAATTAATATGAAACTCGGTACACATATAGATCTCATCGTGCCGAACAACTTTCCCCTGGTCAAGTTTTACGCCAGCCCAACAGGAAGTCGGCTATTATGGGTTGTTTGGAAAACACTTGCTGTGGAATGTGAAATACTCCTCCTAGAAAATTCACCGTGTCCCCTCCAAACTCGGTGTGCATGTAGTCAAGACTTTGAGGATGCTAAATTGCGGACGGATTTTTGATATCTCGAACGGTTTGGCCGTGGCGAGGAATCGAATTTATGGCGAGAAAAGAGAAACACGAAGTGGAATAACTTCTGCATACATTAACTGATCTTGATGAAACTTCAGCAGTGTGTTCGTGGTAAGAGGCCGATCAGATGTATGTAGCTATTGTGATTCAAAGTTATAGCGCCACTAACTGGCAGCAGGAAGTGTGTCACTTTCAACATGCTTTTGACAAAAGTGGGGGGGTTAGTTTTAACTACAGTAAAAAAAACTCAGTTCATATATTGATCTCATCGACCCGGACAACTTTCTAATTTAAAGTCATTAGCTCTGACCATCAGGAAGTCAGATATTTTGGTCTGAATGTGGATTTTTTTGCAAAATCAGCCTCTGAATTTTTAGCCACCTTTATCTAAGTGGTTTATTTTATTCCCACCAAACTTTTTCAACATGATAAAAATATATTAATGATGCTAAATTGTGAACGGATAATAAATATCTCAAACGGTTTTGTAATGGCGAGGGATTAAAGTATTGTCTAAAAAGGAAACACTAAAAGGTTCATATATTCTAAAAATGTAATTATAAACCATTTATTACTATATAAAAGTATACAAATACCAGAACTTTACTCATTTTATTCTTTTTTTTTCAATTTAAGAATGAAGTTTAAGTTTAAAAACTGCCAGAATGGTTGTTTAGTCTAAACAATAAATAAATAAAGTCAAACATAGTGCTATACTGCCCTCTTGTGTTCAAAATCAGGTAGGCCTATTATATCTATATAAAAATATACTAGGTATGTGACGGTAAGAATATTTTACCACCGGTTAACTGACGTGTGACACCGCTGGGGGCTTTTTAATCGCTAACTTAAAAACGAAAGTAAAATATGTTTGTCCGCACGGACATTGATAATGGTGCGGAGCAGAGCGAGCATTTTCAATAAATTCCTATGGAAGGAGGAATGACCTAAAAAACGTTGACTCTGTTCTGCTCGTTCCTCGCTGAGGACGCGCACCATTATGAATGCCTGTGCAGCCGTGAGCATTTTAGTTTCATTTTCGGGGAGGATTGCTTGAATGTATTTAAAAAAAGCACAATGTTGTGTTTTATTGCTACTGTACAAAAATATAAGTTAACACTTTGCAGTTTGAATGATGTTCTGAACAAAATGACAGAGTATGTTTTTATGTGTCCACTGTTTAATCGCGCCCTCGTTTTAGAGATTCCCAAGTTATTTTTTCATTTAAGTTTTTTCATTGTTCTAATCAGGTCAGGCAAGTAAAACTATCTGTGTCTTATCCATTACATTTTTATATAATATATATACACTACTGTTCAAAAATTTGGGGTCAGTAAGATTTTTAAGCGAGGTTTCTTCTGCTCACCAAGGCTGCATTTATTTGATTAAAAATACAAACAAAAACAGTAATATTGTAAAATAGTATTCCAATTTAAAACAGCTGCTTTCTATTTTAATATATTTTAAACTGTTATTTATTCCTGTGATCAAAGCTGAGTTTTCAGCATCATTACTCCAGTCGTCACTGTCACATGATCCTTCAGAAATTATTCTAATATGATGATTGATGCTCAAGAAACATTCATTATTATTTTAAATGTCGAAAACAGTTGTGTACAGTCTTTGATGAATAGAAAGTTCAAAAGAACAGCATTTATCTGAAATCTAAAGCTTTTGTAACATTAAACACTACCGTTCAGAAGTTTAGGGTCAGTAATAATTTTTATTTTATTTTTGGGGGAAAGAAATAAAATAAATCAATACTTTTATTAATCGAGAATGAGTTAAACTGATCAAAAGTTACAGTACAGACATTTAAAATGTTAAAAAAAATTATATTTGAAATAAATGCTGTTCTTTTGAACATTACATTCATCAACGCATTTTGAAAAAAAATCTGTACACAACTGTTTTCAACATTGAAAATAATAATTAATATTTATTGACCATCAATCATCATATTAGAATGATTTCTGAAGGATCATGTGACACTGAAGATGTGGGAGTAATGATGCTGAAAACTCAGCTTTGATCACATAAATTAATTACAGTGTAAAATATTTTAAAATAGAAAACAGCTGTTTTAAATTGGAATAATATTTCACAATATTACTGTTTTTGTTTGTATTTTTAATCAGCCTTGGTGAGCAGAAGAGACTTCTCCTAAAAACATTAAAAATCTTCCTGACCCCAAACTTTTGAACGGTATATATATATATATATATATATATATATATATATATATATATATATATATACACATATATAAATACATATATACATATATATATATGTTTGTATAATATATATATATATATATATATATATATATATATATATATATATATATATATATAAATATAGCTGCGAGCAGCGATGGAGGGCCAAAGCCGGCGGTACCGCCACCTAAAGGCACCGGGGTTGCGGTGCCACCGGCTTGGGCCCGTAATCGCTGCTCGCAGCTATATTTATTAGGGGCCAAGCACCGAAGGTGCGGAGGCACCTATTGTTTTTGTTCCGGTTCTTATTAGGGGCCAAGCACCGAAGGTGCGGAGGCACCTATTGTATCTGTTCCCGTTCCTATTATTATTATTAGGGGCCAAGCACCGAAGGTGCGGAGGCACCTATTGTATCTGTTCCCGTTCCTATTATTATTATTATTCTTCCGTTTCTTCCGACTGGGAGTCTATGGCAGCCCATAGAACCGATTGCGGGAAAGTTGTTTTGGTTTGACATTCTGATAGAGGACAGTCCCAACATTAAATACACCAATTTTGGTGTTTCTAAGTCATTCCCTCTAGCGCCACCACCTGTCCAAAGTTTCACTATTATTTTTTTAATAACTTTTGAACCGTAAGGCCAATCAGCAAAATTCTTTTTTCCTCTGATTCCTGAGCTCAAGCCGATTCGATTGCATCCTATGACGTCATTTTCCGTCATTAAAATATGGCCGCCATTTTGAATTTATCTAAAACGCTACTTTTTCGAACTCGTCCTAGACGGTTTGTCTGATTTGCACGAAAATTGAACCAGATCATCTTCAGGCAGTGCTGACCAAAAGTTATGGAATTCAAATTGATTCGTCAAACCGTTTTCGATAAACGTTCGAACAAATTTTACGTAGCGCCTGCAAAAACATTCGTAAGGCTGTATCTCCGCAACGGTTTATTGTATTCAGACCAAACTTGGTACATGTCATCACAAGCATGACCTGAGGCTACGTGCTGCGTTTCTGCGCAGCGCCACCTACTGGCCCGGAGAAATGAAAAATGGATATTTTTGCTTATAACTTCTGAACAGTTTGTCCAAAAATCATAACATTAGTCTCGTTAGATTCAGGGCAACATGCCGAGTCGACTGATATCCAATTTTACCATATCGGCCATTTTGACTGTCGGCCATTTTGAATTTTGTGCTAAAATGCTGTATTTTAAGAACGCATGAACAGATTGTTACGAAACTTGGTATGGGTCATCAGCACGATGTCCTGAACGAGCGTGAGAAGTTTCGAAACAGCGCCACCTAGTGGTGAATTTTTTTTTTCAAATGCTTATAACTTTGGGTGCGGTCGACTTATTTTCATGAGACTCATCTAATTAGACTCCTGAAACCTTGCCGAGTCCTACGATACCAAACATGCTAGGTTTCGCCTTACAGTTTGTGTAGCGTTGTGATTTAGCGCTTAAAAAAAATTTGGCTATATCTTCGAAACCGTTTGTCCGATCGAGACGAAACCACCGTCAGAAGTTTGGAAACATAGGTCGATAGCTATACGCCAATGCCCAAATGCCAAAATATTGATGTTTAGGGGTAGTAAATTCCAATCAAAGTCATGTGTCAGTCATTTTTTACGTGTTTTTTCATATAAATGTCTATAACTCCGAAGCGAATTGAGATATTTTCACCAAAATCGACACACATATGTATGGGCTCACTCTGAGGACACATAAAAAAAATGGTTGGACTGAGCCTCTTGGTGGCGCTATAATAGAACAAAACATGAAATTCCCATTGACTTCAATACAGTTTTGTGAAATAAAATGCTATACTAAACAAATGCATTGGTGTAATATTACAAAACTCAGAATGTGCCATCTGCACCATCCCCTGAAGGTACCCAACATATTTAGAAACAGTGCCACCTAGTGGTCAAAAGTTATAACAAAATTTCCAAAACTGCTAATAACTTTTGAATAAATTGGCCTATTGTAATGCAACTCATCTTAGTAGATTCCTTGGGTCAAGCTGAGAACATAGATACCAAGTTTACATTATTTGGTCTAACTTCCTTTCCGCCATCTTGATTTTCATTCAAAACCTACTTTTTCGAACTCCTCCTAGACCGTTTGTCCGATTTTCACCAAAATCGAATCGTATCATCTCCAGACCGTGCTGACTAAAAGTTATGGATTTCGTGTCGATTGACGAAACCGTTTTCGTATACCGCAGCAGCAAATTTAAGGCATGATGCCAAAAGGACTATTCAGGCTTTATCTCTGCAATGCCTTGACATATTGACACCAAACTTTGTATGTGTCATTGTCACTTCACTCTGAACACATCACATCAGTTTTGTAACTGCGCCACCTATTGGTCGAAAGTGATAAGCCATTAAATCATATTTTTCATTACTGTTTCTATGATTTTTCAGGCATTTTGCCTAAAATCCTTTTTAAATGTCTTTAATTGCTCATTGTTGCAATTGGTCTGACACTTTCAGACATGTTGGCATGTCTTGTCGTCTTATTCTGCTTGGCCCCGGTAATGGCTGCTTGCAGCTATATTTAGGGGCCAAGCACCGAAGGTGCGGAGGCACCTATTGTATCTGTTCCCGTTCCTATTATTATTATTAGGGGCCAAGCACCGAAGGTGCGGAGGCACCTATTGTATCTGTTCCCGTTCTTATTATTATTATTCTTCCTTCTTCCAACTGGGAGTCTATGGCAGCCCATAGAACCGAATGCGGGAAAGTTGTTTTGGTTTGACATTCTGATAGAGGACAGTCCCAACATTAAATACACCAATTTTGGTGTGTCTAAGTCATTCCCTCTAGCGCCACCACCTGTCCAAAGTTTCACTTTTATTTTGCTAATAACTTTTGAACCGTAAGGCCAATCAACAAAATTCTTTTTCTCTCTGATTCCTGAGCTCATGCCAATTCGATTGCACCCTATGACGTCATTTCCGTCATAACAATATGGCCGCCATTTTGAATTTATCTAAAAAGCTACTTTTTCGAACTCGTCCTAGACGGTTTGTCCGATTTGCACGAAAATTAAACCAGATCATCTACAGACCATGCTGACAAAAAGTTATGGAATTCAAGTTGATTCGCTTAACAGTTTTCGATAAACCCACGAATAAATTTTACGTAGCGCTTGCGAAAACAGATGTAAAGCCGTATCTCCGCAACGCTTTATCAGATTCAGACCAAAGTTGGTACATGTCATCACAAGCATGACCTGAGGCTACATGCTGTGTTTCGGCGCAGCGCCACCTACTGGTCCGGAGATATGAAAAATGGCTATTTTTGCTTATAACTTCTGAACAGTTTGTCCAAAAATCATAAAATTGGTCTCGTTAGATTCAGGGTAACATGCCGAGTCCACTGATATCCAATATTACCATATCGGCCATTTTGGCTGTCGGCCATTTTGAATTTTGTGCTAAAATGCTGTATTTTAAGAACACATGAACGGATTGTTACGGAACTTGGTATGGGTCATCAGCCCGATGTCCTGAAGGAGCGTGAGAAGTTTCGAAACAGCGCCACCTAGTGGTGAATTTTTTTTTTCAAATGCTTATAACTTTGGGTGTGGTCAACTTATTTTCACGAAACTCATCTTTTTAGACTCCTGAATCATTGCCGAGTCCTATGATACCAAACATGCTAGGTTTCGCCTTACGGTTTGTGTAGCGTTGTGATTTAGCGCTTAAAAAACATTTGGCTATATCTTCGAAACCGCTAGTCCGATCGAGACGAAACCACCGTCAGAAGTTTGGAAACATAGGTCGATAGCTATACGCCAATGCCCAAATGCGAAAATATTGATGTTTAGGGGTAGTAAATTCCAAACAAAGTCATGTGTCAGTCATTTTTTACGTGTTTTTTCATATAAATGCCTATAACTCTGAAGCGAATTGAGATATTTTCACCAAAACTGACACACATATGTATGGGCTCACTCTGAGGACACGTAAAAAAAATTGTGGGACTGAGCCTCTTGGTGGCGCTATAATAGAACAAAACATGAAATTCCCATTGACTTCAATAGAGTTTTGTGAAATAAAATGCTATTTTCATTCAAAACCTACTTTTTCGAACTCCTCCTACACCGATTGTCCGATTTTCACCAAAATCGAATCATATCATCTCCAGACTGTGCCGACTGAAAGTTATGGATTTCGTGTCGATTGACGAAACCGTTTTCGTATAGCGCAGCAGCAAAGTTGAGGCATGATGCTAAAAGCATTATTCAGGCTTTATCTCTGCAATGCCTTGACATATTGACACCAAACTTTGTATGTGTCATTGTCACTTCACTCTGACCACATCACATCAGTTTTGTAACTGCGCCACCTATTGGTCGAAAGTGATAATCCATTAAATCATATTTTTAATTACTGTTTATATGATTTTTCAGGCATTTCGCCTAAAATCTTCTTTAAATGTCTTTAATTGCTAATTGTTGCAGTTGATCTGACACTTTCAGCAATGTTGGCATGTCTTGTCGTCTTATTCTGCTTGGCCCCGGTAATTGCTGCTTGCAGCTATATTTAGGGGCCAAGCACCGAAGGTGCGTAGGCACCTATTGTATCTGTTCCCGTTCTTATTATTATTATTCTTCCTTCTTCCAACTGGGAGTCTATGGCAGCCCATAGAACCGAATGCGGGAAAGTTGTTTTGGTTTGACATTCTGATAGAGGACAGTCCCAACATTAAATACACCAATTTTGGTGTGTCTAAGTCATTCCCTCTAGCGCCACCACCTGTCCAAAGTTTCACTTTTATTTTGCTAATAACTTTTGAACCGTAAGGCCAATCAACAAAATTATTTTTCTCTCTGATTCCTGAGCTCATGCCAATTCGATTGCACCCTATGACATCATTTCTGTCATAACAATATGGCCGCCATTTTGAATTTATCTAAAAAGCTACTTTTTCGAACTCGTCCTAGACGGTTTGTCCGATTTGCACGAAAATTGAACCAGATCATCTACAGACCATGCTGACAAAAAGTTATGGAATTCAAGTTGATTCGCTTAACAGTTTTCGATAAACCCACGAATACATTTTACGTAGCGCTTGCGAAAACAGATGTAAGGCCGTATATCCGCAACGCTTTATCGGATTCAGACCAAACTTGGTACATGTCATCACAAGCATGACCTGAGGCTACATGCTGTGTTTCGGCGCAGCGCCACCTACTGGTCCGGAGATATGAAAAATGGCTATTTTTGCTTATAACTTCTGAACAGTTTGTCCAAAAATCATAAAATTGGTCTCGTTAGATTCAGGGTAACATGCCGAGTCGACTGATATCCAATATTACCATATCGGCCATTTTGACTGTCGGCCATTTTGAATTTTGTGCTAAAATGCTGTATTTTAAGAACGCATGAACAGATTGTTACGAAACGTGGTATGGGTCATCAGCACAATGCCCTGAATGAGCCTGAGAAGTTTCGAAACAGCGCCACCTAGTGGTGAATTTTTTTTTTCAAATGCTTATAACTTTGGGTGTGGTCGACTTATTTTCACGAAACTCATCTTTTTAGACTCCTGAATCGTTGCCGAGTCCTATGATACCAAACATGCTAGGTTTCGCCTTACGGTTTGTGTAGCGTTGTGATTTAGCGCTTAAAAAACATTTGGCTATATCTTTGAAACCGCTAGTCCGATCGAGATGAAACCACCGTCAGAAGTTTGGAAACATAGGTCGATAGCTATACGCCAATGCCCAAATGCGAAAATATTGATGTTTAGGGGTAGTAAATTCCAAACAAAGTCATGTGTCAGTCATTTTTTACATGTTTTTTCATATAAATGTCTATAACTCCGAAGCGAATTGAGATATTTTCACCAAAATCGACACACATATGTATGAGCTCACTCTGAGGACATGTAAAAAAGATGGTGGGACTCAGCCTCTTGGTGGCGCTATAATAGAACAAAACATGAAATTCCCATTGACTTCAATGCAGTTTTGTGAAATAAAATGCTATACTAAACAAATGCATTGGTGTAATATTACGAAACTCAAAATGTGCCATCAGCACCATCCCCTGAAGGTACCCAAAATATTTCGAGACAGTGCCACCTAGTGGTCAAAAGTTATAACAAAATTTACAAAACTGCTAATAACTTTTGAATAAGTTGGCCTATTGTAATGCAACTGGTCTTAATAGATTCCTTGGGTCAAGACGAGAACATAGATACCAAGGTTTCCTTATTTGGCCTAGCTTCCTGTCCGCCATCTTGATTTTCAGTCAAAACCTACTTTTTCGAACTCCTCCTAGACCGTTTGTCCGATTTTCACCAAAATCGAATCGTATCATCTCCAGACTGTGCTGACTAAAAGTTATGGATTTCGTGTCTATAGACGAAACCGTTTTCGTATAGCGTAGCAGCAAAGTTGAGGCATGATGCTAAAAGCACTATTCAGGCTTTATCTCTGCAATGCCTTGACATATTGACACCAAACTTTGTATGTGTCATTGTCACTTCACTCTGACCACATCACATCAGTTTTGTAACTGCGCCACAGATTGGTCGAAAGTGATAATCCATTAAATCATATTTCGAATGACTTTTTATATGATTTTTCAGCCATTTCGCCTAAAATCCTCTTTAAATGTATTTAATTGCTCATTGTTGCAGTTGGTCTGACACCTTCAGCCATGTTGGCATATCCTGTCGTCTGCTTGCGCTTGGCCCCGATAATTGCTGCTTGCAGCTATATTTAGGGGCCAAGCACCGAAGGTGCGGAGGCACCTATTGTATCTGTTCCCGTTCTTATTAGGGGCCAAGCACCGAAGGTGCGGAGGCACCTATTGTATCCGTTCGCGTTCTTATTAGGGGCCAAGCACCGAAGGTGCGGAGGCACCTATTGTATCCGTTCGCGTTCTTATTATTATTAGGGGCCAAGCACCGAAGGTGCGGAGGCACCTATTGTATCCGTTCGCGTTCTTATTATTATTCTTCTTCTTCTTCTTCCGCTCTTGGAGTCTATGGCAGCCCATAGAACCGATTGCGGGAAAGTTGTTTTGGTTTGACATTCTGATAGAGGACAGTCCCAACATTAAGTACACCAATTTTGGTGTGTCTAAGTCATTCCCTCTAGCGCCACCACCTGTCCAAAGTTTCACTTTTACTTTGCTAATAACTTTTGAACCGTAAGGCCAATCAGCGAAATCCTTTTTTCCTCTGATTCCTGAGCTCATGCCGATTCGATTGCACCCTATATCGTCATTTTCCGTCATAAAAACATGGCCGCCATTTTGAATTTTCCTAAAAAGGTACTTTTTCGAACTCGTCCTAGACGGTTTGTCCGATTTGCACGAAAATTGAATCGGATCATCTTCAGGCAGTGGTGACAAAAAGTTATTAAAATCTTGTTGATTCGTCAAACCGTTTTCGATAAACGCATGAATACATTTTACGTAGCGCTAGCAAAAACAGTCGTAAGGCTGTATCTCCGCAACGGTTTATCGTATTCAGACCAAACTTGGTACATGTACTCACAAGCATGACCTGAGGCTACATGCTGCGTTTCGGCGCAGCGCCACCTACTGGTCCGGAGATATGAAAAATGGCTATTTTTGCTTATAACTTCTGAACAGTTTGTCCAAAAATCATAAAATTGGTCTCGTTAGATTCAGGGCAACATGCCGAGTCGACTGATATCCAATTTTACCATATCGGCTATTTTGACTGTCGGCCATTTTGAATTATGTGCTAAAATGCTGTATTTTATGAACGCATTAACGAATTGTTACGAAACTTGGTGTGGGTCATCAGCACGATGCCCTGAAGGAGCCTGAGAAGTTTCGAAACAGCGCCACCTAGTGGTGAATTTGTTTTTTCAAATGCTTATAACTTTGGGTGTGGTTGACTTATTTTCAGGAGACTCATCTCTTTAGACTCCTGAATCCTTGCCGAGTCCAACAATACCAAACATGCTAGGTTTCGCCTTACGGTTTGTGTAGCGTTGTGATTTAGCACTTAAAAAACATTAGGCGATATCTTCGAAACCGTTTGTCCGATCGAGACGAAACCACCGTCAGAAGTTTGGAATCATAGCTTGTTAACTAAACGTCAAAGCCCAAATGCGAAAATATGGATGTCTAGAGGTAGTAAATTCCAATTAAAGTCATGTGTCAGTCATTTTTTACGTGTTTTTTCATATAAATGTCTATAACTCCGAAGATAATTGAGATATTTTCACCAAAATCGACACACATATGTATGGGCTCACTCTGAGGACACATAAAAAAAATGGTTGGACTGAGCCTCTTGGTGGCGCTATAATAGAACAAAACATGAAATTCCCATTGACTTCAATACAGTTTTGTGAAATAAAATGCTATACTAAACAAATGCATTGGTGTAATATTACAAAACTCAGAATGTGCCATCTGCACCATCCCCTGAAGGTACCCAACATATTTAGAAACAGCGCCACCTAGTGGTCAAAAGTTATAACAAAATTTCCAAAATTGCTAATAACTTTTGAATAAATTGGCCTATTGTAATGCAACTCATCTTAGTAGATTCCTTGGGTCAAGCTGAGAACATAGATACCAAGTTTACCTTATTTGGCCTAACTTCCTGTCCGCCATCTTGATTTTCATTCAAAACCTACTTTTTCGAACTCCTCCTAGACCGTTTGTCCGATTTTCACCAAAATCGAATCGTATCATCTCCAGACCGTGCCGACTAAAAGTTATGGATTTCGTGTCGATTGACAAAACCGTTTTCGTATAGCGCAGCAGCAAAGTTGAGGCATGATGCTAATAGCACTATTCAGGCTTTATCTCTGCAATTCCTTGACATATTGACACCAAACTTTGTGTGTGTCATTGTCACTTCACTCTGACCACATCACATCAGTTTTGTAACTGCGCCACCTATTGGTCAAAAGTGATAATCCATTAAATCATATTTTTATTTACTGTTTCTCTGATTTTTCAGGCATTTTGCCTATAATCCTTTTTAAATGTCTTTAATTGCTCATTGTCGCAGTTGGTCTGACACTTTCAGCAATGTTGGCATGTCTTGTCATCTGATTGTGCTTGGCCCCGGTAATGGCTGCTTGCAGCTATATTTATTCTTCTTCTTCTTCCGCTCTTGGAGTCTATGGCAGCCCATAGAACCGATTGCGGGAAAGTTGTTTTGGTTTGACATTCTGATAGAGGACAGTCCCAACATTAAGTACACCAATTTTGGTGTGTCTAAGTCATTCCCTCTAGCGCCACCACCTGTCCAAAGTTTCACTTTTACTTTGCTAATAACTTTTGAACCGTAAGGCCAATCAGCGAAATCCTTTTTTCCTCTGATTCCTGAGCTCATGCCGATTCGATTGCACCCTATATCGTCATTTTCCGTCATAAAAACATGGCCGCCATTTTGAATTTTCCTAAAAAGGTACTTTTTCGAACTCGTCCTAGACGGTTTGTCCGATTTGCACGAAAATTGAATCGGATCATCTTCAGGCAGTGGTGACAAAAAGTTATTAAAATCTTGTTGATTCGTCAAACCGTTTTTGATAAACGCTCGAACAAATTTTACGTAGCGCTTGCAAAAACAGTCGTAAGGCTGTATCTCCGCAGCGGTTTATCGTATTCAGACCAAACTTGGTACATGTACTCACAAGCATGACCTGAGGCTACATGCTGCGTTTCGGCACAGCGCCACCTACAGGTCCGGAGATATGAAAAATGGCTATTTTTGCTTATAACTTCTGAACAGTTTGTCCAAAAATCATAAAATTGGTCTTGATAGATTCAGGGCGTCATGCCGAGTCGACTGATATCCAATTTTGCCATATCGGCCAATTTGACTGTCGGCCATTTTGAATTTTGTGCTAAAATGCTGTATTTTAACAACGCATGAACGGATTGTTACGAAACTTGGTATGGGTCATCAGCACGATGTCCTGAAGGAGTGTGAGAAGTTTCGAAACAGCGCCACCTAGTGGTGAATTTTTTTTTTCAAATGCTTATAACTTTGGGTGTGATCGACTTATTTTCACGAAACTCATCTCATTGGACTCCTGAATCGTTGCCGAGTCCAACGATACCAAACATGTTAGGTTTCGCCTAACGGTTTGTGTAGCATTGTGATTTACCGCTTAAAAAACATTAGGCTATATCTTCGAAACCGTTTGTCCGATTGAGACGAAACCACCGTCAGAAGTTTGGAATCATAGCTTGTTAACTATATGCTAATTCCCAAATGTGAAAATATTGATGTTTAGGGGTAGTAATATTCAATCAAAGTCATGTGTCAGTCATTTTTTACGTGTTTTTTCATATAAATGTCTATAACTCCGAAGCAAATTGAGATTTTTGCACCAAAATCGACACATATATGTATGGGCTCACTCTGATGACACATAAAAAAAATAGTGGGACTGAGCCTCTTGGTGGCGCTATAATAGAACAAAACATGAAATTCCCATTGATTTCAATAGAGTTTTGTGAAATAAAATGCTATACTAAACAAATGCATTGGTGTAATATTACGAAACTCAGAATGTGCCTTCAGCACCATCCCCTGAAGGTACTCAAAATATTTCGAAACAGCGCCACCTAGTGGTCAAAAGTTATAACAAAATTTCCAAAAAGGCTAATAACTTTTGAATAAATCTGTCTATTGAAATGCCACTGGTCTTAATAGATTCCTTGGGTCAAGCCGAGAACATAGATACCAAGTTTTCCTTATTTGGCCGAACTTCCTGTCCGCCATCTTGATGTTCAGTCAAAACCTACTTTTTCGAACTCCTCCTAGACCGTTTGTCCGATTTTCACCAAAATCGAATCGTATCATCTCCAGACCGTGCCGACTAAAAGTTATGGATTTCGTGTCGATAGACGAAACCGTTTTCGTATAGCGCAGCAGCAAAGTTGAGGCATGATGCTAATAGCACTATTCAGGCTTTATCTCTGCAATGCCTTGACATATTGACACCAAACTTTGTATGTGTCATTGTCACTTCACTCTGACCACATCACATCAGTTTTGTAACTGCGCCACCTATTGGTCGAAAGTGATAATCCATAAAATCATATTTTTAATTATTGTTTCTATGATTTTTCAGGCATTTTGCATAAAATCCTCTTTAAAGTCTATAATTGCTCATTGTTGCAGTTGGTCTGACACTTTCAGACATGTTGGCATGTCTTGTCGTCTTATTCTGCTTGGCCCCGGTAATTGCTGCTTGCAGCTATATTTATTATTCTTCTTCTTCTTCTTCCGCTCTGGGAGTCTATGGCAGCCCATAGAACCGCTTGCGGGAAAGTTATGAAATTTGGCACAATGATAGAGGACAGTCCAAAAAGTCACCATACCAAATTTGGTGTCCTAAAACCAATCCCTCTAGCGCCACCAACTGTCCAAAATTTCACTTTTATTTTGCTAATAACTTTTGAACCGCAAGGCCAATCAACAAAATTCTTTTTTCCTCTGATTCCTGAGCTCATGACGATTCGATTGCACCCTATGACGTCATTTTCCGTCATAAAAATATGGCCGCCATTTTGAATTTTTCGATAAACCTACTTTTTCGAACTCGTCCTAGACGGTTTGTCCGATTTGCACGAAAATTGAACCAGATCATCTTCAGGCAGTGCTGACCAAAAGTTATGGAATTCAAATTGATTCGTCAAACCGTTTTCGATAAACGCATGAATACATTTTACGTAGCGCTAGCAAAAACAGTCGTAAGGCTGTATCTCCGCAACGGTTTATCGTATTCAGACCAAACTTGGTACTTGTACTCACAAGCATGACCTGAGGCTACATGCTGCGTTTCGGCGCAGCGCCACCTACTGGTCCGGAGATATGAAAAATGGCTATTTTTGCTTATAACTTCTGAACAGTTTGTCCAAAAATCATAAAATTGGTCTCGTTAGATTCAGAGCGACATGCCGAGTCGACTGATATCCAATTTTACCATATCGGCTATTTTGACTGTCGGCCATTTTGAATTATGTGCTAAAATGCTGTATTTTATGAACGCATTAACGAATTGTTACGAAACTTGGTGTGGGTCATCAGCACGATGCCCTGAAGGAGCCTGAGAAGTTTCGAAACAGCGCCACCTAGTGGTGAATTTTTTTTTTCAAATGCTTATAACTTTGGGTGTGGTTGACTTATTTTCAGGAGACTCATCTCTTTAGACTCCTGAATCCTTGCCGAGTCCAACAATACCAAACATGCTAGGTTTTGCCTTACGGTTTGTGTAGCGTTGTGATTTAGCACTTAAAAAACATTAGGCGATATCTTCGAAACCGTTTGTCCGATCGAGACGAAACCACCGTCAGAAGTTTGGAATCATAGCTTGTTAACTAAACGTTAAAGCCCAAATGCGAAAATATTGATGTCTAGAGGTAGTAAATTCCAATTAAAGTCATGTGTCAGTCATTTTTTACGTGTTTTTTCATATAAATGTCTATAACTCCGAAGATAATTGAGATATTTTCACCAAAATCGACACACATATGTATGGGCTCACTCTGAGGACACATAAAAAAAATGGTTGGACTGAGCCTCTTGGTGGCGCTATAATAGAACAAAACATGAAATTCCCATTGACTTCAATACAGTTTTGTGAAATAAAATGCTATACTAAACAAATGCATTGGTGTAATATTACAAAACTCAGAATGTGCCATCTGCACCATCCCCTGAAGGTACCCAACATATTTAGAAACAGCGCCACCTAGTGGTCAAAAGTTATAACAAAATTTCCAAAATTGCTAATAACTTTTGAATAAATTGGCCTATTGTAATGCAACTCATCTTAGTAGATTCCTTGGGTCAAGCTGAGAACATAGATACCAAGTTTACCTTATTTGGCCTAACTTCCTGTCCGCCATCTTGATTTTCATTCAAAACCTACTTTTTCGAACTCCTCCTAGACCGTTTGTCCGATTTTCACCAAAATCGAATCGTATCATCTCCAGACCGTGCCGACTAAAAGTTATGGATTTCGTGTCGATTGACAAAACCGTTTTCGTATAGCGCAGCAGCAAAGTTGAGGCATGATGCTAATAGCACTATTCAGGCTTTATCTCTGCAATTCCTTGACATATTGACACCAAACTTTGTGTGTGTCATTGTCACTTCACTCTGACCACATCACATCAGTTTTGTAACTGCGCCACCTATTGGTCAAAAGTGATAATCCATTAAATCATATTTTTATTTACTGTTTCTCTGATTTTTCAGGCATTTTGCCTATAATCCTTTTTAAATGTCTTTAATTGCTCATTGTCGAAGTTGGTCTGACACTTTCAGCAATGTTGGCATGTCTTGTCATCTGATTGTGCTTGGCCCCGGTAATGGCTGCTTGCAGCTATATTTATTCTTCCGTTTCTTCCGACTGGGAGTCTATGGCAGCCCATAGAACCGATTGCGGGAAAGTTGTTTTGGTTTGACATTCTGATAGAGGACAGTCCCAACATTAAATACACCAATTTTGGTGTTTCTAAGTCATTCCCTCTAGCGCCACCACCTGTCCAAAGTTTCACTATTATTTTTTTAATAACTTTTGAACCGTAAGGCCAATCAGCAAAATTCTTTTTTCCTCTGATTCCTGAGCTCAAGCCGATTCGATTGCATCCTATGACGTCATTTTCCGTCATTAAAATATGGCCGCCATTTTGAATTTATCTAAAACGCTACTTTTTCGAACTCGTCCTAGACGGTTTGTCTGATTTGCACGAAAATTGAACCAGATCATCTTCAGGCAGTGCTGACCAAAAGTTATGGAATTCAAATTGATTCGTCAAACCGTTTTCGATAAACGTTCGAACAAATTTTACGTAGCGCCTGCAAAAACATTCGTAAGGCTGTATCTCCGCAACGGTTTGTTGTATTCAGACCAAACTTGGTACATGTCATCACAAGCATGACCTGAGGCTACGTGCTGCGTTTCTGCGCAGCGCCACCTACTGGCCCGGAGATATGAAAAATGGATATTTTTGCTTATAACTTCTGAACAGTTTGTCCAAAAATTATAACATTAGTCTCGTTAGATTCAGGGCAACATGCCGAGTCGACTGATATCCAATTTTACCATATCGGCCATTTTGACTGTCGGCCATTTTGAATTTTGTGCTAAAATGCTGTATTTTAAGAACGCATGAACGGATTGTTACGAAACTTGGTATGGGTCATCAGCACGATGTCCTGAACGAGCGTGAGAAGTTTCGAAACAGCGCCACCTAGTGGTGAATTTTTTTTTTCAAATGCTTATAACTTTGGGTGCGGTCGACTTATTTTCATGAGACTCATCTAATTAGACTCCTGAAACCTTGCCGAGTCCTACGATACCAAACATGCTAGGTTTCGCCTTACAGTTTGTGTAGCGTTGTGATTTAGCGCTTAAAAAAAATTTGGCTATATCTTCGAAACCGTTTGTCCGATCGAGACGAAACCACCGTCAGAAGTTTGAAAACATAGGTCGATAGCTATACGCCAATGCCCAAATGCCAAAATATTGATGTTTAGGGGTAGTAAATTCCAATCAAAGTCATGTGTCAGTCATTTTTTACGTGTTTTTTCATATAAATGTCTATAACTCCGAAGCGAATTGAGATATTTTCACCAAAATCGACACACATATGTATGGGCTCACTCTGAGGACACATAAAAAAAATGGTTGGACTGAGCTTCTTGGTGGCGCTATAATAGAACAAAACATGAAATTCCCATTGACTTCAATACAGTTTTGTGAAATAAAATGCTATACTAAACAAATGCATTGGTGTAATATTACAAAACTCAGAATGTGCCATCTGCACCATCCCCTGAAGGTACCCAACATATTTAGAAACAGTGCCACCTAGTGGTCAAAAGTTATAACAAAATTTCCAAAACTGCTAATAACTTTTGAATAAATTGGCCTATTGTAATGCAACTCATCTTAGTAGATTCCTTGGGTCAAGCTGAGAACATAGATACCAAGTTTACCTTATTTGGCCTAACTTCCTTTCCGCCATCTTGATTTTCATTCAAAACCTACTTTTTCGAACTCCTCCTAGACCGTTTGTCCGATTTTCACCAAAATCGAATCGTATCATCTCCAGACCGTGCCGACTAAAAGTTATGGATTTCGTGTCGATTGACGAAACCGTTTTCGTATACCGCAGCAGCAAATTTAAGGCATGATGCCAAAAGGACTATTCAGGCTTTATCTCTGCAATGCCTTGACATATTGACACCAAACTTTGTATGTGTCATTGTCACTTCACTCTGAACACATCACATCAGTTTTGTAACTGCGCCACCTATTGGTCGAAAGTGATAAGCCATTAAATCATATTTTTCATTACTGTTTCTATGATTTTTCAGGCATTTTGCCTAAAATCCTTTTTAAATGTCTTTAATTGCTCATTGTTGCAATTGGTCTGACACTTTCAGACATGTTGGCATGTCTTGTCGTCTTATTCTGCTTGGCCCCGGTAATGGCTGCTTGCAGCTATATTTATTATTAGGGGCCAAGCACCGAAGGTGCGTAGGCACCTATTGTATCTGTTCCCGTTCCTATTATTAGGGGCCAAGCACCGAAGGTGCGTAGGCACCTATTGTATCTGTTCCCGTTCTTATTAGGGGCCAAGCACCGAAGGTGCGGAGGCACCTATTGTATCTGTTCCCGTTCTTATTATTATTATTCTTCCTTCTTCCGACTGGGAGTCTATGGCAGCCCATAGAACCGAATGCGGGAAAGTTGTTTTGGTTTGACATTCTGATAGAGGACAGTCCCAACATTAAATACACCAATTTTGGTGTGTCTAAGTCATTCCCTCTAGCGCCACCACCTGTCCAAAGTTTCACTTTTATTTTGCTAATAACTTTTGAACCGTAAGGCCAATCAACAAAATTCTTTTTCTCTCTGATTCCTGAGCTCATGCCGATTCGATTGCACCCTATGACGTCATTTCCGTCATAACAATATGGCCGCCATTTTGAATTTATCTAAAAAGCTACTTTTTCGAACTCGTCCTAGACGGTTTGTCCGATTTGCACGAAAATTAAACCAGATCATCTACAGACCATGCTGACAAAAAGTTATGGAATTCAAGTTGATTCGCTTAACAGTTTTCGATAAACCCACGAATAAATTTTACGTAGCGCTTGCGAAAACAGATGTAAAGCCGTATCTCCGCAACGCTTTATCAGATTCAGACCAAAGTTGGTACATGTCATCACAAGCATGACCTGAGGCTACATGCTGTGTTTCGGCGCAGCGCCACCTACTGGTCCGGAGATATGAAAAATGGCTATTTTTGCTTATAACTTCTGAACAATTTGTCCAAAAATCATAAAATTGGTCTCGTTAGATTCAGGGTAACATGCCGAGTCCACTGATATCCAATATTACCATATCGGCCATTTTGGCTGTCGGCCATTTTGAATTTTGTGCTAAAATGCTGTATTTTAAGAACACATGAACGGATTGTTACGGAACTTGGTATGGGTCATCAGCCCGATGTCCTGAAGGAGCGTGAGAAGTTTCGAAACAGCGCCACCTAGTGGTGAATTTTTTTTTTCAAATGCTTATAACTTTGGGTGTGGTCAACTTATTTTCACGAAACTCATCTTTTTAGACTCCTGAATCATTGCCGAGTCCTATGATACCAAACATGCTAGGTTTCGCCTTACGGTTTGTGTAGCGTTGTGATTTAGCGCTTAAAAAACATTTGGCTATATCTTCGAAACCGCTAGTCCGATCGAGACGAAACCACCGTCAGAAGTTTGGAAACATAGGTCGATAGCTATACGCCAATGCCCAAATGCGAAAATATTGATGTTTAGGGGTAGTAAATTCCAAACAAAGTCATGTGTCAGTCATTTTTTACGTGTTTTTTCATATAAATGCCTATAACTCTGAAGCGAATTGAGATATTTTCACCAAAACTGACACACATATGTATGGGCTCACTCTGAGGACACGTAAAAAAAATTGTGGGACTGAGCCTCTTGGTGGCGCTATAATAGAACAAAACATGAAATTCCCATTGACTTCAATACAGTTTTGTGAAATAAAATGCTATTTTCATTCAAAACCTACTTTTTCGAACTCGTCCCACACCGTTTGTCCAATTTTCACCAAAATCGAATCGTATCATCTCCAGACTGTGCCAACTAAAAGTTATGGATTTCGTGTCGATTGACGAAACCGTTTTCGTATAGCGCAGCAGCAAATTTGAGGCATGATGATAAAAGCACTATTCAGGCTTTATCTCTGCAATGCCTTGACATATTGACACCAAACTTTGTATGTGTCATTGTCTCCTCACTCTGACCACATCACATCAGTTTTGTAACTGTGCCACCTATTTGTCGAAAGTGATAATCAATTAAATCATATTTTTAATTACTGTTTCTATGATTTTTCAGCCATTTCGTCTAAAATCCTTTTTAAATGTCTTTAATTGCTCATTGTTGCAGTTGGTCTGACACTTTCAGACATGTTGGCATGTCTTGTCGTCTTATTCTGCTTGGCCCCGGTAATTGCTGCTTGCAGCTATATTTATTATTATTCTTCTTCCGCCATGGGAGTCTATGGCAGCCCATAGAACCGCTTGCGGGAAAGTTATGAAATTTGGCACAATGATAGAGGACAGGCCAAAAAGTCACCATACCAAATTTGGTGTCATAAAACCAATCCCTCTAGCGCCACCAACTGTCCAAAGTTTCACTTTTATTATGCTAATAACTTTTGAACCGTAAGGCCAATCAGCGAAATCCTTTTTTCCTCTGATTCCTGAGCTCATGACGATTCGATTGCACCCTATCACGTCATTTTCCGTCATTAAAATATGGCCGCCATTTTGAATTTTTCTAAAAACCTACTTTTTCGAACTCGTCCTAGACGGTTTGTCCGATTTGTACGAAAATTGAACCAGATCATCTTCAGGCAGTGCTGACCAAAAGTTATGGAATTCAAATTGATTCGTCAAACCGTTTTCGATAAACGCTCGAACAAATTTTACGTAGCGCCTGCAAAAACAGTCGTAGGGCTGTATCTCCGCAACGGTTTATCGTATTCAGACCAAACTTGGTACATGTCATCACAAGCATGACCCGAGGCTACATGCTGTGTTTCGGCGCAGCGCCACCTACTGGTCCGGAGATATGAAAAATGGCTATTTTTGCTTATAACTTCTGAACAGTTTGTCCAAAAATCATAAAATTGGTCTCGTTAGATTCAGGGCGACATGCCGAGTCGACTGATATCCAATTTTACCATATCGGCCATTTTGACTGTCGGCCATTTTGAATTATGTGCTAAAATGCTGTATTTTATGAACGCATGAACGGATTGTTACGAAACTTGGTGTGGGTCATCAGCACGATGCCCTGAAGGAGCCTGAGAAGTTTCGAAACAGCGCCACCTAGTGGTGAATTTTTTTTTTCAAATGCTTATAACTTTAGGTGTGGTTGACTTATTTTCAGGAGACTCATCTCTTTAGACTCCTGAATCCTTGCCGAGTCCAACAATACCAAACATGCTAGGTTTCGCCTTACGGTTTGTGTAGCGTTGTGATTTAGCACTTAAAAAACATTAGGCGATATCTTCGAAACCGTTTGTCCGATCGAGACGAAACCACCGTCAGAAGTTTGGAATCATAGCTTGTTAACCAAACGTCAAAGCCCAAATGCGAAAATATTGATGTCTAGAGGTAGTAAATTCCAATTAAAGTCATGTGTCAGTCATTTTTTACGTGTTTTTTCATATAAATGTCTATAACTCCGAAGATAATTGAGATATTTTCACCAAAATCGACACACATATGTATGGGCTCACTCTGAGGACACATAAAAAAAATGGTTGGACTGAGCCTCTTGGTGGCGCTATAATAGAACAAAACATGAAATTCCCATTGACTTCAATACAGTTTTGTGAAATAAAATGCTATACTAAACAAATGCATTGGTGTAATATTATAAAACTCAGAATGTGCCATCTGCACCATCCCCTTAAGGTACCCAACATATTTAGAAACAGCGCCACCTAGTGGTCAAAAGTTATAACAAAATTTCCAAAATTGCTAATAACTTTTGAATAAATTGGCCTATTGTAATGCAACTCATCTTAGTAGATTCCTTGGGTCAAGCTGAGAACATAGATACCAAGTTTACCTTATTTGGCCTAACTTCCTATCCGCCATCTTGATTTTCATTCAAAACCTACTTTTTCAAACTCCTCCTAGACCGTTTGTCCGATTTTCACCAAAATCGAATCGTATCATCTCCAGACCGTGCCGACTAAAAGTTATGGATTTCGTGTCGATTGACGAAACCGTTTTCGTATAGCGCAGCAGCAAAGTTGAGGCATGATGCTAATAGCACTATTCAGGCTTTATCTCTGCAATTCCTTGACATATTGACACCAAACTTTGTGTGTGTCATTGTCACTTCACTCTGACCACATCACATCAGTTTTGTAACTGCGCCACCTATTGGTCAAAAGTGATAATCCATTAAATCATATTTTTATTTACTGTTTCTCTGTTTTTTCAGGCATTTTACCTATAATCCTTTTTAAATGTCTTTAATTGCTCATTGTCGTAGTTGGTCTGACACTTTCAGCAATGTTGGCATGTCTTGTCATCTGATTGTGCTTGGCCCCGGTAATGGCTGCTTGCAGCTATATTTATTATTATTCTTCATTTTTCCGACTGGGAGTCTATGGCAGCCCATAGAACCGCTTGCGGGAAAGTTATGAAATTTGGCACAATGATAGAGGAGGGTCTGACCTATCAGCATAGCAAATTTGGAGTCTCCAAGTCATTACCTCTAGCGCCACCAACTGTCCAAAGTTGCACTCATGTTTATGCTAATAACTTTTGAACCACATGGGCTAGAAACAAAATTATTTTTTTCTCTGATTCCCTAGCTCAAGCCGATTCGATTGCACCCTATGACGTCATTTTCCGTCATGAAAATTTTTCCGCCATTTTGAATTTTCCGAAAAACCTACTTTTTCGAACTCCTCCTAGGCCGTTACTCCGATTTTCACGAAATTTGAACCAGATCATCTCCAGACCATGCCGACAAAAAGTTATGGAATTCAAGTTGATTCTCTTAACCGTTTTCGATAAACCCACGAAGAAATTTTACGTAGAGCTTGCGAAAACAGACATAAGGCTGTATCTCCGCAACGCTTTATCAGATTCAGACCAATCTTGGTACATGTCATCACAAGCATGACCTGAGGCTACATGCTGCGTTTCGGCGCAGCGCCACCTACTGGTCCAGAGATATGACAAATGGATGTTTTTGCTTATAACTTCTGAATGGTTTGTCCAAAAATCATAAAATCAGTCTCGTTAGATTCAGGGCAACATGCCGAGTCGACTGATATCCAATTTTCCCAGATCAGCCATTTTGGCTGTCGGCCATTTTGAATTATGTGCTAAAATGCTGTATTTTATGAACGCGTGAACGTATCGTTACAAAACTCGGAATGGATCATCAGCACGATGCCCTGAAGGAGCCTGAGAAGTTTCGAAACAGTGCCACCTAGTGGTGAATTTTTTTCCCCAAATGCTTCCAAATGCTTATAACTTTGGGTGTGGTCGACTTATTTTCACGAGACTCATCTCATTAGAGTCCTGAATCGTTGCCAAGTCCCACGATACCAAACATGCTAGGTTTCGCCTTACGGTTTGTGTAGCGTTGTGATTTAGCGCTTAAAAAACATTTGGCTATATCTTCGAAACCGCTAGTCCGATCGAGACGAAACCACCGTCAGAAGTTTGGAAACATAGGTCGATAGCTATACGCCAATGCCCAAATGCGAAAATATTGATAGTAAAGGGTAGTAAAATCCAATCAAAGTCATGTGTCAGTCATTTTTTACGTGTTTTTTCATATAAATGTCTATAACTCTGAAGCGAATTGAGATATCTTCACCAAAATCGACACACATATGTATGGGCTCACTCTGAGGAAATGTAAAAAAAATGGTGGAACTCAGCCTCTTGGTGGCGCTATAATAGAACAAAACATGAAATCCCCATTGACTTCAATACAGTTTTGTGAAATAAAATGCTATACTAAACGAATGCATTAGTTTAATATTTCGAAACTCAAAATATGCCATCAGCACCATCCCCTGAAGGTACCCAAAATATTTTGAGACAGTGCCACCTAGTGGTCAAAAGTTGTAACAAAATTTACAAAACTGCTAATAACTTTTGAATAAATTGGCCTATTGTAATGCAACTGGTCTTAATAGATTCCTTGGGTCAAGCCGAGAACATAGATACCAAGGTTTCCTTATTTGGCCTAGCTTCCTGTCCGCCATCTTGATTTTCAGTCAAAACCTACTTTTTCGAACTCCTCCTAGACCGTTTGTCCGATTTTCACCAAAATCGAATCGTATCATCTCCAGAGTGTGCTGACTAAAAGTTATGGATTTCGTGTCTATAGACGAAACCGTTTTCGTATAGCGTAGCAGCAAATTTGAAGCATGATGCTAAAAGCACTATTCAGGCTTTATCTCTGCAATGGCTTGACATATTGACACCAAACTTTGTATGTGTCATTGTCACTTCACTCTGACCACATCACATCAGTTTTGTAACTGCGCCACCTATTGGTCAAAAGTGATAATCCATTAAATCATATTTTGAATGACTTTTTATATGATTTTTCAGCCATTTCGCCTAAAATCCTCTTTAAATGTATTTAATTGCTCATTGTTGCAGTTGGTCTGACACCTTCAGCCATGTTGGCATATCCTGTCATCTGCTTGCGCTTGGCCCCGATAATTGCTGCTTGCAGCTATATTTATTATTATTCTTCCTTCTTCCGACTGGGAGTCTATGGCAGCCCATAGAACCGATTGCGGGAAAGTTGTTTTGATTTGACATTCTGATAGAGGACAGTCCCAACATTAAATACACCAATTTTGGTGTTTCTAAGTCATTCCCTCTAGCGCCACCACCTGTCTAAAATTTCACTTTTATTTTGCTAATAACTTTTGAACCGTAATGCCAATAAACAAAATTCTTTTTTCATCTGATTCCTGAGCTCATGCCGGTTCGATTGCACCCTATGACGTCATTTTCCGTCATAAAAATATGGCCGCCATCTTGAATTTTCAAAAAAAGCTACTTTTACGAACTCGTCCTAGACGGTTTGTCCGATTTGCATGAAAATTGAACCAGATCATCTTCAGGTAGTGCTGACAAAAAGTTATGGAATTCAAATTGATTTGTCAAACCGTTTTCGATAAACGCACGAATACATTTTACGTAGCGCTAGCAAAAACAGTCGTAAGGCCGTATCTCTGCAACGGTTTATCGTATTCAGACCAAACTTGGTACTTGTACTCACAAGCATGACCTGAGGCTACATGCTGTGTTTCGGCGCAGCGCCACCTACTGGTCCGGAGATATGAAAATTGACTATTTTTGCTTATAACTTCTGAACAGTTTGTCCAAAAATCATAAAATTGGTCTCGTTAGATTCAGAGCAACATGCTGAGTCGACTGATATCCAGTTTTACCATATCGGTCATTTTGGCTGTCAGCCATTTAGAATTTTGTGCTAAAATGTTGTATTTTAAGAACGCATGAACGGATTGTTACGAAACGTGGTATGGGTCATCAGGACAATGCCCTGAATGAGCCTGAGAAGTTTCGAAATAGCGCCACCTAGTGGTGAATTTTTTTTTCCAAATGCTTATAACTTTGGGTGTGGTCGACTTATTGTCACGAAACTAATCTTTTTAGACTCCTGAATCGTTACCGAGTCCTACGATACCAAACATGCTAGGTTTCGCCTTACGGTTTGTGTAGCGTTGTGATTTAGCGCTTAAAAAACATTTGGCTATATCTTTGAAACCGCTAGTCCGATCGAGACGAAACCACCGTCAGAAGTTTGGAAACATAGGTCGATAGCTAAATGCCAATGCCCAAATGCGAAAATATTGATGTTTAGGGGTAGTAATATTCAATCAAAGTCATGTGTCAGTCATTTTTTACGTGTTTTTTCATATAAATGTCTATAACTCCGAAGCGAATTGAAATATTTTCACCAAAATCGACACACATATGTATGGGCTCACTCTGAGGACACATAAAAAAAATGGTGCGACTGAGCCTCTTGGTGGCGCTATAATAGAACAAAACATGAAATTCCCATTGACTTCAATACAGTTTTGTGAAATAAAATGCTATTTTCATTCAAAACCTACTTTTTCGAACTCCTCCCACACCGTTTGTCCGATTTTCACCAAAATCGAATCGTATCATCTCCAGACTGTGCCAACTAAAAGTTATGGATTTCGTGTCGATTGACGAAACCGTTTTCGTATAGCGCAGCAGCAAATTTGAGGCATGATGATAAAAGCACTATTCAGGCTTTATCTCTGCAATGCCTTGACATATTGACACCAAACTTTGTATGTGTCATTGTCTCCTCACTCTGACCACATCACATCAGTTTTGTAACTGTGCCACCTATTTGTCGAAAGTGATAATCAATTAAATCATATTTTTAATTACTGTTTCTATGATTTTTCAGCCATTTCGTCTAAAATCCTCTTTAAATGTCTTTAATTGCTCATTGTTGCAGTTGGTCTGACACTTTCAGACATGTTGGCATGTCTTGTCGTCTTATTCTGCTTGGCCCCGGTAATTGCTGCTTGCAGCTATATTTATTATTATTCTTCCGTTTCTTCCGACTGGGAGTCTATGGCAGCCCATAGAACCGATTGCGGGAAAGTTGTTTTGGTTTGACATTCTGATAGAGGACAGTCCCAACATTAAATACACCAATTTTGATGTTTCTAAGTCATTCCCTCTAGCGCCACCACCTGTCCAAAGTTTCACTTTTATTTTGCTAATAACTTTTGAACCGTAAGGCCAATCAACAAAATTCTTTTTTCCTCTGATTCCTGAGCTCATGCTGATTCGATTGCACCCTATGAAGTCATTTTCCGGCATATAAATATGGCCGCCATTTGGAATGTACTGAAAAAGCTACTTTTTCGAACTCGTCCTAGACGGTTTGTTCGATTTGCACGAAAATTGAACCAGATCATCTTCAGGTAGTGCTGACAAAAAGTTATGGAATTCAAATTGATTCGTCAAACCGTTTTCGATAAACGCACGAATACATTTTACGTAGCGCTAGCAAAAACAGTCGTAAGGCTGTATCTCCGCAACGGTTTATCGTATTCAGACCAAACTTGGTACTTGTACTCACAAGCATGACCTGAGGCTACATGCTGTGTTTCGGCGCAGCGCCACCTACTGGTCCGGAGATATGAAAAATGGCTATTTTTGCTTATAACTTCTGAACAGTTTGTCCAAAAATCATAAAATTGGTCTCGTTAGATTCAGGGCAACATGCCGAGTCGACTGATATCCAATTTGACCATATCGGTCATTTTGGCTGTCGGCCATTTTGAATTTTGTGCTAAAATTCAGTATTTTATGAACGCATGAACGGATTGTTACGAAACGTGGTATGGGTCATCAGCACAATGCCCTGAATGAGCCTGAGAAGTTTCGAAACAGCGCCACCTAGTGATGAATTTTTTTTTTCAAATGCTTATAACTTTGGGTGTGGTCGACTTATTTTCACGAAACTCATCTTTTTAGACTCCTGAATCGTTGCCGAGTCCTACGATACCAAACATGCTAGGTTTCGCCTTACGGTTTGTGTAGCGTTGTGATTTAGCGCTTAAAAACATTTGGCTATATCTTTGAAACCGCTAGTCCGATCGAGACGAAACCACCGTCAGAAGTTTGGAAACATAGGTCGATAGCTATATGCCAATGCCCAAATGCGAAAATATTGATGTTTAGGGGTACTAATTTCCAATCAAAGTCATGTGTCAGTCATTTTTTTCATGTTTTTTCATATAAATGTCTATAACTCCGAAGCGAATTGAGATATTTTCACCAAAATTGACACACATATGTATGGGTTCACTCTGAGGACACATAAAAAAAATTGTGGGACTGAGCCTCTTGGTGGCGCTATAATTGAACAAAATATGAAATTCCCATTGACTTCAATACAGTTTTGTGAAATAAAATGCTATACTAAACAAATGCATTGGTGTAATATTACGAAACTCAGATTGTGTCATCAGCACCATCCCCTGAAGGCAACCAAAATATTTCAAGACAGCGCCACCTAGTGGTCAAAAGTTATAACAAAATTTCCAAAAAGGCTAATAACTTTTGAATAAATCTGGCTATTGAAATGCCACGGGTCTTAATAGATTCCTTGGGTCAAGCCGAGAACATAGATACCAAGTTTTCCTTATTTGGCCAAACTTCCTGTCCGCCATCTTGATTTTCATTCAAAACCTACTTTTTCGAACTCCTCCTAGACCGTTTGTCCGATTTTCACCAAAATCGAATCGTATCATCTCCAGACTGTGCCGACAAAAAGTTATGGATTTCGTGTCGATTGATGAAACCGTTTTCGTATAGCACAGCAGCAAAGTTGAGGCATGATGCCAAAATGACTATTCAGGCTTTATATCTGCAATGCCTCGACATATTGACACAAAACTTTGTATGTGTCACTGTCTCCTTACTCTGACCACACCACATCAATTTCTTACAGCGCCACCTTTTGGTCAAAAGTGACAATCCATTAAATCATATTTTGAATCACTTTTTACATGATTTTTCAGCCATTTCGCCTAAAATCCTCTTTAAATGTCTTTAATTGCTCATTGTTGCAGTTGGTCTGACACATTCAGACATGTTGGCATGTCTTGTCGTCTTATTCTGCTTGGCCCCGGTAATTGCTGCTTGCAGCTATATTTATTATTATTCTTCCGTTTCTTCCGACTGGGAGTCTATGGCAGCCCATAGAACCGATTGCGGGAAAGTTGTTTTGGTTTGACATTCTGATAGAGGACAGTCCCAACATTAAATACACCAATTTTGATGTTTCTAAGTCATTCCCTCTAGCGCCACCACCTGTCCAAAGTTTCACTTTTATTTTGCTAATAACTTTTGAACCGTAAGGCCAATCAACAAAATTCTTTTTTCCTCTGATTCCTGAGCTCATGCTGATTCGATTGCACCCTATGAAGTCATTTTCCGGCATATAAATATGGCCGCCATTTGGAATGTACTGAAAAAGCTACTTTTTCGAACTCGTCCTAGACGGTTTGTTCGATTTGCACGAAAATTGAACCAGATCATCTTCAGGTAGTGCTGACAAAAAGTTATGGAATTCAAATTGATTCGTCAAACCGATTTCGATAAACGCACGAATACATTTTACGTAGCGCTAGCAAAAACAGTCGTAAGGCTGTATCTCCGCAACGGTTTATCGTATTCAGACCAAACTTGGTACTTTTACTCACAAGCATGACCTGAGGCTACATGCTGTGTTTCGGCGCAGCGCCACCTACTGGTCCGGAGATATGAAAAATGGCTATTTTTGCTTATAACTTCTGAACAGTTTGTCCAAAAATCATAAAATTGGTCTCGTTAGATTCAGGGCAACATGCCGAGTCGACTGATATCCAATTTGACCATATCGGTCATTTTGGCTGTCGGCCATTTTGAATTTTGTGCTAAAATTCTGTATTTTATGAACGCATGAACGGATTGTTACGAAACGTGGTATGGGTCATCAGCACAATGCCCTGAATGAGCCTGAGAAGTTTCGAAACAGCGCCACCTAGTGATGAATTTTTTTTTTCAAATGCTTATAACTTTGGGTGTGGTCGACTTATTTTCACGAAACTCATCTTTTTAGACTCCTGAATCGTTGCCGAGTCCTACGATACCAAACATGCTAGGTTTCGCCTTACGGTTTGTGTAGCGTTGTGATTTAGCGCTTAAAAAACATTTGGCTATATCTTTGAAACCGCTAGTCCGATCGAGACGAAACCACCGTCAGAAGTTTGGAAACATAGGTCGATAGCTATACGACAATGCCCAAATGCGAAAATATTGATGTTTAGGGGTACTAATTTCCAATCAAAGTCATGTGTCAGTCATTTTTTTCGTGTTTTTTCATATAAATGTCTATAACTCTAAAGCAAATTGAGATATTTTCACCAAAACTGACACACATATGTATGGGCTCACTCTGAGGACACGTAAAAAAAATTGTGGGACTGAGCCTCTTGGTGGCGCTATAATAGAACAAAACATGAAATTCCCATTGACTTCAATACAGTTTCGTGAGATAAAATGCTATTTTCATTCAAAATCTACTTTTTCGAACTCCTCCCACACCGTTTGTCCGATTTTCACCAAAATCGAATCGTATCATCTCCAGACTGTGCCGACTAAAAGTTATGGATTTCGTGTCAATTGATGAAACCGTTTTCGTATAGCGCAGCAGCAAAGTTGAGGCATGATGCTAAAAGCATTATTCAGGCTTTATCTCTGCAATACCTTGACATATTGACACCAAACTTTGTATGTGTCATTGTCACTTCACTCTGACCACATCACATCAGTTTTGTAACTGCGCCACCTATTGGTCAAAAGTGATAATCCATTAAATCATATTTTTATTTACTGTTTCTATGATTTTTCAGGCATTTTGCCTAAAATCCTCTTTAATGTCTTTAATTGCTCATTGTCGCAGTTGGTCTGACACTTTAAGCAATGTTGGCATGTCTTGTCATCTGATTGTGCTTGGCCCCGGTAATGGCTGCTTGCAGCTATATTTAGGGGCCAAGCACCGAAGGTGCGGAGGCACCTATTGTTTTCGTTCCCGTTCTTATTATTATTATTCTTCCTTCTTCCGACTGGGAGTCTATGGCAGCCCATAGAACCGATTGCGGGAAAGTTGTTTTGGTTTGACATTCTGATAGAGGACAGTCCCAACATTAAATACACCAATTTTTGTGTTTCTAAGTCATTCCCTCTAGCGCCACCACCTGTCCAAAATTTCACTTTTATTTTGCTAATAACTTTTGAACCGTAAGGCCAATCAACAAAATTCTTTTTTCCTCTTATTTCTGAGCTCATGCCGATTCGTTTGCACCCTATGACGTCATTTTCCGTCATATAAATATGGCCGCCATTTTGAATTTTCTGAAAAAGCTACTTTTTCGAACTCGTCCTAGACGGTTTGTCCGATTTGCACGAAAATTGAACCAGATCATCTTCAGGCAGTGCTGACCAAAAGTTATGGAATTCAAATTGATTCGTCAAACCGTTTTCGATAAACGCACGAATACATTTTACGTAGCGCTAGCAAAAACAGTCGTAAGGCTGTATCTCCGCAACGGTTTATCGTATTCAGACCAAACCTGGTACATGTACTCACAAGCATGACCTGAGGCTACATGCTGCGTTTCGGCGCAGCGCCACCTACTGGTCTGGAGATATGAAAAATGGCTATTTTTGCTTATAACTTCTGAACAGCTTGTCCAAAAATCATAAAATTGGTCTTGATAGATTCAGGGCGACATGCCGAGTCGACTGATATCCAATTTTGCCATATCGGCCATTTTGACTGTCGGCCATTTTGAATTTTGTGCTAAAATGCTGTATTTTAACAACGCATGAACGGATTGTTACGAAACTTGGTATGGGTCATCAACACGATGTCCTGAAGGAGTGTGAGAAGTTTCGAAACAGCGCCACCTAGTGGTGAATTTTTTTTTTCAAATGCTTATAACTTTGGGAGTGATCGACTTATTTTCACGAAACTCATCTCATTAGACTCCTGAATCGTTGCCGAGTCCAACGATACCAAACATTCTAGGTTTCGCCTTACGGTTTGTGTAGCGTTGTGATTTAGCGCTTAAAAAACATTAGGCTATATCTTCGAAACCGTTTGTCCGATCAAGACGAAACCACCGTCAGAAGTTTGGAATCATAGCTTGTTAACTATATGTTAAAGCCCAAATGCGAAAATATTGATGTTTAGGGGTAGTAATATTCAATCAAAGTCATGTGTCAGTCATTTTTTACGTGTTTTTTCATATAAATATCTATAACTCCGAAGCAAATTGAGATTTTTGCACCAAAATCGACATATATATGTATGGGCACACTCTGATGACACATAAAAAAAATGGTGGGACTGAGCCTCTTGGTGGCGCTATAATAGAACAAAACATGAAATTCCCATTGATTTCAATACAGTTTTGTGAAATAAAATGCTATACTAAACAAATGCATTGGTGTAATATTACGAAACTCAGAATGTGCCTTCAGCACCATCCCCTGAAGGTACTCAAAATATTTCAAAACAGCGCCACCTAGTGGTCAAAAGTTATAACAAAATTTACAAAAAGGCTAATAACTTTTGAATAAATCTGGCTATTGAAAAGCCACTGGTCTTAATAGAGTCCTTGGGTCAAGCCGAGAACATAGATACCAAGTTTTCCTTATTTGGCCGAACTTCCTGTCCGCCATCTTGATTTTCAGTCAAAACCTACTTTTTCAAACTCCTCCTAGACCGTTTGTCCGATTTTCACCAAAATCGTATCATATCATCTCCAGACCGTGCCGACTAAAAGTTATGGATTTCGTGTTGATAGACGATACCGTTTTCGTATAGCGCAGCAGCAAAGTTGAGGCATGATGCTAATAGCACTATTCAGGCTTTATCTCTGCAATGCCTTGACATATTAACACCAAACTTTGTATGTGTCATTGTCACTTCACTCTGACCACATCACATCAGTTTTGTAACTGCGCCACCTATTGGTCGAAAGTGATAATCCATAAAATCATATTTTTAATTATTGTTTCTATGTTTTTTCAGGCATTTTGCCTAAAATCCTCTTTAAAGTCTTTAATTGCTCATTGTCGCAGTTGGTCTGACACTTTCAGACATGTTGGCATGTCTTGTCGTCTTATTCTGCTTGGCCCCGGTAATTGCTGCTTGCAGCTATATTTCTTCTTTTTTTTCTTCCGACTTGGCGTCTATGGCAGCCCATAGTACCGATTGCGGGAAAGTTGTTTTGGTTTGACATTCTGATAGAGGACAGTCCCAACATTAAATACACCAATTTTGGTGTTTCTAAGTCATTCCCTCTAGCGCCACCACCTGTCCAAAGTTTCACTTTTATTTTGTTAATAACTTTTGAACCGTAAGGCCAATCAGCAAAATTCTTTTGTCCTCTGATTCCTGAGCTCATGACGATTCGATTGCACCCTATGACGTCATTTTCCGTCATAGAAATATGGCCGCCATTTTGAAGTTTTCGAAAAAGGTACTTTTTCGAACTCATCCTAGACGGTTTGTCCGATTTGCACGAAAATTGAACCAGATCATCTTCAGGCAGTGCTGACCAAAAGTTATGGAATTCAAATTGATTCGTCAAACCGTTTTCGATAAACGCTCGAACAAATTTTACGTAGAGCTTGCAAAAACAGTCGTAAGGCTGTATCTCCGCAACGTTTTATCGTATTCAGACCAATCTTGGTACATGTCATCACAAGCATGGCCTGAGGCTACATGCTGCATTTCGGCACAGCACCACCTATTGGTCCGGAGATATGAAAAATGGCTATTTTTGCTTATAACTTCTGAACAGTTTGTCCAAAAATCATAAAATTGGTCTCGTTAGATTCAGGGCGACATGCCAAGTCGACTGATATCCAATTTGACCATATCGGCCATTTTGACTGTCGGCCATTTTGAATTTTGTGCTAAAATGCTGTATTTTTAGAACGCATGAACGGATTGTTACGAAACTTGGTATGGGTCATCAGCACAATGTCCTGAAGGAGCGTGAGAAGTTTCGAAACAGCGCCACCTAGTGGTAAATTTTTTTTTTCAAATGCTTATAACTTTGGGTGCGGTCGACTTATTTTCACGAGACTCATCTAATTAGACTCCTGAAACCTTGCCGAGTCCTACGATACCAAACATGCTAGGTTTCGCCTTATGGTTTGTGTAGCGTTGTGATTTAGCGCTTAAAAAACATTTGGCTATATCTTCGAAACCGCTAGTCCGATCGAGACGAAACCACCGTCAGAAGTTTGGAAACATAGGTCGATAGCTATACGCCAATGCCCAAATGCGAAAATATTGATGTTTAGGGGTAGTAATATTCAATCAAAGTCATGTGTCAGTCATTTTTTACGTGTTTTTTCATATAAATGTCTATAACTCTAAAGCGAATTGAGATATTTTCACCAAAACTGACACACATATGTATGGGCTCACTCTGAGGACATGTAAAAAAAATTGTGGGACTGAGCCTCTTGGTGGCGCTATAACAGAACAAAACATGAAATTCCCATTGACTTCAATACAGTTTTGTGAAATAAAATGCTATTTTCATTCAAAACCTACTTTTTCGAACTCCTCCCAAACCGTTTGTCCGATTTTCACCAAAATCGAATCATATCATCTCCAGACTGTGCCGACTAAAAGTTATGGATTTCGTGTCGATTGACGAAACCGTTTTCGTATAGCGCAGCAGCAAAGTTGAGGCATGATGCTAAAAGCATTATTCAGGCTTTATCTCTGCAATGCCTTGACATATTGACACCAAACTTTGTATGTGTCATTGTCACTTCACTCTGACCACATCACATCAGTTTTGTAACTGCGCCACCTATTGGTCGAAAGTGATAAGCCATTAAATCATATTTTTCATTACTGTTTCTTTGATTTTTCAGGCATTTTGCCTAAAATCCTCTTTAAATGTCTTTAATTGCTCATTGTTGCAGTTGGTCTGACACTTTCAGACATGTCGGCATGTCTTGTCGTCTTATTCTGCTTGGCCCCGGTAATTGCTGCTTGCAGCTATATTTAGGGCCCGAGCACCGATGGTGAGAGGACCCTATTGTTTTTGCTCCGTTTATTATTATTATTATTCTTCTCCAAAGTGAATCGCTTTTTAGAGGGCCTAAACATGCTCGAAAACTCATGAAACTTTGCACACGCTTCAGAAGTGGTGAAAATTTACGTGTGATATGGTTTTCAAAATTGGGTGGGGCAAATTCGGTAAATTATTGCCCCCACATTTTGCCCCGGCTCCTGGTTTCACTTACAGGTATGAAATTTGGTACATACATGTAATGACCCAATACCTACAAAAAAGTCTCTTGGAGCATAGCCCTAAACACAACAGGAAGTGAGCTATTTTGAACTTCCTCCTAGATTTTGGGCATTTTTTGTAATTTCCTGATGTTGTACTTTAACGAACTCCTCCTACAGTTTTGATCTGATCCTCTTCAGATTTGGTGAGTGTAATCTGAAGGCCTTTGCGACGTTAAATTGCGAAGATCTTGAGTTTTCGTCGAAGGGTGTGCCCTCGGCGGCCTGACAAACGTTCACCCAATTTCGGCCTTTTGGTGAAATATGCATGATCAGATAAGTTCAATAATAATGTTGCTTGCAGTTCCGATGTTGCTAGGCAACCACAGACAGCCTGCAGTAACTCAGCCATACATTTTTCAATCTGCCCCAAACTTCACATGTTTGATAAGAGTCCTGTCCTGAACACATGACCATGCTCATTATGGTTATAGCAATAGCGCCACCTGCTGGTAGCAGGAAGTGTGGCAAATACAAAACGTGCTCGAAAAATCATGAAACTTTGCACATGCTTCAGATGTGGTGAAAATTTACGTGTGATGTGGTTTTCAAAATTGGGTGGGGCAAAATGGCTTACTTATTGCCCCTATATTTTGCCCCGGCTCCTGGTTTCACGTACAGGTATGAAATTTGGTACATACATGTAAAGACCCAATACCTACAAAAAAGTCTCTTGGCGCGTAGCCCTAAACACAACAGGAAGTGAGCTATTTTGAACTTCCTCTCAGATTTTGGGCAGTTTTTGCCATTTCCTGATGTTGTACTTTAACAAACTCCTCCTACAGTTTTGATCTGATCCTCTTCAAATTTGATGAGTGTAATCTTAAGGCATTTCCTAAAGGCGCCGGGTGGCGGTGGCAGGGGTGCGAGGGCCCTTTCATCGCTGCTTGCAGCTTTAATTATTATTATTATTATTCTCCGCATTGAATCGCATTTTTGAGGGCCTAAACATGCGCGAAAACTCACAAAACTTTGCACACGCGTCAGAACTGGCGAAAATTTACATCTGATATAGGTTTCAGAATTGGACGGGGCAAAATGGCTCGATAGCGCCACCTATAAAAGTTCAACAGAGTGCGCCTCCCGCATCGTTCCACGTACGTGCACGAAATTCGATACATACGTGTAATGACCTAATACCTACAAAAAAGTCTCTTGGAGCATAGCCCTAAACACAACAGGAAGTCAGCCATTTTGAACTTCCTCTCAGATTTTTGTGCAGTTTTTGCCATTTTCAGGCCTCGTACTTTAACGAACTCCTCCTACAGTTTTAATCTGATCATCTTCAAATTTGGTGAGTGTAATCTTAAGGCCTTTGCGACGTTAAATTGCGAAGATCTTGAGTTTTCGTCGAAGGGCGGGTCCTCGGCGGCCTTACAAATTTCGATGTTTCGCCATGAAACAGGAAGTTGCTGTAACTCAGGCATGGAATGTCCAATCTGCCCCAAACTTCACACGTTTGATAAGAGTTCTGTCCTGAACACATGGCCATGCTCATATTCAGTTATAGTCATAGCGCCACCTGCTGGCAACAGGAAGTGACATGTTTAACACTGTTATGGACTCCTAATAACATATAAAAAAGTGCCAGCAAGTGCTAAACATGCTAACAACATACTAGAAGCATGCTAAAACATGCTAGCAAACTCTTAGCTAAGTGCTAAAGCATGCATATTATTGCAATTAAATAGGAATTTGCTGTAACTCAGGCATGGAATATCCAATCTGCCCCAAACTTCACACTTTTGATAAGCGTTCTGTCCTGAACACATCTACATGAGAATATTTAGTTATAGTAATAGCGCCACCTACTGGCAACAGGAAGTGTCATGTTTAACACGTTGATGCCATTCTAGCAACATGTTAAAAATGCCATTGAGGTCTAAACATGCTAGAAACATGTTAAAACATGCTAGCTAATGTTAAAACATGCTAGCAATACTTAGCTAAGTGGTAAAGCATGCTAATTCAATGAAACAGGATGTTGTTGTTACTCAAGAAGGCAATGTCCAATCTGCGCCAAACTTCACACTTTTAATAAACGTTCTGTCCTGAACACATGACCATGCTCATATTCAGTTACAGTCATAGTGCCACCTGCTGGCAACAGGAAGTGACATGTTAAACACTGTTGTGGACATATAAAAACATATAAAAAAAGTGCCAGCAAGTGCTAAACATGCTAACAAGTAACAACATACTAGAAACATGCTAAAACATGCTAGCAAACTCTTAGCTAAGTGCTAAAGCAGGCTATTGCTGCAATTAAATAGGAATTTGCTGTAACTCAGGCATGGAATGTCCAATCTGCCCCAAACTTCACACGTTTGATAAGAGTCATGGCCTGAACACATCTACATGAGAATATTCAGTTATAGTAATAGCGCCACCTGCTGTCAACAGGAAATGACATGTTTAACACTGTTGTGGTCTCCTAATAACATATAAAAAAGAGCCAGCAAGTGCTAAACAGGTTAGCAACATACTAGAAACATGCTAGCAAACACTTAGCTAAGTGCTAAAGCATGCTATTACTGCAATTAAATAGGAATTTGCTGTAACTCAGGCATGGAATGTCCAATCTGCCCCAAACTTCACACGTTTGATAAGAATCATGGCCTGAACACATGTCTATGCTCAAATTCAGTTATAGTTATAGCGCCACCTACTGGCAACAGGAAGTGACATGTTTAACACGTTGATGCCGTTCTAGCAACATGTTAAAAATGCCATTGAGTTCTAAACATGCTAGAAACATGTTAAAACATGCTAGCAATACTTAGCTAAGTGCTAAAGCATGCTAATTCAATGAAACAGGACTTTGTTGTTACTCAAGAAGGCAATGTCCAATCTACCCCAAACTTCACACGTTTGATAAGAGTTATCTCTTGAACACATGTCCATGCTCATATTTAGTTATAGTCATAGCGCCACCTGCTGGCAACAGGAAGTGACGTTTAACATTGTTCTTGACTCCTAATAACATATAAAAAAATGCCAGTAGGTGCTAAACATCCTACCAACATACTAGAGACATGCTAAAACATACTAGCAAACACTTAGCTAAGTGCTAAAGAATGATATTACTGCAATTAAATATGAATTTGCTGTAACTCAGGCATGGAATGTCCAATCTGCCCCAAACTTCACACGTTTGATAAGCATTCTGTCCTGAACACATGACCATGCTTATATTCAGTTACAGTCATAGCGCCACCTGCTGGCAACAGGAAGTGACATGTTTAACACTGTTATGGACTCCTAATAACATATAAAAAAGTGCCAGCAAGTGTTAAACATGCTAACAACATACTAGAAACATGCTAAAACATGCTAGCAAACTCTTAGCTAAGTGCTAAAGCATGCTATTATTGCAATTAAATAGGAATTTGCTGTAACTCAGGCATGGAATGTCCAATCTGCCCCAAACTTCACACTTTTGATAAGAGTCATGGCCTGAACACATCTACATGAGAATGTTCAGTTATAGTAATAGCGCCACCTACTGGCAACAGGAAGTGACATGTTTAACACGTTGATGCCGTTCTAGCAACATGTTAAAAATGCCATTGAGTTCTAAACATGCTAGAAACATGTTAAAACATACTAACAATGCTTAGCTAAGTGCTAAAGAATGCTAATTCAATGAAACATGACTTTGTTGTTACTCAAGAAGGCAATGTCCAATTTGCACCAAACTTCACACGTTTGATAAGAGTTCTGTCCTGAACACACATCCATGCTCATATTCAGTTATAGTCATAACGCCACCTACTGGCAACAGAAACTGACATGGTTAACACAGTAATGCAGTACTAACCACATAATTATTGTGTACTAAGCATGCTAGAAACAGACTAAACATGCTAGCAACACTTAGCTGAGTCATGAAGCATGCTATTATCACCATTATACAAAACATTTTGTAACTGACTTTGACATACTCTTACTATATATACCTCCTTAAATGTACATTTCCCAACCATGCTCTGTCTTCCTAAAGCCACCGAGTGTTGATGGCACGGGTGCGAGGGCCCTTTCATCGCTGCTTGCAGCTTTAATTATTATTATTATTATTAGGGCCCAAGCCCTGAAAGGGCGAAGGCCCTATTGTTTTCGGTAGGATTATTATTATTAGGGCCCGAGCACCGATGGTGTGAGGACCCTCTTGGAATTGCTCTGTTTATTAGGGCCCGAGCACCGATGGTGTGAGGACCCTCTTGGAATTGCTCTGTTTATTATTATTATTATTATTAGGGCCCGAGCACCGATGGTGTGAGGACCCTCTTGGAATTGCTCTGTTTATTATTATTATTATTAGGGCCCAAGCCCTGAAAGGGCGAAGGCCCTATTGTTTTCGGTAGGATTATTATTATTATTATTATTATTATTATTATTATTATTATTATTATTTTTGTTCAAGGGTTCGGGGGCTTTTGGGGCCTTTAACATGCTCAAAAACTCATGAAACTTTGCACACAGGTCAGAACCCGCGGCCATTAGGGCCGGGCTGAAGCTGGTACCCGGGCGTGGCAGGGGGGCTCAACAGCGCCCCCTGGAACGGGATCCGAACACTTGTCCATAAATCAAACACACTTGCATGTAATAATATGAATCTCGGAACAGATATAGATCTCATCGGGCCGAACAACTTTCGTGCTCTAAGTTTTACGCCAGCCCAACAGGAAGTCGACTATTATGGGTTGTTTGGAAACACATGCTGTGGAATTTAATGTACTCCTCCTAGGGAATTCATCTAATCGTCTCCAAACTCGGTCAGCATGAAGTCAAGACATTGAGGATGAAAAATTGCCAGGGGATTTTTGATATCTCGAACGGTTTGGCCGTGGCGAGGAAACGAATTTATGGCGAATAATGGAAACAGGAAGTGTGTTATAACTTCAGCATACATTAACTGATCTTGATTAAACTTCAGCAGTGTGTTCGTTGTAAGAGGCCGATCAGATGGATGTGACTATTGTGAGTCAAAGTTATAGCGCCACCAACTGGCAACAGGAAGTGTGTCACTTTCAAAATGCTTTGAAATCACCCTCTTATTTTTACCCGATTTGCTTCAAACTTTATGTGTATAATGTAGACACACGGCAGATGTAGGCCTGTGAAAGGATTATTGATATCTTAGATACTGTTGCCGTGGCAACGCATCAAACATCAATATTATTTTCGGATGCTTTTGAGACTCTTCACATGCTTGAAAATGCATGAAACTCAACAGACACATCACATTTATTATCCAGTAGACATGTGCAAAGTTTCAGAAACGGGCGTGGTGAGGGGCTCAGTAGCGCCACCTTTAGTCAAAAATGGGGGCTTAGTTTTACATAGAGACTTAAAACTTGGTATGTATATTGTTCTCATCAAGCCGGACAACTTTCTAATTCATAGTCATAAGCTCTGACCAACAGAAAGTGAGATATTTTGGTTTGAATGTGATTTTTTGGAGAATTCTCTCTCTCTCTCTGTATCTGTATCTCAGTGTGTGTGTGTGGGGTGTGGGGGATTTGTCTGTTAGGAGAGATTTGCTTTTATAATTGTTTTTCAAGGTTTCAGGGGCTTTTGGGGCCCTTAACGTGCTCGAAAACTCTTGAAACTTTGCACACAGGTCAGAACCCGCGGCCATCAGGGCCGGGCTGAAGCTGGTACCCGGGCGTGGCAGGGGGGCTCAACAGCGCCCCCTTGAATGGGGTCCGAAAACTTGGTCCATATATCAAACACGCTTGGATGAATTAATATGAAACTCGGTACACATATAGATCTCATCGGGCCGAACAACTTCCGTGCTCTATGTTATTAGCTCCGCCCAACAGGAAGTCAGCTATTATGCGTTGTTTGAAAAACGCATGCTGTGGAATTTAATGTACTCCTCCTACAAAATTCATCCGATCCCCACCAAACTCGGTCAGCGTGAAGTCAAGACATTGAGGATGCTAAATTGCGGACGGACTTTTGATATCTCGAACGGTTTGGTCGTGGCGAGGAAACGAATTTATGGCGAGAAAAGAGAAACACAAAGTGTTATAACTTTTGCATACATTAACTGATCTTGATGAAACTTCAGCAGTGTGTTCGTGGTAAGAGGCCGGTCAGATGGATGTAACTATTGTGAGTCAAAGTTATAGCGCCACCAACTGGTAGCAGGAAGTGTGTCACTTTCAAAATGCTTTTGACAAAAGTGGGGGGGTTACCTTTACCCACAGTTACAAAAATCAGTACGCATATTGGTCTCATCGAGCCGGACAACTTTCTAATTTACAGTCGTTAGCTCCGAGCAACAGGAAGTCAGATATTTTGGCTTGAATGTGGATTTTTTGGATATGTCAGACCCTTGAGTTTTTAGCTACTCCTCCTAAGTGGTTTATTTTATTCACACCAAACTTTTTCAACATGATAAAAATACATTAAAGATATTTAATAAGGGCCTAAAGCCGGGGGCACCGCCACCCCGGTGCCTTTAGGTAACTAAAGGCACCGGGGTTGCGGTGCCACCGGCTTGGGCCCGTAATCGCTGCTCGCAGCTATATTTATTATTATTATTCTTCTCCGCATTTAATTGCATTTTTGAGGGCCTAAACATGCTCGAAAACTCACAAAACTTTGCACACGCGTCAGAACTGGCGAAAATTTACATCTGATATAGGTTTCAGAATTGGACGGGGCAAAATGGCTCGATAGCGCCACCTATAAAAGTTCAACGGAGTGCGCCTCCTGCAATGTTCCACGTACGTGCACGAAATTCGGTACATACATGTAATGACCTAATACCTACAAAAAAGTCTCTTGGAGCATAGCCCTAAACACAACAGGAAGTCAGCCATTTTGAACTTCCTCTCAGATTTTTGTGCAGTTTTTGCCATTTTCAGGCCTCGTACTTTAACAAACTCCTCCTACAGTTTTAATCTGATCATCTTCAAATTTGGTGAGTGTAATCTTAAGGCCTTTGCGACGTTAAATTGCGAAGATCTTGAGTTTTCGTCGAAGGGCGGGTCCTCGGCGGCCTTACAAATTTCGATGTTTCGCCATGAAACAGGAAGTTGCTGTAACTCAGGCATGGAATGTCCAATCTGCCCCAAACTTCACACGTTTGATAAGAGTTCTGTCCTGAACACATGACCATGCTCATATTCACTTATAGTCATAGCGCCACCTGCTGGCAACAGGAAGTGACATGTTTAACACTGTTATGGACTCCTAATAACATATAAAAAAGTGCCAGCAAGTGCTAAACATGCTAACAACATACTAGAAGCATGCTAAAACATGCTAGCAAACTCTTAGCTAAGTGCTAAAGCATGCTATTATTGCAATTAAATAGGAATTTGCTGTAACTCAGGCATGGAATGTCCAATCTGCCCCAAACTTCACACTTTTGATAAGCGTTCTGTTCTGAACACATCTACATGAGAATATTCAGTTATAGTAATAGCGCCACCTACTGGTAACAGGAAGTGTCATGTTTAACACGTTGATGCCATTCTAGCAACATGTTAAAAATGCCATTGACTTCTAAACATGCTAGAAACATGTTAAAACATGCTAGCAATACTTAGCTAAGTGCTAAAGCATGCTAATTCAATGAAACAGGATGTTGTTGTTACGCAAGAAGGCAATGTCCATTCTGCACCAAACTTCACACTTTTAATAAACGTTCTGTCCTGAACACATCTACATGAGAATATTCAGTTATAGTAATAGCGCCACCTACTGGCAACAGGAAGTGTCATGTTTAACACGTTGATGCCATTCTAGCAACATGTTAAAAATGCCATTGAGGTCTAAACATGCTAGAAACATGTTAAAACATGCTAGCTAATGTTAAAACATGCTAGCAATACTTAGCTAAGTGGTAAAGCATGCTAATTCAATGAAACAGGATGTTGTTGTTACTCAAGAAGGCAATGTCCAATCTGCGCCAAACTTCACACTTTTAATAAACGTTCTGTCCTGAACACATGACCATGCTCATATTCAGTTACAGTCATAGTGCCACCTGCTGGCAACAGGAAGTGACATGTTAAACACTGTTGTGGACATATAAAAACATATAAAAAAAGTGCCAGCAAGTGCTAAACATGCTAACAACATACTAGAAACATGCTAAAACATGCTAGCAAACACTTAGCTAAGTGCTAAAGCATGCTATTGCTGCAATTAAATAGGAATTTGCTGTAACACAGGCATGGAATGTCCAATCTGCCCCAAACTTCACACGTTTGATAAGAGTCATGGCCTGAACACATCTACATGAGAATATTCAGTTATAGTAATAGCGCCACCTGCTGTCAACAGGAAGTGACATGTTTAACACTGTTGTGGTCTCCTAATAACATATATAAAAGAGCCAGCAAGTGCTAAACAGGTTAGCAACATACTAGAAACATGCTAGCAAACACTTAGCTAAGTGATAAAGCATGCTATTACTGCAATTAAATAGGAATTTGCTGTAACTCAGGCATGGAACGTCCAATCTGCCCCAAACTTCACATGTTTGATAAGAATCATGGCCTGAACGCATGCCTATGCTCAAATTCAGTTATAGTAATAGCGCCACCTACTGGCAACAGGAAGTGACATGTTTAACACGTTGATGCCGTTCTAGCAACATGTTAAAAATGCCATTGAGTTCTAAACATGCTAGAAACATATTAAAACATGCTAGCAATACTTAGCTAAGTGCTAAAGCATGCTAATTCAATGAAACAGGACTTTGTTGTTACTCAAGAAGGCAATGTACAATCTACCCCAAACGTCACACGTTTGATAAGAGTTATCTCTTGAACACATGTCCATGCTCATATTTAGTTATAGTCATAGCGCCACCTGCTGGCAACAGGAAGTGACGTTTAACACTGTTCTTGACTCCTAATAACATATAAAAAAATGCCAGTAGGTGCTAAACATCCTACCAACATACTAGAGACATGCTAAAACATAATAGCAAACACTTAGCTAAGTGCTAAAGAATGATATTACTGCAACTAAATATGAATTTGCTGTAACTCAGGCATGGAATGTCCAATCTGCCCCAAACTTCACACTTTTGATAAGCGTTCTGTCCTGAACACATGACCATGCTTATATTCAGTTACAGTCATAGCGCCACCTGCTGGCAACAGGAAGTGACATGTTTAACACTGTTGTGGACTCCTAATAACATATAAAAAAGTGCCAGCAAGTGTTAAACATGCTAACAACATACTAGAAACATGCTAAAACATGCTAGCAAACTCTTAGCCAAGTGCTAAAGCATGCTATTATTGCAATTAAATAGGAATTTGCTGTAACTCAGGCATGGAATGTCCAATCTGCCCCAAACTTCACACTTTTGATAAGAGTCATGGCCTGAACACATCTACATGAGAATGTTCAGTTATAGTAATAGCGCCACCAACTGGCAACAGGAAGTGACATGTTTAACACGTTGATGCCGTTCTAGCAACATGTTAAAACATGCTAACAATGCTTAGCTAAGTTCTAAAGAATGCTAATTCAATGAAACATGACTTTGTTGTTACTCAAGAAGGCAATGTCCAATTTGCACCAAACTTCACATGTTTGATAAGAGTTCTGTCCTGAACACACATCCATGCTCATATTCAGTTATAGTCATAACGCCACCTACTGGCAACAGAAACTGACATGGTTAACACAGTAATGCAGTACTAACCACATAATTATTGTGTACTAAGCATGCTAGAAACAGACTGAACATGCTAGCAACACTTAGCTGAGTCATGAAGCATGCTATTATCACCATTATACAAAACATTTTGTAACTGACTTTGACATACTCTTACTATATATACCTCCTTAAATGTACATTTCCCAACCATGCTCTGCCTTCCTAAAGCCACCGAGTGTTGATGGCACGGGTGCGAGGGCCCTTTCATCGCTGCTTGCAGCTTTAATTATTATTAGGGGTTCAAGCACGAAGTGCTGAAACCCTATTGTATTTGTGCTGATTTTTATTATTAGGGGTTCAAGCATGAAATGCTGAAACCCTATTGTAATTGTGCTGATTTTTATTATTATTATTATTATTATTATTCCGCCCTAAAACGCATCGTGCAACCCAAACCGTAAGAGCTGGAACCTTGAAACTTGGCCAAATGGTAGTCCTCAATTTGGGGAGAACCTATCAAAATATGACCCCGATTTCTATGGGCAATTTAGTGAAAAACCTACTTTTGCGAACTAGTCCTAGGTTTTTGGCCCAATCGGAACCAGACCAGTCTAGCACAGTTCTCTGGACTCTCTAGATCAATAATTATTGAAAAGAAGTTGAACTTTTGCATTGGCCTGGCTGTAACAGGGTCATTTAGGAAAGGGGTGGGACCAAAAAACACTCAAAAGCCTATACAACCTAAGGGAAAACCCCAAACTTCACAAAAATCGATGAGCAGATGTGTCAGAACATGGTGAAGAAGCATGCCAAGTTTCGTGAAGATCGGACCATAGGTGGCGCTATAACTGTCCAAAACGTCTCCTCTTATTAGGGGTTCAAGCATGAAATGCTGAAACCCTATTGTAATTGTGCTGATTTTTATTATTATTATTATTATTATTATTCCGCCCTAAAACGCATCGTGCAGCCCAAACCGTAAGAGCTGGAACCTTGAAACTTGGCCAAATGGTAGTCCTCAATTTGGGGAGAACCTATCAAAATATGACCCCGATTGGCCCATAGGTGGCGCTATAATGACCACATTTACTAAATTGCTCATAACTCCTAGACAGTTTGTCCTAGAGTCTCAATTTTAGCATCACTGTGATCCCTGGATCCAGACGGACAAAATGGCTATCTCCAAATTGCCCTACGAGCAAAAAAAAATTTCTATGGGCAATTTAGTGAAAAACCTACTTTTGCGAACTAGTCCTAGGTTTTTGGCCCAATCGGAACCAGACCAGTCTAGCACAGTTCTCTGGACTCTCTAGATCAATAATTATTGAAAAGAAGTTGAACTTTTGCATTGGCCTGGCTGTAACAGGGTCATTTAGGAAAGGGGTGGGACCAAAAAACACTCAAAAGCCTATACAACCTAAGGGAAAACCCCAAACTTCACAAAAATCGATGAGCAGATGTGTCAGAACATGGTGAAGAAGCATGCCAAGTTTCGTGAAGATCGGACCATAGGTGGCGCTATAACTGTCCAAAACGTCTCCTCTTATTAGGGGTTCAAGCATGAAATGCTGAAACCCTATTGTAATTGTGCTGATTTTTATTAGGGGTTCAAGCACGAAGTGCTGAAACCCTATTGTAATCGTCCTGATTTTTATTATTATTATTTTTCCGCCATAAAACGCATCGTGCAGCCCAAACCGTAAGACCTAGAGACTTGAAACTTTGCCAGATGGTAGTACTATTGCTCGCTACTCAGATACACGGACTCAGCCCAATCGGCCCATAGGTGGCGCTATAGCAATCAAAAGCGCAAAACTGCTCAGAACTCCCAGACCGTAAGGCGTAGCTTCAAGTGTCTTATATCATTGAAATCCAGAGCTCCTGAAGAAAAAAACGTATATCTCCGATTTCATTTCCGCCATGATAGATTTTTCGCCATTTTGAATTTTGTCAAAAACCTACTTTTGCGAACTAGTCCCTGGTTTTTCGCCCGATCGGAACCAAACCAGTGCGGAATTGTTCTCTGGAGTCTGAAGATCAATAATTATCGAAAAAAAGTTGAAATTTCGATTAATGGTCGCTAGGGGGTGCAAAATTAACGTTGTGGGAGAAGCCTATTTTACTAAAATGGCTATAACTCAAGAAGTAATTAAGTAAACTTCACCAAACTTGGTACACATGTGTAAGAGGTCAATCTGAGGTCACAGTAAAAAAATTGCGTCGATTGGCCACATGGTGGCGCTATAAAACAAATAAAAACATATAGACAACTGACCGTTTTTCCGAATGACTTGAAATTTGGTATGCAGTGTCTTGGCCCAAGGGGCCATGTATGTCTAAAAGGATATTGGCGTATCTCGAAAAACATGGCCGCCATTGGCCAATGAGGTTTGAGCACCGTTAACGAAGTCCGATCGGAGCGAAACTCGATGGGCATGTTCGGCTCAAGCCCCTAGAGGTCTGTAAGAATTTTGAAAGAAATCGGCCACTAGTTGGCGCTAACGAGTTTTAAGGCTCTGTAATCACGTGGTGTTACACTTATCATCACAAAATGCATATCATCTGATAGATCTGCTCATGCTGAACAACTTTGCCTCAAGAACCATCACTGTCAATCAAACTGTTCATTAAATATTCATGAATATGTTAAAAACCTACTTTTGCGAACTAGTCCCTGGTTTTTCGCCCGATCAGAACCAGACCAGTCTAGGACAATTCTCTGGACTCTCTAGATCAATAATTATCGAAAAAAAAGTTGAACTTTTGCATTTTTCGCATGGGTATAATTGGGTCATAAAGAAAATGGGCGTGGCAAAATGCACTCAGAAGCCTATAAATCCTAAACGAAAACTCAGAACTTCACGAAAATGGGTGAGCATATGTGCCATAACATTCTAAACAAGCATGCAAAATTTCATGTAGATCGGACCATAGGTGGCGCTATAACTGGCAAAAAGGTTTGAAAACTACATATTTCCTATGGTAAATTGCCTATATTGGCTGTAAATGGATTTTTCCATCTATAATTTCAGTGGTTAAAAGCTTGTTAAATAAAACGTAATGTCTTAAATGCTTATGTGCTTAAAGGCCTTAAATGCTTGAACCCCGATAAATGCTGCTTGCAGCTTTAATTATTAGGGGTTCAAGCATGAAATGCTGAAACCCTATTGTAATTGTAAGGATTCGTAAAACGCATCGTGCAGGCCAAACCGTAAGGCCTAGAGACGTGAAACCTGGCCAGATGGTAGGCCTCAGTTTGGGGACAACCTATCAGAGTATGACCCCGAATGGCCCATAGGTGGCGCTACAGCAACCAAAAGTTCAAAATTGCTCATAACTCTTAGACCGTTTGTCCCAGGATCAAGTTCCCTATATCGTTGGAATCCTTGGCTCAAGGCGGACAAAATGGCTATCTCCGATTTGGATGTCGGCAGGGAAAATATTCTGCTATGTCGAATTTTGTCCAAAACCTACTTTTGCGAACTAGTCCCTGGTTTTTCACCCGATCGGAACCAAACCAGTCTAGGACAATTCTCTGGACTCTCTAGATCAATAATTATCGAAAAAAAGTTGAACTTTTGCATTTGGGTGGCTGTAACAGGCTCTTTTAGAAAAGGGGCGTGGCAAAATACACTCAAAAGCCTATAAATCCCAAATGAAAACTCAGAACTTCACCAGAATTGATGAGCATATGTGTCAGAACATGGTGAGGAAGCATGCAGAGTTTCATGGAGATCGGACCTTAGGTGGCGCTATAACTGGCAAAAAGCCCTCATTCTTATTAGGGGTTCAAGCATGAAATGCTGAAACCCTATTGTAATTGTAAGGATTCGTAAAACGCATCGTGCAGGCCAAACCGTAAGGCCTAGAGACGTGAAACCTGGCCAGATGGTAGGCCTCAGTTTGGGGACAACCTATCAGAGTATGACCCCGAATGGCCCATAGGTGGCGCTACAGCAACCAAAAGTTCAAAATTGCTCATAACTCTTAGACCGTTTGTCCCAGGATCAAGTTCCCTATATCGTTGGAATCCTTGGCTCAAGGCGGACAAAATGGCTATCTCCGATTTGCTCGCCCTTCGGCGCCAATTTCGAGTAAATTGCATTTTTTTGAAAAACCTATTTTTGCGAACTTCTTCTAGGTTTTTGGCCCGATCGGAACCAAACCACAGCAAGAATATTCTTTGGAGTCTGACAATCAATAATCATCCAAAAAATTCAACATTTCAATTAACGGTCGATAAGGGGAACCAAAATCTTTGATGGCACCAGGGCCACTTTTACTAAAACGGTTATAAATTGTGAACGGAAAGAGATTTTTTTGCTAAACTTGGTATACATCTTCCTGAGCTCAATCTGAGATCACTTGAAAAAAATCACAACAATTGGCCACTAGGTGGCACTATAAAACGGTTATAACTTGTGAACGGAAAGAGATATTTTCGCTAAACTTGGGACACAAGTTCATAAGCTCAATCTGAGTTGACATGAAAAAAATCGTGATAATTGGCCACTTGGTGGCGCTATAACAGTGAAAAAAATCATGAAAATAGCTATAAGCGCACCCAACCGTTAGTCTACTGAAAATTGGCACGCAGTGTCTTTGTCCAGGGTGCCATGATAGTCTATAGCCGCTTTCCGACCGGAGGAACCTTTTCACAGTTCCTAGAACTATTGGCTATAGTACCCGGATGTCGGCGTGTTCGCACCGCAGGAACTAGGAACGATTTTAGTTCTAGGAACTCCATTTGTAGGAACTAATTTAGGTCCTACTTCAGAGTAGGGTCTAAACCAGCACTATAGGAACTATCCGTGACGTTAGTGTACGCTGATTGACCGAACGCACGTGGAACACCAGCACCCGCCATTTTTAAAACAGCTAGAATGTAAACACATTATAGCCTATATATTTACTCCATAAACTAACTATACAAACATGGAAAACAGTGATAGATGGGTCTCTAAACCTTAAATGCTGAAGAGAAAATCCAACGCAACTTTGAGGGGACCAAGCCAAACATGATTATGTAGGCTAATAACCTTTTTTCATATACTGTCTACTTTCCATAACAGTTCTATCTAATAAGATATTAAACAGTACTGTTAGACAGATCGCTAACTAATAAACACAGAGAATGCGAGCATTGTTTGCTCTGGCGTTCTCAGCGCCGCCAAAATAAAGGTCCGTCGCGCCGTCAAAATAAAAGTCACCGTGCTTTCGTCACTCCCTTACCCCTCCTACCAGCTCCTATGGCCACTTGGCCAGTGCGAACGCAAACAGCAAAACCGAGTTTGGAGGAGAGTAGTTCTTAGAACTGTTTAGAAGTGGACAGTTCCTAGAACTAAGTTCCTAGAACTACTTTGTCGGAAAGCGGCTTATGAGAACATTGGTGTATCTCAAAAAACTCAGTATATGTCATTGGCACAATGCCTTGAAGGAGCCTTAGAAGTTTCAAGCCCGTGTTTTTTTCACAGGAGTGACCTCCTAAGAATCCTTGCCGAGTCCAACAATACCAAACATGCCAGGTTTCGCCTTATGGTTTTTATAAGTGTCATTTAAGGCTTTAAAAAATTGTGGTTATCTTCAAAGTCTGATCGAGACAACAACAGAAAAACAAAGGAAATTTGAAAACATAGGTAAATAGCTAAACAATAACGCCAAAATGTTAAAATTATGATAGGAACTGACAAAAAAATAAATTAAATCCAATCAATTTCACCCATGGATCATTTTGATGCTCTCACATGTTTGAAATGAACAATGATGGATTGTGATGAAATTTGTTTTAAATTGGGACTGGCGAATCCCCGTCCATACTGTCAATGACCGTTCACAAAGACCCGCCTACTTTAGTTACTGTTGCTATGTCTCACAAGCGACGCCACTCTCACACCACACCAAGTTCTCACGCAGTGAAAAATACATTGCGGATCAGAGAAAAGACTGCGCGCTGACAGACAAGTACTTTTGATATGAAACAAAGTCTCACCTTTCAAATGTAGTCATTTTTTAGAGACATTTAAACAATAAATACCGTTTTGTGACTCTTTAATGTGTCTGACAGATCGCTGTAGACTCGAGGCTCAGTTAAAACTGCTTGTGAACCGATCATCTCTTCCTTCTAGTTAATTTATAGCATTAAAATAAACATGAATGAACATAAAAGGAATGTTGTTTTAAAGTGCTAAAACGTCAGTACACTTTGTTTTTCAAATTTAAATCCTCCTATGTTAATCTACTAACTCTCCTGACTGCTTTGTTGGACAAAATGGCAGATTATGATTAGTCAGATCGCCTGTCAATCAAACTCCCTGCGAAGGGTCAATTGAGAATGCCTGTGCGCACAATCCTGATCTAATCGACAACTTTGCAGTTGCACATAGGAAAGCCCGGAAAATCCCGCTATAATGTAAGAGAGCATCTTTTTTATGTATTTGGACCTAGGCCTAACAATGTTTTATAGTGCGCTGTCCCCATTGTTTTTTTTTTTTTGTTTTTTTGTTTTTTTGTTTTTGGTGAGCGTAGCCTACTCCTGATTTTGTTAGTCATCTCATCTCTTATATGCTGTGTATGATCATATCCTGCCCTATTCATGGTAGCCTACTCGCGGACATTGCGTCATCAATGTCATCAATTGCGTCATCAAGGGGCCCGCCTTGATAATCCTACTTAAGGGCCCGGTGTTGGCTCGTTACGCCACTGAATATAATTGTCTAAACTCCTTATCAAAATTACATATTTACAACAAATCTGACACATATATATGGGCACACTTTAAGTACTACTAATAAAAGTGGTGGAGATCAGGCAAGACTATAAGAAGACTCAGGCAAAAGGTGCTATAACTGTAAAAACGCTTTAAAACCATATATTTCCTATGTTAAATTGCCTGTTTTGGCTGTAAATGGTCTTTTCCATCTATGATGTCAGTGGTTAAATGCTTGCTAAATAAAACTTAATGTCTTTTGATGCTTTTGTGCTTAAAGGCCTTAAAAGCCATAACTGCTTGAACCCCGATAAATGCTGCTTGCAGCTTTAATTAGGGGTTCAAGCACGAAGTGCTGAAACCCTATTGTAATTGTCCTGATTTTTATTATTATTATTCTGCCGTAAAACGCATCGTGCAGCCCAAACCGTAAGTGCTGGAGACTTGAGACTTTGCCAGAAGGTAGTACAAAAATCGAGGAGAGGTTATCAAATTATGACCCCGATTGGCCAATAGGTGGCGCTATAGTAAGCAAAAGTATAAAATCGCTAATAACTCCTAGACGGTTTGTCGTAGACTCAAGTGTCTTATATCACTATAATCCTTGGATCAAGACGGACAAAACGTATATCTCCGATTTCATTTCCGGTTGGCAAATTTTTCCGCCATTTTGAATTTTGTCAAAAACCTACTTTTGCGAACTAGTCTGTGGTTTTTTGTCCGATCGGAACCAAACCAGTGCAGAAATGTTCTCTGGAGTCTGAATATAAATAATTATCGAAAAAAAGTTGAAATTTCGATTCATGGTCGCTACGGGGTGCCAAAATGTTCGAAGGAGGCGGAGTCAGTTTTACTAAAATTGTTATAACTCGTGAACGAAATGAGATATCTTCACCAAACTTGGTAAACATATGTAGGAGGTCAATTTGAGGTCACAGTAAAAAAATTGCGTCGATTGGCCTCATGGTGGCGCTATAAAATAAAAAAAACGTATAGACACCTGACCGTTTTTCCGAATGACTTGAAATTTGGTGTGCAGTGTCTTGGCCCAAGGGGCCATGTATGTCTAAAAGGATATTGGCGTATCTCGAAAAACATGGCCGCCATTGGCAAATGAGGTTTGAGCACCTATTAACGAAGTCCGATCGGAACGAAACTCGGTGGGCATGTTCGGCTCAAGCCCCTAGAGGTCTGTAAGAATTTTGAAAGAAATCGGCCACTAGTTGGCACAAACGAGTTTTAAGGCTCTGTAATCACGTGGTGTTACACTTATTGTCACAAAATGCATATCATTAGATAGATCTGCTCATGCTCAACAACTTTGCCTCAAGAACCACTAATGTCAATCAAACCATTCATTAATTATTCGCGAATATGTTAAAAACCTACTTTTGCGAACTAGTCCTAGGTTTTTTGCCCGATCGGAACCAGACCAGTCTAGGGCAATTCTCTGGACTCTCTAGATCAATAATTATCGAAAAAAAGTTGAACTTTTGCATTTGGGTGGCTGTAATAGGGTCATTTATAAAATGGGTGTGGCAAAATACACTAAAGAGCCTATAAATCATATATAAAAAAACTCAGAACTTCACAAAAATTGGATGAGCGTATGTGACCTAACATCATTAATAACCATGCGAAATGTTATGGAGATCGGACCATAGGTGGCGCTATAACTGTTAAAAAACTTTAAAACCATATATTTCCTATGGTAAATTGCCTGTATTGGCTGTAAATGGTCTTTTCCATCTATAATCATATAATTTTCATATAATAATGTTCAAAACTAGTGCAGTACAATTCTCTGGACTCTCTAGATCAGTAATTATCAGAAAAAGTTGAACTACTTCATTTGTATGGCTATAATAGGGTCACTTCAAAATGTGGCCTTGACCAAGTCTCCCCGAAAGCCTATATCTCTTCAATGAATGCTCAGAGCTTCTTCAAAACAAGTCATAACATGTGAAATATCACTCTAAACAAAAATGAACCTTTTCAGACAGATCAGTCAAAATTTGCCTCTATAACAGTTAAAAAGGTGAAAATGATATGAATATAATGGCATATTAAGCCAATAAGTGGTATTCTACTGCCCCCTGCTGTTTAAAATAGTCATTTTGTCATATTGTTGTAGAATTCATATTTAGACGTTATAGAATAACTCTTTTAACATTTACAATCACATGTAGTCAAATTCATCTATTGAAGTATTACTACTAACAATTGTCACATTGAGGAAAGTGAATCCTGAAGGAGATTTGCAGTAAACAGTTTGATCACATCATATACTTCAAATGTCTGTATCTACAACAGAATGTGTGTGTGTAGTCTTAGGTTTCTGAATAAATTCTGAATGATCTGATTAATAGCTTACAAAGACTTTGTGAAATGTTTATAGACCATTCAAATATATTTTCATAATGACATATCCCAATAGCATTGAAAAAACAACAACAACATTTGTCTTGTGTGTGTGTGTGTGTGTGTGTGTGTGTGTGTGTGTGTGTGTGTGTGTGTGTGTGTGTGTGTGTGTGTAAACATGCATTATGGAGTTAAAATGGAAAAACTGGTTTGCTTTAGTGCAGAAAAATGGTGAAAATCAAGAAGTTTAAAGTGAAAGTGAGCCAATAAGTGGTCTTCTACTGCCCTCTGCTGGCCATTCTACTTATTAATGAAGTCTACTCACATATGCTTTTGCATTCATTAGACACTAAAAATCACTTATATAACAATAAAACACTAAAAAATCACTTATATAACAATTACTATTGTAGCACAATCATATTTTGTCAGAGTTTATCACTTCATTTTTACTGATACTTCACATAATTGCTAGCAATGTGGTAAATCATGGTAAATCACACTAAAAACATGGTAAATCATAATAAATAATACTAGAATGTGGTGTATCAAGGTAAATCATACTACAATCCTGGTACATCATTCTAGAACTGGTACATCATTCTAGAACATGGTATATCATGGTACATCATGCTAGAACATGGTAAATCATGGTAAACTATGCTAGAACAGGGTAAATCATGGTAAGCCATGATAAATCATAATAAACTATGGTAAATCATGTTAGAATGTGGTATATCATGGTAAATCATGCTAGAACATGGTAAATCATGGTAAACTATGCTAGAACAGGGTAAATCATGGTAAACTATGATAAATCATGGTAAACTATGATAAATCATGATAAACTATGGTAATCCATGCTTGAATCACAGTAAACAATGGTAAATCATACTAGAATGTAGTATATCATGGTAAATTATGCTAGAATATGGCAAATCATGCTAGAATCATAGTAAATAATACTAGAATATGCTAAATTGTTGTGGGAGGAGCCTATTTTACTAAAATGGCTATAACTCAAGAAGTAAATGAGATATCTTCACCAAACTCAGTACACATGTGTATGGGTTCAATTTGAGGTCACAGTAAACAATTCTATGGAGATCGGACCATAGGTGGCGCTATAACTGTTAAAAAGCTTTAAAACCATATATATCACATGGTAAATTGCCTGTATTGGCTGTAAATGGTCTTTTCCATCTATTATGTCAGTGGTTACATGCTTATTAAATAAATCTTAATAACTTTTGATGCTTTTGTGCTTAAATGCCTTAACTGCTTGAACCCCGATAAATGCTGCTTGCAGCTTTAATTATTATTATTATTATTATTCCGCCGTAAAACGCATCGTGCAGCCCAAACCGTAAGGGCTAGAGCTTTGAAACTTTGCCAGATGGTAGTACAAAAATCGAGGAGAGGTTATCAAATTATGACCTCGATTGGCCCATAGGTGGCGCTATAACAACCAAAAGCGCGAAAGTGGTCATAACTCCTGGACCGTATGTCGTAGACACAAGTGTCTTATATCATTGGAAAGCTGGTCGTCTGACGAACAAAACGTATATCTCCGATTTCATTTCCGTCATGATAGATTTTCCGCCATTTTGAATTTTGTCGAAAACCTACTTTTGCGAACTAGTCCCTGGTTTTTTGCTCGATCGGAACCAAACCAGTGCAGAATTGTTCTCTGGAGACTGAAGATCAATAATTATCGAAAAAAAGTTGAAATTTCGATTCAGGGTCGCTAGGGGGCGCAAAATTAACGTTGTGGGCGGAGCCTATTTTACTAAAATGGCTATAACTCCAGAAGTAAATGATGTATTTTAACCAAACTTGGTACACATGTGTAATAGGTCAATCTGAGGTCACGGTAAAAAAATCGCGGCGATTGACCACATGGTGGCGCTATAACATGAAAAAAACATAAAACAGGCTATAACCACCTGACCGTTAGTCCGATTGACTTGAAAATTGGTATGCAGTGTCTTGGTCCAAGGTGCCATGTATGTCTATGAGGACATTGGCGTATCTCAAAAAACATGGCCGCCATCGGCCAATGAAGTTTGAGCACCGATTAGACAAGGTTAACGGAGGCCGATCGGAACGAAACTCGATGGGCATGTTCGTCTCATGGCCCTAGAGGTCTGTAAGAATTTTGAAAGATATCGGCCACTAGTTGGCGCTAACGAGTTTTATGGCTCTGTAATCACGTGGTGTTACACTCATCCACACAATATGCATATCATTTGATAGATCTGCTCATGCTGAACAACTTTGCCTCAAGAACCATTGCTGTCAATCAAACCGTTCATTAAATATTCACGAATATGTCTAAAACCTACTTTTGCGAACTAGTCCTAGGTTTTTCGCCCGATCGGAACCAGACCAGTCTAGGACAATTCTCTGGACTCTCTAGATCAATAATTATCAAAAAAAAGTTGAACTTTTGCATTTGTATGGCTGTAATAGGGTCATTTATAAAATGGGTGTGGCAAAATACACTCAAAAGCCTATAAATCCTAAATGAAAACTCAGAACTTCACAAAAATTGGTCAGCCTATGTGTCATAACAACATTAACAAGCATGCAAAATTTTATGGAGATCGGACGATAGGTGGCGCTATAACCTTTAAAAAGCTTTAAAACCATATATTTCCTATGGTATGTTGCCTGTATTGGCTGTAAATGGTCTTTTCCATCTCTGATCATATAATTTTCATATCATAATGTTCAAAACTAGTGCAATACAATTCTCTGGACTCACTAGATCAATAATTGTCAGAAAAAGTTGAACTACTTCATTTGGATAGCTATAATAGGTTCACTTCAAAATGTAGCCTTTACCAAGTGTCCCCGAAAGCCTATATCTCTTTAATGAATGACTCAGACCTTCTTAAAAACAAGTCAGAACATGTGAAATATCACTCTGAACATGCATGAAAATTTTCAGACAGATCAGACAAAATGTGCCTCTATAACAGTTAAAAAGGTGAAAATGATATGATTATAATGGCATGTTAAGCCAATAAGTGGTATTTTACTGCCCCCTGCTGTTCAAAATAGTCATTTTGTCATATTGTTCTATAATTTATATTTAGACTTTATAAAATCACTATTTTAACATTTACAATTACATTTAGTCAAAATCCATCTGTTAAAGTATTAGTATTGACAGTTTGATCACATCATACATTTCAAATGTCTGCATCTACAACATAATGTGTGTGTGTAGTCTTAGGTTTCTGAATAAATTCTGAATCATCTGATTAATAGCTTGCAAAGACTTTGTGAAATGTTTATAGACCATTCAAATATATTTTCATAATGACATATCCCAATAGCATTGAAATAACAACAACAACATTTGTCTTTGTGTGTGTGTGTGTGTGTGTGTGTGTGTGTGTGTGTGTGTGTGTGTGTGTGTGTGTAAACATGCATTATGGAGTTAAAATGGAAAAACTTGTTTTGCTTTAGTGCAGAAAAATGGTGAAAATCAAGAAGTTTAAAGTGAAAGTGAGCCAATAAGTGGTCTTCTACTGCCCTCTGCTGGCCATTCTACTTATTAATGAAGTCTACTCACATATGCTTTTGCATTCATTAGACACTAAAAATCACTTATATAACAATAAAACACTAAAAAATCACTTATATAACAATTACTATTGTAGCACAATCATATTTTGTCAGAGTTTATCACTTCATTTTTACTGATACTTCACATAATTGCTAGCAATGTGGTAAATCATGGTAAATCACACTAAAAACATGGTAAATCATAATAAATAATACTAGAATGTGGTGTATCAAGGTAAATCATACTACAATCCTGGTACATCATGCTAGAACATGGTAAATCATGGTAAACTATGCTAGAACAGGGTAAATCATGGTAAGCCATGATAAATCATAATAAACTATGGTAAATCATGTTAGAATGTGGTATATCATGGTAAATCATGCTAGAACATGGTAAATCATGGTAAACTATGCTAGAACAGGGTAAATCATGGTAAACTATGATAAATCATGATAAACTATGATAAATCATAATAAACTATGGTAAACCATGCTAGAATCACAGTAAACAATGGTAAATCATACTAGAATGTAGTATATCATGGTAAATCATGCTAGAATATGGCAAATCATGCTAGAATAAATAGAGTAAATAATAGTAGAGTAAATAATACTAGAATGTGGTAAATTGTTGTGGGAGGAGCCTATTTTACTAAAATGGCTATAACTCAAGAAGTAAATGAGATATCTTCACCAAACTCAGTACACATGTGTATGGGCTCAATTTGAAGTCACAGTAAACAATTTTATGGAGATCGGACCATAGGTGGCGCTATAACTGTTAAAAAGCTTTAAAACCATATATATCCCATGGTAAACTGTCTGTATTGGCTGTAAATGGTCTTTTCCATCTATTATGTCAGTGGTTACATGCTTGCTAAATAAATCTTAATTACTTTTGATGCTTTTGTGCTTAAATGCCTTAAAGGCCTTAACTGCTTGAACCCCGATAAATGCTGCTTGCAGCTTTAATTATTATTATTATTATTATTATTTTGTCAACCTTTCGGGCACTTTTGGGGCCCTTAACATGCTCAAAAACTCTTGAAATTTTGCACACAGGTCAGAACCCGCGGCCATCAGGGCCGGACTGAAGCTGGTACCCGGGCGTGGCAGGGGGCCTCGACAGCGCCCCCTGGAACGGGATCCGAACACTTGTCCATAAATCAGACACGCTTGCATGTAATAATATGAAACCCGGTACACATATAGACCTCATCGGGCCGAACAACTTTCGTGCTCTAAGTTTTACGCCAGCCCAACAGGAAGTCGGCTATTTAGCGTTGTTTGGAAACGCATGCTGTGGAATTTAATGTACTCCTCCTAGGGAATTCATCGATTCGCCTCCAAACTCGGTGTGCATGAAGTCAAGACATTGAGGATGCTAAATTGCGGACGGATTTTTGATATCTCGAACGGTTTGGCCATGGCGAGGAAACGAATTTATGGCGAAAAAAAGAAACAGGAAGTGTGTTATAACTTCTGCATACATTAACTGATCTTGATGAAACTTCAGCAGTGTGTTCGTTGTAAGAGGCCGATCGCACAGATGTGACTATTGTGAGTCAAAGTTATAGCGCCACCAACAGGCAGCAGGAAGTACATCACTATTAAAATGCTTTGAAATCACTGTCTTATTTTTACCAGATTTGCTTCAAACTTTATGTGTACAATGTAGACACACGGCAGATGTAAACCTGTGAAAGGATTATTGATATCTTAGATACTGTTGCCGTGGCAACGCATCAAACTTTAATATTCTTTTTTTATGCTTTTGAGACTCTTAACATACTTGAAATTGCATGAAACTCGACAGACACATCACATTTATTAGCCCGTAGACATGTGCAAAGTTTCAGAAACGGGCGTGGTGAGGGGCTCAGTAGCGCCACCTTTAGTCATAAGTGGGGGGGGGGTAGTTTTATCAACAGCAACAAAACTTGGTATGTGTATTGTTCTCATCAAGACGGACAACTTTCTAATTTACATGATCTATCTCCGACCAACAGGAAGAGAGATATTTTGGTTTGAATGTGGATTTTCTGAAGAATTTTCTCTCCCTCTCTCTGTGTCTCTGTGTGTGTGAGGGGAGGGGGGATTTGACTATTGCTTTTATATTGTTAATCAAGGTTTCAGGGGCTTTTGGGGTCCTTAACGTGCTCAAAAACTCTTGAAACTTTGCACACAAGTCAGAACCCCCTGCCATCAGGGACGGGCTGAAGCTGGTACCCGGGCGTGGCAGGGGGGCTCAACAGCACCCCCTTGAACGGTGTCCCAAAACTTGGTCCATAGATCAAACACGCTTGCATGAATTAATATGAAACTTGGTACACATATATATCTCATCGGGCCGAACAACTTTCCCGCGGTCAAGTTTTACGCCAGACCAACAGGAAGTCAGCTATTATGGGTTGTTTGGAAACGCATGCTGTGGAATTTGATGTACTCCTCCTAGGAAATTCATCCATTCGCCTCCAAACTCGGTTGGCATGAAGTCAAGACATTGAGGATGCTAAATTGCGGACGGATTTTTGATATCTCGAACGGTTTGGCCGTGGCAAGGAAACGAATTTATGGCGAATAATTCAAACAGGAAGTGTGTTATAACATCTGCATACATTAACTGATCTTGATGAAACTTCAGCAGTGTGTTCGTTGTAAGAGGCCGATCACATGGATGTGACATTTGTGAGTCAAAGTTATAGCGCCACCAACTGGCAACAGGAAGTGTGTCACTTTCATAATGCTTTGAAATCACCCTCTTATTTTTACCCGATTTGCTTAAAACTTTATGTGTATAATGTAGACACACGGCAGATGTAGACCTGTGAAAGGATTATTGATATCTTAGATACTGTTGCCGTGGCAACGCATTAAACTTTAATATTCTTTTCGGATGCTTTTGAGACTCTTCACATGTTTGAAAATGCATGAAACTCGACAGACACATCACATTTATTATCCAGTAGACATGTGCAAAGTTTCAGAAACGGGCGTGGTGAAATGGCTCAGTAGCGCCACCTTTAGTCAAAAATGGGGGCTTAGTTTTTCCTAGAATCACAAAACTTGGTAGGTGTATTGTTCTCATCAAGCCGGACAACTTTCTAATTGACAGTTATTAGCTATGACCAACAGGGTGTCGGATATTTTGGTCTGAATATGGATTTTTTGCTAAATCAGCCTCTGAGTTTTTAGTTGCTCCTCCTAAAAGGTTTATTTTATTCCCACCAAACTTTTTCAACATGATTGAAATATATTAATGATGCTAAATTGTAAACGGATATTGAATATCTCAAACGGTTTTGCTATGGCGAGGGATTAAATTTATGTCAAAAAGGAAGCAGGAAACATCTCAACATAACTTCTAAAAATGTAATTATACACCATTTATTTTTATGTAAAATGATACAAATATTAGAACTAAACCCATTTTATTCTGTTTTTGCAATTCAAGGAGTATGAAAAAGTTAAAAACAGGCTATTTAGTGCTATTTGGTTCAACAAAAAATCAAACATAGGGCTATACTGCCCTCTTGTGTCCAAAAGGATATTAAAATAGTATATAAAACGTTTTACTAGGTAGGCCTATTGTATTTAAATATACATTTATTAGGTATATGACTGTGAGGATATTTTCCCATCGGTTAATCGACGTGTGACACGAGCGGCTGCTTTTAAATCGCTAATATAAAAGTGAAAGTAAAAAACGGAGGTCCGCACGGACATTGATAATGGTGCACGTTGGAAAAAATGATACTTTTAAACATAACACTAAACTGCCATCAGGTGTCACCAGGCGACCATCTTAATGAGCGAGTCATTGATTCATTCGTTCTAACGATTCGTTCGAATGACTGAGTCATTCATGATTGAGACAGATGTTTATGGATTGACCATTGAATCTTTGAGTCAACCGATTCGTTTCAAAATGCTGAATCATTAAGTAATGAGAAAACAAGTTGCTGTGAGATGCACGATGGTTCTGCTGATCTTTGTTTAACTATTTTTGCTGCTGAAACAGAACAAAAACAGTCAATATTGCATCTAAAATGTAAGTGACTTAATTGTAACTGTTTATTAACCTGTTGTATGAAATCAATGTCACAGTTTCAATTGTGATTGTATTCAGGAAATAGTTGCCTACTCGTCAAATTAGGTTGCTTAACTCTATCATATGTTAGAAAATATATAAAAAACTCCATATTTGTAATTTTTATAGTCAGTATGTTGTTAACTGCGTTGCGTTTTTGTGTGCTGCGCTCATTTGTTTACAATTCTCCTGGAGAAGCTGCATGAGCCTCAGCAGGGCAACCTTGTTACCATTGATCAGTAATACATTTATTATGAACTGCTGATTGCAACTTAAAATGAATGTAATGAAATTAGAATAATCTCTCGTTTTAGTGATTCCCAAGTTATTTTTTTGTTATTGACGTTCTAATCAGGCTATACTCTGGTCGGGCAAGTAAAATTCTCTTTCAGGTAGGCCTATTGTATTTATATATAAATATATTAGGGATGTGACTGTGATAAAATTTTCCCACCAGTTAATCGACGTGTGACATCGCTGAGGGCTTTTAAATCGCTAACTTAAAAGCGAAAGTAAAATACAGACGTCCGCACAGACATTGATAATGGTGCGGAGTAGAGCGAGCATTTTCAATGTATGCCTATGGAAGTAGGAATGAACTTAAACATTTTATTTATGTTTTTATGTGTCCACTGTTCAACCGCAACCGCGTCACACACACACACATTCCAGAATTGCAATCTTGACATCGCAGCCTGTTCATTATAGCCCTAATACAATATAATAATAAAAATAGTCAACCTAACATATACGAATTACACTGCTCTGTTTAAATAGTCAGTAGTACAATTTGTACCATTCACAGTAAGCAGAGCTCCACTGTGATGTTTCCAAGCACATTTTTGCGCGTGTGAAGAGGATGATTTTTTCTATCGATATTGGAACACGAGTGAAGTACAAAGCCTATAATAAAGAACAGTTTAGCATCCAAATGCATCGCAAATATTGAAATTTTTTATTCTAATGAGAGAGTTACGTGAGACCAACACTGCTTACTTTCGTTTTTATTTTTACATTAAATTTAAAGGATTTGTTGTGGAATATTTTGAGTGTATCATAAAATCAGAATAAGGTAAGACAAGTAATATTTTCTGTCTTATATATATATGTGTGTGTGTGTAAATATACATATATATATATATATAGACATAGATAGATAGAAAGAGAGATATATATATATATATATATATATATAAATATAGCTGCGAGCAGCGATGGAGGGCCAAAGCCGGCGGCACCGCCATCCCCGGTGCCTTTAGGTTACTAAAGGCACTGGGGTTGCGGTGCCACCGGCTTGGGCCCGTAATCGCTGCTCGCAGCTATATTTAGGGCCCGAGCACCGATGGTGTGAGGACCCTCTTGGAATTGCTCTGTTTATTATTATTATTATTATTCTTCTCCGCATTGAATTGCATTTTTGAGGGCCTAAACATGCGCGAAAACTCACGAAACTTTGCACACGCGTCAGAACTGGCGAAAATTTACATCTGATATAGGTTTCAGAATTGGACGGGGCAAAATGGCTCGATAGCGCCACCTATAAAAGTTCAACGGAGTGCGCCTCCTGCAACGTTCCACGTACGTGCACGAAATTCGGTACATACGTGTAATGACCTAATACCTACAAAAAAGTCTCTTGGAGCATAGCCCTAAACACAACAGGAAGTCAGCCATTTTGAACTTCCTCTCAGATTTTTGTGCAGTTTTTGCCATTTTCAGGCCTCGTACTTTAACGAACTCCTCCTACAGTTTTAATCTGATCATCTTCAAATTTGGTGAGTGTAATCTTAAGGCCTTTGCGACGTTAAATTGCGAAGATCTTGAGTTTTCGTCGAAGGGCGGGTCCTCGGCGGCCTTACAAATTTCGATGTTTCGCCATGAAACAGGAAGTTGCTGTAACTCAGGCATGGAATGTCCAATCTCCCCCAAACTTCACACGTTTGATAAGAGTTCTGTCCTGAACACATGGCCATGCTCATATTCAGTTATAGTCATAGCGCCACCTGCTGGCAACAGGAAGTGACATGTTTAACACTGTTATGGACTCCTAATAACATATAAAAAAGTGCCAGCAAGTGCGAAACATGCTAACAACATACTAGAAGCATGCTAAAACATGCTAGCAAACTCTTAGCTAAGTGCTAAAGCATGCTATTATTGCAATTAAATAGGAATTTGCTGTAACTCAGGCATGGAATGTCCAATCTGCCCCAAACTTCACACTTTTGATAAGCGTTCTGTCCTGAACACATCTACATGATAATATTCAGTTATAGTAATAGCGCCACCTACTGGCAACAGGAAGTGTCATGTTTAACACGTTGATGCCATTCTAGCAACATGTTAAAAATGCCATTGAGGTCTAAACATGCTAGAAACATGTTAAAACATGCTAGCAATACTTAGCTAAGTGCTAAAGCATGCTAATTCAATGAAACAGGATGTTGTTGTTACTCAAGAAGGCAATGTCCAATATGCGCCAAACTTCACACTTTTAATAAACGTTCTGTCCTGAACACATGACCATGCTCATATTCAGTTACAGTCATAGTGCCACCTGCTGGCAACAGGAAGTGACATGTTAAACACTGTTGTGGACATATAAAAACATATAAAAAAAGTGCCAGCAAGTGCTAAACATGCTAACAACATACTAGAAACATGCTAAAACATGCTAGCAAACACTTAGCTAAGTGCTAAAGCATGCTATTGCTGCAATTAAATAGGAATTTGCTGTAACACAGGCATGGAATGTCCAATCTGCCCCAAACTTCACACGTTTGATAAGAGTCATGGCCTGAACACATCTACATGAGAATATTCAGTTATAGTAATAGCGCCACCTGCTGTCAACAGGAAGTGACATGTTTAACACTGTTGTGGTCTCCTAATAACATATATAAAAGAGCCAGCAAGTGCTAAACAGGTTAGCAACATACTAGAAACATGCTAGCAAACACTTAGCTAAGTGATAAAGCATGCTATTACTGCAATTAAATAGGAATTTGCTGTAACTCAGGCATGGAACGTCCAATCTGCCCCAAACTTCACATGTTTGATAAGAATCATGGCCTGAACGCATGCCTATGCTCAAATTCAGTTATAGTAATAGCGCCACCTACTGGCAACAGGAAGTGACATGTTTAACACGTTGATGCCGTTCTAGCAACATGTTAAAAATGCCATTGAGTTCTAAACATGCTAGAAACATATTAAAACATGCTAGCAATACTTAGCTAAGTGCTAAAGCATGCTAATTCAATGAAACAGGACTTTGTTGTTACTCAAGAAGGCAATGTACAATCTACCCCAAACGTCACACGTTTGATAAGAGTTATCTCTTGAACACATGTCCATGCTCATATTTAGTTATAGTCATAGCGCCACCTGCTGGCAACAGGAAGTGACGTTTAACACTGTTCTTGACTCCTAATAACATATAAAAAAATGCCAGTAGGTGCTAAACATCCTACCAACATACTAGAGACATGCTAAAACATAATAGCAAACACTTAGCTAAGTGCTAAAGAATGATATTACTGCAATTAAATATGAATTTGCTGTAACTCAGGCATGGAATGTCCAATCTGCCCCAAACTTCACACTTTTGATAAGCGTTCTGTCCTGAACACATGACCATGCTTATATTCAGTTACAGTCATAGCGCCACCTGCTGGCAACAGGAAGTGACATGTTTAACACTGTTGTGGACTCCTAATAACATATAAAAAAGTGCCAGCAAGTGTTAAACATGCTAACAACATACTAGAAACATGCTAAAACATGCTAGCAAACTCTTAGCCAAGTGCTAAAGCATGCTATTATTGCAATTAAATAGGAATTTGCTGTAACTCAGGCATGGAATGTCCAATCTGCCCCAAACTTCACACTTTTGATAAGAGTCATGGCCTGAACACATCTACATGAGAATGTTCAGTTATAGTAATAGCGCCACCAACTGGCAACAGGAAGTGACATGTTTAACACGTTGATGCCGTTCTAGCAACATGTTAAAACATGCTAACAATGCTTAGCTAAGTTCTAAAGAATGCTAATTCAATGAAACATGACTTTGTTGTTACTCAAGAAGGCAATGTCCAATTTGCACCAAACTTCACATGTTTGATAAGAGTTCTGTCCTGAACACACATCCATGCTCATATTCAGTTATAGTCATAACGCCACCTACTGGCAACAGAAACTGACATGGTTAACACAGTAATGCAGTACTAACCACATAATTATTGTGTACTAAGCATGCTAGAAACAGACTGAACATGCTAGCAACACTTAGCTGAGTCATGAAGCATGCTATTATCACCATTATACAAAACATTTTGTAACTGACTTTGACATACTCTTACTATATATACCTCCTTAAATGTACATTTCCCAACCATGCTCTGCCTTCCTAAAGCCACCGAGTGTTGATGGCACGGGTGCGAGGGCCCTTTCATCGCTGCTTGCAGCTTTAATTATTATTATTATTCTTCTCCGCATTGAATCGCATTTTTGAGGGCCTAAACATGCGCGAAAACTCACAAAACTTTGCACACGCGTCAGAACTGGCGAAAATTTACATCTGATATAGGTTTCAGAATTGGACGGGGCAAAATGGCTCGATAGCGCCACCTATAAAAGTTCAACAGAGTGCGCCTCCCGCATCGTTCCACGTACGTGCACGAAATTCGGTACATACGTGTAATGACCTAATACCTACAAAAAAGTCTCTTGGAGCATAGCCCTAAACACAACAGGAAGTCAGCCATTTTGAACTTCCTCTCAGATTTTTGTGCAGTTTTTGCCATTTTCAGGCCTCGTACTTTAACGAACTCCTCCTACAGTTTTAATCTGATCATCTTCAAATTTGGTGAGTGTAATCTTAAGGCCTTTGCGACGTTAAATTGCGAAGATCTTGAGTTTTCGTCGAAGGGCGGGTCCTCGGCGGCCTTACAAATTTCGATGTTTCGCCATGAAACAGGAAGTTGCTGTAACTCAGGCATGGAATGTCCAATCTGCCCCAAACTTCACACGTTTGATAAGAGTTCTGTCCTGAACACATGGCCATGCTCATATTCAGTTATAGTCATAGCGCCACCTGCTGGCAACAGGAAGTGACATGTTTAACACTGTTATGGACTCCTAATAACATATAAAAAAGTGCCAGCAAGTGCTAAACATGCTAACAACATACTAGAAGCATGCTAAAACATGCTAGCAAACTCTTAGCTAAGTGCTAAAGCATGCATATTATTGCAATTAAATAGGAATTTGCTGTAACTCAGGCATGGAATATCCAATCTGCCCCAAACTTCACACTTTTGATAAGCGTTCTGTCCTGAACACATCTACATGAGAATATTCAGTTATAGTAATAGCGCCACCTACTGGCAACAGGAAGTGTCATGTTTAACACGTTGATGCCATTCTAGCAACATGTTAAAAATGCCATTGAGGTCTAAACATGCTAGAAACATGTTAAAACATGCTAGCTAATGTTAAAACATGCTAGCAATACTTAGCTAAGTGGTAAAGCATGCTAATTCAATGAAACAGGATGTTGTTGTTACTCAAGAAGGCAATGTCCAATCTGCGCCAAACTTCACACTTTTAATAAACGTTCTGTCCTGAACACATGACCATGCTCATATTCAGTTACAGTCATAGTGCCACCTGCTGGCAACAGGAAGTGACATGTTAAACACTGTTGTGGACATATAAAAACATATAAAAAAAGTGCCAGCAAGTGCTAAACATGCTAACAACATACTAGAAACATGCTAAAACATGCTAGCAAACTCTTAGCTAAGTGCTAAAGCAGGCTATTGCTGCAATTAAATAGGAATTTGCTGTAACTCAGGCATGGAATGTCCAATCTGCCCCAAACTTCACACGTTTGATAAGAGTCATGGCCTGAACACATCTACATGAGAATATTCAGTTATAGTAATAGCGCCACCTGCTGTCAACAGGAAATGACATGTTTAACACTGTTGTGGTCTCCTAATAACATATAAAAAAGAGCCAGCAAGTGCTAAACAGGTTAGCAACATACTAGAAACATGCTAGCAAACACTTAGCTAAGTGCTAAAGCATGCTATTACTGCAATTAAATAGGAATTTGCTGTAACTCAGGCATGGAATGTCCAATCTGCCCCAAACTTCACACGTTTGATAAGAATCATGGCCTGAACACATGTCTATGCTCAAATTCAGTTATAGTTATAGCGCCACCTACTGGCAACAGGAAGTGACATGTTTAACACGTTGATGCCGTTCTAGCAACATGTTAAAAATGCCATTGAGTTCTAAACATGCTAGAAACATGTTAAAACATGCTAGCAATACTTAGCTAAGTGCTAAAGCATGCTAATTCAATGAAACAGGACTTTGTTGTTACTCAAGAAGGCAATGTCCAATCTACCCCAAACTTCACACGTTTGATAAGAGTTATCTCTTGAACACATGTCCATGCTCATATTTAGTTATAGTCATAGCGCCACCTGCTGGCAACAGGAAGTGACGTTTAACATTGTTCTTGACTCCTAATAACATATAAAAAAATGCCAGTAGGTGCTAAACATCCTACCAACATACTAGAGACATGCTAAAACATACTAGCAAACACTTAGCTAAGTGCTAAAGAATGATATTACTGCAATTAAATATGAATTTGCTGTAACTCAGGCATGGAATGTCCAATCTGCCCCAAACTTCACACGTTTGATAAGCATTCTGTCCTGAACACATGACCATGCTTATATTAAGTTACAGTCATAGCGCCACCTGCTGGCAACAGGAAGTGACATGTTTAACACTGTTATGGACTCCTAATAACATATAAAAAAGTGCCAGCAAGTGTTAAACATGCTAACAACATACTAGAAACATGCTAAAACATGCTAGCAAACTCTTAGCTAAGTGCTAAAGCATGCTATTATTGCAATTAAATAGGAATTTGCTGTAACTCAGGCATGGAATGTCCAATCTGCCCCAAACTTCACACGTTTGATAAGAATCATGGCCTGAACACATGTCTATGCTCAAATTCAGTTATAGTTATAGCGCCACCTACTGGCAACAGGAAGTGACATGTTTAACACGTTGATGCCGTTCTAGCAACATGTTAAAAATGCCATTGAGTTCTAAACATGCTAGAAACATGTTAAAACATGCTAGCAATACTTAGCTAAGTGCTAAATCATGCTAATTCAATGAAACAGGACTTTGTTGTTACTCAAGAAGGCAATGTCCAATCTACCCCAAACTTCACACGTTTGATAAGAGTTATCTCTTGAACACATGTCCATGCTCATATTTAGTTATAGTCATAGCGCCACCTGCTGGCAACAGGAAGTGACGTTTAACATTGTTCTTGACTCCTAATAACATATAAAAAAATGCCAGTAGGTGCTAAACATCCTACCAACATACTAGAGACATGCTAAAACATACTAGCAAACACTTAGCTAAGTGCTAAAGAATGATATTACTGCAATTAAATATGAATTTGCAGTACCTCAGGCATGGAATGTCCAATCTGCCCCAAACTTCACACTTTTGATAAGCGTTCTGTCCTGAACACATGACCATGCTTATATTCAGTTACAGTCATAGCGCCACCTGCTGGCAACAGGAAGTGACATGTTTAACACTGTTATGGACTCCTAATAACATATAAAAAAGTGCCAGCAAGTGTTAAACATGCTAACAACATACTAGAAACATGCTAAAACATGCTAGCAAACTCTTAGCTAAGTGCTAAAGCATGCTATTATTGCAATTAAATAGGAATTTGCTGTAATTCAGGCATGGAATGTCCAATCTGCCCCAAACTTCACACTTTTGATAAGAGTCATGGCCTGAACACATCTACATGAGAATGTTCAGTTATAGTAATAGCGCCACCTACTGGCAACAGGAAGTGACATGTTTAACACGTTTATGCCGTTCTAGCAACATGTTAAAAATGCCATTGAGTTCTAAACATGCTAGAAACATGTTAAAACATACTAACAATGCTTAGCTAAGTGCTAAAGAATGCTAATTCAATGAAACATGACTTTGTTGTTACTCAAGAAGGCAATGTCCAATTTGCACCAAACTTCACACGTTTGATAAGAGTTCTGTCCTGAACACACATCCATGCTCATATTCAGTTATAGTCATAACGCCACCTACTGGCAACAGAAACTGACATGGTTAACACAGTAATGCAGTACTAACCACATAATTATTGTGTACTAAGCATGCTAGAAACAGACTAAACATGCTAGCAACACTTAGCTGAGTCATGAAGCATGCTATTATCACCATTATACAAAACATTTTGTAACTGACTTTGACATACTCTTACTATATATACCTCCTTAAATGTACATTTCCCAACCATGCTCTGTCTTCCTAAAGCCACCGAGTGTTGATGGCACGGGTGCGAGGGCCCTTTCATCGCTGCTTGCAGCTTTAATTATTATTATTATTATTATTATTATTATTATTTTGTCAACCTTTCGGGCACTTTTGGGGCCCTTAACATGCTCGAAAACTCTTGAAATTTTGCACACAGGTCAGAACCCGCGGCCATCAGGGCCGGGCTGAAGCTGGTACCCGGGCGTGGCAGGGGGCCTCGACAGCGCCCCCTGGAACGGGATCCGAACACTTGTCCATAAATCAGACACGCTTGCATGTAATAATATGAAACTCGGTACACATATAGACCTCATCGGGCCGAACAACTTTCGTGCTCTAAGTTTTACGCCAGACCAACAGGAAGTCGGCTATTATAGGTTGTTTGGAAACGCATGCTGTGGAATTTGATGTACTCCTCCTAGGAAATTCATCCATTCGCCTCCAAACTCGGTCGGCATGAAGTCAAGACATTGAGGATGCTAAATTGCGGACGGATTTTTGATATCTCGAACGGATTGGCCGTGGCAAGGAAACAAATTTATGGCGAATAATTCAAACAGGAAGTGTGTTATAACTTCTGCATACATTAACTGATCTTGATGAAACTTCAGCAGTGTGTTAGTTGTAAGAGGCCGATCACATGGATGTGACATTTGTGAGTCAAAGTTATAGCGCCACCAACTGGCAACAGGAAGTGTGTCACTTTCAAAATGCTTTGAAATCACCCTCTTATTTTTACCCGATTTGCTTCAAACTTTATGTGTATAATGTAAACACACGGCAGATGTAGACCTGTGAAAGGATTATTGATATCTTAGATACTGTTGCCGTGGCAACGCATCAAACTTTAATATTCTTTTCCGATGCTTTTGAGACTCTTCACATGCTTGAAAATGCATGAAACTCGACAGACACATCACATTTATTATCCAGTAGACATGTGCAAAGTTTCAGAAACGGGCGTGGTGAAATGGCTCAGTAGCGCCACCTTTAGTCAAAAGTGGGGGGGTTAGTTTTATCAACAGCAACAAAACTTGGTATGTGTATTGTTCTCATCAAGACGGACAACTTTCTAATTTACAGTAACTAGCTCGGACCAAGAGGAAGAGAGATATTTTGGTTTGAATGTGGATTTTCTGGAGAATTTTCTCTCCCTCTCTCTGTCTCTCTGTGTGTGTGAGGGGAGGGGGGGATTTGACTATTGCTTTTATATTGTTAATCAAGGTTTCAGGGGCTTTTGGGGTCCTTAACGTGCTCAAAAACTCTTGAAACTTTGCACACAAGTCAGAACCCCCTGGCATCAGGGCCGGGCTGAAGCTGGTACCCGGGCATGGCAGGGGGGCTCAACAGCGCCCCCTTGAACTGGGTCTGAAAACTTGGTCCATAGATCAAACACGCTTGCATGAATTAATATGAAACTCGGTACACATATAGATCTCATCGGGCCGAACAACTTTTCCCCGGTCAAGTTTTACGCCAGCCCAACAGGAAGTCGGCTATTATGGGTTGTTTGGAAAACGCTTGCTATGGAATGCGAAGTACTCCTCCTAGAGAATTCATCCAATCCCCACCAAACTCGGTGTGCATGAAGTCAAGACATTGAGGATTCTAAATTGCGGACGGATTTTTGATATCTCGAACGGTTTGGCCGTGGCGAGGAAACGAAATTATGGCGAAAAGTGGGGGGGTTAGTTTTACCAACAGTTCCAAAAATCAGTATATATATTGGGCTCATCGAGTCAGACAACTTTCTAATTTACAGTTATTAGCTCAGAGCAAAAGGAAGTCAGTTATTTTGGTTTGAATGTGGATTTTTTGGATATTTCAGACTCTGAGTTTTTAGCTACTCTTCCTAACTGGTTTATTTTATTCACACCAAACTTTTTCAAAATGATAAAGATACATTAAAGACGCTAAATTGTGAACGGATATTAAACATCTCAAACGGTTTTGCTATAGTGAGGGACTAAAGTAAAGTAACACTTAAAGCCTCATCTTCTAAAAATGTAATTAAACACCATTTATTTCTATATAAAAGTATAAAAATATCACAACTAAACCCATTTTATTCTTTTTTTTTTCAATTTAATAAATATTTATAAGTTTAAAAATAGTAATTGTACTATTTAGTCCCATAAAAGTCAAGTCATACATAGGGCTATACTGCCCTCTTGTGTTCAAAATCAGGTAGGCCTATTGTATCTACATAAAAATATACTAGGTATGTGACGGTGAGAATATTTTACCACCGGTTAATCGACGTGTGACACCGCTGGGGGCTTTTGAATCGCCAACTTAAAAACGAAAGTAAAATATGTTCGTCCGCACTGACATTGATAGTGGTTGAGTGAGCGTTTCAAATGAATTCCTATGGAAGTAGGAATTAACTGAAAAACGTTCACTCTGTTCTGCTCGTTCCTCGCCGTGGATGCGCACCGTTATGAATGCCCGTGCAGCCATGAGCATTTTAGTTTCATTTTAAAATTAGCGCCTTTCGGGGGGTGGATTGCTTGAAATTATTTTACAAAAGCACAATATTGTGTTTTATTGCGACTGTACACAAAGTTAACACTTTGCAGTTTGAATGTCGTCCTGTATAATGACGGAGTATGTTTTTATGTGTCCACTGTTCAATCGCGCCCACGCCACACACACACACACACCCACACCCACACACACACGGTTTACTATCTTTGTGGGGACTCTCCATAGATTTAATGATTTTTATACTGTACAAACTGTATATTTTATCTCCTTACACTAACCCTACCCCTAAACCTACCCATCACAGAAAACTTTCTGCATTTTTACATTTCCAAAAAAACTCATTCTGTATGAAGCTTGTTTACCCATGGGGACCTCTATTTAGGTCCCCACTGTGACACGAGTCCCCATGAGTCTGTGTGCATTCAGGTTAAAGTCCCCACCGGGACAGAAAAACATGAACACACACACACACACACACACACACACACACACACACACACACACACACACACACACACACACACACTCCAGCATTGCAATCTTGACATTGCAGCCTGTTCATTATAGACTTAATAAAATATAATAATAAAATGGTCAACCTAACATATAAAGATTACACTGCTCTAAATAGTCAGTAGTACAATTCGTACATTCACAGTAAGCACCGCTCCACTGTGAATTTTCCAAGCACATTTTTGCGCATGTGAAGAGGATAATCTTTCCCTTCGATATTGGAACGTGAGTGAAGTACAAAGCATATAATAAACAATAGTTTAGCATCCAAAAAAAGGTAATTATATATATATATATAATAACTAAAGGCACCAGTGCCTTTAGTGTAACTAAAGGCACCAGGGTGGCGGTGCCACCGGCTTGGGCCCGCAATCGCTGCTCACAGCTATATTTATTCTTATTTTTCTGTCAACATTTCGGGCACTTTTGGGGCCTTTAACATGCTCGAAAACTCTTGAAATTTTGCACACAGGTCAGAACCTGCGGCCATCAGGGCCGGGCTGAAGCTGGTACCCGGGCGTGGCAAGGGGGCTCAACAGCGCCCCCTTGAACGGGGTCCGAAAACTTGGTCCATAAATCAGACACGCTTGCATGTAATAATATGAAACTCAATACACATATAGATCTCATCGGGCCAAACAACTTTCGTACTTTTACTTTTTACGCCAGCCCAACAGGAAGTCGGCTATTATGGGTTGTTTGGAAACGCATGCTGTGGAATTTAATGTACTCCTCCTAGGGAATTCATCCATTCGCCTCCAAACTCAGTCAGCATGAAGTCAAGACATTGAGGATGCTAAATTGCGGACGGATTTTTGATATCTCAAACGGTTTGGCCGTGGCGAGGACACGAATTTATGGCGAATAATGGAAACAGGAAGTGTGTTATAACTTCTGCATACATTAACTGATCTTGATTAAACTTCAGCAGTGTGTTCGTTGTAAGAGGCCGATCACATGGATGTGACTATTGTGAGTCAAAGTTATAGCGCCACCAACTGGCAGCAGGAAGTGTGTCCCTTTCAAAATGCTTTGAAATCACCCTCTTATTTTTACCCGATTTGCTTCAAACTTTATTTGTATAATGTAAACACACGGCAGATGTAGACCTGTGAAAGGATTTTTGATATCTTTAATACTGTTGCCATGGCAACGCTTCAAACTTTAATATTCTTTTTTGATGCTTTTGAGACTCTTAACATACTTGAAATTGGATGAAACTCGACAGACACATCACACTTATTAGCCCGTAGACTTGTGCAAAGTTTCAGAAACGGGCGTGGTGAGGGGCTCAGTAGCGCCACCTTTAGTCATAAGTGGGGGGGTTAGTTTTATCAACAGCAACAAAACTTGGTATGTGTATTGTTCTCATCAAGACGGACAACTTTCTAATTTACATTAACGATCTCTGACCAACAGGAAGAGAGATATTTTGGTTTGAATGTGGATTTTCTGAAGAATTTTCTCTCCCTCTCTCTGTGTCTCTGTGTGTGTGAGGGGAGGGGGGGATTTGACTATTGCTTTTATATTGTTAATCAAGGTTTCAGGGGCTTTTGGGGTCCTTATTGTGCTCAAAAACTCTTGAAACTTTGCACACAAGTCAGAACCCCCTGCCATCAGGGACGGGCTGAAGCTGGTACCCGGGCGTGGCAGGGGGGCTCAACAGCGCCCCCTTGAACGGTGTCCCAAAACTTGGTCCATAGATCAAACACGCTTGCATGAATTAATATGAAACTCGGGACACATATAGATCTCATCGGGCCGAACAACTTTCCCCCGGTCAAGTTTTACGCCAGCCCAACAGGAAGTCGGCTATTATGGGTTGTTTGGAAAACGCTTGCTGTGGAATGCGAAGTACTCCTCCTAGAGAATTCATCCAATCCCCACCAAACTCAGTGTGCATGAAGTCAAGACATTGAGGATTCTAAATTGCGGACGGATTTTTGATATCTCGAACGGTTTGGCCGTGGCGAGGAAACGAATTTATGGCGAGAAAAGAGAAACACGAAGTGGAATAACTTATGCATACATTAACTGATCTTGATGAAACTTCAGCAGTGTGTTCGTGGTAAGAGGCCGATCAGATGGATGTAACTATTGTGAGTCAAAGTTATAGCGCCACCAACTGGCAGCAGGAAGTGTGTCACTTTCAACATGCTTTTGACAAAAGTGGGCGGGTTAGTTTTAACTACAGTAAAAAAAAAAAAAGTTTTATATTGTACTCATCAAGCCGGACAACTTTCTAATTAACATTCATTAGCTCCGGCCATCTGGAAGTCAGATATTTTGGTCTGAATGTGGATTTTTTGGATATTTCAGACTCTGAGTTTTTAGTTACTCCTGCTTATACATAGGGCTATACTGCCCTCTTGTGTTCAAAATCAGGTAGGCCTATTGTATCTATATAAAAATATACTAGGTAATATGTGACTTTGAGAATATTTTACCACCGGTTAATCGACGTGTGACACCACTGGGGGCTTTTGAATCGCCAACTTAAAAACGAAAGTAAAATATGTTCGTCCGCACTGACATTGATAGTGGTTGAGCAAGCATTTCAAAAGAATTCCTATGGAAGTAGGAATTAACTGAAAAACATTCCTCGCTCATTCCTCGCCGTGGACGCGCACCGTTATGAATGCCCGTGCAGCCGTGAGCATTTTAGTTTAATTTTAAAATTAGCGCCTTTCGGGGGGTGGATTGCTTGAAATTATTTTACAAAAGCACAATGTTGTGTTTTATTGCGACTGTACACAAATATAAGTTAACACTTTGCAGTTTGAATGTCGTCCTGTATAATGACGGAGTATGTTTTTATGTGTCCACTGTTCAAATGCGCCCACGCCACACACACACACACACACACACACACACGGTTTACTATCTTTGTGGGGACTCTCCATAGCCTTAATTTTTTTTATACTGCATAAACTGTATATGCTATCTCCTCACACTAACCCTACCCCTAAACCTACCTATCACAGAAAACTTTCTGCATTTTTACATTTCCAAAAAAACTCATTCTGTATGATTTATAAGCTTGTTTACCCATGGGGACCTCTATTTAGGTCCCCACTGTGACACGAGTCCCCATGAGTCTGTATGCATTCAGGTTGAAGTCCCCACCGGGATAGAAAAACATGAACACACACACACACACACATTCCAGCATTGTAATCTTGACATCGCAGCCTGTTCATTATGGCCTTCATAAAATATAATAATAAAATAGTCAACCTAACATATAACAATTACACTGCTCTAAATAGTCAGTAGTACAATTCATACATTCACAGTAAGCACCGCTCCACTGTGGTGTTTCCAAGCACATTTTTGCGTCGATATTGGAACACGAGTGAAGAACAAAGCCTATAATAAAGAATAGTTTAGCATCCAAATACATCGCAAATGTTGAAACATTTTGATTCTAATGAGAGGGTTACGTGAGCCCAACACTGCTTTCTTTCATTTTTATTTTTACATTAAATTTAAAGGATTTGTTGTGGAATATTTTGAGTGTATCATAAAATCAGAATAAGGTAAGACAAGCAATATTTTTGGTCTTTTATATATATATATATATATATATATATATATATATATATATATATATATATATTTATATAAATATAGCTGCGAGCAGCGATGAAGGGCCAAAGCCGGCGGTACTGCCACCCCGGTGCCTTTAGGTGACTAAAGGCACCGGGGTTGCGGTGCCACCGGCTTGGGCCCGTAATCGCTGCTCGCAGCTATATTTATTATTATTATTATTATTATTATTTTTCTGTCAACCTTTCGGGCACTTTTGAGACCCTTAACATGCTCGAAAACTCTTGAAACTTTGCACACGGGTCAGAACCCGCGGCCATCAGGGCCGGGCTGAAGCTGGTACCCGGGCGTGGCAGGGGGGCTCGACAGCGCCCCCTTGAACGGGGTCCGAAAACTTGGTCCATAAATCAGACACGCTTGCATGTAATAATATGAAACTCGGTACACATATAGATCTCATCGGGCCGAACAACTTTCGTACTTTTACTTTTTACGCCAGCCCAACAGGAAGTCGGCTATTATGGATTGTTTTGAAACGCATGCTGTGGAATTTAATGTACTCCTCCTAGAGAATTCATCCAATCGCCTCCAAACTCGGTCAGCATGAAGTCAAGACATTGAGGATGCTAAATTGCGGACGGATTTTTGATATCTCAAACGGTTTGGCCGTGGCAAGGAAACGAATTTATGGCGAATAAGGGACACAGGAAGTGTGTTATAACTAGGGATGCACCGATCCGATACTCAGTATCGGAATCGGCTCCGATACTGCCATTTTTGGCGGATCGGGTATCGGTCAGACAAGGCCGATCCAAATCCGATATTGTGCGTATACTATTCAGTGTTATTGTTAAGCCCCACAAACATTATAAAGCACCATAAGTTTTCGTGCACAATATTTTAAGTGTTCTGAAGCCATTATATAGTATAATGTGAGATATAAATTAATATTTAAGTGTTAAATTCAAGATCACGCAAACGTTTCCCTCAGCTGCGGCTGTCAATCATTCTTCATTCAGCACTCAAACAGCGCGTCGCGTCCGGTTATGACAGAACACACGATGAAACTCTCTCCAAGATGATTCATTGTTACTATTATTATACTTGATCTGTAGATAAAGGTCTATGGTTTCACATAAAACAACTTTATCTTGCTGGACTTTATTGCTGTACCTTAATCATGTTACTTTCTACCGGGTGTCTGTTAGATCACAACACTGGAGTAAAGTCAGGTACTATTTGTTCTTCACGCGCACAGTAACTGAAATTTAAAAGAAAATGCTGAATAGACTATTGCATAGATAGATACTGTATAATACACCATGCATCATATGTATTTTCTTTGTGCTTTAAACTTTTCAATGCGGACTCGACGCGCTGCGCGCTGTGATTCATGTTGCTTCAAGCGCATCATTCTGCGCTCGGGATGCGCATAAGCGCTTTGTGCCGCGATGTATTGGAGCCTTTCATATCATAATACAGTGACGAAATGAAAGATTATTAATAGCCGTTCTTGTCCTGTCCTATCTATTATGTTGCTACCTTATTAAACAGCTGTGCAATACATTTAAAAAATGTCTCAATTTTATAGTAGGATATAAAATAATTGCTATTTTTATCTTGTTTTTCATGAATGTATTTTACAACAATACAAAGAGCAATGTGTAAAGTTTTACCAGATTTAGTGTTACACTTATTGTCTCTAATTTGTTCTCCACTAAACATTTTTTTCACAAAATGTTCAGATTTTATACAATTAATTGTGCACTCGTGATTTTTCTAGACTAAATTTTATTGCTGAATTATCCACTAATCTAGTTTATAATAGCATTTATGTCAGATTATGATCATATATTTTTTGTTGGTGTTTTTCTTTTTTTTCAGTTCTTATCAGTTTAAACACAGAGTAATAGAAATTCTACTTGATTAAAAAAAAACTGCGCTGGTATCGGTACGGATCGGTATCGGCCGATACTCAGAATTTTTGGTATCGGATCGGATCGGTTCTGAAAAAATGGTATCGTTGCATCCCTACTTAACATGCTCAAAAACTCTTGAAATTTTGCACACACGTCAGAACCTGCGGCCATCAGGGCCGGACTGAAGCTGGTACCCGGGCGTGGCACGGGGGCTCGACAGCGCCCCCTGGAATGGTGTCTGAAAACTTGGTCCATAAATCAAACACGCTTGCATGTAATAATATGAAACTCAGTACACATATAGATCTCATCGGGCCGAACAACTTTCGTGCTCTAAGTTTTACACCAGCCCAACAGGAAGTCGGTTATTATACGTTGTTTGGAAAACGCATACAATGGAATGTGAAATACTCCTCCTAGGGAATTCATCCGATCGCCACCAAACTCGGTGTGAATGAAGTCAAGACATTGAGGATGCTAAATTGCGAACAGATTTTTTATATCTCGAACGGTTTGGCCGTGGCGAGGAAACGAATTTATGGCGAATAATGGGACACAGGAAGTGTGTTATAACTTCTGCATACATTAACTGATCTTGATGAAACTTCAGCAATGTGTTCGTGGTAAAAGGCCGATCAGATGGATGTAATTATTGTGAGTCAAAGTTATAGCGCCACCAACTGGCAGCAGGAAGTTTGTCACTTTCAAAATGCTTTGAAATCACCCTCTTAGTTTTACCCGATTTGCTTCAAACTTTATGTGTATAATGTAGATACACGGCAGATGTAGACCTGTGAAAGGATTATTGATATCTTAGATACTGTTGCCGTGGCAACGCATCAAACTTTAATGTTCTTTTCGGATGCGTTTGAGACTCTTAGCATGCTTGAAATTGGATGAAACTCGACAGACACATAACACTTATTAGCCAGTAGACATGTGAAAAGTTTCAGAAACGGGCGTGGCAGGGGGGCTCAACAGCGCCCCCTTGAACGGGGTCTGAAAACTTGGTCCATATATCAAACACGCTTGCTTGAATTAATATGAAACTCGGTACACATATAGATGTCATCGGGCCGAACAACTTTCCCTCTGTCAAGTTTCACGCCAGCCCAACAGGAAGTCGGCTATTATGGGTTGTTTGGAAAACGCTTGCTGTGGAATGTGATGTACTCCTCCTAGAGAATTCATTCAATCACCTCCAAACTCAGTCAGCATGTAGTCAAGACTTTGAGGATGCTAAATTGCGGACGGATTTTTGATATCTCGAACGGTTTGGCCGTGGCGAGGAATCGAATTTATGGCGAGAAAAGAGAAACACGAAGTGGAATAACTTCTGCATACATTAACTGATCTTGATGAAACTTCAGCAGTGTGTTCGTGGTAAGAGGCCGATCAGATGGATGTAGCTATTGTGAGTCAAAGTTATAGCGCCACCAACTGGCAGCAGGAAGTGTGTCACTTTCAACATGCTTTTGACAAAAGTGGGGGGGTTAGTTTTAACTACAGTAAAAAAAAAAAATTTTGTATATTGTTCTCATCAAGCCGGACAACTTTCTAATTTACATTCATTAGCTCCAGCCATCAGGAAGTCAGATATTTTGGTCTGAATGTGGATTTTTTTTGCTAAATCAGCCTCTGAATTTTTAGCCACTCCTCTTAAACTATTTATTTTATTCCCACCAAACTTTTTCAACATGATGAAAATACATTAAATATGCTAAATTGTGAATGGATAGTTAAATATCTTAAACGGTTTTGCTATGGCGAGGGATTAAAGTAATGTCCAAAAATGAAACACTAAAAATCTTCTAAAAATGTAATTATATACCATTTATTTCTATATAAAAGTATAGAAATATCACAACTAAACCCATTTTATTCTGTTTTTGCAATTCAAGAAGAATGAAAAAGTTAAAAACAGGCTATTTAGTGCTATTTGGTTAAACAAAAAAGCAAACATAGGGCTATACTGCCCTCTTGTGTCCAAAGGGACATCAAAATAGTATATAAAACTTTTTACCAGGTAGGCCAATATTGTATTTAAATATACATTTATTAGGTATGTGTCTGAGGATGTTTTCCCACCGGTTAATCGACGTGTAACACCGCTGGGGGCTTTTGAATTGCCAACTTAAAAACGAAAGTAAAATATGTTAGTCCGCACTGACATTGATAGTGGTTGAGCGAGCGTTTCAAATGATTTCCTATAGAAGTAGGAATTAACTGAAAAACGTTCACTCTGTTCTGCTCGTTCCTCACTGTGGATGCGCACCGTTTTAAATCGCTAATATGAGCATTTTAGTTTAATTTTAAAATTAGCACCTTTTGGGGGGAGGATTGCTTGAAATTATTTTACAAAAGCACAATGTTGTGTTTTATTGCGACTGTACACAAATATAAGTTAACACTTTGCAGTTTGAATGTCGTCCTGTATAATGACTGAGTATGTTTTTTTTTTTTAATCGCACCCACGCCACACACACACACACACACACACCAGTGATGCGCGGGTCAATGTATAAACAAACCGCACCCGACCGACGTTTTCAACCTACCCGCCCGCAACTCGGACCGCAAAAAAACGAAAACGAAAATATTGTACCCGACCCGCTTCCTGACCCGCATTTTTTTTAAAGTAGCTATAATGCTCATCGTAGCTCTTAATATAACTTAATATTCTAATTTTGTCAAGAATTATAAAAAATCGTCAATATAAGCTCATAATTTGTACTAAAATAGTCTAAATGTTTAGTTTTAAAAACGATTTTAAAAAGCTGGCTATGTCTATTTTGATGTTTCTGCGCAAGTTCAGCAGACAGTGAGGTTCGAGTTTGTTCCGATCAGAGCTCGTGAGCGGAGAGCGCATTTCTGAATATTCCGCTCCGCTCATGGTCGCTCGCCCAACCCAGATGGCCTGCTGTTTCGAAAATATGTGGAATAAGGGCTGCCTCCGACTATTTTTTTTTCTTGTCGACTAGTTGTTCATTTAAGCCATTCGTGGACAAATCGCCCCTTTATATTAAATTAATTACTTAAAGGCTAGCCTACAGGAATAAGCGTAGGCTAATGACCGCACGCTTAAAGCTTGCCACAAAGAACCGGTTGAAGTAATGATTACGAATGTGTCTAAATTAGCAAGGAGACATTTAATTGTTTAGTAATAAACTGGTGTTTTCTGTGTCGCTGCAAAGATGAAGTTGACAATGCGGAGATTGCGGACTCGCCATGAACGCCAGAGAGAAATGTACATTTCATATGGATTAGCCTACATAATCAGAGAGTATAGCCTATTTATTTTGGTTTGAATATTTTCGTTTAAAAGTAGACATTTCAAGCTTTCTGTAATATATAGCCTATATTTATCAAATCTGTGAGGCACAAGTTGAGTTTCGGCGCCCTCCAGTTCACATGCAGTGATCGCGTACCGGCGCCTTATTTTGTCTGCTATATATTTGCTTCTTATTTAATAAATACGGGCAATTGATTGATAAAACATTGATCAAAATTAAGATACAATTTATACAAAACGAAAATCTTTTAAAAAGAGTTTTCTATAAAACAAAACTTAATGAAGTCGTCAAAATCATGTTTTACCAAAAACAGCGCCGTTGCTAGGAGGGCGTCAGCGCCTCTGCCTCTCAGCGCCTCTGCCTCACGAGTGGATGATAGCCCTGAAGACGCCTAGCAATGATATACCTTTAGTGGTAGTATACCTTTAGTTAAGTTATCGCAGCGCGCTAAGAGACAATGTTATCGGAAAATGCAGCCCAGGTATATTCATAATGGAGAGCTCTCTTCTTTGGTCAGAACCATGGAGAGCGATCGCGGATTTACTTTTACAATGCAACACAATATTTAAAGAGCATCAAGCTATTAAAATCTATATTATGTATACGCACAGATAATATAACAGTAGGCTATATTAGTCAATATTTTTTTATTAGGTTAAGCAGTGATTGGATAACGTTTTTTTATTTTATTTTTATTTAACGTTTTTAATTTAAGGCCCACCCACAATTGGTCTGGCTTATCCAAAACTTGAATCCTGGCGCCGTGCCTGGTTGGTCGTGCCAGTTTTGTGGTTATCAAATGTGTAAATAGCATCGCAAGAAGTAGCCTACACATGACAAAGCCAGCACTTTGGTCATCCTCTTTCATTATTTCGGCAAATGTCTCCCACACTTTGCTCTTTCTATTTGTGTATTTGCGGAGCTTCCACTCCCCAGTCTTCACCTTTTCTCTTGCCGCCTCCATCTCTACCTGCAGACTGAGCTCGTGCGTCATCTTCGCGCCAGTTATTCAGCCAATAAAGTGTAAATTAAATTTAAAACGTATTCATAGAAAATTGTGTCTAGAACTATATAAATTACAAAGGTTTAATTGGCATCTTTATTTCAAACGACCCGACCGACCGCGACCCGAATATCATTAAAAATATTTTTGGATGACTCGTAACCGCGGGTAACCGCGGGTGACCGCAGGCACCCGCTCATTTCGGATCAACCCGCGCATCACTGACACACACACACACACGGTTTACTATCTTTGTTGGGACTCTCCATAGACTTAATGGTTTTATACTGTACAAACTGTATATTCTATCTCCTCACACTAACCCTAGCCCTAAACCTACCTATCACAGAAAACTTTCTGCATTTTTACATTTCCAAAAAAAATTCATTCTGTATGATTTATAAGCTTGTTTACCCATGTGGACCTCTATTTAGGTCCCCACTGTGACACGAGTCCCCATGAGTCGGTGTGCATTCAGGTTGAAGTCCCCACCGGGATAGAAAAACATGAACACACACACACACACACACACACACACACACACACACACACACACACACACACACACACACACATTCCAGCATTGTAATCTTGACATCGCAGCCGGTTCATTATAGCCTTCATAAAATATAATAATAAAATAGTCAACCTAACATATAAAAATTACATTGCTCTAAATAGTCAGTAGTACAATTCATACATTCACAGTAAGCACCGCTCCACTGTGATGTTTCCAAGCACATTTTTGCGCTTGTGAAGAGGATGATTTTTTCCATCGATATTGGAACATGAGTGAAGAACAAAGCCTATAATAAAGAATAGTTTAGCATCCAAATACATCGCAAATGTTGAAACAAGAGGGTTACGTGAGCCCAACACTGCTTTCTTTCATTTTTATTTTTACATTAAATTTAAAGGATTTGTTGTGGAATATTTTGAGTGTATCATAAAATCAGAATAAGGTAAGTCAAGTAATATTTTTGGTCTTTTATATATATATATATAAATATAGCTGCGAGCAGTGATGAAGGGCCAAAGCCGGCGGTACCGCCACCCCGGTGCCTTTAGGTAACTAAAGGCACCGGGGTTGCGGTGCCACCGGCTTGGGCCCGTAATCGCTGCTCGCAGCTATATTTATTATTATTATTTTGTCAACCTTTCGGGCACTTTTGGGGCCCTTAACATGCTCAAAAACTCTTGAAATTTTGCACACACGTCAGAACCTGCGGCCATCAGGGCCGGACTGAAGCTGGTACCCGGGCGTGGCACGGGGGCTCGACAGCGCCCCCTGGAATGGTGTCTGAAAACTTGGTCCATAAATCAAACACGCTTGCATGTAATAATATGAAACTCAGTACACATATAGATCTCATCGGGCCGAACAACTTTCGTGCTCTAAGTTTTACACCAGCCCAACAGGAAGTCGGTTATTATACGTTGTTTGGAAAACGCATACAATGGAATGTGAAATACTCCTCCTAGGGAATTCATCCGATCGCCACCAAACTCGGTGTGAATGAAGTCAAGACATTGAGGATGCTAAATTGCGAACGGATTTTTTATATCTCGAACGGTTTGGCCGTGGCGAGGAAACGAATTTATGGCGAATAATGGGACACAGGAAGTGTGTTATAACTTCTGCATACATTAACTGATCTTGATGAAACTTCAGCAATGTGTTCGTGGTAAAAGGCCGATCAGATGGATATAATTATTGTGAGTCAAAGTTATAGCGCCACCAACTGGCAGCAGGAAGTTTGTCACTTTCAAAATGCTTTGAAATCACCCTCTTAGTTTTACCCGATTTGCTTCAAACTTTATGTGTATAATGTAGATACAGGGTAGATGTAGACCTGTGAAAGGATTATTGATATCTTAGATACTGTTGCCGTGGCAACGCATCAAACTTTAATGTTCTTTTCGGATGCGTTTGAGACTCTTAGCATGCTTGAAATTGGATGAAACTCGACAGACACATAACACTTATTAGCCAGTAGACATGTGAAAAGTTTCAGAAACGGGCGTGGCAGGGGGGCTCAACAGCGCCCCCTTGAACGGGGTCTGAAAACTTGGTCCATATATCAAACACGCTTGCATGAATTAATATGAAACTCGGTACACATATAGATGTCATCGGGCCGAACAACTTTCCCTCTGTCAAGTTTCACGCCAGCCCAACAGGAAGTCGGCTATTATGGGTTGTTTGGAAAACGCTTGCTGTGGAATGTGATGTACTCCTCCTAGAGAATTCATTCAATCACCTCCAAACTCAGTCAGCATGTAGTCAAGACTTTGAGGATGCTAAATTGCGGATGGATTTTTGATATCTCGAACGGTTTGGCCGTGGCGAGGAATCGAATTTATGGCGAGAAAAGAGAAACACGAAGTGGAATAACTTCTGCATACATTAACTGATCTTGATGAAACTTCAGCAGTGTGTTCGTGGTAAGAGGCCGATCAGATGGATGTAGCTATTGTGAGTCAAAGTTATAGCGCCACCAACTGGCAGCAGGAAGTGTGTCACTTTCAACATGCTTTTGACAAAAGTGGGGGGGTTAGTTTTAACTACAGTAAAAAAAAAATTGTTTGTATATTGTTCTCATCAAGCCGGACAACTTTCTAATTTACATTCATTAGCTCCAGCCATCAGGAAGTCAGATATTTTGGTCTGAATGTGGATTTTTTTTGCTAAATCAGCCTCTGAATTTTTAGCCACTCCTCTTAAACTATTTATTTTATTCCCACCAAACTTTTTCAACATGATGAAAATACATTAAATATGCTAAATTGTGAATGGATAATAAATATCTTAAATGGTTTTGCTATGGCGAGGGATTGAAGTAATGTCCAAAAAGGAAACACTAAAAATCTTCTAAAAATGTAATTATATACCATTTATTTCTATATAAAAGTATACAAATATCACAACTAAACCCATTTTATTCTGTTTTTGCAATTCAAGAAGAATGAAAAAGTTAAAAACAGGCTATTTAGTGCTATTTGGTTAAACAAAAAAGCAAACATAGGGCTATACTGCCCTCTTGTGTCCAAAAGGACATCAAAATAGTATATAAAACTTTTTACCAGGTAGGCCAATATTGTATTTAAATATACATTTATTAGGTATGTGTCTGAGGATATTTTCCCACCGGTTAATCGACGTGTAACACCGCTGGGGGCTTTTGAATTGCCAACTTAAAAACGAAAGTAAAATATGTTAGTCCGCACTGACATTGATAGTAGTGGTTGAGCGAGCGTTTCAAATGAATTCCCATAGAAGTAGGAATTAACTGAAAAACGTTCACTCTGTTCTGCTCGTTCCTCACCGTGGATGCGCACCGTTTTAAATCGCTAATATGAGCATTTTAGTTTAATTTTAAAATTAGCACCTTTTGGGGGGAGGATTGCTTAAAATTATTTTACAAAAGCACAATGTTGTGTTTTATTGCGACTGTACACAAATATAAGTTAACACTTTGCAGTTTGAATGTCGTCCTGTATAATGACGGAGTATTTTTTTTTTTTCAATCGCACCCACGCCACACACACACACACACACACACACACACACACACACACGGTTTACTATCTTTGTTGGGACTCTCCATAGACTTAATGGTTTTATACTGTACAAACTATATTCTATCTCCTCACACTAACCCTAGCCCTAAACCTACCTATCACAGAAAACTTTCTGCATTTTTACATTTCCAAAAAAAACTCATTCTGTATGATTTATAAGCTTGTTTACCCATGGGGACCTCTATTTAGGTCCCCACTGTGACACGAGTCCCCATGAGTCGGTGTGCATTCAGGTTGAAGTCCCCACCGGGATAGAAAAACATGAACACACACACACACACACACACACACACACACACACACACACACACACACACACACACACACACACACATTCCAGAATTGTAATCTTGACATCGCAGCCTGTTCATTATAGCCTTCATAAAATATAATAACAAAATAGTCAACCTAACATATAAAAATTACACTGCTCTAAATAGTCAGTAGTACAATTCATACATTCACAGTAAGCACCGCTCCACTGTGATGTTTCCAAGCACATTTTTGCGCTTGTGAAGAGGATGATTTTTTCCATCGATATTGGAACATGAGTGAAGAACAAAGCCTATAATAAAGAATAGTTTAGCATCCAAATACATCGCAAATGTTGAAACAAGAGGGTTACGTGAGCCCAACACTGCTTTCTTTCATTTTTATTTTTACATTAAATTTAAAGGATTTGTTGTGGAATATTTTGAGTGTATCATAAAATCAGAATAAGGTAAGTCAAGTCATATTTTTGGTCTTTTATATATATATATATATATATATATATATAAATATAGCTGCGAGCAGTGATGAAGGGCCAAAGCCGGCGGTACCGCCACCCCGGTGCCTTTAGGTAACTAAAGGCACCGGGGTTGCGGTGCCACCGGCTTGGGCCCGTAATCGCTGCTCGCAGCTATATTTAGGGCCCAAGCCCTGAAAGGGCGAAGGCCCTATTGTTTTCGGTAGGATTATTGTTTATTAGGGCCCAAGCCCTGAAAGGGCGAAGGCCCTATTGTTTCCGGTAGGATTATTATTATTATTATTATTATTATTATTTTGTCAACCTTTCGGGCACTTTTGGGGCCCTTAACATGCTCGAAAACTCTTGAAATTTTGCACACACGTCAGAACCCGCGGCCATCAGGGCCGGACTGAAGCTGGTACCCGGGCGTGGCAGGGGGGCTCGACAGCGCCCCCTGGAACGGGATCCAAACACATGTCCATAAATCAAACACGCTTGCATGTAATAATATGAAACTCGGTACACATATAGATCTCATCGGGCCGAACAACTTTCGTGCTCTAAGTTTTACGCCAGCCAAACAGGAAGTTGGCTATTTAGCGTTGTTTGGAAACGCATGCTGTGGAATTTAATGTACTCCTCCTAGGGAATTCATCGATTCGCCTCCAAACTCGGTGTGCATGAAGTCAAGACATTGAGGATGCTAAATTGCGGACGGATTTTTGATATCTCGAACGGTTTGGCCGTGGCGAGGAAACAAATTTATGGCGAAAAAATGAAACAGGAAGTGTGTTATAACTTCTGCATACATTAACTGATCTTGATGAAACTTCAGCAGTGTGTTCGTTGTAAGAGGCCGATCACATGGATGTGACTATTGTGAGTCAAAGTTATAGCGCCACCAACAGGCAGCAGGAAGTACATCACTTTCAAAATGCTTTGAAATCAGTGTCTTATTTTTACCCGATTTGCTTCAAACTTTATGTGTACAATGTAGACACACGGCAGATGTAAACCTGTGAAAGGATTATTGATATCTTAGATACTGTTGCCGTGGCAACACATCAAACTTTAATATTCTTTTTTGATGCTTTTGAGACTCTTAACATACTTGAAATTGCATGAAACTCAACAGACACATCACATTTATTAGCCCGTAGACATGTGCAAAGTTTCAGAAACGGGCGTGGTGGAATGGCTCAGTAGCGCCACCTTTAGTCAAAAATGGGGGCTTAGTTTTTCTAGAATCACAAAACTTGGTATGTGTATTGTTCTCATCAAGACGGACAACTTTCTAATTTACATGAACCATCTCCGACCAACAGGAAGAGAGATATTTTGGTTTGAATGTGGATTTTCTGAAGAATTTTCTCTCCCTCTCTCTGTGTCTGTGTGTGTGTGAGGGGAGGGGGCGATTTGACTATTGCTTTTATATTGTTAATCAAGGTTTCAGGGGCTTTTGGGGTCCTTAACGTGCTCAAAAACTCTTGAAACTTTGCACACAGGTCAGAACCCACGGCCATCAGGGCCGGGCTGAAGCTGGTACCCGGGCGTGGCTGGGGGGCTCAACAGCGCCCCCTTGAACGGGGTTCTAAAACTTGATCCATATATCAAACACGCTCGCATGAATTAATATGAAACTCGGTACACATATAGATCTCATCGGGCCGAACAACTTTACCCCGGTCAAGTTTTACGCCAGCCCAACAGGAAGTCGGCTATTATGGGTTGTTTGGAAAACGCTTGCTGTGGAATGTGAAATACTCCTCCTAGAAAATTCACCGTGTCCCCTTCAAACTCGGTGTGCATGTAGTCAAGACATTGAGGATGCTAAATTGCGGACGGATTTTTGATATCTCGAACGGTTTGGCTGTGGCGAGGAATCGAATTTATGGCGAGAAAAGAGAAACACGGAAGTGGAATAACTTCTGCATACATTAACTGATCTTGATGAAACTTCAGCAGTGTGTTCGTGGTAAGAGGCCGATCAGATGGATGTAGCTATTGTGAGTCAAAGTTATAGCGCCACCAACTGGCAGCAGGAAGTGTGTCACTTTCAACATGCTTTTGACAAAAGTGGGGGGGTTAGTTTTAACTACAGTAAAGAAAAAACAGTTTGTATATTGTTCTCATCAAGCCGGACAACTTTCTAATTTACATTCAATAGCTCTGGCCATCAGGAAGTCAGATATTTTGGTCTGAATGTGAATTTTTTTGCAAAATCAGCCTCTGAATTTTTAGCCACTCCTCTTAAACTATTTATTTTATTCGTACCAAACTTTTTCAACATGATGAAACTACATTAAATATGCTAAATTGTGAATGGATAATAAATATCTCAAACGGTTTTGCTATGGCGAGGGATTAAAGTAATGTCCAAAAAGGAAACACTAAAAATCTTCTAAAAATGTAATTATATACCATTTATTTCTATATAAAAGAATACAAATATCACAACTAAACCCATTTTATTCTGTTTTTGCAATTCAAGAAGAATGAAAAAGTTAAAACAGGCTATTTAGTGCTATTTGGTTCAACAAAAAAGCAAACATAGGGCTATACTGCCCTCTTGTGTCCAAAAGGACATCAAAATAGTATATAAAACTTTTTACCAGGTAGGCCAATATTGTATTTAAATATACATTTATTAGGTATGTGTCTGAGGATATTTTCCCACCGGTTAATCGACGTGTGACACGAGTGGGTGCTTTTAAATCGCTAATATAATAGTGAAAGAAAAATAATGATAATGTTGCACACACAAATCACACACATGTGGGAAAGAATGATGCTTTTAAACAACACTAAACCGCCATTAGGTGTCGCCAGGCATCCATCTTAATAAGCGAGTCATTGATTCATTCGTTCAAACGATTCGTTCGAATGAGTCGATCATGATTAAGACAGATGTTTATGGATTGATCATTCAATCTTTGAGTCAACCGATTCGTTAAAAATGCTGAATCGTTCAGTTATGAGAAAACATGTGATGCGTGATGGTTCTGCCGTGATCTTTGTTTAACTATTTTCGCTGCTGAAACAGAACAAAAACAGTCAACATTGCATCTAAAATGTAAGTGACTTAATTGTAACTATTTATTAACCTGTTGTATGAAATCTAGGGGTGGGAGAAAAAAATTATTCTTAGATGCATCGCGATGCGGACGTGGACGATTCTGAATCGATTCACAAATGTCAAAAAATCGATTCTCTAAAAAAATATTTTTCTAATAACGTAATATTGACGGAAGGCAAAAGGCGGAACTCTAAGCGGACGTGCGTGCAGTCTGTGGCGCGCACATAACAGAGAAGTTTCTTCTGCTCACCAAGGCTGCATTTATTTGATTAAAAATACAAACAAAAACAGTAATATTGTAAAATATTATTCTAATTTAAAACAGCTGCTTTCTATTTTAATATATTTTAAACTGTTATTTATTCCTGTGATCAAAGCTGAGTTTTCAGCATCATTACTCCAGTCGTCACTGTCACATGATCCTTCAGAAATTATTCTAATATGATGATTGATACTCAAGAAACATTCATTATTATTTTAAATGTCGAAAACAGTTGTGTACAGTCTTTGATGAATAGAAAGTTCAAAAGAACAGCATTTATCTGAAATCTAAAGCTTTTGTAACGTTAAACACTACCGCTCAAAAGTTTTGGGTTAGTAATAATTAAAATTTTATTCTTTGGGGAAATAAATAAAATAAATCAGTACTTTTATTTATGAAGGATGAGTTAAACTGATCAACAGTTACAGTAAAGACATTTATAATGTTAAAAATATATATATATTTGAAATATATGCTGTTCTTTTGAACTTTACATTCATCAAAGCATTTTGAAAAAAAATTAAAGCTGCAAGCAGCATTTATCGGGGTTCAAGCTATTAAGGCCTTTAAGGGTTTTTAAGCACAAAAGCATCAAAAGTTATCAGGTTTTATTTAGCAAGCATGTAACCACTGACATAATAGATGGAAAAGACCATTTACAGCCAATACAGGCAATGTACCATAGGAACAGTTATAGCGCCACCTATAGTCCGATCTCCATAAAATTTGGCATGCTTGTTAATGATGTTATGTCACATATGCTCACCAATTTTTGTGAGGTTCTGAGTTTTCATTTAGGATTTATAGGCTTTTTAGTGTATTTTGCTACGCCCATTTTATAAATGACCCTATTACAGCCATCCAAATGCAAAAGTTCAACTTTTTTTTGATAGTTTTTGATCTAGAGAGTCCAGAGAATTGTCCTAGACTGGTCTGGTTCCAATCGTGCGAAAAACCTAGGACTAGTTTGCAAAAGTAGGTTTTTAACATGTTTGCGAATATTTAATGAACGGTTTGATTGACAGCAATGATCCTTGAGGCAAAGTTGTTCAGGATGAGGAGATCTATCAAATGATATGCATATTGTGTGGATATTTGTAACACCACGTGATTACAGAGCTGTAAAACTCGTTAGCGCCAACTAGTGGCCGATTTCTTTCAAAATTGTTACAGACCTCTATGGCCTTGAGTCGAACATGCCCATCGAGTTTCGTTCCGATCGGCCTCCGTTAACCTTGTCTAATAGGTGCTCAAACTTCATTGGCCGATGGCGGCCATGTTTTTCGAGATACGCCAATGTCCTCATACACATACATGGCACCTTGGACCAAGACACTGCATGCCAATTTTCAAGTCAATCGGACTAATGGTCAGGTGGTTATAGCCTGTTTTATGTTTTTTTCATGTTATAGCGCCACCATGTGGCCAATTGCCGCGGTTTTTTTACTGTGACCTCAGATTGACCTCTTACACATGTGTACCAAGTTTGGTGAAGATACCTCATTTATTTCTGGAGTTATAGCCATTTTAGTAAAATAGGCCCCTCCCACAACGTACGTTTTGGCGCCCCTTACCGTCCGTGAGTCGAAATTTCAACTTTTTTTCGATAGTTTTTGATAAACAGACTCTAGAGAACATTTCTGCACTGGTTTGGTTCCGATCGGGCGAAAAACCTAGGACTAGTTCGCAAAAGTATGTTTTTGACAAAATTCAAAATGGCGGAAAATCTATCATGGCGGAAATGAAATCGGAGATATACGTTTTGTTCGTCAGGCGTCCAGCTTTCCAATGATATAACACACTTGAGTCTACGTCATACGGTCTAGTAGTTATGAGCAGTTTCGCGCTTTTGGTTGCTATAGCGCCACCTATGGGCCAATCGGGGTCATACTTTGATAGGTTCTCCCCAAATTGAGGACTACCATTTGGCCAAGTTTCAAGGTTCCAGCTCTTACGGTTTGGTCTGCACGATGCGTTTTAGGGGAAAATAATAATAATAATAATAATTAAAGCTGCAAGCAGCATTTATCGGGGTTCAAGCATTTAAGGCCTTTAAGCACATAAGCATTTAAGACATTACGTTTTATTTAACAAGCTTTTAACCACTGAAATTATAGATGGAAAAATCCATTTACAGCCAATATAGGCAATTTACCATAGGAAATATGTAGTTTTCAAACCTTTTTGCCAGTTATAGCGCCACCTATGGTCCGATCTACATGAAATTTTGCATGCTTGTTTAGAATGTTATGGCACATATGCTCACCCATTTTCGTGAAGTTCTGAGTTTTCGTTTAGGATTTATAGGCTTCTGAGTGCATTTTGCCACGCCCATTTTCTTTATGACCCAATTATACCCATGCGAAAAATGCAAAAGTTCAACTTTTTTTCGATAATTATTGATCTAGAGAGTCCAGAGAATTGTCCTAGACTGGTCTGGTTCTGATCGGGCGAAAAACCAGGGACTAGTTCGCAAAAGTAGGTTTTTAACATATTCATGAATATTTAATGAACAGTTTGATTGACAGTGATGGTTCTTGAGGCAAAGTTGTTCAGCATGAGCAGATCTATCAGATGATATGCATTTTGTGATGATAAGTGTAACACCATGTGATTACAGAGCCTTAAAACTCGTTAGCGCCAACTAGTGGCCGATTTCTTTCAAAATTCTTACAGACCTCTAGGGGCTTGAGCCGAACATGCCCATCGAGTTTCGCTCCGATCGGACTTCGTTAACGGTGCTCAAACCTCATTGGCCAATGGCGGCCATGTTTTTCGAGATACGCCAATATCCTTTTAGACATACATGGCCCCTTGGGCCAAGACACTGCATACCAAATTTCAAGTCATTCGGAAAAACGGTCAGTTGTCTATATGTTTTTATTTGTTTTATAGCGCCACCATGTGGCCAATCGACGCAATTTTTTTACTGTGACCTCAGATTGACCTCTTACACATGTGTACCAAGTTTGGTGAAGTTTACTTAATTACTTCTTGAGTTATAGCCATTTTAGTAAAATAGGCTCCTCCCACAACGTTAATTTTGCACCCCCTAGCGACCATTAATCGAAATTTCAACTTTTTTTCGATAATTATTGATCTTCAGACTCCAGAGAACAATTCCGCACTGGTTTGGTTCCGATCGGGCGAAAAACCAGGGACTAGTTCGCAAAAGTAGGTTTTTGACAAAATTCAAAATGGCGAAAAATCTATCATGGCGGAAATGAAATCGGAGATATACGTTTTTTTCTTCAGGAGCTCTGGATTTCAATGATATAAGACACTTGAAGCTACGCCTTACGGTCTGGGAGTTCTGAGCAGTTTTGCGCTTTTGATTGCTATAGCGCCACCTATGGGCCGATTGGGCTGAGTCCGTGTATCTGAGTAGCGAGCAATAGTACTACCATCTGGCAAAGTTTCAAGTCTCTAGGTCTTACGGTTTGGGCTGCACGATGCGTTTTATGGCGGAAAAATAATAATAATAAAAATCAGGACGATTACAATAGGGTTTCAGCACTTCGTGCTTGAACCCCTAATAATAATAATAATAATAATAATAATAAAAATCAGCACAAATACAATAGGGTTTCAGCACTTCGTGCTTGAACCCCTAATAAAAATCAGCACAATTACAATAGGGTTTCAGCACTTCGTGCTTGAACCCCTAATAATAAAAATCAGCACAATTACAATAGGGTTTCAGCATTTCATGCTTGAACCCCTAATAAGAGGAGACGTTTTGGACAGTTATAGCGCCACCTATGGTCCGATCTTCACGAAACTTGGCATGCTTCTTCACCATGTTCTGACACATCTGCTCATCGATTTTTGTGAAGTTTGGGGTTTTCCCTTAGGTTGTATAGGCTTTTGAGTGTTTTTTGGTCCCACCCCTTTCCTAAATGACCCTGTTACAGCCAGGCCAATGCAAAAGTTCAACTTCTTTTCAATAATTATTGATCTAGAGAGTCCAGAGAACTGTGCTAGACTGGTCTGGTTCCGATTGGGCCAAAAACCTAGGACTAGTTTGCAAAAGTAGGTTTTTCACTAAATTGCCCATAGAATTTTTTTTTTTTTGGAGATAGCCATTTTGTCCGTCTGGATCCAGGGATCACAGTGATGCTAAAATTGAGACTCTAGGACAAACCGTCTAGGAGTTATGAGTAATTTAGTAAATGTGGTCATTGTAGCGCCACCTATGGGCCAATCTGGGTCATACTTTGATAGGTTCTCCCCAAATTGAGGACTACCATTTGGCCAAGTTTCAAGGTTCCAGCTCTTACGGTTTGGGCTGCACGATGCGTTTTAGGGCGGAATAATAATAATAATAATAATAATAAAAATCAGCACAATTACAATAGGGTTTCAGCATTTCATGCTTGAACCCCTAATAATAAAAATCAGTACAATTACAATAGGGTTTCAGCACTTCGTGCTTGAACCCCTAAAAAATCTGTACACAACTGTTTTCAACATTGAAAATAATAATGAATATTTATTGAGCATCAATCATCATATTAGTATGATTTCTGAAGGATCATGTGACACTGAAGACTGGAGTAATGATGCTGAAAACTCAACTTTGATCACAGAAATGAATTACTATGTAAAATATTTAAAAATTGAAAACAGCTGTTTTAAATTGGAATAATATTTCACAATATTACTGTTTTTGTTTGTATTTTTAATCAATAAATGCAGCCTTGGTGAGCAGAAGAGACTTCTCCTAAAAACATTAAAAATCTTACTGACCCCAAACTTTTGAACAATAATATATATATATATATATATATATATATATATATATATATATATATATATATATATAAATATAGCTGCGAGCAGCGATGGAGGGCCAAAGCCGGCGGTACCGCCACCCCGGTGCCTTTAGGTAACTAAAGGCACCGGGGTTGCGGTGCCACCGGCTTGGGCCCGTAATCGCTGCTCGCAGCTATATTTATTTATTTATTTATTTTATTTTTTTTCTACTTCTTGGGCACTTTTGGGGCCCTTAACATGCTCAAAAACTCTTGAAATTTTGCACACACGTCAGAACCTGCGGCCATCAGGGCCGGACTGAAGCTGGTACCCGGGCGTGGCACGGGGGCTCGACAGCGCCCCCTGGAATGGTGTCTGAAAAATTGGTCCATAAATCAAACACGCTTGCATGTAATAATATGAAACTCAGTCCACATATAGATCTCATCGGGCCGAACAACTTTCGTGCTCTAAGTTTTACACCAGCCCAAAAGGAAGTCGGTTATTATACGTTGCTTGGAAAACGCATACAATGGAATGTGAAATACTCCTCCTAGGGAATTCATCCGATCGCCACCAAACTAGGTGTGAATGAAGTCAAGACATTGAGGATGCTAAATTGCGGACGGATTTTTGATATCTCGAACGGTTTGGCCGTGGCGAGGAAACGAATTTATGGCGAATAATGGGACACAGGAAGTGTGTTATAACTTCTGCATACATTGACTGATCTTGATGAAACTTCAGCAGTGTATTCGTTGTAAGAGGCCGATCACATGGATGTGACCTTTGTGAGTCAAAGTTATAGCGCCACCAACTGGCAGCAGGAAGTTTGTCATTTTCAGAATGCTTTGAAATCACCCTCTTATTTTTACCCGATTTGCTTCAAACTTTATGTGTATAATGTAAATACATGGCAGATGTAGACTTGTGAAAGGATTATTTATATCTTAGATACTGTTGCCGCGGCAACGCATCAAACTTTAATATTCTTTTCGGATGCTTTTGAGACTCTTCGCATGCTTGAAATTGGATGAAACTCGACAGACACATAACACTTATTAGCCAGTAGACATGTGAAAAGTTTCAGAAATGGGCGTGGCAGGGGGGTTCAACAGCGCCACCTTGAACAGGGTCTGAAAACTTGGTCCATATATCAAACACGCTTGCATGAATTAATATGAAACTCGGTACACATATAGATCTCATCAGGCCGAACAACTTTCCCTTTGTCAAGTTTCACGCCAGCCCAACAGGAAGTCGGCTATTATGGGATGTTTGGGAAACGCTTGCTGTGGAATGTGAAGTACTCCTCCTAGAGAATTCATCCCATCCCCACCAAACTCGGTGTGCATGAAGTCAAGACATTGAGGATGCTAAATTGTGGACGGATTTTTGATATCTCGAACGGTTTGGCCGTGGCGAGGAAACGAATTTATGGCGAGAAAAGAGAAACACGAAGTGGAATAACTTCTGCATACATTAACTGATCTTGATGAAACTTCAGCAGTGTGTTCGTGGTAAGAGGCCGATCAGATGGATGTAACTATTGTGAGTCAAAGTTATAGCGCCACCAACTGGCAGCAGGAAGTGTGTCACTTTCAAAATGTTTTTGACAAAAGTGGGGGGGGGGTAGTTTTACCAACAGTTAAAAAAAATCACAATATATATTGGTCTCACCGAGCTGGACAACTTTCTAATTTACAGTTATTAGCTCAGAGCAAAAGGAAGTCAGATATTTTGGTTTGAATGTGGATTTTTTGGATATTTCAGACTCTGAGTATTTAGCTACTCTTCCTAACTGGTTTATTTTATTCACACCAAACGTTTTCAACATGATGAAAACACATTAAAGATGCTAAATTGTGAACGGATATTAAACATCTCAAACGGTTTTTCTATAGTGAGGGACTAAAGTAATGTACAAAAAGGAAACTAAAAGCCTCATCTTCTAAAAATGTAATTAAACACCATTTATTTCTATATAAAAGTATAAAAATATCACAACTAAACCCATTTTATTCTTTTTTTTCAATCTAATAAATATTTATAAGTTTAAAAATAGTAATTGTACTATTTAGTCCCATAAAAGTCAAGTCATACATAGGGCTATACTGCCCTCTTGTGTTCAAAATCAGGTAGGCCTATTGTATCTACATAAAAATATACTAGTGACGGTGAAAATATTTTACCACCGGTTAATCGACGTGTGACACCGCTGGGGGCTTTTGAATCGGCAACATAAAAACGAAAGTAAAATATGTCCGTCCGCACTGACATTGATAGTGGTTGAGTGAGCGTTTCAAATTAATTCCTATGGAAGTAGGAATTAACTGAAAAACGTTCACTCTGTTCTGCTCGTTCCTCGCCGTGGATGCGCACCGTTATGAATGCCCGTGCAGCCATGAGCATTTTAGTTTAATTTTAAAATTAGCGCCTTTCGGGGGTGGATTGCTTGAAATTATTTTACAAAAGCACAATGTTGTGTTTTATTGCGACTGTACACAAATATAAGTTAACACTTTGCAGTTTGAATGTCGTCCTGTATAATGACGGAGTATGTTTTTATGTGTCCACTGTTCCATCGCGCCCACGCCACACACACACACGCACACACACACACACACACACACACACACACACGGTTTACTATCTTTGTGGGGACTCTCCATAGACTTAATGGTTTTTATACTTTACAAACTGTATATTCTATCTCCTCACACTAACCCTACCCCTAAACCTACCCATCACAGAAAACTTTCTGCATTTTTACATTTCCAAAAAAAACTCATTCTGTATGATTTATAAGCTTGTTTACCCATGGGGACCTCTATTTAGGTCCCCACTGTGACACGAGTCCCCATGAGTCGGTGTGCATTCAGGTTGAAGTCCCCACCGGGATAGAAAAACATGAACACACACACACACACACACACACACACACACACACACACACACACACACACACATTCCAGCATTGTAATCTTGACATCGCAGCCTGTTCATTATAGCCTTCATAAAATATAATAACAAAATAGTCAACCTAACATATAAAAATTACACTGCTCTAAATAGTCAGTAGTACAATTCATACATTCACAGTAAGCACCGCTCCACTGTGATGTTTCCAAGCACATTTTTGCGCTTGTGAAGAGGATGATTTTTTCCATCGATATTGGAACACGAGTGAAGAACAAAGCCTATAATAAAGAATAGTTTAGCATCCAAATACATCGCAAATGTTGAAACATTTTGATTCTAATGAGAGGGTTACGTGAGCCCAACACTGCTTTCTTTCATTTTTATTTTTACATTAAATTTAAAGGATTTGTTGTGGAATATTTTGAGTGTATCATAAAATCAGAATAAGGTAAGTCAAGTAATATTTTTGGTCTTTTATATACATATATATATATATATATATATATATATATATATATATATATATATATATATATAAATATAGCTGCGAGCAGCGATGAAGGGCCAAAGCCGGCGGTACCGCCACCCCGGTGCCTTTAGGTAACTAAAGGCACCGGGGTTGCGGTGCCACCGGCTTGGGCCCGTAATCGCTGCTCGCAGCTATATTTATATATATATATATTTATTATTCTTCTACGCATTGAATTGCATTTTTGAGGGCCTAAACATGCTCGAAAACTCACGAAACTTTGCACACGCGTCAGAACTGGCGAAAATTTACATCTGATATAGGTTTCAGAATTGGACGGGGCAAAATGGCTCGATAGCGCCACCTATAAAAGTTCAACGGAGTGCGCCTCCCGCAACGTTCCACGTACGTGCACAAAATTCGGTACATACATGTAATGACCTAATACCTACAAAAAAGTCTCTTGGAGCATAGCCCTAAACACAACAGGAAGTCAGCCATTTTGAACTTCCTCTCAGATTTTTGTGCAGTTTTTGCCATTTTCAGGCCTCGTACTTTAACGAACTCCTCCTACAGTTTTAATCTGATCATCTTCAAATTTGGTGAGTGTAATCTTAAGGCCTTTGCGACGTTAAATTGCGAAGATCTGGAGTTTTCGTCAAAGGGCGGGTCCTCGGCGGCCTGACAAATTTCGATGTTTCGCCATGAAACAGGAAGTTGCTGTAACTCAGGCATGGAATGTCCAATCTGCCCCAAACTTCACACTTTTGATAAGCGTTCTGTCCTGAACACATGACCATGCTCATATTCAGTTACAGTCATAGCGCCACCTGCTGGCAACAGGAAGTGACATGTTTAACACTGTTATGGACTCCTAATAACATATAAAAAAGTGCCAGCAAGTGCTAAACATGCTAACAACATACAAGAAGCATGCTAAAACATGCTAGCAAACTCTTAGCTAAGTGCTAAAGCATGCTATTATTGCAATTAAATAGGAATTTGCTGTAACCCAGGCATGGAATGTCCAATCTGCCCCAAACTTCACACGTTTGATAAGAATCATGGCCTGAACACATGTCTATGCTCAAATTCAGTTATAGTAATAGCGCCACCTACTGGCAACAGGAAGTGACATGTTTAACACGTTGATGCCGTTCTAGCAACATGTTAAAAATGCCATTGAGTTCTAAACATGCTAGAAACATATTAAAACATGCTAGCAATACTTAGCTAAGTGCTAAAGCATGCTAATTCAATGAAACAGGACTTTGTTGTTACTCAAGAAGGCAATGTACAATCTACCCCAAACTTCACACGTTTGATAAGAGTTATCTCTTGAGCACATGTCCATGCTCATATTTAGTTATAGTCATAGCGCCACCTGCTGGCAACAGGAAGTGACGTTTAACACTGTTCTTGACTCCTAATAACATATAAAAAAATGCCAGTAGGTGCTAAACATCCTACCAACATACTAGAGACATGCTAAAACATACTAGCAAACACTTAGCTAAGTGCTAAAGAATGATATTACTGCAATTAAATATGAATTTGCTGTAACTCAGGCATGGAATGTCCAATCTGCCCCAAACTTCACAAACTTCGTTCTGTCCTGAACACATGACCATGCTTATATTCAGTTACAGTCATAGCGCCACCTGCTGGCAACAGGAAGTGACATGTTTAACACTGTTATGGACTCCTAATAACATATAAAAAAGTGCCAGCAAGTGCTAAACATGCTAACAACATACTAGAAACATGCTAAAACATACTAGCAAACTCTTAGCTAAGTGCTAAAGCATGCTATTATTGCAATTAAATAGGAATTTGCTGTAACTCAGGCATGGAATGTCCAATCTGCCCCAAACTTCACACTTTTGATAAGAGTCATGGCCTGAACACATCTACATGAGAATGTTCAGTTATAGTAATAGCGACACCTACTGGCAACAGGAAGTGACATGTTTAACACGTTGATGCCGTTCTAGCAACATGTTAAAAATGCCATTGAGTTCTAAACATGCTAGAAACATGTTAAAACATGGTAACAATGCTTAGCTAAGTGCTAAAGAATGCTAATTCAATGAAACATGACTTTGTTGTTACTCAAGAAGGCAATGTCCAATTTGCACCAAACTTCACACGTTTGATAAGAGTTCTGTCCTGAACACACATCCATGCTCATATTCAGCTATAGTCATAACGCCACCTACTGGCAACAGAAACTGACATGGTTAACACAGTAATGCAGTACTAACCACATAATTATTGTGTACTAAGCATGCTAGAAACAGACTAAACATGCTAGCAACACTTAGCTGAGTCATGAAGCATGCTATTATCACCATTATACAAAACATTTTGTAACTGACTTTGACATACTCTTACTATATATACCTCCTTAAATGTACATTTCCCAACCATGCTCTGTCTTCCTAAAGCCACCAAGTGTTGATGGCACGGGTGCGAGGGCCCTTTCATCGCTGCTTGCAGCTTTAATTTTCTTTGTTACTTTCATTTAACTTAGTTAAGTAGAGTTTACTTAATTCCATATGTGAAATTTACTTAAAAAAAATATGCGTGTAAAAACTAATTAAGTAAATTTAACTTATTGTTGTTGTTTTTTTCTGTGTAGGGCCTATTCATTTTATTATTCAATATGTGTTTACCTGTACAATAGCACCAGGCATGCCAGCTGTCATCTGGGAAAGGCCATCCTTCAATGCAAGCAACTTTGACATGAGAATCTCCAAGGTTGGCAGGAGGGTGCCGTAGTAGCAATCATCTTCTCCTTGTAGTATATCTAATGCAGCAGCACGAGGTTTTGACACTGCACAATATTCCTTCAGGAACTGATACTCTCGCTCAGTGATGCCCTTTACACTCAGTCTAGAAAAAATGGTGTTTAAATCTCTGATTGGGATTTCTGTGATGAGAGATAAGGCGTTATGAGTCGAGTTCCAGCGTGTAGCAGTGGGTATGATGAGCTTTCTTTTTAGCACATCCTCAACCTGGTCTGAAGCCACAGTAGAGCGACTAGTTTTTGTCCAGAGAGCTGCACACTTGGCGAGAGTACTTCTGTAAAGTGCTTTACAGTCATTGTTACTGGTCAGCCATTTCTCCAGGTCATTTTTTGAGATCAGGTTTAGTGTATGTGCTGCACAGCGCAGATGAGGCGGCAGTGAAAATGTCTCATCTGATTCTGTGGAGAGTGCTTCAGCAACATCAGTAAAAGTGACCTCCTCCTCCCCCTCCTCATCAGATGGCTCGTCAGAGTCAGACCCATCATCAGGATGGGATTCAAACATTCTAAAGGCTTTTACAAAATTGCTGCCATTATCAGTAACACATGCTGTTACTTTATGTGATAGTCCAAAGGCTGAATGAACCTGTTCTATTTTGCTAGCTATGACATCGTAAGTGCGTCTTCCTCTCACCCGTTTGCAGGCAAGAGCAGCCTTCTCGCGTTTAAAACTAATGCTGTCTATCCAGTGCACCGTCATTCCTAAATAACTTTTGTTGTTGGCGGACCAAATGTCCGCAGTGGTAGACACATGATCCAGGGACTCGAAAGTTATTTTGAGCTTCGATTCCATGTCGGAATAACACTTATCCAGGTAATGGGAAAATGTTTTCCTGTCGGACGTTGGCTTGCAAGTCGTGGGTATTTTATCTAGTATTTTTCTGAACCTGGGTGATTCAATGGTCGACAGGGGAAGCATGTCTTCTACAATGAACCCTGCAACTAGCCTGTTCATTTCGTTTTGTGTTACCTGCTGCGCTCCAAGACTTGAGAAAAGCTTAGCTTGTTTAGGCGGGGTCGGCTGATGAGTGACTCCTTCAAATGACCGGCGAGCAGGATCTTTCGCCACAAGTTTTGTATTGCCATGTTGGGCTGACAAATGCTTGGACAGGTTGCTCATTGAGTTGGCAGCAGTTGAAAGACACTTGTCGCCTGGGCATAGAGTGCATTTCACACGAATATTTTTGTCCTTTCAAGCAATAAATTGAAAGTAATGAGAATATCGCCACTGGCCGAAACCCCCTGTCTCCGTCTCCATCTCCATTTCCCTCTCCTTCGCACCAGCAGCTACGTCACTCAAATCGATCTCTATGGCAACGGTGCCCAGGCAAGCACACACACACACAGGCAGCACGCATGCACGCGCCACTTAAACAGACAGAACTTTACACACAGGCAAACACGGCTTGGGTAACGCAGGAAAGCGCGTTCCTATAGTCTAGTAAAGTAGTGTAGTTACCGATATTTTTAGTGTAATGCGTTACTTTACTTCGTTACCCAAAAAAGTAATATCATTACTGTAATTCGTTACTTTGTAACTCGTTACCCCCAACATTGTTTACAAGGTAGATGTAAGCAACATCTTATTTGGTCAATATAAGCCTTCACATTAAATTATTTATTATTGTTTTTTTAAAAGTGACACATTTGGGGAGAGGATATATTCCAAAACTTTCTGAAAATACAGTATGAGAATTAACTGCATAGTTATGTAGCGGATGAGCAGATCATTCATTCATTGGTTCTGAATTAATGAATCATGGCTCGTTGAATCTAAACACAAATGCACATTCCTCCTTAAAATACAGGCTCGAGCTCTGAACTCCCAAATACAAATCATACGTCGGCTCCAGCTAGTCTGCAACAAATGGTCTCTCCTGACATTTATGGCACCTTAGGAGAGTCCCCAGAGACACGCGCATGAGCTTCAAAGAATTCCAAACCGCCTTTCTCTCAGCCAGAGAGATAACGAAACTTTCTATAGACATTCCAAACACACAAAAACTTGCCTTGCATTTAATTCAGAATGATTCAGAATCTAAGATGATGTATTAAGGCCTGCATGTTTGGTTAGCCCTTTCATGCCATAGTTATGATTTTCTGATTTGTAACTTGGAAGTGTTTCTCCTAATTAATGCTCTCAAATAGAATCATGGTCTTGTAACCTGATCCCCCTGCTATAGGATTACACTTTACAACCCCCCCGGGAGACTGAGAAGTCACCTCACACACACACACACTCACACACAGAAACATCCCTTTGCATTTAATTCAGAATACAAGTGATTCAGAACCTGTAGATGACATATTAAAGCATGCATGCTTGATTAGTTTTGTTTATTCTATAGTTTGATTCTCTAGTGTATAGCTTTGAATTCTAAGTGTTTATTGTAAGAATGTTCCCCAATATTGTCGTGTAACCCTACCTCCTGCTAGGTCATAAAAGTTACGACCCCCCCAACAGGAATTTCAAGGGAACCACAACTCTCACTTGAATTCGTGCAAAGAAAGAGAATGTGTAAACATGGATGTAATTTCCCATCTCATCATTTTCCTTTTACGTGGTGTAGTTTGTGTATTCTGGTAAACTTTGGTAATAAGGTTAGACAAATCAGGTGTGTACCGTGTTTAGTCCTTCAAGCTTCATCTCCATTTGTAGCCTAGTGTACATCACATTTTGGGTAAACCTTATTTCTAGCCATGTATTGAACTTTAAATGCCTATAATCGTGCCTTTGATTGTAACTTTGTATCCTTAACTGTTTATAATTCATCCTTGGTATCTGTTTAACCGTCTCGTTCTGACTGAACCAACCGTATACAGGAGATTACAGGAAAATGTATTATTCTGTGTGTACCATCTTGCTGGAATATAACTGCTGAATTTTTATACTGTCATAAACTATGCAAATAAGTTCTCCTGACAAGACAAAGAGAACTTTCTCCCGCTCGAGATACTCTAAGGTGATTGGTCCACGTACGCTCGAGATACTCTAAGGTGATTGGTCCACGTACGCGAAGTAGGCGTAAGTTAAGAAACTCCATAAAAGACCGACTCAAAAAAGTTCTGCAGAGCACTTTTTCTGTGAGAGGTTTCTGGTTCCATAGCTCCCTTTTAGGGAGCGTTCTCCGTTTCTCGTTTCTTTTTCTTTAAGTCTTTTCTTTATTTGTCGTCTCCGGACTTTTCCTACGTTCAGTGAAGTGAACGTTACTGGCGTCTTAACTTTGAAATCCCCGCGACGGTGTGCTCACCGGAAGAGATGAGAGCGCAAACCCCGCTTCCTTAAGGACACACGCACGCTCGAGGACTCTGCGTCCTTCAGCAACAAAGAGAACCATTTTGCAAGTATATATTTTTTTGGAACTTTTAATGTGACTTGATTCATTGTTGGCTCTCAAGGTCCACTTTGTCTGTGATAGTTGCCATAGTCTACTGTGATCATTCCAGATGATCTCTCTCCTTCCTCTTCCATCCTCTCTCATCCTCACTCTCTCATTCTCTCTCACCTCTCTCATCTTCTGATCTCTTTCTCTCTCATCCAACCTTAATTCGTGTTAGTTTGGTAATGTTTTATTTGTTTATGTGTTCTGTATTTTGTGTATGCATACTCGTGTAAATTGTAGTGTTTTTATACTCGTAGTTCCATTTATTAAAACAATATATTCCGGATTGCTTCTTTCTAAATGCTCACATTACGAAGTCAATGAAATGTTTGATCTAAGCTACAAAGCTTTACGATTTGTTACTTTTCAGTAACCTAAATTGTATAAGGACAGGAGAATAGTTTCCATGGCCAGAAACTAATTTTCCTGAAATTATAAGAAGTGATAACTTTATTGAGAAGTTGATAGGTTAATCTTACGGCCGTTTGCTGGACAAACAACTGTTTGATAATTACATTAATTTCCATTAAGGGTTATCTCATATAATCGATCTGAAATAAGACTATTGATATATGAATGAGGAATTATAATTCGTTGTGATTGATTATTCATATATACAATCGATCTATTTTCAACTTCGATAATTTAATGTATCTGTAATATGCGATATATATTAATCATATTCCTGATTAATTATTAAAATTCCCTATATATCAATTGAGCTAATACTTAATGCGGTTACAGTTTTGGTGGAGATACGCGATGCATTTCAAACTTTTTGTGAGCAAACTCAGTTTCAATCTGTTTATATGGTTATTAATAATTTTTGGGCATGCACGTTTTGAAATTATGAAATTGTGAGAAGTCGCAAAACGCTAACTCACTCCTAACTGACTGAAGTAAAAAGCCGATGTCAGTCAGTAACGTTACATTCTAACAGTGCTAAAAAAAAAAATGTCTAGACAATTTTTGTAACTGTTAAATGTGAGTACACTGCAGTATTAATATTACAAATGTCCTGTTAGAGACGAAAGAATCTCTCTGCAGTTGATAAATTTCTAATATTTGTTTTAAATCGCTGTGAACGAAGAATTCTCACGTGCGTATTACCGGTATTAATAAATATGTTTTTAAGCGAGATTCCTTCTAAACATATAGGCCTTGCATGCAAATGTCGTTATTGAATTCGTGGTTAACCCAGTGATATTCAACAAAACGATAAACTCCTGGTCAAAATTGGTTTAGCTACCCAATTGAAAACCTAATACATTTAAATCATAAGTGCTATTGTGAAAAACGTTTTATTGGAGTTCGAACAAACAGACGGAAAGTTCCTGTTGTCCACATTTGAGTATTTGTGGCGAAGAAACCCCGCCATACTCTCGTGTGCAGTATTAATAGCACCACAAAGGTACTAAAACCTTTGTCTTTTTGTTTATGTGTGATTTATGCAGAAAATCAGCGCGTGACGCGAGCTGAAAGCTCTTAGCTTTTGAATCACATTGAAATTGGTTGTAATTCCGCTGACTAAACACCAGAGGGCGTCCTTTAAGTGTTCAGAAGTTTCAAATTATGCCCCGTCTTCTGATTTCAGCCTGCATGAGCGCAATTACGCCATCTCGTGGCCGTTATCAGATAATGCTCTCTTACTGCTAAATTCCATGTGACTAGTGAATTAGCCTGTCTAAATTCTCAAATAATTATTTGCATTTACAGCTTTGCTAGTGCGAATATTATTTCGTGTTAGACAATTTTTCCTGCCTTTGACTGTTCACACTTACTTTGAGTTTGGTTCAAACATGATTTGAATTCAAATTTAATTGTTTAATAGTGTAAATTAAGTGTCTCAAGTCAACCACTGATTGACCCACTTAGAAGAAAGTAAGCCATCTAGTGGCCGTCTCCTGCTAAGTCGGTTCACAGCTTTCAGCTCTCTTTCCCCTCTCTTTTCAATTCTGTTTTGAATTGCGTATTTCTACTTTTATTTTTTTTTGATTATCTTATAATTATTGATGATACCTCACTGTTATCGTTAATTATTATAGGACATCATCCCGATTTTTCAATTCCCTTACACGCTCATTTAAATTTGGTTTTAAACCAGTTTTGAACTTAAATTTAGATTGTGTTTGTCTGTCAGCCACTGATATTCACTTGGAGGAAACAGCGCCCCCGTGTGGCCTTGTGGATATTAAGTCGGTATCACTCTTTTCCTCCTTTCAATTCTGTTTCGAATTGTTTCATTTATTTTCTACTTTTCTCTTTTGATTATTTCATAATTATTAATGATACCTTACTGTTATCATTGGTTATTATAGGATATTATTCTGATTTTCCTTTTAATTCTTCTTACATGCTTATTTTAAATTTTAATTTAAACAAGTTTTGAATTTTTAATTTGAATTAAGTTTTCTGTTCACCAGGTTAAGCACAGAGAGGGAGTACGCCGGTGAAAGCTGGTGAAAACTGCTTCTTCTCCTGTGTTTCATCCTGTCCCTTTCTATTTTGATTTTGATTTTTATTTTTTTCTTCTCTCTTTTGGGTTAGGTTATTTTGATAATTACCATCATTATCATAATTTCCTTTTTGTTTTATCATTATTTAGTAAAACCTTTGACTCTTATTGCTACATAAATAATTAATCCATTTGGTTTAAACAAGCAAGACTTAATCCACTTTAAGTTTCACTTGTTTATTGACGTGGCAATTTTTCATTAAACAATTAAAAAGCATAAAAGACAGTCTTGAATCAAATGATCATTAAAAAGTAATTTATTTTTCCCTGCAAGGAAAGGCCCAGTTGATACGCACAGAGGTAGACAGTATAGTCTGTGCTTCAAGTGAGACAAGGAGTCAGAGTCCGGACAGTCTTCTTATAACTCTAGGTTTTCAAGGTTTTCCGCCCATAGATGGATAAGAAACTCACTCAGTGTTCTCTTACATGCTGAACTTTAGGTTTAGCTCTGCTTGCAGCCTGCAAGCCCTAACTTAGATCCCCTTTGACCTTATGGGTCAAGGGTTCAATCCAAAACCACGTCTCCCCCCATTCTCCTTGTCCCACAGAAGCTCACATCAGTCACAAAGTCAGCAGCACACATAGAAATCAATCTTGTGTATAAGGAAAATCAAAAATTCCCATAACAATCCCCCCTTTTTATCATTCATTGATAATGGATTAATCAACACATAATACTTAATAATAATGTCAATAAAGTATACCAAGTTTAAGTCTTACTGTCACGGTTCATGAATTCACTGGTTTCTTCGTGTCTCGTGTATTTGTTGTTCTGTGTGTGTGGGTGTGTGTGAGTGGGCGTGGCTGCTCGTTCAGCTGATCAGCACTCCACCTGATCTCATTCCCCTCACCAGCTGCTGTCAATTGTTTCTGCTATAAAGACTCATCGCACTCTCCTTTCCCTGTCAGATCGTTGGTTTTGGTGTCCTCAGTGTTTTGTCGTCGTCAGCCATTCCAGTTCCTGTTCCAGTTCCTGATCGTGTCCTGTTCGGTGTTTTCGTGGTGTTCGTCGTGTTGGATGTTCACTTCACTGGATGCACCGTCACCTGTCTTCACCACCACGCTGACCATCAAGTCCCTGCGCCACCAGCCCACCCGTGTGTTTATTCTGTGTCTTCTGACCCATAATAAAAGAGAATACTTGCATTACTGCTTCCGCTTCTGAATTATGACACTTACATCACACTTATACTTCTCATTTCTGATTTTCATATAATTGATCACACTCTTAAACTTCGTATGAAAAAAGATTAAAATGAAATACGCTTAGGATGTTTTTTTTGTAAGGATAGGCCCTTAATTTTATAGCAAGCAAGTAAAAGGTTTATTCTGAAACCGGGCTAGACGAATTAAGCACTGTAATTCCATCCCCGACACTATAGGTCGGACCCTCAGTCATTCCAGTATAAACAAGAAAAAGTTTAAGTTATATTTAGTAGGAAAAACAACATCAATTCAATAAAAACCCAAAAAACCCTGATTAATTAAACATGCCATAACACAATGCAGAGTAAATATAAAGTAAATAGAAAAAATCCTTCATTTTTCAAACCCTGTCCTTGTACGCCATCTCGTGACACGGATGACTGCTGCTTTTAACCCTTTTTACATATCATCGTTCTTTGGAAAATAAAACACACAAGGAAAAATCAAACAATAATGAAATAAGAAAAAGATAAAAATAAAAAGACAAACACATGAAGGAAAACACTCTCTTTTACCACATGTTACTGTAGCTTCCGCTATCCGTATCATAGTCACATTTCCCTTCATCAGTTTCATCATTAGAGACTACTGCTATCTTTGTCAGCTTGACCTCCGTCCCTGCACTCACTAGTCTCTGTACTGAGCTGGAAATACACTTGAAAATGCATGGCAGGCAAAACAGTAGTAACAACCCCATTGCTCCAATTGGCAATACTACTTGCAATATCCAATAAATCCAGCCTCCCCATCCCGTCAGGAACCAACCCAGCCAGCTGCTACTTGCATACTCAGGTTCTCTTACGGCATTTCTCATGTGTACAATTATATTTGTAATGTTGTCACTGTAGTCAGGGATGTTAAAACAACAAGATGTTCCCAGCATTTTACAAACCCCACCCTTCTCGGCAGTCAGTAAATCTAGGGCTAATCTGTTCTGCAAAACTGCATCTCTAATCTGATGCATTTCATCATTTATCATTGTCAAAGCATTTTCAGTACTATTAGCAATTGCTAACACGGTCCAAGCTAACCCATTTATTTTGTTAATTGCTACCGTCGTCCCCACCCCTAAGAACAATGACCACCCAATGTTTGCCCCTGGAGTCGTCCATGGATCTGCCAACGTGTACCCTGAATAATGTCTCGGGAGGGCCCCTGGCAGAATATTAACACTTCTTTTCGGTCTACCCACCCTGGTCTTATTTGGTAAATACACAGATGTTCCCACATTCATTAAACCTGGATAACAACATCCAGACCACTTCTTAGGCAGTCTATGGAACGCTCGGTCCCCACAAACCCAAATAGCCGCAGGTGTTGTTTCGGTCGGTACCGTGAACGGACATGTGAAATTGACTCCTTTACCGTTGATGATCGCTGTGCAATTGTCCACTGTTCCGTCCTTCACATCGATTCTGACCCTGCAGTCAGAGCTTCCTACATGGAACAGTCTCGGTTTATTCAGACAAACACACACATCACCCTTCACATGTGTCACTCTCAGAGGTGGGAGTGCTACACTAGAATGATTATACTGCTGCACGTGGTCACAGTTTCCTGCCATCTCCTTTGTTGGTGCTCTGCCTTCCTCCAGATCAGCTACAGCTCTCAGCACATCGGTCATCTGTTGAGGAATCAGACATTTTGTGTCCTTGGCTGTTGCTACAGTCAGTGGGACAGCTTTAAAGGCGTGAGACATTTGCAAACAAAGCCAACAGTCCGTTGATATTCCCAGCTCCTCTTTCTGCAGCGTTGCCAGTGCACAGGCCTTGTTCCCTTGACATTTTGACATAGCTTTCTTTACCTCAGGATTCACTTGGTCTTTTCTCGTGTTCTCGCCTCCCGTCCATGCCATCTCGTCACCTGTAGCTGGTTCAAAGCTAGGCATCACGGGGGCAATCATCGTCCCTTTCAGCTCTGCTTCAGTTACCATAATGTCTATTGTCTCATACCAATCAGTTCCTTGTTTGTCCAGGGTGCAGTAATATCGGCCCTGGTCAGAAAGCCTCGCTTCTTTCAGTTCAATCGTCATGCCATACCTGTTGTTGCTCAGCATGTTGTTTGCATACACTGAAAACCTTGAGTCGTGTTCTGGTTTGTAGTCGTAGTAGTATGCCAGGATTTCGTCCCATCCACACGACCCTCGGCAGAAATATGGAGTTGCATACTCTGTGTCGACCCCTCTGCAGTTTGGGCAGTTCACTTGAAATGGGTTACAGACAAACTTTACTGTTGTACCTTCTTCGATCGTGACGATGCTTCCCTCCGTACCCTTCGTTGGTCTCACTGAGATCGCTCCGCTTCTCCTGATGCGCCAAAGGACAGTGTCGTTTGCCATGGCTGTCTCGTTTCCTCCTATGTGGTCCTCCATCAGCCGTGCTTTCGTCTCCTCCAGATGTAGCAATATTATCAAACAAATTGTCACTGATAACACAATCAATATACCTGTAGTCTTTACCAATCCACACATTCCTGGCAGCCTGAATGGGTGCCACGGTCTTTGGCGCTCCATTTCTCTAGTTACCTCGATGAGATGCGCAGCTGTATGACCAGAATGTATGAGGGAGGTCTTTGAAGCGCTCAGAAGCTTATCTTCCTTGTTGATTAATGGCTCCCAGCCAGATGCTGTTTGCGCAACCAAAGCTGTTTGTCTTTCCCAGTTTCCTCCTTGTAGACTGTATCTGCCCATACAGAAATGTAATATATGTCAATATATGTAAATTACATATATAATGTTAGTGCCCATGTATGTCTGCTGCATATATGAGAATATATGCAAAATTCATATATGTAAAACACATATACATATATGAAACATATATTTCAAAATATATCAAAAATGGCCGTTTTCATGTAAGTGACATATATTTTCCCGTATATGCACATAAATGTGAAATATATGTAAGACGCATATATGTACACATGCATATATGACGCATATATGTACACATGCATATATGACGCATATATGTACACATGCATATATGACGCATATATGTACACATGCATATATGACGCATATATGTACACATGCATATATGACGCATATATGTACACATGCATATATGACGCATATATTTATACATGCATATATGACGCATATATTTATACATGCATGTACTTATTTCTATAGTGCATACTTTCACATATATTAGGGATACAAATCTTATATCTGAATGCCTTGGAATTAAATGCCTATAGTTGGAGATTTTGTCTATTGTGTGAATACCAAATATGGTATTTTAATACAATAATGCAGTGTTTTCTTTGTCATTTTTGACAAATACATCCACAAAGTACCATAACCATATGCCACAGCTTTAAAAATGCATCAGTATCACATACATGTACACTGTAAAACTTTTCACTGTAAATTTACAGTTAAATACTGGCAGCTGGGTTGCCATCCACACACTGTATTTTTACAACACTACTACAGTAAACAGCATTTACAGTACTCCACTGTAATTACCAAATACAGTATATACCACATTTTACATTATTAAACTTGTCGACAGCAATAAATTGTATTTTTACAGGGAATACTGCTTTTATTATTACATAATTAAAATATTATACTTTAAGGTTTCATAAGAGTAGTCACACTAGGAAAAAGAAAACAACATTTTCTGGGTTTTAAAACATTTATTTAGTTAAATTGCCTTCTGTGAACATGTTGGCTGAATTACTTTTTAAACATAAAATGCAATTTTAACACTTAACAACAAACAGGTAACAGTTAGCTGTACTGTACACCCAAAGCGCTTTACAATCATATCAGGGGTCTCTCCTCAACCACCACCAGTGTGCAGCATCCACTTGGATGATGCGACGGCAGCCACAGAACAACGGCGCCAGTGCGCTCACCACACACCAGCTATAGGTGGAGAGAGGAGAGAGAGTGATAGAGCCAATTCAATGTAAGGGGATTATTAGGAGGCCATGATTGGTAAGGGCCAATGTGTGGAATGTGGCCAGGACACCGGGGTTACACCCCTACTCTTTACGAGAAATGCCATGGGATTTTTTTAATGACCACAGAGAGTCAGGACCTCGGTTTTACGTCTCATCCGAAGGACGGTGCTCTTTGACAGTATAGTGTCCCCGTCACTACACTGGGGCGTTAGCACCCACACAGACCACAGGGTGAGCACCCCCTGCTGGCCTCACTAACACCTCTTCCAGCAGCAACCTGGTTTTTCTCAGGAGGTCTCCCATCCAGGTACTAACCAGGCTCAGCCCTGCTTAGCTTCAGTGGGCAACCAGTCTTGGGCTACAGGGTGATATGGCTGCAATGTTGTGATCAATAACTGATATTTTTTCTGCCCTGGTAAAATACATCAACTCAATGTGTCTGTTTACATGTGCACTGTCAACTAACTAAATTTTTGGAAGTGGGGTTGCCAGATTTAAAGTTTTATTCTACAACTTTTGTCTACTCATCACCCAGCTCATTAACAATATCATGCCCTCATCCGGTGCCATCAGAGTATCAGTGGAAAGGCAGTCTTTAGACTCTCCGTTTATATAGAGCACACACTGCCAGAATCCAGCCCAAACCTTTGTGACAGAAATAATTTAACTTAATTGCAAGCCTTGCAATGTTTATTGCATATATGACAACATGATTTACCAGACTAAAATGCATGTTTGCACCCAAAAATTTAAATTCTGTCATTATTACTCACCCTCAAGACTTTTGTTCATCTTCGGGACACAAATGAAGATATTTTTGATGAAATCTGATAGTTTTGTCCTTCCATTGATATCAATATCATTGCAACTGTCAAAGCCCAGAAAAGTGGTAAAAACATTGGTAAATATATAGCTACAGTGGTTCAACCTAAATATTATGAAGCATGGTTTCTGCACATTTTTTAAAGTCAAATTTAAGGCTTTTTAAGACCTTTTTAAGACCCGAAGAAATCAAAATTAATACCATGCATTAGGGGTGTGCAATATTGACAAAATATGTCTCGATCGATATTTTCAAAGTTTTCTTGATAATAATTAGAGATGCACCGATTACAATTTTCTAGGCCGATTCCGATTTCCGATTTTTCATTGAGTTTGACCTGCCGATACCGATTTTAGCCGATTCCGATTTAATTTTTTTCTAACCACTTTACAGTACACAAATATTTATTTTCGATCTTTTCTTTAACCCTTTCACGCGTAAGTTTAAAATATTCTAACTGACACCCCCACCCCCAGAGTGAGTTTTATCCATCCCTTTAACGATCCCTTTAATGTTTCCATGGCGACGCGTCACGCGATACACCGCAGCCACAATAATACTGTATGACAGATGTGTCGCTTTTATTTCGCTTTTCCTTTTTTATTCAAAATATTCACAAACTTGCTTACCATGTCATAAACAGCCTATCTGATACTCCGATTCTCAAATACGTGTAAGTGAGTGTGTTTGGTCGTTTAAAAACCTTTATAAATAATCTTGATCTATAAATGAGATGGGCGCCGCAATGTTGTCCTGTCAGTCGGATTTACAGCACGTGAATTAATCAGTTTCTCCCGAAATAAATGCAAGAAAGTGGCCGGTGAACTGAGAAGAATAGAGTAAACTTTATAGTTACTTCCACTATGTTTGTCTGATATGAATAACACATGTCGGCAAATTATATTTGAATATATTGTTATTGCTGCTTCCACAGACATCAGTGTGTATTTTACAAACTCCAATGCATTGTTTTACTCGTGCTTATGTGTATTTAAATATCTGAAACCTAAAATAAACATTATGAGGTTGAAAACACTGCTTAGTTGTGATATATGACAGCGCTGAACGCGTCCGACTCTGGCTCAGCGCCAGCCAACGCGCGAAAGCACAGTTTGAATCTGGCAGTGATGCGACGTCACTGAACATTCTAAATGTGGCGCCGTACTCTCAGGGGCACAGAAATAACAATCCCATATACGAGACCGTACCGCTCAAAAGGTTAATCATGCGGCGCCCGAGTGCATTTGACCGGCATAAAATCGGCATATGTCAGACTGACCGGCCGGTCGCCGGTCATGGCCGATCACGTGAAAATCGGCCAATTCCGGTCACCAGCCGATCAATCGGTGCATCTCTAATAATAATTAGATAACATTTTACTGATTGTGTTTCTGTGCTTGGTGCCATGGCTTGTTTAGGCCTCTTGACAGCTGACTGACAAAGATATTCATATTTTTCATATTCTATGCAGTGGTCAGTTTACAGCAGTGACAGAAATTAACATTTTTTTATTAAGGGGTAAAATTTGCCACCTTAAATTGATTTCAAGGGGCATTTTCACCTATATACGGACATTTGTAGAGGTTTCAACAAGATATCTTTCACATCTACTGCAGTCAGATTCACCCGTGATCACTCTGAAGGAATCACTCACATGGCTGGGCACTTGTATGACACATCAAGGATGTTAAGAGGCTAAAAGCAGGTTTAAAACTTGAAGTCAACAGGGTGCAAATTTTAAAAAGAGGATAACACGGTGTAGGCAACACCGATTTTTGTCGTTGTTCTCTGTATTGACAGCACTCCAAATTTACAAAAAAATTAGCTCAAATGTTAAAATTGACCGGAGTTCTCCTTTAAGGTTGCACTAGTTACATGGATTATTTAAACAATGTTTTTACTAGCTTTCTGGGCCTTAAAAGTTGCAAAGACGTTGCTGTCTATGGGTGGTTCAGAAACCTCTCAGATTTCATCAAAAATATCTTAATTTGTGTTCTGAAGATGAACGAAGGTCTTACAGGTTTGGAACGACATGAGGGTGAGTAATTAATGACAATTTTCACTAATCCTTCAACTGAAAACAACTTGCACTGACATATCTTAAAATATATGACTGCCACTGTTTTATCTCAAGATGCACACCAGTAATGTTTTTTTTTTTTTTTAATGATACATTATTATAAAAGCTGCTTAAATACCCTAATTTTATTAAGGCCTAGACCTGGCTTAAGCTAAGCCCTGTATGGAAACCAGGGCCATATTGTTCATACCAGTAGTCAACATAATAAATACTGTCAAGTCAAGGTTAGTGACACAATTCAGTCTAATATATATATGAATGGCAAATATGCCAATGACTAACCTCTGAACAAACTCAAGGTGCTGCCTCTTCCTGGTACTGCAAGCTGAAGTTATAGGAGGAGGCAAACAGCGCTGCCAGGCCAGTGATGAAGAGGCTGTGATCCTTCACACACACCTTGACCTTCCAAACTTAATATCCAGCACTGGTTGCTTAGAGATTGACCTGTAATGGAATAATAAAAAAAAAAAAAAAGAATAAATAAATAATATTAATAATTAAAATAACTACTGTGGGCTCCACTGTGGTTCGATGTAGTTGTCTATTCATAGTTCTATGAATTAAATTTTTCAACTAAAAATTAAAATTGGTTAGAATGCTAAAATGCACTGGCATATTATTTTGCTTGTTTTAAGCATAAACTCACTTAATTTTGACTTATTCTTTCAGAAAACAAGACAATTTTTACGTGTCTAATAAATGCTTCTTCATGTAATAATTGTAGATATCTGGACTGGAAACAAAATAAAAACACTAATTAAGAAAAACATATTTTGCAGTGGGGTGAGTAAATGATGGCTTTTCATTTTAGGTTTCATCTACCCCTTTAATGTTTACATACCAGGAAATAAGTCGTGGACTTTCTGGCAAATGTAGATTGCTGGACATCAGCGATGCAAATTCCTGAAACAATTTTTAAAAAGGACAGCACAACCTTGATCAACAGAACCAAAACATAAAACATATTACAAATTAATGAGATTTGCTGAATAATCTCTACTTATCTGCTTGAAGGATAACACCGTCTAACTTCTTTGAATTAGGGAGTAGTTGTAGGACCATGGGATGGCAATCAGGAATAGGCCACTACATTTGAAAACAGCATCTTATATAAGGGGTGGAGATTGGTAGGTTTAGGGGTGGAGATGGGTAGGTTTAGGGGTGGGTTTAGGGATCAGGGGGTGGAGACGGGTAGGTTTAGGTATATGTAAGGTGGGAGGAGTTGGATTTTATCCAACTCCTCCCCCCGGATTTTATGCTCTGCATTGAGGACCATCTCAAAATTCTGACAACGATTCAAAAGCACGATCACAGAACTGACAGAATTTGACAGCATTTTTTTTTTTACCACATAGACTATAACTGTAACACTACTTAAAAGCACTTACATTAACAATGGCCATCAGATTACAAAGCCTAAAACGAAAAAAATATATATCAAATGCACGTCATGCAAATAGCATGGTAAAGGTTGTCTATTATAAGAAATGTCGAAGTTAACGTTACTTGGTAAACAGGTGGAACAGAGTCAGTGAATTGCTTGCGCGGCCACGGTAGTAAACCGCGTTCGCAAAATCAAAACAAATACGTGAAAACAATGTAGAAATGCGAACGCAAAAAAAAATAAAAAAAATTATATATTGGCTTACCGTATCACTCAGATGAACAATTCTCCATCTTCTCAAACTCTAAATCCCACTTATCGTCACGCGCAGGTTAGATTACTCAATGACAAATTCATCCGTCTTCAGGTAACTGCTACCGTTAACGTCGTCCATTTTCTGCTGCGTCACAGGCAACTAATGTTTGAAACACGAACCGAACCGAACCGAACCTCAAAAAAGCTTTAAAATTGCTCACAGATTCGCAGACATTGTTTATCTTGATAACAGGAATGATTATTTGTTCAGTTGAATCCCGCTGACAAAACGAGTTTGCCTGTTGTAGCTGCCTAACGTTACTGTCTGCTCGCATGACGCGTCACATTTGAACTGAATTGAGCGCGAAAGAAATCAATCCCACAATGCAATGCCTTTTCAGTCAGTATGATGGTAACGAATTTATCAGGACGAAAACAGAAATGTGCTGTATATTTACAGCTGTTCTGTAAAAGATACAGCTTAACCCTCTGGGGTCTGAGGTGTTTTTGGGGTCCTTGAGATGTTCTGACATGCCCTGACATTTGTGCTTTTTTCAGTTGCTTATAAACATAGTAATGGCAAAAAAAAATTACACACTATTTAGCACAAACAGGGCTACCATAATATGTGAGCAACAAGAATGTACATGTCTGCATTTTTGAGAGAATAATGTTTATGCGTGGTTATTGAAAAAACTAAAAACTAAAGTTTCTGAAATAAGACCACAAAACACACACTAAATATGTGCCAATAAGATTTTTGTCTAATGGATGTCATCGCCTAGTGTTTTTTCTTCAAAATTATGTGAAAATCACCCTGCCTAATCCTTCACATAACACAATACATTGATTTGAATTTTGCAAAGCACTTTCTGTTTGGAAAGGCAATATTCGAGTGGGCGTCGACGTCGATCATGCATATGTAGTGGTTCACACCTGAGGAGGCAATGGGGCCCGCATACTTAATGAGCCATTCATTCAGGTGAGTCACTGAGCCACAAGAATGCAAGAGCAACAGTTGGAAGCATCTCAATTCTTTTTTATTTTTCCACATATTGTGCTTGCAATTTGGCCTATAATAGCCAAGGAAAACATGTAATTGTGCAGTTAATTCTCATACTGTATTTTCAGTTTTGGAATATTTATCTTCTCCCCAAATTTGTCACTAATAAAACACAATAAAAATTATTTAAAGAAAAGGCTTATATTTACCTTTTAATAGTTTGTTTACATCTACCTTGTAAATATTTAAATAAACAACAATTCAAGTGTAATCTTTCTTTGTACAAACTAAAGTATACATTTTATCATACATATTTAAAAGTTAAGGATTTGATTGATTATTTGATTATTTTTGACAAAAAAATTGGCAAATAAAAGCTTATTTGAGGTGGCAGATATTTTACAGTAAAAATGTATAATCTATCCAAAACTAATCAACGAAATGTTGTCTTTCATATGTCTGTAACATAGGTCTTTCATTTTTATTATAAGGAATATAAATGCTAAAATGCTAAAAGGAATATAAACGAGAAAACACAGCCCCTCACAGGTTTGCGCCGTGGATTCCCGCGAGTCAGACACGGATACTGTGTTTGTTTTAGGCTCGCGCAGTCTTCACTCGGACGCGCGCTTCAATCCGTTGTGGAGACTCTCTTTTCGTTCCAGTGAAATTACAAAACAAAATACACACACACACATGTCTCTGCCTGATATACAACCACTGATAAACATAATCTGATTTGACAAAAAAAAAAAACTATATGAGTGCAGATTCGAACTCAGAACCTCTGACACGCTAGGCAAATGTTCTACCACTAGACCACTTGAGTTCACGTATTTACTCACGTGAAAACTCGGTGTTTACTCGGCGTGATCAATTCGCTCTTGAACATGCTGCCGTTCGTCTGAGTTACAATCTTCCTCTGAGGAAAAGCCAAGGTGAGTTATTCCTCGCTGTCCAGGATCATCTGAAGAGCGTCTTTACCGGAGAAACGCGCCATCCTCTCTAAACGCGATGAACTATCAGTGAATCTGATCTGATGAAACTTCGTGTTTTCAAGGCATTGATCGGGGGGCGGGTGCGAAGCATAGATCACCTAAACTATTTACCATGTCAATAGCGCCGGGGGCGGGGCGGCCTCAGTTCATTATAGAGATAATTAGGCAGAAGGAAAAAACGGTACCTCTCCTTGCTTTCAAACGGATTACATGAGTTGAAAACATTTGTTTTTTTTATTAATTACTTCATTTAAAAGAAGAGATTTCAAGCTTCATAAAGACATATATCACGTGCCTGTGTGAGAAGTATTCGCTGAGTTATGATTCATTTTCGGACGCGTTTCAGAATGGACTACACGGACAGAGAGAAGGCAGAACTCGCTCCGTGTTTATTTTTCTTAATTTGGCGAAAAGCACAACACTTTGTTTTTATTGTGAGTATACAGAAAAATAATACACATTTAACAGAATCGATTGATGTATGAAACTCCTATGGAAAATCAAAGTCAACAGAGTATTTATGAGTTTCTTTTACACTGATAAAAAAAAAGCGAGCTGGTATCGCCGGCGATACCGCCGACCTCAGGGGGTTAATACTGTATTATGGAAATACAGTACAATTCTGTAAGAAATTTGTTGTAAATTTTCAGTAAAGGGTTACAGTGTATGTTTACATACATTTATTAAATATGTTGAAAACAAATATGTATGTCACATATTTATAATTAATGTTGTCCATATATGTGAGAAACCAATACTATACTGTAATATATGCAGATAGCCTATATGGTATCATATATGGATGAACTCAAATATTTTCTTCACATGTTTGGACACATAAATGTTCATATATGCTGCAGGCATATATTGTGTTCTCAGATAAGTCAAATATATGTATAGATATATGTTGCAGTCATATATTGTGTTCTCAGATAAGTCAAATATATGTATAGATATATGTTGCAGGCATATATTGTGTTCTCAGATAAGTCAAATATATGTATAGATATATGTTGCAGGCATATATTGTGTTCTCAGATAAGTCAAATATATGTATAGATATATGTTGCAGGCATATATTGTGTTCTCAGATAAGTCAAATATATGTTGCAGTCATATATTGTGTTCTCAGATAAGTCAAATATATGTATAGATATATGTTGCAGGCATATATTGTGTTCTCAGATAAGTCAAATATATGTATAGATATATGTTGCAGTCATATATTGTGTTCTCAGATAAGTCAAATATATGTATAGATATATGTTGCAGGCATATATTGTGTTCTCAGATAAGTCAAATATATGTATAGATATATGTTGCAGGCATATATTGTGTTCTCAGATAAGTCAAATATATGTATAGATATATGTTGCAGGCATATATTGTGTTCTCAGATAAGTCAAATATATGTTGCAGTCATATATTGTGTTCTCAGATAAGTCAAATATATGTATAGATATATGTTGCAGGCATATATTGTGTTCTCAGATAAGTCAAATATATGTATAGATATATGTTGCAGGCATATATTGTGTTCTCAGATAAGTCAAATATATGTAGAGATATATGTTGCAGTCATATATTGTGTTCTCAGATAAGTCAAATATATGTAGAGATATATGTTGCAGTCATATATTGTGTTCTCAGATAAGTCAAATATATGTTGCAGTCATATATTGTGTTCTCAGATAAGTCAAATATATGTATAGATATATGTTGCAGGCATATATTGTGTTCTCATATAAGTCAAATATATGTATAGATATATGTCATGCTATTTAACATATAAGTACATATATGGCCATATATTACATTTCTGTATGGGTGGCTCCACTTGTCACTGCCGCTACAACACAGGGATCTGTTGCTAGTAAATCTTCAATTTTTATTAGTTCATACTGTTTTGGAATGCACTCTGGGTGCTACTCTGCAGACAGGCCTGGTTTTTCTTTCTGCTGCTTGCTCTTGTTCTTTTGCTGATAACAATGCTTGTTGTGTGACCTTGACGCTTATTGGCGTGGAGCTTCCTGCTGTTGTTGTTCCTCCTGGCCTTGCAATGTCGACGGGACCTTTCTGCAGTGATTGGCGTGTACCCACATAGCTCTTTCTGCGACCTTCACGGCTGTGTGCGTTATCAGAAGCACTTGGAATGGCCCCAGCCACCTTTTCGCCTTCCAGCTTTTCCTCCTTAGATCACGAATCACCACAAAATCACCAGGCTGGATCTTATGCAGGAATGTCTCTGCCACCCCCCTTTGCACTGCTTTCACCTGGACAGAAATATTAGACAACAGAGAAGACATTTCTTTGCAATAATTCAACATGTCATTCTCACACGCATCCGTTGATGGCAATCTCTGTTTACCCCCTTGCACTCCCATAAATGGGGGTCTTCCAAACAATATTTCAAATGGGCTCAAGTTTGGTTTGATTCTTTTCCTCATTCTCATGTACATCAGTACAATAGGGAGTGCTTTTAACCATGTGAGTCCAGTTTGCTCACAGCACTTTGCCAATTTGTTCTTGATTGTCTGATTATGTCTCTCAACAGCACCCCCACTGGTCTCAGTTTGTCTCCATGAGTCTGCAAAAGAACAGAAGTTGAAAACCCTTTTTTCTCATCTACCATCTGCACGAAAGCTCGGTCCTGGACCGGAAGGCCGAGGGCGGGAGCCAAAGCCAGTTGCATTTTCATGTTAGAAAATGCTGCTTCTGCTTCTTTTGTCCAAGTCAGCTTATCGCATGATTTCATCACTTTCCCTGCAGTTAGGGCTCATAAGGGCTGTTCAATTATCGCATAATTGGGAATAAATTTACGACAGTAAGCACACATTCCCAAAAATGATAACAACTGCTTCATTGTGACTGGCTTTGGCCTCTCCTTTATGGCCTGCACTCTTTTCTCAGTGAGTGATTTACTGTTAGGGCTGAGCACGTGCCCCAGGAATGTCACTTCCTGCTTGACAAACTGCAACTTTGACAGGTTGACTTTGTGTCCCTCCCTCGCGAGATGCTTCAGGAGAGACACAGAATCAGTAACATGTTTTCTCATCGCATGCACAGATCAATAAATCATCCACATATTGCAATAAGGCCGTTCCAGCTGTCAGCGTCAGAGGTTCGAGGCTTCGCCGCAGCGCCTCGTTGTACACGGTGGGTGATTCGCAATAACCCTGACATAACCGAGTAAACGTGTACCCCTTTCCATTAAAATCAAAAGCAAACCAGAATTGACTTTTTTCATCCACTGGGACACTAAAAAATGCATTAGCCAAATCTACCACAGTGAAATACTTTGCATTTTGTGGAATTTGTGACAAGATAGTATATGGGTTGGGAACTCGAACCGCTCGTGGGATGACAGCTGAATTCACCGCCTGGAGGTCCTGAACAAAACGCCACTGTGGTTCCGAACCTATGTCCCGTACCTTCTTTACGGGAAAAATTGGGGTGCGCACTGGAGAATCCTGACAGGGAATAATTATGCCTTCCTGTAATAATGAATCAAACACTGGCCTAATCCCTTGCAGTGCCTCCTTTTTCAGAGGATATTGCGGTTGGCATGGCCTGTAATCAGATTTTGCAGTAATCACAACTGATTCGCACCCCCTGATTAACCCCACATCATATTTATGCTTTGCCCACAATTCAGAAGGTATTTCTGCCAGAGCGCTGTGAATGTCTGTGACAGAAATAGCCCCTCCCTTCCTGTTCTCCAATGCACACTGTTCAATAGCTCTTACAGTTCTTTTTACACTGACCTCAAAGTCACATGATGCCATAAAAGCCCCCACAGCTTTGCTGTGTTTCACCCCTCCACCTGTCTCTTCCCAATCAGTAGCTGTCATACATGCTCCCACAAATAGGCCTAAATCTGTCCATGCTTGCTCTCTGCCCTTAGCCAGAGATAAGTGCGGAACAGTTCCTCCTGCCATTAAAAACAAACTTTGCTGTTTCTCTGTTAGACGAGCTGAGAGCGCACACACATTTTCTGTCCAGAAAATTTTATCAAACCTCACAGTCTCGTTCTCTGTTTTGTCAAACCATTCATCCTTGTACTGTGTTTCTCGTTCAATAACAACGTGTGATGTGCAATGCAATTTGTCAGGTGCCATATAATCTGTTTTCTCAAAGACCGTTCGGCTTTTTGTCAGTTTCAAAATTATTTCTGCCCAATCACAATCATGCGCCTGCCATTCATATGCCCATTGTGGGTCAAATTTCAAACAGCACGCCTCAGGATTTTCCTGAATTGATATTCCTGATGGCCCTGCTGTTACTGTCAAATTTAATTCACACATCAGATCTCTGGCCATTAGCGGTGTGGGACAGTTTGGCGAACAAAGAAACGCATGCCTCAATGTTGTTCCCCTGTCTGTCTCACACTCCAATGGGACTGTGAAATTTTCAGAAATGACATGGCCCGAAGCCGACGTGCTTATATATACAGATTCTGTTAATGTCGGTTGGCATGGCAAATCACACGGTCTTATAGTCGAAAGACTCGCACCCGAGTCCACTAAAAAGTTTAAAAGTGTTCCTTCTACTAACATTGGATATCTTGGCATTTGTGAAAACGCTGTACTTTTGTACATTTTCAAACACTCCTCAGAAACATCATCACTCAAAACTTCATCAGTCATACATAAAGATTTGCAAGCTTTTGCTTCGTTGCGAAGAGCAGGAAAGTGAGAATCAGTGTATGTGTGTGTGTCTGTGTGCAGTGTTAGAATTAAATGTTCACTTCCCTTATATTGAGCCGAAAGCTGACCTTCCTTTTGCCGCCGTTCACTGTCGCGCTCCCCGCCCCGCTGCTGGCTTCAATCTGCCTGGGTCGCCTCGGGACATTCCTTAGCCCAATGCCCGTCCTTTTTGCACAGTCTGCACTTAGTACACAGTTTCATTAGGTGATCATTCGACTCACACAAAGCACACTTCCATTTCTTCTGGTTTGTCCTTTTCTTTTGATTGTAGCTTTTACCAGGCGCAAATGGCACTTTTGCCAGCTGCAGTCCACTGGTGGCCTGTAACAGCTGCGCGTTCTCTTCCGCGTGCAGTGCGTGCGCCAGTGCGTTTGAAAGTCTGCCGTGTTTCCACTCGATGTAATTGATTTTCACTGCCCTGGAAATTTCTGGCCTTAGTCCCTTCATAAAACAGCCCAGGAGGTGAGACTCCCATGTGGATGGGCGATCTCCCCGGTTCACTGGCTCGACGAGGCCGCTGTTTTGTCGAAATGTTTCAAACAGTCTGGCATAATATTCACCGACCTGTTCTTCTGGCTTTTGACGGCAGCAATTTATCTTTTCAGTGTCCACACGTGCTGGAAACACGTCTCTTATTGCCCGTGCAAGGTCCAGAACGGCCGCTCGGTAATCCCCGTTGGCTCTGTCCATCCAGTCCGCATGTACGCGCCGATGTTCGTCTAATTCTATTCGACCGGTTATCTGCTGCCACTTAGCGGCCCCCATCTTCATGCCTAGCAGCCTCTTCAGCTCTTGTGTGGTGGGGCTGAATTCTTGGCAGAATTTGATCAGTTCTTCAGCGAATCTGTCTCCCGCGTCCTCCGGATTCGGGAGGACCGTCATGCACTCCTTCAGATCTGTTCCGTTCCACGGTCTGTGCACCATAATGGGTCCATCGGTGCCAGCTACCTCCACCATGGGTACGGTGAAACTTTCTGGCTCACTCTTTACCGTTGATCTTGTGACCATCTGTCTCTTTGGTTTGCTGACCTTCTTGTCTTCGTTCGGGGTGTCATAGATGGCATCGTCATCTTCCTCGTCCTCCGTGTCCTTTTCAGTGTCAGCTGGTTGTGCTCGCTTGACTGACTTTTTTTTCTTTGCAGGCTGTTTGGGCTTTTTTACAGTCTTTGCTTTCCTCGGTTCTGGCTCTGGTTCTGACTCGGATTCAGCTTCCGTCCCTTTCTTTTGCGGTTTGGGCGGGGAACGGTCCAGATCCTGGTCCAACTTCAGGGCAGCCAGCTCCCGCTCTGAGTAGTGTGTTGTTGCGTAAGCCGGCGGAGCCGACGGCGCACTCGGTGCCGGGTTCACATGTGGGAAAACACAGACACAAACATTGCTCTCATTAGTGGGTGCAGGTGTTGCATGTTTCTCACATTCATTCGTTTTCCCCTCATCCCCACATTTACTCGCGCACACGCTTTCAGGTGCCGTGGGCACAGACTTTTCACACACTCCACTCTGCTTTTCATTCACACTCATTTCTTGCTTTTTCTGCATTCTACGTTCCCTCTTTTTCGCTTCCTCAATCCAACATTCAATTGTTGCTTCACAGTTTTTACACACATGTTTGGCACACGCGCAACAGCCCTGTGGCTTGTTGCTGTGCCGCTCAATCGACTCTTTTACCACCTTTAATCTTGTGGCACTCAGAGTTCCTTCTTTTGGAAAATCATGATACTTTATCAACTTCCCCATGTCCTTCAAGCTCTTTTTCCCATAATTTTTCTTCATTGCACAGTATACCGGTGTGCAATATTTACTGTTAGATGTCCCCATAATGGCTGTCTTTTTTCTCTATCACTATTGCCCGTGGCTTTTCACAATTCAGCGCGCTTAAACTGACTTTTCACCCAAAATCAGAGGGATTGAAATTAATTTCCGCTTACTCTCAATATCTTTCTCTGGAATTGTTCCAGTGATCAATTATTTCAGCTCCTTGAATTAATTTCCCAATAACGAGTACTCGGCTTCGGTCCGGACAATATCTTGACCTTCTTGGTCTCAATTTCCGTGCCCTTCTTAAAAGCCTCCCCTTCCTCGTACCACAGCTCTAGTTTCAATTTTCAAATACAGCCATTATGGTTCACCCATAAAATTCTCTTTCCAAAATATATTTTCTTTTCAAATCCCCAAAAGAAAATAAATTTACTGTCTCTTACCAGAGATTTTCTGTCGCCACTTGAGTTCTTTTCTGAGTCCCCACTGGAAGTCCTCCCGGGCCTGGAGCGGCTGGTTCTCCTTCTCTCAATGCTTACGAGGTGAGACTGAAACCTGTTGTTTTCAGGGCGTTTTCCCTCCACCGTCCGCTTGCCAGGTCCGAAAAGTCCTCCAGGGAAAATCTCATCCCACTTCTGACACCAACTGACGTGGCAATTTTTCATTAAACAATTATCTCTGCATAAAAGACAGTCTTGAATCAAATGATCATTAAAAAGTAATTTATTTTTCCCTGCAAGGAAAGGCCCAGTTGATACGCACAGAGGTAGACAGTATAGTCTGTGCTTCAAGTGAGACAAGGAGTCAGAGTCCGGACAGTCTTCTTATAACTCTAGGTTTTCAAGGTTTTCCGCCCATAGATGGATAAGAAACTCACTCAGTTTTCTGTTACATGCTGAACTTTAGGTTTAGCTCTGCTTACAGCCTGCAAGCCCTAACTTAGATCCCCTTTGACCTTATGGGTCAAGGGTTCAATCCAAAACCACGTCTCCCCCCATTCTCCTTGTCCCACAGAAGCTCACATCAGTCACAAAGTCAGCAGCACACATAGAAATCAATCTTGTGTATAAGGAAAATCAAAAATTCCCATAACATTTATCCTTTGTGTATTTATAGGTGGCATTCACCAGAGCACTGTGGTGAGTTGCAGCAATCTCTGATTGGTATCCCGCAAGCGAGGTTGCCCAACCGGCGTTACTGACGCTGGCCGTGCGTGAGTTTCGGACACTTCCGAATCCCGTACCATCGTTGCGGCACGCAACTGTGACATCAGCAATTTGGCACCCCAAAGGTCAACCACGCCAGCCGACACACACAAAGCAATTTTGGGACAATAAACCCGAACTGGGGCCTAAAAGAGGGCCACTCTTCGGAGAGTTCCGGGCAAAACCCAATTTTGCCGTATTGTCTGGCCGGGGACACCTTGGTGTTGCCAGGTTGTGTTTAAAAGTCGCAAGTTGTTTGAGAGGGCGCAGCGAGGTACAGGGAGAAAACGAAGTTGCCCGAGAACACTGTAACGCAAAGAAGATGGTCAGATTACCAGCTCTCTCTCTATATATATTTAAATTACTGAAAGTACCAACAAACGGACTCTGTCCTTCTTGAACTGTCTACAAACAACAGATGGCATCTATCAGCTCAAGTAACTCATTGATGGCTGTCTATAGACACCTCTTTTATGAGTTTACACGGGAAGCCACGAGCGCAAGGCGCCACAATGTCTGAGATTACGCAGATCCCCTAGGGATATTCTTAGACGCTGATTTATACGTCAGAAAACAACAAGACTTTGTCCGGCCAGATGTGCTGGCTAATGATCTCATCAAACCAAACACACACACACATAGGCAAGAGAGCAAAAGTTCAGCGGCAGCATGAACTCTCAGTCCTGGTCATGCACACACGCACACACACACAGAAACACACATGGATCCTACCACGCGTGATCGAAATCATTTGGTACAATGTTTAAAATGTATTTTCTTGATGTGTGCATGATCCCTTGTCCCAAATATTATGCCTATATAACTTTATTGGTTTGTAATCAATGTGATGTGACTATAATCGTGTATCTGTGTGCAATTATGTCGTAGCAGTGCCATTCATGGTATCGTCTTGTTCCAGATATCCCAACGGTCTCGAATGTTTAACGCAACATATCAGAGGATGCATTGTTTTATTAATACCAGTGATATTAATGTTACGAACGAATCTATCGTTCCAATTTCTAAGAGGAAGGGGGGTATAGATCTCGAAACGTCAGGAGGTGTGCCCGATCCGTTGTTAAAGACGGTTGGCCCACGTCCGTGAGAGGGCGTGAGTTTTGGCCCCTTCAAAATATCATGCTTCCCTTCTCTCTTGCGCTTCCTTCTTCGCTCTTGCTCTTACTCTCCTCTCGTCGGTCTCTGACCTCCTCCTCTCCTCCCCTGGCAACGCTTCTCCAGGACCCTCGGGAAAGGCTTTGGACCTTCTCCTCTGACCAACCCATGGTCGAGTAGCTGCCTTGTCTTAGAAACCAAGATTTCTGGCCTCTTCCGCACGGAAGACGAACTTTCTTGGTAATGTTACAGTGAGCCTTTAAACTTCGCGGCACCTGAAGACGCAACAGAAACAGGATCGACACCACCCTCTTGTCCTGCCTCAGCCTCGCGCCGAACAGAGAACAAACGTGCAAGTGACGGTAACCTTATCTGATAAAACTGCTTTCCAGGTTGTCTCGTGAACCAAGGTTTCTGTATGTAATAATAACTAGCTCTTCCTCTTCTCTTCTCTTTCTTTCTTTCTTTCTTTCATTTCATTCTGATCACTTATGTTATTGTTTGGTTATATGTTTGTTTGTTTATTGTTTGCATTTTTACGTACGTTTATATTCGTAGCTCATATAATCTATAGTTTTGCATTTATTAAAATTCATAAATACTTTTCACTGTCTCCGTGTTTGAAAATCCACCATTCTAAAGTCAATGAAACAAAAGATCTTAGGCTACAAGCTCGAAATATAGACTACTTGAGTAGTTTTAATTAATAAACTCAGGAAGTTGATGTCCGTGGCCAGGAGATCAAACTTTCTTGGAGTTTGTAAAGAGATAACCCTTCTTAACTGTGATAATCTCACCTTTATTCGCGGGACGAATAACGATTAGATCAGTTACAGAACCAGTTAATCTCTATAATTGATAAAATAAATGTACAAGCGACTTATGAATTATGACCATGAGTCATAATTATTAATATTTCCAAAATTCCCTATATTCTTGAGCTAATTCAAATTTACCCAAAGTCGTATTCGTTACAACACTGCGGTCAAGTGTTGGGAACCGTCGGAGGGGTTGACTGAGCCACGGGTTCCCACCAGAGTGGCCTCAATTCACCGCAGGTAAACTAAATTTAGTAAAACCCATTCCACTTACTATAAGCCACAGAATACTAGATATCTCCCGGATATTTTATATTAGGATATTTAGTGTTTGGCCCATCTCTTCTCCAAGCCACAACATCTTCCTAGGTTTTCTACCCCGATAGCCCCCACTCACCTGTTGGCCCTATCTTAAACCCTAGCAGCAGGCTTAGGCCTCCTTATTCTCCCTAACACATACCGTGTTACTATTGTTTTATCTCATTTCAAGTGTTTTGTTTCACTTTGACCTTTTCTATCCTTTTGTTCTGTTGTGATGTGTTTCTTTCATTTCACCTAGAGACAGAACCTCTGAGAGCCACCAAAGAAGCTAAATAATAGAGCGACAAACCAAGCAGCCAGTGTCATCACATGACCCGCTAGGCTACTGCCTGTCAAATCTCTAGTTCGGGTCCTTACTTACGACCCAAGTTAATTGGCTCCGCTAACTAGCTAACTGTTTGCATCAGTTAGCCCCAAAATTCTCATAAACGGCATAGCCCGTATGAGTATAGCTCGTTAACCGTAGAACGAACTTGCATTGGTCTCTTTGTGTGTGTGCTGTGTTTCTCTCACCTACAGTGAGCCAGGATGTCCCGTTCATCCAGTCCAGCAGTCCACGGGGGCAACCTCTCGACATGGTTGAAAGCATGGTTGACGACCCCCTTCCTGCCCAAGGACGCCAGTGACCTGCAGCATCTGAGCCAAGAGCAGCTGGACGAGCTGATGACCCAGGATCCAACCCAGAGCTACCACTACAAAGAACTCGCCAGGATCCTCGGAAGCCTAGCTCACATTCTCGTCGCCCAGGCACGGCTCAGCGAACGGAGCAACATCGACCTGGAGCAGCAAGCAGCAGCGCTTAAGCTTCAAGTGGAGGAGGCCTGGAAGGACCAGGCCCGAACCCAGAGTCGCCTTGATCAGCTCCTCCTCGAGACCCAGAACCACCGCGAGAAAGAGGACGCCACAGATCCAGAGCTACAGAAAGAAGTAGAAAGACTTCAAAATGCCCTGCAAGATCTTCGCCTCGACGCAGACCAAAGAGAACAGTTGGAGAGAGAAGCCCGAAAAGAACTCAACGAAAAACTCCAGCAAGGTGACGCTCTCCTAGAGAGAGCAGAGACTGAACTGAAAGAAAGAGACGCTAAAGCCAGGGCCTGCGAAAAACACTTGCAAGCGGCCCGAGCTAAAATCGACGAGCTTACTCTGCAGAGAGACGAGCTCCAAGATGAACTTGACACTGTTCACGCAGAACTGAAACATTCTTACAGATTACAGAGTGGCTGGAATGGAGAAACACACACCACAGAGTTTCTCCCGGCCCGCCACTCCAACCCTTTCAGCCAAGAACCCAGAGCTGAAAAGGGGGGTATAAGCCCACGGCTCAAGACATCACCAGCCAGCTTCCAAGAACACCTGTCAGCAGCGAAGGGGGGAAAGCCCTTCCAGAGAACCCATGCCACTAAACCCTGCACGGCTCCCCGAGAACTTGACAAGCTAGCCAGAAACATCCCTACGTTCAATCCAGATCCTGCAGGAGGGCATGACGTTCACGCTTATTTACAAGACATTGACTTTCACTTGCAAACTGTCACTAAACTACAGAAAGAAGTAGAAAGTCATGACAACGTGACAGCTTGGGACAGATTGTACCTGTTAAGAATCACGTCCAGCCGTGATGTGCGTAGTTTTCTGGATCGTCAACCAGAGACTGTCAAAGCGGACTACCAGAATCTACGACAAGCTTTGATTCATGAATTCTCTGACCCAGAATCAGACCAAGGGTTGGTCAACGCTATGGACCTCAAACAGGGCCGACTTGAAAACCCACAGGCCTACTACAGTTGACTACGAAAAGCCTACTTCGGAGCACGCAACGAACCAGGTATGGAACAGGATGTCAACTTTAAAACTCTGTTCCTCCGAAACCTACATCACAGTTTGAGTTTTCATCTCGGACTCTCAGCATGTCCGCGTAGCATGTCTACCCAACAGTTACGAGACTTAGCCCATAAAGCTTACACCAAGCAAAAGACTGTTTCTGAAAAGACTGTGAAAAACCCCACAATCTACTCAGTCTCTGAGCACTGTTCAGAGCTGACCCAACAACACCACAGTCACAGACCTTTTTACAGAGAGTCAAGACTGTTCCAAGCCAGCAGAGGGCAACACAATCGTGGTGGTGCTCGTCCAAAGCACCAGAGCGAGCGCTCTGAAAGATTCTGGGACCGGCAACACCCATCCAGCAACCCAAGGGATGGAGCTCCAAGGGATGGAGCTCCAAAAAGAGCCGATCCCCACCGTCCAAGACACCCAGCCCCGACAGCCGGCAGTGGAACCACTCTCGACACGACACTGGTAAGCTCAATCCTGAGCCCACATCAGAAAAACACAGTGCAGCCACGTCTGAGACAGCAGAGATCCTGAGGGTGCTGAAAGAGCTTCTTTACAGGAAAACTCGCAAGGAAGACAAGAAAGATGAACCAGACATCTTATGTCTAAGCATAAGAACTGAAACCAACGCCAACCATCTGACTGAGCCAAGCACCCCGAACACTGCTCGCCACCCACAGACCACAAGGTGGTCACAAGGTGACAGCATCATCCAAGCTCCACAGCTGACAGGTGCACACCCTGAACGAGACAGCACACTTCCTCACACCAGGTACCACAATCCCAAGGTACCAGAAAATGCTGTTGTGGCTATCTGCACCCGCAGCGAGCTACACGAGACCGGTCCTAACCACCCATCGATCGTCACACCTGCCCCAATGCCAACGTTCCTGGGCAACCTCTTCGAAAAGGGGGTGGGCCGGAAACTCCACCTGAACATCACGTTGGAAAAAGAAGTGAGCATGGAAGCCCTGATCGACACAGGATCAGACCTTATGGTGATCTCATCTCAACTTTTCAAAAGACTCCAATTTGAAGCTAAGAGACAAGATCGAACTCTTACACCTCAAACTTGTGAACTGAACGTGCAGTCATACAGTCAAAATGACATCCGGCTCGAACAAGTAGCTCACATTCACCTGACAATTGGTCCTTTGAGTCTAGTCCATCCCGTGTTCATCTCAAAAATGGACACTTACCCGTTCCTCATCGGCAGAGACCTTCTAGATCGCTTTGAACCGTTACTGGACTTGAAACAGCTCAAAGTCTGGGCTCAAGAACGAGAACTTTAGCCCCTCCAGTCACAGCCAGACGGTCAGGTCACAAAGGTCACAGGAACTTCCTCAGAGCCAGACTGTCAGGTCACAGAGTTCATGGGAACTCCCACAGCCAGCCATGAAGACACAGACTCAGCACCAGGTCAAGGTTCAACTGTGCTACCCTGCACCTTCCAGCTCACCACAGACTTTAACACCTGCTGCCCAAAGGTCATGACTGACCTGCAACTACATGACCAAACCCATGCCCTCGCCAAGCCTGGCGCACTAAACAACAAGCTGTGGTCACTTCCAACCCACCCACCCACCCACCCTCAAGGTTGAAGTGATTACACACAGCATAAGAACTTTACAAGCTAAACTGCCTACATCAGAGCCACTTACGCTGGCTCCGCTGTTTGCAAAGACAAACATAACGGACATGCGGGCGTCTGACACCTACATAAAGACTTTGCTTATCCACCTCTTAAATCCCTCCATCCACCCTCGCACGCCGTCTAAGCTCACTGACAACCAGTGCCTCAGACCACTGCATGACACCAAGAACATGCTGCATGCACAGAACAACATTCTATATTATGCACCGTCTGACATCACAACACAAAGTCTTGTAATGCCACGGCGCAAAGGGGGGATAAGGCATCATGCACTGCAAACCACAGCACCAGAGCCACTGACGAGACACTGAAGCAAGCGACATACCGGCATGGCATGCAGCAAGATGTGGCAAAAAAAGGGCCAAGGCGAGCTAAACCTAGTTGCCACCCACGAAGTAAAAAAACTGCCCTGTCCAACCAAAGACAACTCTCGCTGGCTTCTTCCTCCCTTTTCTCTCTCTCTCTCTCCCTGTTGTCTGTACCAGGTTGCTGCTGTGGTTCGCCATGCTGTGCTGTCAGCCAACCAGAGGACAGCGGCCACCGAGAGAACAACTGAGACTCCTGATCACCGACTGCAGGACCTACACCCAGCAAGTGCATGTTCGACTCATCCAGCCCCGCCCGGCCTACAGAGCACACTACCCCAGCACCGTAGCCCAATACAGCTGGGCAGGTGCCCGATGGACAGAGGACTCCCTCACTCACGCTGAGGCTGATGTCAAACACATGTTCAGCCAACGTGAGAAAGTGACTGTTACACAAGTGGAGTTAGGTGGACACAACCACCGCTCCAAACGGTTCCTGGGAGCTTTGCTAGGAGCCGCCGCTGCTGCCAGAACTCTTTTTGACATAGGTATGCCAAGTGTCAACGCAGTAAACATAGCCACTGTGAAATGGCATGTGGCTGAAATTCAGACTGAACTTCCACAGCTAAAAGAGCAACTCACCACACAGAGTGCATCTTTGCAAACCATCGGCAAGACATTGAGAGGAACGGTGGTCATTCTCAACACTCACAGAGTTCTACTGAACCAAACGGTAAACTCCATGAAACAGCTGTTTACAGTCTTCCAGAATGACTGAACCCAAACTCAGCTGGTTACAGCCCTGATGACAGACATGGTACCCTTGAGCCTTGTGCAAACTGTGCTGGCCACCGCTACTGCCAAGCCAACTGCTCCTCTTCAGACCCATCTCGCTTACTCTCTGGGTAGCGCCATCACACTTCACCCATGCTGGCCCGCCGAAACCAAGCCTCGCACGCAAGTCACCAAGACACAAGCAGAGATTGTAGGGGACCGGTGGCTCAGTAACACTCCTGTGCGTACAGCTACCCTGACTTACGACCAACATGACACTGCCACACGTGTCAACCTACTCAACCAGAGTATGTGGGTTCGAGTGCCAAAGGATGCCATCCTCCATCTTGACGATCTGGCATTGTACCATCTTCCGAGCAAAGAGTACCAGACAGCACTGTAACTCCCATCCTTCAAGAACTACAACTTCACCTTGGATCCAGAACTGAAACTCTGGATTGAGGAAAGGGGGTCCCAACTCATCGACATTGCTCCTGTCGACACAGCCCTCCGAGCACTGTCTCGACTGTCCGTTCTGAACACTTCATCTGCGGTCCGAGCCTGGACCGCCGCCGACATTGCACTGTGCATCTCTACGGTAATCAGCCACACCCTGACACTAGGTTTGGCCTCCATTCTGTACAGAAGACTCAACGAGATGCGATACAGCCAAGCTCACGAAAGCCGTGTCTGAAGGTCTCAGACGGAATCCCCGGAAAGGGGGTGCCAAGCCAGAAACCACACCGAACCTCATCGAGCTGAATCCTCAGCTCTAAGAACCACCTGCCATCCTACCATTATGATCCACCTGCTACCCGACCATCGTGATTTACCTGCCATCTGCTCATTGTGATGATTGCCGTCCGATGATGTCCACACAAGGACTTCGTCCTACGGAAAGGGGGACTGTAGCGGATGAGCAGATCATTCATTCATTGGTTCTGAATTAATGAATCATGGCTCGTTGAATCTAAACACAAATGCACATTCCTCCTTAAAATACAGGCTCGAGCTCTGAACTCCCAAATACAAATCATACATCGGCTCCAGCTAGTCTGCAACAAATGGTCTCTCCCGACATTTATGGCACCTTAGGAGAGTCCCCAGAGACACGCGCATGAGCTTCAAAGAATTCCAAACCCCCTTTCTCTCAGCCAGAGAGATAACGAAACTTTCTATAGACATTCCAAACACACAAAAACTTACCTTGCATTTAATTCAGAATGATTCAGAATCTAAGATGATGTATTAAGGCCTGCATGTTTGGTTAGCCCTTTCATGCCATAGTTATGATTTTCTGATTTGTAACACACACACACACACACACAGAAACATCCCTTTGCATTTAATTCAGAATACAAGTGATTCAGAACCTGTAGATGACATATTAAAGCATGCATGCTTGATTAGTTTTGTTTATTCTATAGTTTGATTCTCTAGTGTATAGCTTTGAATTCTAAGTGTTTATTGTAAGAATGTTCCCCAATATTGTCGTGTAACCCTACCTCCTGCTAGGTCATAAAAGTTACGACACCCCCCCCCCCCCCCCCCCAACAGGAATTTTAAGGGAACCACAACTCTCACTTGAATTCGTGCAAAGAAAGAGAACTAGACCCTGCAATCTTATATTTTCTATATATATAACCACTTGAGAAATGTGTAAACATGGATGTAATTTCCCATGTCATCATTTTCCTTTTACGTGGTGTAGTTTGTGTATTCTGGTAAACTTTGGTAATAAGGTTAGACAAATCAGGTGTGTACCGTGTTTAGTCCTTCAAGCTTCATCTCCATTTGTAGCCTAGTGTACATCACATTTTGGGTAAACCTTATTTCTAGCCATGTATCGAACTTTAACCCTCTGGAGTCTGGGGTGTTTTTGGGGTCCTTGAGATGTTCTGACATGCCCTGACATTTGTGCTTTTTTCAGTTGCTTATAAATATATCAATGGCAAAAAAAAAAATTACACTCTATTTAGCACAAACAGGACTACCATAATATGTGAGCCACATGCAGACATGGGCAGTATTTCAATTAAATGTATTTTAAATACGTATTTAATTACTTTAGTGTATTTTGTAATTTGTATTTTGCAGGTGTGGAAAAACATAATCATAGGTACTAAACCAATGCGCGTGAACTTGACAATCGATTACTATGGACTTCGACCGAAAACAGGATGTAAATACAGGTATGTGCGCTGGCTGAATAAACATCATTTTTATTCATATCTTTCACATCTACTGCAGTCAGATTGACCCGCGTTCACCCCGAAGGAATCACTCACATGACCTGTGCACTTGTAATGACACATCAAGGATGTTAAGAGGCTAAAAGCAGGTTTAAAACTTGCCCCATTGAAGTCAACAGGGTGCAAATTTTAAAAAGAGGATAACACGGTGTAGGCAACACCGATTTTTGTCGTTGTTCTCTGTATTGACAGCACTCCAAATGTACAAAAAAATGAGCTCAATGTTAAAATTGACCGGAGTTCTCCTTTAATGTAACTGTAATATGCGATATATATTAATCATATTCTTGATTAATTATTAAAATTCCCTATATATCAATTATGTACTAATACTTGATGCTAATACTTAATGCGGTTACAGTTACTAGAACTGTTTACCTTGGATATTATACAATTTGCATGCATACAAAATAAGTCCTCACATTCTTTCTTGTGGTAAACCCTCTTAGTGACACACCTGAATGAAAGGCTCATTATGCAGCTCATTATGCAGGTCATTGTCTTCTCAGGTGTGAATCACATCATTATTCATGATCATTCACGCCCCCACGCATATTGCCTTTCCAAACAAAACGTGTCTTACAAAATTTAAATCAATGTATTGTTTTATGTGAATGATTAGGCAGGGTGATTTTCAGATCATTTTGAAGCAAAAACTATAGGCGACAACATCCATTAGTCAAAAGTCTTGTGGACACGTGCGGGTTTGCTGGGAACACAGATGAAATGATACGGCATCAACTGATTGAGCATGCTAGCTGTGTAAAAATACGTGAGAGGCTGTTAGTACAAACTGAGGCAGATCTCACTCGGGATACAGCAGTAAAGTTGGCGTGTCAAGTGGAAGCAGCCATCGGACACACCCAGACTCTAGCTTCGGATCCGCATGCTCCAGTGCACGTGGTGAAGGCAAGACCGAAACGTCCATTCAGAATCAGAGCAAAGAGCAGTTACTCCGCAGAGCCTGCAGCAGCACTGAAACAGGATCAAAGCTGTTTTAGATGTGGATCAGCAGCAATCGGACACGCCCAGACTCTAGCTTCGGAGCCGCATGCTCCAGTGCATGTGGTGAAGGCGAGACCGAAACATCCATTCAGAACCAGAGCAAAGAGCAATTACTCCGCAGAGCCTGCAGCAGCACTGAAACAGGATCAAAGCTGTTTTAGATGTGGATCAGCAGCTCACCTGGCAAATGCTCAGGACTGCCCTGCAAGGAAAGTGACTTGCCGAAACTGCAATAAGGTCGAACACTTTGCCCGTGTATGTAAGTCCAAGAAAACCACGGCCAAGGTAGGAGAAGTAGTTATTCTGGATATGAATACGGTGCAAGTGATAGAAAATGGACAACTAGATGACAAAATTGCATGCACAGTAGCCATAAATGCAAAGGCAACTTCCCGTACTGTGGAGCTTGTGGTGGATACGGGATCGGCTGTGTCAATCATACCTGAGCACCTCTACAGAGCGCACTTCAGTTTTGTGCCGCTTGCTGAGCCAAAAAAAGGTTAGTGACTTACAATAAATCTGATGGGTGCTGGGTTGCCTGCCAGCGACCATGCGACCATTACAGTACCAGCTACACTGTACGTTGTGAAGACAGGCACAGCTCTGCTGGGAATGGACTTATTCAGGGCACTGAGACTTTCTATTGACAACAACATCGTGTTCTCACCTGCGGGCCCAGTGACAGAGATCAGAGAGATCAAAGCTGGATCAGTGACTGGGGAGAAGCTAGGTCTGGCTAAAGGTTTCATTCACTGTGTAAAAGTCAGGGAAGACGTCCAGCCTGTTCAACAAAAGCTGCGGAGACTCCAACTCTCTGTTAAACAAGCTGTCTCTGCTGAATTGGAGAGACTGTTAGAAATGGATGTGATAGAGAGGATTGACGCATCTCCATGGGTATCACCCATCGTTGTCACACGACGAAAGAATGGTTCAGTGAGAATGTGCGTGGACTTACGTGAACCAAACAAGGCTGTAGTGATGGACAGTCACCCACTTCCCCATATGGATGATCTCTTCTCTGAAATGCGTGGAGCCACTGTGTTCTCCACCACTGATTTGGCAAATGCTTATCATCAGGTGTTACTGGCAGAGGAAAGCAGAGATATGACTGCATTTATATCTCACGAAGGGCTCTTCAGGTTTCGTCGGGTTCCATATGGATTGTGTTCAGCCCCAAGTGCGTTCTCCAAGATGATGTATCTGGTGTTGAAAGACCTCAAGGGGGTCCAGAACTATCTGGATGATGTCATAGTCTATGGTACAGAAAAGGAGGAGCATGATCGTAACCTGCAGATGGTGCTTGCTGCGCTAAAGGAAGCTGGCCTCCAGCTCAACAATGAAAAATGCCACTTCAACCAGACCAGCCTACAGTTCCTTGGACACACCATCTCAGCCCAGGGTTTGCTGCCAGACAAAGATCACCTCAAGGCTATTACAGCTGCTCCAGCGCCTAGTGACGCCACCACACTGCACTCATTCCTGGGGCTCACAGCATGGTATGCAAAATTTGTGCAAAACTATGCATCTCTGGTGGAGCCCATGCGAGACCGCCTGCGTGACGACACATTCCAGTGGACGGCAGCAGCACAGTCAAGCTTTGACACGGTCAAGACTCGCATTGTAACCAGTTCAGCGCTATCCGTCTTTGACCCCAGCCTTCCTACAATTGTGTCTACAGACGCTTCGGATTACGGTCTGGGGGCCATACTGACACAAATGCACTCTGATAACACGGAGCGCACAGTTGCCTTTGCCTCACGTTCACTTACCCCTGCAGAACGGAAATACTCCATTATTGAAAAGGAGGCGTTAGCCTGTGTGAAAAGTGGAGGACTTTCTTATGGGGGACAAGATTTACACAGCGTACAGATCACCAGGCTCTGACCACACTGCTACACACAAAGGGACTTGGGCGCGCAGGAATGCGTATTGCCCGGTGGTCAGCCAGACTTCTTTGCTTCACGTATGACGTGGTGTATCGTGCAGTTGCACAAAACTATGCTGCTGACTGTCTCTTTCGTTGAAAAGAATGCAGAGCCAGTGACTGAGCCTGAACTTGTAGCTCTGCTGGACACAGAACTGAAAGCTCTCTCAGTGAAGGACTTCACTGTGGCATGTGAGGCATGCCCAGAGCTTACATGACAATGACAATGTAAGTAAAAAAAAAAAAGAGGACATTGAAAATGTGACTGGAGGAAAAATAGAATTGAAATGCTGTTTTGCTTGTGAAATTGTTTGTTTAATTCTGCTTAAGTTTAACACTTCTGTTAGAAGTGTGTTCAACATAATGTTGCATGCTATAACTGTTAAATTGATACTATTATTGGAAAGAAAAGGATGCTAATATTAAGTATGAATAAGGAAACATTTAAGTTTGCATTATATTACAGCCGGGGTCTAAGTGATTTAAGAGACGGCGTATTAATTTTTATTTTACCTGGTAAGCTTCCTAAACAAGAGGGGAAATATGTTGTGTATTGAGTAGTCTCGCGTAGCCAGACCTTCAGGCTGACGGCAGAAGGTCTGGACTCTATCGCAGCTTTTCTTGGCCAAGAGGACGTTTGACTGACATATAACGCAACCAATCACAGTTCGTTTTGTTCCGCGTCATGTTTAGGGGCGTGCCAATATAATCGTCTGTTCTGCTGTGAATTATCTAAACATAACACACAACAAAGGCAAAAATCACCAAAAAAAAAAATATATACAAAAAAGAAAAAAAAAAAGAAAAAAAAAAGATGCTGGTTGCTGTTTTGCTTGTTCACAGGTGGACCAGCATAAGGTATGTTTTACATGATTGGAGAAGCTTGGGATGCTAGTGTGCTGGTGAACCTGAATGATTCTTTTGAGTAGACATAGCTTGACGTTTGAGCTTGGGGGGTCCAAATCAAGCCAGTCAATTTGGTCAGTCACATCTTTAAATACATTAAACATTAAACAAGTGTTTTTTTTACTGATTAGAGTTCTTAGGGTTCTTACTAACATTTTCTTAGTGTGTCTTCATAGTTAAATAAAGACCAAGACAATTGTCCAGTTAATTGTAATAAATTAATACAATAATTTATTTAATAAAGAAACATGTATGTTGGAGATTACATTTACAGGTATACTGCAAAATATTAAGTGTTAAACGAACACAGCTCAGTTTTCATATGGTCCCATAGAGAGGTAACATTGTCTGGCTATAGCTGTAACAATTATGTTCAGTTTTGATTTCATTTTCTCTGTTCTGTTCCTGTTTGCCTGTTTTCCTTTTGCTAGTTTGTCTCTGCTGTTTTTGATTTTTGCATGTGTCCCTGCCTGGTTATTTTAATTATGTGTATTTAAGCTCTAATTTTCCCCAGTTCATTTGTTCGGTATTGTTAATGTTATTGTGGTTGTGTTTGATTTATTATCCTGCAATCTCACGAGTGTTCCTGGTTCATTTTTTTAAAGACTGTTTTTGATCTCTTTTGTCATGCGCACAGTGACAGAATACCGGACCAAGAAAACATTTTATTTGCAGCGTTTCTATTTATTTATTTTCTTTCTTTCCACTACTGCCACACTTGACAATAACGATGATTATTTATTATAATTATTATAAATGATGTATGTATTATTTATATAGTTATTATACCCATAATCCATTACACATGATAAATTTTGGTTTACCAATTATTATTGAGAATTGTTTAATGGTCATGGTCAGAATTATTGGCAACCCGGGTCAAAATGAACAAAGAAGCCTATAAAAATAAATCTGCATTGCTAATTCTTTTGATCTTTTATTTAAAAAAAAAACTAAAAAAAAAAATAAAGAAAAAATAAACAAACAAACAAAACACAAAATTTTAACCTTTCTTTGAAGTAAAAGAATGTGGGGAAAATCTCTTTATGAAATCAATGTTTTTAATGTTCTTAATAAAGATGTCCAGGACCTCCAGAAAAAAAAAGGCCCACAACATTAAAGATCCAGCAGTATATTTTACCGTGGGCATGAGTTATGTTTTATCCTTGTGTGCACCAAAGCCATCTAGTTGTCAAGGGTGGTTGCAGGAAGGCAGATGAAGACAATGAAAGATAGTTCCAAATAACGATGTTTAACCCCCTGAGGTCGACAATCGCGCCGGCGCGATAGGCTCGCTTTTTTTCAGTTCAGTTCAAAAGAAATTAATTTTGCTCTGTTGACTTTGATATTACAAGCAAGTTTCATACATCAATCAATTCTGTTAAATGTGTATTATTTTTGTGTATACTCACAATAAAAACAAAGTGTTGTGCTTTTTGCCAAATAAAGAAAAATAAACGTGATGCGAGTTCTGCCTTCTCTCTGTCAGTGAAGACCATTCTGAAACGCGTCCGAAAATGAACTGTAACTCAGCGAATACTCAGTCAAACAGGCATACAGACACACAGGCATGAAGCTTGAATTCTCTTCTTTTAAATTAGGTAATTTATATAAAAAACAAATATTCTCATCTTGTGAAATCTGTATTAAAAGAGAGCGATTCCAGTCGAGCTAATTAGAGCTCATTCAAATGAGAACGTGAACCCGCCCACGGAGAGCGCGTGCTATTCAAACGCAAATTACTGAGGCAATCCAAGCAAACCTGTGAACGCCCCCATATCAGCTCGAGAAAACACAAGTTTAATCATATCATTGTAGCCTACGTGTTTACACCATCTGGCAGCGCTGTGAGGAATAATAATAATGGCAAATCTACCTCAGAGTGCGGGTATTGCGAGGAGAGAGGATCCGAATACTGTAGTAAGTATTTTTTTCCTTCTCAAGTTAATCGCGTTTCTGTGAATGAATGAACGGCAGCCACAGAGATGTGCACTGTTTATCACAGCTCGCAAAAAGACAGTTTAAATTTAAATTGCGTCTCTGTGTGAAGTCTGAGTTGAGTAAAAATCGACAGAAATATGTTGAAATAAAATGTAGGCTATTTGTATAAGCAACGTATTAAACTGAAAATTAACATTTGTATGCCCTAATATTTCATAAAAACAACGTTACAGTCAGGCGTTTCTGTTTGTGAATGAATGTTTCGGTTTTAGCAAACTGTATTGCTATACTGAGTAAAAATCGACTGAAATATGTTGAAATAAAATGTATTTGTATAAGCAACGTATTAAACTGCAAATTAACATTTATATTTCTTATAATAAAAATGAAAGACCTATGTTACAGACATATGAAAGACAACATTTTGTTGATTAGTTTTGGATAGATTATACATTTTTACTGTAAAATATCTGCCACCTCAAATAAGCTTTTGTTTGCCAATATTTGCTCATGTTAAATATAGTATGTTTTGTCAAAAATAAAGTAATCAAATAATCAATCAAATCCTTAACTTTGAAATATGTATGATAAAATGTATACTTTAGTTTTTACAAAGAAAGATTACACTTGAATTGTTGTTGTAATTGTAACCTTTTTAATAAAAAAATATATTTACAAGGTAGATGTAAACAAACTATTAAAAGGTAAATATAAGCCTTTTCTTTAAATAATTTTTATTGTGTTTTATTAGTGACAAATTTGGGGAGAGGATAAATATTCCAAAACTGAAAATACAGTATGAGAATTAACTGCACAATTACTAGACATGTTTTCCTTGGATATTATAGGCCAAATTGCAAGCACAATATGTGGAAAAATAAAAAAGAATTGAGATGCTTCCAACTGTTGCTCTTGCATTCTTGTGGCTCAGTGACTCACCTGAATGAATGGCTCAGGTGTGAACCACTAAATATGCATGATCGTTGACGCCCACTCTGCATATTGCCTTTCCAAACAGAAAGTGCTTTGCAAAATTCAAATCAATGTATTGTGTTATGTGAATGATTAGGCAGGGTGATTTTCACATCATTTTGAAGAAAAAACACTAGGCGATGACATCCATTAGACAAAAGTCTTATTGGCACATATTTAGTATGTGTTTTGTGGTCTTATTTCAGAAACTTTAGTTTTTAGTTTTTTCAATAACCACGCATAAACATTATTCTCTCAAAAATGCAGACATGTACATTCTTGTTGCTCACATATTATGGTAGCCCTGTTTGTGCTAAATAGTGTGTAATTTTTTTTTGCCATTAATATGTTTATAAGCAACTGAAAAAAGCACAAATGTCAGGGCATGTCAGAACATCTCAAGGACCCCAAAAACACCTTAGACCCCAGAGGGTTAATAGTAAACCACAAAAGGCAGGCATACAGATCCCCTGGCGGTAAAGGTGGAGATAGTCCACTACACAGACCCAGAGCTTGCCAGTGCCGACAGCCCACAACAGAGACAAGGGAGGGAGGAGTCCAGGTGGTGTCGAGGCTGACGACAACTGGGGGACGACCGACGGAGACGTGGCCGATGGATCCGCAGGCGCAGACAGAGAGCCGATAGAATCAAGCGACATCACTGGCATGGGAGACCAAGGCGATGGGAGACGCCGATGGTAAGGAGGAACCCACTGCAGCCGTAGGGTTGAAGGGACGGAGTGCAGCGGACGGTGACCATGGAAACAAATGAGTGGCGGGAATCTGAACAAGGAACACAGAAGATGAATGAAAACAAAATAAAAGTCCGTAAAAACTAAACACACCGAACATACTGTGACACTAGTGAGTTTGCTGCCAAAAAGCTCTTTGTTTAGCTTCAACTGACCATAGAAGCCTGTCCTGTTTGAAGTTACAGTCGTGTCTGAAAACTGAAAATGCTGGAGTTTGTTTTTGGATGAGCGAGGAGGTTTTTTTCTTGAAATCCACAGAAACAACATTTGTTGATAAAGTCTTTGGCCACTCAAATGCTCCTCCTTGCCGTGCATTAATACAATATACACACATCCTCTTCCAGGCAGATTCGTAAAGTTTTTAGTTTATTGTAACTTCTTAAATATTGCCCTGATGGTGGAAATGGGAATTTTCAATGTTTTAGCCATTTTCTTACAGCCACTTTCTATTTTGCAAAGCTCAACAATCTTTTGCTGCACATCAGAACTATATTCTTTGGTTTTACCCAATGTGATGGATGATTAACACTAGAACGGCCATGGCGGTCATTTTGACCATTTTGAATTTTATATCTGCAATAACTTTGTTGAAAAAATAAATATAATCCTGCTGGCACCTGACTTTTCCTAAAAGTGTCTGTATTTTCATTTAAAATGTGTTTCATATAAATTACACACGGCAAAAAAACAAATGAACATATTTACCTATTTCGGCCAAAGGCGGTCATATTGACCGCACTGAATTTTGCGGTATTATTATAGGCTATACTAATACACAACAATAAAATGTGGTAAAAAATACACTAAACATATTCAACAACAAATCATTTAAATGTAATGATATTCAGAACAGAACAAGAATGAAAAAAATAACTATAAACAAGCCAAAATGAAATAGGCTACTTTATAAGCGAAAGTGAAAGTAAGCGGCGTTGGGCTCACGTAACTCTCTAATTAGAATCAAAATGTTTCAACATTTGCAATGCATTTGAATGGTAAACTGTTCTTTATTATAGGCTTTGTACTTCACTCATGTTCCAGTATCGACGGAAAAAATCATCCTCTTCACACGCGCAAAATGGTACGAATTGTAGGCTACTGACAAACAGAGCAGTGGAATTTTTATATGTTAGGTTGACTATTTTATTATTATATTTTATTATAGCTATAATGAACAGGCTGCAATGTCAAGATTGCAATGCTGGAATATGGTGTGTGTGTCGGCGGTCGCGGGCGCGATCGAACAGAAACATGAAAACATAGGCTATACGCCGTCATTTTGTTCAGGACATCTACGGATATTATTTATTTATAAATGTATAATTAAACTTGTTTAAATGTACAGTTTGGTGTTGTTTTGTTTTTAAAAGACATCCTAATACAATAAATGCATTAATCTCTCAATTGGGTATTTATCATTAAAGATATAGCCTAGTTTGGAATCTAGCGGTCAAAATGACCGCTTGCGGCAGTTCTAGTAGTTATGGAATTCTGGCACTTCTAGTGTTAAGGGAATTTGGCCTTTCTGTTTCCTCATATTTATACTCCTGTGAAACAAGAAGTCATGGCTATACAATTTCATGTTCCTAGTCATCCTGGGGTGCTAACATTTTTTAATATGAATGGGAATATATTTCAGAGAAGATACTTTACTCATAAAAAATTCTAGGGCTGCCAATAATTGTGGCCAACATGTTTTGGAGAAAAACATTTATTACATAATGGGATTTACCCCCCACTTTCAATTAATTTACTTCAATGAAAGGTTAGATTTTTGAGAATTGTTTGAATGAAAGATCAAAAGGATAGACGATCATATTTATCAAGGGTGCCAATAATTCTGACCATTACTATATATATATACAGGTGCTGGTCATAAAATTAGAATATCATCAAAAAGTTGATTTATTTCAGTAATTCCGTTAAAAAAGTGAAACTTGTATATTATATAGACTCATTACATGCAAAGTGAGATATCTCAAGCCTTTATTTGTTATAATTTTGATGATTATGGCTTACAGCTTATGAAAACCACAAAATCAAAATCTCAGAAAATTAGAATATTACATGAAATCACACAGTAATTACACAGTGATACCATGGTCATTGAACCAGGTTTTGGTTCTTTTGGCAGTGTGGGCCGGTGCAAATCCTGCTGGAAAATGAAGCATGAAGTGCTCTGAAAATGTCCTGGTAGACGGCTGCGTTGACTCTGGATTTAATAAAGCACAGTGGACCAAAGTCCTCTTTTCTGATGAGAGTAAATTTTGCATCTCATTTGGAAACCAAGGTCCCAGAGTCTGGAGGAAGAATGGAGAGGCACACAATACAAGATGCTTGAAGTCCAGTGTGAAGTTTCCACAGTCTGTGTTGGTTTGGGGAGCCATGTCATCGGCTGGTGTTGGTCCACTGTGCTGTCCACTCAACGCAGCCGTCTACCAGGACATTTTCAGAGCACTTCATGCTTCCTTCAGCAGACAAGCTTTATGGAGATGCTGACTTCATTTTCCAGCAGGATTTGCACTGGCCCACACTGCCAAAATAACCAAAACCTGGTTCAATGACAATGGGATTACTGTGTAATTACTGTGTGATTTCATGTAATATTCTAATTTTCTGAGATTTTGATTTTGTGTTTTTCATAAGCTGTAAGCCATAATCATCAAAATTATAACAAATAAAGGCTTGAGATATCTCACTTTGCATGTAATGAGTCTATATAATATACAAGTTTCACTTTTTTAACGAAATTAATGAAATAAATCAACTTTTTGATGATATTCTAATTTTATGACCAGCACCTGTATATATATAAACAATATCAATTAGTATATCAACTATATAAACTAACTTCACAACTTTCTCTTGAACTGATATAGCAAGATATTTTCTTCCTGCTGTTTGAATGCACTTATGTACTTCACATTCTTTTATCTCTTATTCTTCGGCAGAAGAGAGAAAAAAAAGCCTGAGCTGACAGAGAAAGCTGATGATCAGAGTTATGGTACCAACAAAGCTTGACTGAATTTATTTGGTTTTGTGAACTTGAAAATAATGGTATAGGCCTATGCAGTTAACAAGTAGAATCAATGAAGATAAGTGAACAAGAACAGTGAAAAAAGAGATGAGGCGAGCACAACAACTACAACTGACTCACAGCTACACAGCCTTAGATGAATCAACTGAAAAAAAAATGAAAAAAAAGAAAAAAAAAACTGTGATATCTTACCAGAGGATGCTTAAACAACTCCAAAACCAGCACTACCATGTTCACTTATTATTATTGCTTTCAGCAATTGTTCAAAGTTCATGCTATAACTGTTGTCTACAATATTTCATGCTCCTGACTGCAATGACATACCTTTTACTAAGGGTGCTCTGACTGATCAGGTGCCGATCGTTATCGCTAATATACTATTCCTCAAGCAGCTTTCTGTGCGTGCGCTCCTTGGCGGAGAGGAACACAGACAAGAAAAGTATACTTTGGGCTTCGAGTTTTGAGCCACTGTTAAATGTCACTGTAGATTTAGCAGCTCAGTACTGTAAAAACCTACAGAACAATGCTTAATTTCTATATTACAGTAAAATACCATAATTTGCATTGCACTCTGGGTAATTTTGTTTGACCGGGAACATTTTACAGTATATTTTAGTGTTGCTATAATCTAGCTGTAACCTGGCTGTAATATGCCAGGCAATAATACAGGATTGCTGTAAACAGCAAGCAAGCATGCGCTGCCTGACTGATGTCAGAGCACAACAGAAGGCAGGTCACTCACTGGATATATGGATGTTGCACTCTGTGGATATCTGGAAGTTTGGTAAGTTAATTTTTATTTTATAATTATGTTTTAGGATTTTACGGTATAGTGTAAATAGCATTTAGTGTGAAATGACAGTAGAAGTTTTAAAAACACTGTTAGTTAGATCTGCTCTGTCACCCCGCAGCTTGTCCCGACATTTTCAAATCTAACTCAGTGAATTAATGGAACCTTATCATTTATTTCAACCAAACCAGGCTTGGTGAGTGTTGGAACTTTTCTAAAAAAAAAAAAAGTTTTTTTTTATTTTGTTTCTGTCGACTTTCGATTAAATGTGTTTTATGATGGTCTGCGAGATCAAATTACTGCATTTGACATTTTAGATTTGAATGATCTTATGATAACAACAATGTCTAACTGTTATCTCTGTAGGGATCCTTCCATAAAATCTGATTGGAGCCTGTCAGTGGTTAAAACAAGCACTTATAATAGACGTAACATTACATTGATTGTGCTCAAATTTCTAAAAAGATTTGCAATTCGTTTCCCGGATGACGTCTGCAGCGGTCACGGTCAATACTGGACCAATTTGAATAAGTTGTTTAGACACAAAAACATGTGAAAACAATACTTAAAAATACTGAACTTTCCTTTGCAACGCAAATGCGTGATTTGGGCTTAGAGAGATTGGCCATTGGTACCATCTCTGAGATCCAGTTCTGTAGCATTGTGATTTGTAATGACAAATGAGGGCTTGAGACGAAGAACCATATAAGTCCATATTTTCAATTTTTGAATAATTTTTTTTTTTTTTTTTGGACTCTGAATATTATATAACTTTTTTTTTTTTTTTACTTGAAGATAGACAACAAAAGGTTCCCAATTCTAATGAGATAAGTTTTTTTAGTATCAATCTTAAAAATAAAAAGTTAGAGTAATTTACATTTCTGGAATGTGGAAGAACAGTATATGTCCAGTTAATGTGGAATAACAGTATAAGTCCAATTCATCATATCACTTTAAACCACTGGAGATTTGATTCCTTTATCTTAGTTTTAATACATTAACAGAACCTTAAAGAAAATATTAAGCATTTCTTTCTTTCAATTTCTTTTATTTTTTGCCAACGTAAATCACAGAACAAAAACGCGGACAATACGGTACGAACAATGAACAATACATAGGCCTACTTATAGTACTGAAAATAAACGTCAGTACAAACAATAAACCGTACATACTTACAATAAACAATACATACAAACAATAAACAGTAATAATGGTAAACAATACATATTTACAATACAGACATACATCATCATCATTCCATGCTATGGTTCCATATGCTAGTTTACCATATACGTCTTCCTTTTTTTGGTTCTAAATAAAATAAAATAAATACCTATATATTCCTATTATACAACATAAGATAAGGCATACAAGATAAGCTACAACTACTTTTATGATTAATTTCACACAATATACTCAATATATGCCACCTTACCCTGCACATGACCTACACATACCAGGCTACTCTTCACATTCTAATGTCCCATAAAATGCTTGGGCCTCCGCTGGCATGTAGACTAGCATTTTCATAAGGTCATGGTGCTTCTCCTCCTTGACGGGCAGAGGGTCCTCGTAAGCACGAGCATACGTGGTGGAGAACAAGGGAGCTGGAGGTGGTTGATTCTTCCTCTGTTTGGTGATCAGCCAGTGCTTCCATCCCTCGTAGAGGCTGTGGCTCCCTTTTGTGTGGACACACCATGGATCAGCAGCTGAAATCATGATTCAACAAGAAATTCAATAAAGATTCTTCCTTCATGCACATATCCCCAACACTGTTAATCTCAGAAAACCAGTTTAGTTTTAGTCTAGTTCTTTAGTTCTTTAGTTTTATACCTGTCACTTTCAACCACATCATGGATGTGATTAGGAAGCCAGGTGGACGCTTTAATGTTGCGTCAGGGAGCTGCCTGAAGTCCGCACATTTCATCTCAATTACTTTAAATGGCTGCTGCTGCCTGGCTCCACGGATCATCTCGGCGACATCGCTGGGGGTGTGGAGTGTGGACACCTTACGCCTCTTGTCCAGCGTGGCAAATGAACGGTCACAGGGAAGGAAGGAGTGACCAGACACCATGAACTTCTGCTCTATCTGACTGAAGTACCCTCTAGATACGAGTAGGGCCATGAGGTTTAGGACTCGCCAGTTGTTGTTCTGCCCACAGCATCGGTCACTATAGATGATGAGCTTCCGTTCCTTTGCCTGGACTAGGGGTGTGAAAGATGTTTCTGCCCACTTCAAAAGACAGCTTGCCACCTCAATGGAACCTCTGTGAGCGATGCCCTCATGCCAGAGGCACATTGTAGGAGGATTGTCAGTGCCCATCTCCTGGATACAGAGATTGTAGTTGGCCAGCTGCCGTTGATAGTACACGTTGGAGTCTGTCAGGTTTGGCGTGAACACTACCCCCTGCATGTCGATACAAATGACATGGCAGTCATCATTGGCTTTAGCCCACTCTGTGTCAGCCTGCAACTGGGTGTATACTTTTTCAGCTTTCCGGTGGTGAAGCTCACTCTCAGCTGCGATCTTCAACCTTTCTCCATCTGTTGTAGCAGCTACTAATTTTGAGAACAGGGCGTCACATTTTGCACAAGTATCACTTCTTGGCTGCCTTATATGTATATAAAAGTTTAAAACGTCCCCTGAATCCTAATTTTCTCTTAATTTTCTCAGCTTTCATTTCGACCCATTCATGACTTGATCCTTTAAACAGAGTGAGCTATATGAACTGTAGTAGACGACGCCCCTCTGACTGTAACCGCTAACTTTAGGTAGGTAGGCCTACTTTGTATACTGTTTTTCACTCACCTCTTTTGGTGGACCTTTTCCTCGTTTTTGCTCTCCTCTCCGGTTCACATATGGTTTCCCAGCATCCCTCAAAGACTTCCTTGCTCTGTCCTTCCATTCACTCATGTTCGCTCTCCTTTTTTTACCGAGGTTTTGTCTATTAATGTCCGCAGCGGACATGAAAGCAACCGGCGTCTCCATTTTTCGTTAGTGGACATAAACGGTTTTTCCGCGTGAGACTATTTTAAAATTTAAAATACAGAGTTTTGGTCGCGCGAACACCCCGCCAAAGTGATTCTGTATACAAAGTGGCACACATACATTCAAGTCACATGGTTATCTCAATTTTAGTTTTTTTTGGACTTATACGGTTGTTCGTCGCATGAACACAAATAATGATTATTATAATAATTAGAAATATGAATAAAGGTGTAAATTGTTCAAAAAAACCTTTTTCAGAGTTAATAATGATCTATCAGGCAACAAAGACAAGTAAAATGCATGCCAAAAAAGCAAGTTATGCTGGGTACACACCAAAAGATAATTGGGCTGACTTTGGGCCGATTTCCCCTCTTCTGACAATCCTATGTCCCGATTATCTTGATGGTTCTACAGATTATTTTATCAGATTTTCCCTTGGTGTGAGGTGTGTTAAGAGTGTCCGAAACTGCTCGGAAGAACGTCGGAGCCACCCCGATCGCGAATCGTAAATATTCAACATGTTTAATATTTACGATCAGAAATCCTGATGTCTGTGGGGAACCCCGAGGACAAACGCGTGCATGCTCTGGAGATTATCACGTGAAACGAAACAATATCCAATCAGAAAGCGAGATGATGGAAGACGGAAGCATAACAAACACAGTCATGGCGCAGCACAAAGTGAAATTGATGTGGACAGCAGAAATGGAGGATCAGCTTGTTGATAATTCCAACAAGTATTGTTGTTCCAACAACAAAATCATTCCAAACACTATCATCTCAATTTTTTTCCTGCATATCGTTCGGCATGCTTATTCTGAAGTATCGCGAGATTTTGTGAGATTTACTGTGTTCACAGTCAAGACTCTGGTTGAAAATCTGTTTGTGTGTGGTGTGCTGTCTTTGTCACATCATGGCACACCACACACTATAGGAGCAAAATGGTTAAATCTAGGATTTTTTGTCCTCATGTTTGATGTCCATCACATTTTGAAAATCTTATAAGATCTAAACAATCTTTTGGTGTGTACCCAGCATTAGAATATTTGGAGAGGTGAAGCAGAAGCTTATTTTTATTAACCTAGATGAATTGTTGGAGTGTATGAAATATAAGTCCTCAATATATTTCTCAGGCGCGGTGCGACCATCTTAGACAAGGGCTCAGGCCCGGCAGCAGCCATCTTGAGACGAGACTCTGGAATGGCGGCGGCCATCTTGGGACGAGGCTCTCAATGGGGGTGAGTTCACCATCGCTGGGATTGCCAATGGTGAACGGGGACTCGAAGCTGGCCAACACCCACTCCACAAACGCCTCGAAATGTTCTCGAGGTCCCACACCAGGCAGGCGTGCCTTGGTCTCCGCATTGAGGCTGGTGTGGTAGAAGACACTCAATGTTCGGTTAGGGAAGGAGGCAAGGCACGCCAGGTCGAGAAATGCCGCGGTGTGGGCCTCGAGAGAATGCAGGTTCTGGTCCATGCAAAGGAGCTGCACTGCAGGATCCATTCTTTCAGTTTTGGTCCGACCTTCTGTTACAGTATATGGAGACACAGGAGAGGAAGAATGATGGTGAATGGTGATATTTATTGAATACAAAGGATGTGATGAGTTGAGCCGGGTAGTGGAGTCCAAAGGGTGATCGAGGAAGGTGCAGGAGACAAGGAGATCGCAGGAGACAGGGAGATCGCTGGAGACGGAGAGATGTAACAAATGTAACACACATGAACAAACAAGGTCAGACAAGGAACTGTGGTGAGGAGTGTGCTGTAGCAAATTAGCTCTAAAAAAATATTAATAATCAATCATAACTTGTGTGGGAAAGCAAATTTATTAAAATGTTTAATATAGGTTTACACTGAATTTAGCATGTTAAGGTTAGGTATAAATTATGATTATCAGAGTTTTCTAGCAAAAGACTCTGGTCAGTCCTGTTTTACTGAAACTCTTGGAGTTTGTGTTTTAGCAAGAAAGTCCAGCCAGTCCTGTACTCGGGTCTCAGTGTTTGAATAGATATGCTGAGTGGATTAGGGTGGGCAATGCTCCCAGTCTAGAACCGGTTCCTAAACCTGTCTTTTTCGGTTCCTGCCCCTAAATGTATATAAACTGTAAGAGAACATTCACGTTCAGACTTGGTGACTGCAGCTACCGACAGCTCGTGTTCTCAATAAAGAATCCTGCTGAAGAAACAACCAAGTCTCCTGGTCTTTCGATTCTAAGTTCACAACACTTGTTATAATTGATTATGAATATTTGGATCAGTTAATAGAATTAACTTAATGTACAGATGGTACTCAACCAGAATAATACTTTTACCGCCGCCGTTCCCGCGGTGGGAAATTGCAGGTGTGTATTTGCAACCTCTTACCGCTAAGAGGCGCTACAATCACAGACCTTACAAAGTGTCAGTTTATTCTCTCTATTGCGTAATCTGCCGCCGCGCCGCAGCTCATTGAGAGCGATTGAAAGCTGGTAGCAGATCAATTCAAATGAAACATTTAACAAATTCATAATCACAATACTGAAATTACTGAAATTGAATTGAATAAATTTAATAATGAAAAATTTTCAACATAAAACATTGCAATAGAAAAATATTAGGCTACATCAATGAGGCTTTGCACGACCATAAGACGTTATCTTAACAGTATTCAGACGATAGCTCTGTGGTCAACACATCAACATGAGCCTCGCGGAGCTTCAAGCAATCCGAGATCAAATCTTAGTGTAGCCGACAGCGTGTACGTTTTACCATTCTTGATGCTTAAATATGTAACTGTTTATTAAAGTCAAACGTTTTGTTTAATTATCGATTGTAGGCTACACTACAACATACATTTTCTACATTCCAGTAGGCTAGAGCCTCACAGACGACAAAACTTAGAAGGAAGATTGTCAGCCGATCGCACCAGAAAATGAAGATGATGAAGCTTGTCTTTAATCTGCTAAATTATTGTTTTGTGAATCATTCACGAAATTGAGATGACTGACAGTGATACCCGGGCCATAGCAACGGAAGACATTTTTCAAAACAGATTGAAAAAAAGAGAAGACTTTCAATCCTACAGTATTGCTTTCAATAAAAAAATGAAAATGTAAGAGAACACTAAATTAATTAAGTTTGAAACCCCATCGAATATTTCAAGGTATAAATAAAGTGTCGGGACAGTTTATTTATTTAAAACAGGGTTGCATCAAGTTTAGAGTTTATTCCCTTTGCGCTGCAAAACACGGAATCTTATTCTTGCAACATTTTAAATTTGTATTGCCAAAGAAATTGCAGCCAAGTTAACCAATTAAAACGGTACAAAAAGAAAATAGTTCAAAGCAACATAAATTAGGTGCAACAATCACAGACTTTGCAAAGTGTCAGTTTATTCTCTCTATTGCGTAATCTGCTGCCGCGCCGCGGCTCATTGAGAGTGATTGAAAGCTGGTAGCAGATCAATTCAAATGAAACATTTAACGAATTAATCACAATACTGAAATTACTGAAATTAAATTGAATACATTTAATAATGAAAAATATCAGGCTACATCAACGAGGCTTTGCAAGAGCATAGACGTTAACTTAACTGCATTCAGACTATAGCTCTGTGGTCAACGCATCAACATTAAGCCTCGCGGAGCTTCAACCGATCCAAGATCGAATCTCAGTGTAGCCGACAGCGTTTATGTTTTACCATTCTTGATGCTTAAATATGTAACTGTTTATTAAAGTCAAGCGTTTGGTTTAATTATCAATTGTACATTACGAAAATTTGTTACATTCCATTTGAGCCGCTGCACAGACAACACATCTGATGTAGGAAGACTGTCAGCCGATCGCACCAGAAAATGAAGATGAAGAAGCTCGTCTTTAATCTGCTAAATTATTTTTTTGTGAATCATTCACGAAATTGAGATGACTGACAGTGATGCCGGCAATAGCAACGGAAGACATTTTTCAAAACAGATCGAACAAATCAGAAAAAGACTTTCAATAGCCTACAGTAGGCTATTGCTTTCACACACACACACACACACACACACACACACACACACAAAAAAACAAACAAAAAAAAGTAAAAGAACACTCCCAAAAGAGCACATTTCAAGGTTTAAATAAAGTGTCGGGACAGTTTATTTATTTAAAACAGGGTTGCATCGAGTTTAGAGTTTATTCCCTTTGCGATGCAAAATAAGAAACAGAATCTTATTCTTGCGACATTTTACGTGTATTGCCAACGAAATTGCAGCTAAGTTAAAAAATGAAAACGGTACAAAACGAAAATAGTTCAAAGCAACATAAATTAAGAACAGGCGTTTTTCTTTGCCTCTCTCTCGCGCTGGATCTCTTTTTAGTAAGTTTCTTTTGTCTCCCTCACTGTGCGCGCCGGGTCTTTCTCGAAATTAAACATTTCAGGGTAAAAACACATCATACAGCTGATAATACTGTATATGTCGCTGCGTGTCATCCACACAAATCACGAAAGAAAAAACTGTAAGAAAAATACCTTTGTTGCTTCAAAGATACAGCATGCCTTGCTGAATTCACCTTACAATAAAACGAGGTTGATCACGAATTAAAGAGCTCTGTATCTGCTAAATTGAAATTGTGTGTGGAAAACCTTTAAATACAAAAATAAAACTACAATATTTATAATTTAATAAGATATGGGGGCTACATATGGACTTTTGGAGATTTTGAGATTTATCCTTAAAAGAATGTTGCCTTTGCCTGCTCATCAGGCTGGCTATCCGACACTCTCCATATGAAAGACGAAACATTAACACCTCTTGTCCTGCACCCCCACGATAAAGCAACTATAGCCTACTGCCTTCTCCAAACCCCCCACAGGCTATCTGAGTTTGAGACTGACTTAAAACAAAGAGTTTGCAATTCACACTTAAATCGCTATTCTAGACATTAGCAATAGGCTATTAAAGTGTTGATAATGAAGGAATTAAATAATTTAGGCTATGTAGTAATATTTCTGTCATATGTTTATTACTAAATATTTAATTATTTCAATAATTGAAGAATTAAAACGGTACTTTGGGCCAGCTTTTTCCAAGCAAAACTAAATACAATCTTCAAACGCATGTTCATTTGTTGTCATGAACAAAATGTTCAACTCAATATTAAATTCCACAGTGATCTTTGAATCCTTACAACCAGGGTGCGATTTGTGAATAAAGTTTTTTATTTTAAATTTTTTTATTCAAATAAATCTCGAACCACAGTGCTTCGTGCTGCTGTTAAACTAAATAACATTTATAGAATAATTATGAACTTAAATTAAACAATATCGCAACATTGACAAATACATTTATTTGATCTGTTTTTACAATTTAATTCAGGGTGATTTAGCCTACATTTAATTAGAGCGAGATTTTCACCCTTTCCTTGTCCTTTCCTCATTGGGAAGCGCTCACATGATAGCTAAACATGTTTGAGTAGATCCTCTGTACCTCTCAGTTTCATATGGATTACATAATCAGGCTTTAGACATAGCCGATTTCGTATCGTGACTGAGCTGAGGCAAGTGGCGTTCGGTTCATTTTTGTGAAGCGCAGTTCCCGGAGACAGAGACGGCAGACAAACTTTTGTCGTTAGCCTAATATGAATAAAGATCTACAGTTTTGAACGATGTAGGCAACTCTACTCTACTATCTGTATGACCGAAAAATTACAGAGTAGCCTATTAAGTTATTTTAGCTGTTAAGAGAAAAATAAATCCAAATGAACGCGCCGCCGCGTTTGTCGAACACTAATTCAACATGCCAGAATAAAACCCGACTTTAGAACAATGCATAGCGCCACTCGTTGTGGTGTGCCAAAACACTTAATTATAAACTTCAATATTTCATTCAAAACAATCTCAAACCGCTTTGTGACATTTTGAAAAGCCGTGCATGCATTACAGCCACTGGAACCATGAACGTAACAGAATACTGGTTCTGATTTTATTGTTTGTCGTTTAAACGCGCCTGTTGCATATCTTTATTTGATATATTTTATATGGTTTATTGGTGAAGTAGCAATATATATATATATATATATATATATATATATATATAACAGAACTGCTTTTGAAATTACGATTGGAATTATTATAGGCTACAGATGTAAAGTCATTGCATAATATGTGTTCCTTAGTGTAAAATGGAAATGCATGATAATTTTATTTTATAAATATAAGCAAAAAATTATGGTGTAACTATAGTGAGTTTTAGAACTAGACAAATCTCTCTGCATCATTAATAGGCTAATATAAAAATTGCAGTAGTCCTGTAACGAAGCACCAGACTCAGTAGGATCCATTTGCAGCTTTATTAAGAATAGTCGTACAGGCAGGGTCAACAACAGCAGACAGATCAATGGAGGAATCACAGAGAACATCCGTATAACAGGCAGGGGTCAGGGCAGGCAGCAATAATCAGAGTCCAATAAATAATCCAAGTCAGACCAGGCAGAGAAACAATCAGGAAATGGTGAAACAGTCCAAGGTCTGTAATACAAGAAGCAAACACGGGGAATAACGCTCAGTAGTGACAGCCAGGGCAAATCAAGACTTCGCAGAGATGTGGTGTGTGGAAGTGGCTTATATGTGTGTGTAAATGAGGTGCAGGTGTGTTGCGCAATCAGTCCCAGGTGAGAGGCATTATGGGAAATGGAGTTCAAAACGAGATGGTTAATATTCAGGAGACGGATCCCTCCGGTGGTGCGGAGGCGGCGGTACGGAAGCCTCCTCTGTAACAGAGCCCTCCCCCTGCGAGCGGCTCCTGACGCGAGGAGGCAAACGACGCCGGGGCCTTCCACGAGGTCGAGGGGCCGGTTTTTCCGGGTGCATCCGGTGAAACTCCTCAGTGAGTGTGGGGTCCAGGATATCCCCTGAATTGACCCAGGATTGCTCCTCCGGACCGAACCCCTCCCAGTCAACTAGATACTGGAGAATATTACCCCGACGTCTAGAGTCAAGCAACTTGTGCACACGATACGCCTCCTCGCCGTCAACCAGAATAGGTGGGGGAGTCTGAGAGGCGGCTCCCTCCTCCGGCTCTCCCCTCGGACCACCGGCAGGTTTTAGCAGGGAAACATGAAAAGTAGGAGAAATACGATAATTAGCGGGCAGGTCTAATCGAAATGATACAGGAGATAATTGTTTAACAATTTGGAACGGACCAACATACCTGGGACTGAGTTTGCGACATGGAAGTCGGAGTCGTAGATCTCTGGTGGAAAGCCATACCCATTGGCCGATGTGATACTCTGGAGCTGGACGGCGGTGGCGGTTGGCTTGTTGCTCTTGTCGTCTGACAGCATGGAGTAAGTGAGTGTGTGCTTGATCCCAGACCTCCTCGCTCTTGTGTAGCCATTCGGTGACGGATGGAAGTTCTGTGGGTTCGCCGGACCAGGGGAAGAGAGGAGGTTGGAAACCAAGTATACATTTAAAGGGAGTTATGCCAGTGGCGGGTTTGACCAGTGAATTTTGGGCGTATTCGGCCCAGAACAAATATCTGCTCCAATCAGCTTGATGTTGTTGGCAGTAAGATCGGAGGAAGCAGATGACGTCTTGATTAAGGCGTTCAGTTTGACCATTTGACTGAGCATGGTAACCTGAGGTAAGGCTGATGTTGACGTTTAGATGCTTGAAGAATGCTGTCCACACTCTGGAGGTGAATTGAGGTCCTCGGTCAGATACTATATCTTCAGGTAAGCCATAAAATCTGAACACTTGGTTGCAAAGGAGCTCTGCTGTTTCGAATGCAGTGGGAAGTTTGGTTAGAGGGATTAATCGGCAGGCCTTGGAGAACCGATCCACAATGGTGAGTATGGTGGTGTATCCTTGGGAATTTGGTAGGTCGGTGATGAAGTCAATGGCGATATGAGACCAGGGACGTTGAGGTATGGGAAGTGGGTTTAGGAGACCAGCAGGTAATTTTCGGAGTGATTTGGAGGTGTGACAATTGGTGCAGTTCTGAACATGCTTGATGGTATCTGACAGAAGAGTGGGCCACCAGAAGCGATTTTGGAGTACATTGGTAAGTAACTTTAAAAATGTAAGCAGCTCTTAATTCAGAACTAGCTATTATGGCGAAATGCATTGTTCTGCATTTTAGTGACAGTGGGTTGTTCTTGTTTTTATTTTAGCATAAGCCAAAACAAGTTGACAGCTCTCCTGAAGCATTACAAAGAACATAGGTTGACCCCCCCCCCCCCCCCCCCCCGTGTAAAAACATCCGGTGGCCGTCAGAAATCAGACAAGCGCCTGCTCACGCATGATGACATCTGTCGTGTGATATCATTAATCGTCAACTTCGCAGAGCTTCACGGACTGGTTCTTCCAGGTCGAGTCCCTGGCTACAAACGTTTTGATATCAAGTTGCTGCCCTCTCATTACACCAAGGCCACAGTTTTTCGTGTCTATGAACAGGCAGTCAGGTCAGGAGGTAGGTAGTCTTTATTAATGAGCATTTCAGTGCTGAATTGATAAACCTATTATGCTGAAAAATAACTTAACAATGTGATAATGAATGTTATTCATTAGTTTGCACATGTAGCCTATGCTTGCTGAGTGATCTTTAGTGAAAGGCTGGTCATTTAATGATAGACTGTAATTGATGGAAAAGTTTTAAAGTGCATTAATAGTGCATCAAAACCAAATTGAGGAAGTTCTTCCCAAACTTTGTTTTATCAGAACATCGGGTGGTCAACATTGTGACCTTTCGGCGCCTGTGGAAGACCCTTGTGCCCTACATAGTCCGGACGAAGCCAATGACTGACTTGTGTTGGGAATGCACAAAAACAACAACTTGACCATCTACAAGTCTGCCAAACTGACCGAAGCAGAGAAATCTGAGCAATGCAGAAACCAGGAAGACCACCTCATGAAAGTGATATTAGAACACTCACTGTATCAAGATATGGTTCAGAAAGCCAAGGATACTGTAAAAGACCATGGCATTAATGAACTCGGTCCTTGTGATCCATGCTCCCGAGAAATCACAATGCATTACTCGTTTGATTTTGCCCAGCAGGTGCATTTTCCCTCCAATCCACTTCAGCCCGGTCCTATGTACTTCTTGACCCCTTGAAAATGTGGCTTGTTTGGCATTAACTGTGAGGCTATTCCAAGACAGGTTAACTACCTTATCAATGAGAGTGTATGCATCACCAAAGGGCCAAATGCTGTGGTGTCATTCCTTGATAATTTCTTCACTCAATATATCATGGGTGAAAAGCATGTCCAGCTACATTGTGACAACTGTGTAGGCCAGAACAAGAACAATACTGTGCTACAGTACCTGCTATGGAGAGTTCTTCATGGATTGCATGAAACAATTTCATTGAACTTTCTCATTGTGGGTCATACAAAGTTTGCACCAGATTGGGCATTTGGCTTGGTGAAACAAAGCTATCGCCGAAAGATGGTATTAATGGGATGAGTTAACATCCCGCAACTGGTTGGACGGGAAGATGGGGAAGTCATAGTGAAGCAGCGTGATTGGCAGTCATTCCTGAAGCCATTCTTCCGACATCTCCCAGGAATAACCCGACACCAGCATTATCGGTATGTAATTTATGGTACTATAATACTAATGGCATATGTCTATTATGCTCAAGTGCTGTGTGTGTGGGTGTGTGCTTCTGTTACATGGGTATCTGCATATAATAGTGAATGGATCTTTTACAACTAGTTTTCCCCAATCTTCTGTGTTTTTCAGAATGAGCAGTGACCATCCTGGCTGGATATTTTACAAGGCCTTTGCCACCTCTGAGGAACAAGGAATATGCTTGCTCCAAGAGGACATACCACCTATCCAGAGACCCCCTGTCATCAAGCCCCCTGGCCTGGATTTGAAAAGAAAGACTTATCTGTACCAAAATATCCGTGAGTTTTGCACAGAAAATACAAAGGACATTACATGCCCAAAACCGCCAGTTGAGAAAGTAAGTTGTCCCTCTCCCTGCCCAGCTAAGAAGAAAAGAGCTGAAATGTGAATTTAATATCCAATTTGAATCTGAGTGAGTGTATTTATTGTGTATGGATGTGAGTGAGTGCAATTATTGTGTGAGTGTATTTATCTGCAAGGAGAATCCATTACAATGTGTTTGATTTATTTTAACCCAATATTTAACTGTTGGTATCTCCGTTATTAATTTGTTACATTGTTATTGTCAACTAGCCTACACAAAGATATGATTGCATAGGCTAGCATTATTTGTTTTCTGTTTCCATGTCTCTCTGCCTCTCTCACTTTCTCTCTCTCACACACAGACACACACACAGACACGCACACGCACACACACACGCGCACACACACACACACACACACACACACACACACACACACACAGACACACACACACACACACACACACACACACCCTCTCTCTCAAGCAAAAATGTAGCACCTCTGTTCAATCTTTCTGATTTTAGTAAATTTTTGTAAAAGTGCCTTTTAAATTATTTATTCAAATAAAAAAATTAAAATAATTTGAGCTTCAGCCTGGTTTAATAGCATTTATATATATTAATGTCTTTGGTCAAACTAAGCTGTAAAATAAATAGTTTATCCCTTTAAACGCAATGGATTTTGAAAGATATCAACAAAAAACGGGCAAAAAACTTTAAAAGCGATTTTCTCAGGTTTTCAATTAGAAAAAGAGGGCAGACGACCATAATTCAAATGTGTATATCTTTACAACCATTCAAGGTATGACTTTGACTAGGATATCATTTGAAATCTTATGGTCTCATCTTTCCATTAATCTCAATTTTGAAATTTGGGTCACTGTGACTCATTTTGCTGGATCAGGTCACACACATATACATATATATATATATATATATATATATATATATAATGGCAAGCAGGTAAGATCTTAAGTGTTGTGTCGTTCCCTGCCCTCGTTATATCACGGGTGGGGACACACATCAGCTTGGTGTTGCTTGTTTGGGAGTGGAGCATGCCCAGTCAGTTCTCGAGGGAGCTGACTGTGAGCATTGCGAGAAGCTGTCCATGAGGACGCTCCGCTCTCGCCGGGCGTTCTTTGAGGAGGACGGTTCGGTTCGTGCTCCCCGAGGTGCGGGTCCCACTGCTGCTGAGGCACAGCGGCGACTCACATCTTGGGGTTCACAAATGGATCTGACAGTGGGGTTTGAAACGGGCCCAGCCCTATCTCAGCCTTCACCTGCCAGATCCAGTGCCTTATCTCAGGGAGAAGCACGTTCTGCGGTTTCTCCTTCCCGGGATGAGGCACCAATGCTGCGATTATCCAGTTCTGAGGAATTGGACGTCGTTAGTGTTGATGCAGGGGATTATGAGTCTTCGCCAGCTCATACCTCTGTTGATGAGGAGCTTATGGAGGTTTTAACTCGCGCTGTTGCTAAATTAAATATTGACTGGCCAGCCGAGGATCATGAATGTGAGAATAAAAAGAGTTTACTAGATGAAAGATATTTACCATCTAGATCAAAGCTTCCATCTAGATGGTAAATATCTTATAAGCGTTTTTTTTTTTTAGAAAGATAAGCGTTTTTTGATATTTGATATTTGATATTAAGATTTTAAGCGTTTTTTTAAAAAGATATTTACCATCTAGATCACAGCTTCCCCCCTCCTTGAACTGCCACCTTAACGTGGTGGAGGGGTTTGAGTACCCGAATGACCCTAGGAGCTATGTTGTCCGGGGCTATATGCCCCTGGTAGGGTCTCCCAAGGCAAACAGGTCCTAGGTGACGGGTCAGACTAAGAGTGGTTCAAAAAACCCTTTATGAGTAACATTAAATCGAGGACCGTGACGTCGCCCGGTATGGCGCAGCCGGGGCCCCACCCGGGAGCCAGGCCCGGGGTTGGGGCTCGTGGGCTCAGACAACCCGATCACTGGACACGGAAACTAGCTCTAGGGACGTGGAACGTCACCTCGCTGGAGGGGAAGGAGCCTGAGATTGTGCGTGAGGTTGAGAGGTTCCGACTAGAGATAGTCGGGTCCACCTCTACGCACGGCTTGGGCTCTGGAACCACACTCCTTGAGAGAGGTTGGACTCTTCACCACTCTGGAGCTCAGCCGCCATGTGTTGGAGTTTACCCCGGTGAACGAGAGGGTCGTTTCCCTGCGCCTACGGGTCGGGGATAGGTCTCTCACTGTCGTGTGTGCCTACGGGCCAAACGGCAGTGCAGAGTACCCGGCCTTCTTGGAGTCTCTGGCAGGGGTGCTGGAAAGTGCTCCGACTGGAGACTCCGTCGTTCTACTGGGGGACTTCAACATCCACGTGGGCAACGACAGTGACACCTGGAGGGGCGTGATTGGGAGGAACGCCCCCCCTGATCTGAACCCAAGCGGTGTTCAGTTATTGGACTTCTGTGCTAGTTACAGTTTGTCCATAACGAACACCATGTTCAAGCATAAGGGTGTCCATCAGGTCGATGATCGACTTTGTGGTCGTTTCATCTGACCTGCGGCCGTATGTCTTGGACACTCGGGTAAAGAGAGGGGCGGAGCTGTCAACTGATCACCACCTGGTGGTGAGTTGGATCCGATGGCGGGGGAGGAAGCTGGACAGACTCGGCAGACCCAAGCGTACTGTAAGGGTTTGCTGGGAACGTTTGGCCGAGTCTCCTGTCAGAGAGATCTTCAACTCCCACCTCCGGCAGAGCTTCGACCGGATCCCGAGGGAGGCTGGAGATATTGAGTCTGAGTGGACCATGTTCTCCACCTCCATTGTCGAAGCGGCCGCTCGGAGCTGTGGCCGTAAGGTCTCCAGTGCCTGTCGAGACGGCAATCCCCGAACCCGGTGGTGGACACCGGAAGTAAAGGATGCCGTCAAGCTGAAGTAGGCGTCCTATGGTTGGCTTGTGGGACTCCTGAGGCAGCTGGCGGGTACCGGCAGGCCAAGCGAACTGCAGCCCGGGTGGTTGTAGAGGCAAAACCTCGGGCCTGGGAGGAGTTCGGTGAGGCCATGGAGAAGGACTATCAGCTGGCCTCGAAGAGATTCTGGCAAACCATCCGGAGCCTCAGGAGAGGGAAGCAGTGCCCTACCAACGCTGTCTACAGTAGAGGAGGGCAACTGTTGACCTCAACTGGGGATGTCGTTGGACGGTGGAAGGAATACTTCGAGGATCTCCTCAATCCCGCCGTCACGTCTTCCATTGAGGAAGCAGAGGCTGAGGGCTCAGAGGTGGACTCGTCCATCACCCAAGCTGAAGTCACCGAGGTAGTCAAGAAACTCCTCGGTGGCAAGGCACCGGGGGTGGATGAGATCCGCCCTGAGTACCTCAAGTCTCTGGATGTTGTGGGGCTGTCTTGGCTGACACGCCTCTGCAGCATCGTGTGGCGGTCGGGGACAGTGCTTCTGGGATGGCAGACCGGGGTGGTGGTCCCTCTTTTTAAGAAGGGGGACCAGAGGGTGTGTTCCAACTACAGGGGGATCACACTTCTCAGCCTCCCTGGGAAAGTCTATGCTAGGGTACTGGAGAGGAGAATACGGCCGATAGTAGAACCTCGGATTCAGGAGGAAAAGTGCGGTTTTCGTCCAGGCCGTGGAACACTGGACCAGCTCTATACCCCCTACAGGGTGCTGGAGGGTTCATGGGAATTTGCCCAACCAGTCCACATGTGCTTTGTGGATTTGGGTAAGGCATTCGACTGTGTCCCTCACGGCGACCTGTGGAGGGTGCTCCGGGAGTATGGGGTCCGGGGTCCTTTGCTAAGGGCTGTCCGGTCCCTATACGACCAAAGCAGGAGCTTGGTTCGCATTGCCGGCAGTAAGTCAGACTTGTTCCCGGTGCATGTTGGACTCTGGCAGGGCTGCCCTTTGTCGCCGGTTCTGTTCATAATTTTTATGGACAGAATTTCTAGGCGCAGCCAGGGGCCGGAGGGTGTCAGGTTTGGTGACAACACAATTTCGTCTCTGTTCTTTGCGGATGATGTTGTCGTGTTTGCCCCTTCAGACTAGGAACTTCAGCATGCACTGGGACGGTTTGCAGCCGAGTGTGAAGCGGCTGGGATGAGAATCAGCACCTCCAAATCCGAGGCCATGGTCCTCAGTCGGAAAAGGGTGGCTTGCCCACTTCAGGTTGGTGGAGAGTTCCTGCCTCAAGTGGAGGAGTTTAAGTATCTTGGGGTTTTGTTCACGAGTGAGGGAAGGATGGAACGGGAGATTGACAGACGGATCGGTGCAGCTTCTGCAGTAATGCGGTCGATGTACCGGTCTGTCGTGGTGAAGAAAGAGCTGAGCCGCAAGGCGAAGCTCTCGATTTACCGGTCATTCTACGTTCCTACTCTCACCTGTGGTCATGAGCTTTGGATCATGACCGAAAGGACAAGATCCCGGATACAGGCGGCCGAAATGAGCTTTCTCCGCAGGGTGGCTGGCCGATCCCTTAGAGATAGAGTGAGAAGCTCGGTCATACGGGAGGAGCTCAGAGTAGAGCCGCTGCTCCTCCACATCGAGAGGGGTCAGCTGAGGTGGCTCGGGCATCTGTTTCGGATGCCTCCTGGACACCTTCCCGGAAAGGTGTTCCGGGCGCATCCCACTGGGAGGAGACCCCGGGGAAGACCTAGGACACACTGGAGAGACTATGTCTCCCGGCTGGCCTGGGAACGCCTTGGTGTCCCCCCGGAAGAGCTAGAGGAAGTGTCTAGGGAGAGGGAAGTCTGGGCATCTCTGCTTAGACTGCTGCCCCCGCGACCCGGGCCCAGATAAGCGGAAGAAGATGGTATGGTATGGTATCACAGCTTCCTCGTCGGGGACTGCCGTTTTTTAATAAACCGGTTTCCTTTCGTGTGTTCAATCCCCAAACTTCTAATTATAGTTATGTTATGGGTATTAAGCATCATGGTTATATGATAATGCCTCGGGCTGAAGAGACGCTTGCGAGCTATCTCTCTCCCGGGTCGGCATCATCATTAAAAGCCCCGACGTTACCCACCAAGCCATTAAAAGCCACATCAGCACTGGTGGGTAAAGCTTATTCGGCAGCAGGTCAGGCTGCAGCATGCTTGCATACCATGTCTATTTTGAAAGCATACCAGGCTGACCTGCTAAGGGACATGGATGATTGTGAGGAAGTCAGCGCTGACGCCATTCGAGAATTGCGTCGCACAACAGATCTGTCTCTCCGGGCCACCAAGGAGACGGCCAAATCAGTAGGCCGTTCTATGGCAGCCCTGGTGGCCATGGAGCGACATTTATGGTTGAATTTGTCTGACACAAAAGATAGAGATAGATCTGTTCTTCTGGACGCTCCGCTTTTGCCTTCTAGCCTATTCGGCGATGCTATTAATTGTGTCGTCGATAGATTTCAAGAATCTAAGAAACAATCAACGGCGTTTCAGAGGTTTCTTCCTCGCCAATCTCATGTCCCTGAGACTGCTGGGCGGGAGCAGTCTCGGCCGACTATAAGCTCCTCGCAGCACAGAGTGCAGCAAAAACAGAGCGTCGCCACTCGGGCTACTCCACAATCGGGGGGACCTGGGTGGTGGTTGCATTCTAAGCCACTTAGAGGTAGGCAAGATCTGAGGACTGTCATTATCTCTAAGAAAGATTCAACTAAGAAGTCCTGATGCCAAGGCTATCAGGTTTCTGAGGGTGTTCCCCTCCGGGGTGGGACAGTTTCGAGAAACCGTTTCTCCTCGGTGCTCTCTGGGGGGCGACTCTCTGAGGAGGGTCGCAGCGCTGGCAGTTTGGTTGTTCCCTGCCGGTTCGCTGTTTCGCCGTTTCAGGGTATCCCCAAATGATCCTCCTCCGAGGGTCGTAGAACAGTCAGTTTGATTTTTCCCTGCCGGTTTGCCGCTTCAGGGCACCGAAGTGACTGTTCAACCAAATCCAGAGGCCAGTCTCGAGAGACTGGTTCCCTTAGTAGAATTTCTGGCAGCATGGAAACTACTGCCAAATATTTCTCATTGGGTCCTGCATACAATAGAAAAGGGTTACAGAATTCAGTTCGGTTCTCGTCCGCCCAGATTTCTAGGGGTCCTCCCCACGGTGGTGGAACCTGAGCAGGCTCTGGTTATGGAGCAGGAAGTACTGACTCTTTTACAAAAGGGGGCTATAGAAAGGGTTCCTCCTCCCAGCAGGAGGAGGTTTTACAGCCGTTACTTAATTGTTCCGAAAAAGGATGGGGGGTTGCGTCCTATTCTAGATCTGCGTCAACTAAACAGCAGGGTCCAGAAACTCAAGTTCAAGATGCTTACGCTCAAACAGATTGTGTCACAGATTCAGTCCGAGGACTGGTTTGTCACAATAGACTTGAAGGACGCTTACTTTCATGTTTCCATCCATCCTCATCACAGGAAGTTCCTGAGGTTTGCTTTTGGGCGCAAAGCATACCAATATCGGGTTCTTTTTTTACCCCGCACCTTTACGAAATGCATGGATGCGGCTCTGGCTCCCCTGAGACTCCAGGGCATCCGCGTGTTGAATTATATCAACGATTGGTTGATCTTAGCTCAGTCCGAGCAAATGGCAGTTTGGCATCGAGATGTCGTTCTGTCTCATATAAAGATGTTGGGGTTGAGGCTCAACGCCAAGAAGAGTGTGCTCCTCCCGTCTCAGAGGACCACTTTTTCTATGTGTGGTATGGGATTCGACAATGATTGTCAGGCACGATTGTCTCCGGCCCGTATTTCTTCGATTCTCACAGCCGTAAATGGGGTAAAACTAGGCCAGTCACTCACTGTGAAACAATTTCAGAGACTGTTGGGTCTCATGGCAGCTGCGTTCAACATAATCACTTTTGGCCTTCTGTACATGAGACACCTGTAGTGGTGGCTCAGGACCAAGGGGTTTTCTCCGAGGGGAAATCCGTTTCGCATGATCAAGGTCACGCGGCGTTGAGTCGCCCTGCCATATTCCCTGCATGCCTGTGATCGACTTACTTCAGCCTATCAGAAGCTAGCGTGGTCTGTTTTCAGGGGTGCTTTATAGTTTCCTGGTTGATGATGTCACCCGCCTATGACGTCTCGTCTTTCCATTGGACTGATTATACATGTGCTTCATGACGCAATCACGCAGGGCGTTCCCACCGTGTCTCGACGCAGCGTCTTGTTCCCTCTTCAGGGAACCAGGGTTACTTACGTAACCTGAGACGTTTTCTAAATTCAACTGAGGGTCTAAATGTAAATAGTCAACTATTTGTGATCAAAATAATAGACTTAATGGCAGGGTGACAAAGTGACAAATTGGCTAAGTCACCATTAAAATTATCCAGAAAGCTCCTCACATTTTATGAAAGGAAGAGGATGGTGTCACGGTGTGACAAAAATTAGAGAAAAGACTAAAGTCCTTGTGAATGCAGTGTTGTTGTGGAGACTTCCAGTGGACACCCATCTCGATTGCACTGCGAATCTGTTGCCATGGCAGCAAGGCCAATTGCCCGATTGACAGCAGGTGTGGAGTAATTACAGAGAGTGTTGTGAGAGGGACACGTATTCAGATGGGGCTTTAAAAATAGAGAGGAAGCAGACTGTCGTGTGGTTCTCCTCCCGTGAGATACTGTGTTTGTCGGCGGGCTGTTTTGTATTTGAGGCTGGGCTGTGAAGCGGGCGAAGATTGAAGCTGAGAAGTGGGTAGAAGAGAGTGAAGTATTTATCAACGAAAACCCAAGGAATATCGTCAGCAGTGGGGAAGACGTAAAGTGATGAGTATCGGATTCGTTGTTTATATGCACTAACACTGAAGTGGTGTTGAGAGTTTGGAAAGTGTGTGGCACGAGTGAACTAGTACACCGAGTGAATTGTTGATCTGTCTCCAACTTTTGTCCGCTCCTCGCTGAATGTGACGATCGCTGCACCCGTTTTCTGCTGTCTCTGGAGAGAAGTTGAGCCCTTGCGAGAGACGAGAGTCGATCTGGTGGGAGAAAGACCGGTGGGTGAGTGCTGGCCCGAATGCACGGTGTGCGAGTGGAATGCAGTACCTGAAGTGACGATTCACACGGTTTGTGTTATGGAGTGAAGTTCATCGTGTGGAGAAGTAATAGTAGTCTGCTGTGCACTCTCTCCTTACAGTCTTTCACCCGCCGTCTCCAAGGAAGGTTTTGAGATATCAAGCGCCCAACTTACCATTTTGAGATAGCCCGGCTCTGTTAATGCTGAATGTTTTATATGCTGTTGAACTGTTAAACCCTGCTACATTGTTACAGTGTACAGCTGAAGTGGAGTGTCTCGCTTAAAGCATCCTCCCCGCCTGGTGGTCTTCACACGCTCCTAACAAAAGCCGCTGCCCTGTTCAGAACGAGAGAAGGTGTTGCAGCTGAATGTTTCATCTACGGTTGAACTGTTAAACCCTGCTACATTGTTACAGTGTACAGCTGAAGCGGAGCTTCTCGCTTAAAGCATCCTCCCTGCCTGGTGGTCTCCACACGCTCCTATCGAAAGTCGCTGCCCTGTTCAGAATGAGAGAAGGTATTGCAGCTGAATGTTTCATCTACTGTTGAATGGTTAAATCCTGTTGCATTGTTACAGTGTACAGCTGAAGTGGAGTGACTCGCTTAAAGCATCCTTCCTGCCTGGTGGTCTCCACACGCTCCTATTGAAAGCCGCTGCCCTGTTCAGAACGAGAGAAGGTATTGCAGCTGAATGTTTCATATGCTGTTGAATAGTTAAACCCTGCTACCTGGTTATAGCGCACAGCCGAGGTGGAGTGTCTCGCTCAAAGTGTCCTCCCCGCCTGGTGGTCTTCATACGCCCCATCGAAAGCTTCAGCCCTGTTCAGAAAGAGAGAAGGTATTTCAACTGAATGTTTATTGTGCTGTTGAATAGTTAAACCCTGCTACCTGGTTACAGCGCACAGCCGAAGTGGAGTGTCTCGCTCAAAGTGTCCTCCCCGCCTGGTGGTCTCCACATGCCCCATTGAAGGCCTCCGCCCTGTTCAGAAAGAGAGAAGGTATCACTGTTGAGCGCTTGTATACCGCTGAACCGTTGAACTCTGTTGTATTGTTGCAGTACACAGCCGAAGGGGAGCGTCTCGCTCAAAGTGTTCTTCTGCCTGGTGGCCCTCCATGCCTACGTTGCAAGCCGCTGCCCCTGTTGAGAAGGAAAAGGAATAGCTGCGGCACGTGCCTCGATCGAAGTGTCTTCCTGTTGTCCAAGGTTCCCTCACGTCTCGGCTAAAGGCCTCCGTTCTAACTGGTTTGGCATAAAGGACACTTACCGGGATATACTTACCTGTTTCCCCTCCTGGCCCGGTCCGCTCGCCACCTGTGTCCCTGTGCTTCGTCCGAGTCTGAGGCAACCGCTCCCTGGGCACTTACCTCTGGGGCAGCATCCGGGACTTGTTCCACTCCCGCCCATGAGTACTTACCTGGTTCCAGTCCGAATGGGGTCCGTATAACCACGACTTCCTCTTGAGTCCTGTAAAGAGTACTTACCCAGTGACCTACCTAGACGGTGTGAGTTTCCTCCTGATCCCTCTCCAACGAGCTGCAGGGCCGCCACGATCGTTCTCCCCTCTACGGTCCAGGGGGCCATCGAATTCCCTCTGGTGACAAGAAAGAAGATTTTAATTAGGATTCTTCAAATTACTGCTCTTAACTTAATAAAGAAAACTGTTATTCCTTTATTCCCTTGTCTGTCTGGTCCTTGACACGTTCCTCGAGGTGGTACCCGGTTTCCAGGGGTGGGTGCAGTCTGGCTTGGCCCACCCCGACCTGTGACAATGGGGTCGATAGAGACTTTCAAACATCAAAATGTCATTTACGTCATAAATGTAATAAATTACATTTTGATGTTTGAAATTCTCTAGGTTTTGACATAAATGCAGATCTAAATGTAATAAAAAAATATTGATATATTTTGAAATAAATATTGAAAAATATGAAATATTATGTAGCCTATTTTGCCATCAATACTGCCGACATTGTCTTTGCTGCTATATATTTATGTTTAACATTAAGTATAGGCCTTCCACAACTCCACAACATATGTCGAATATATCACCAATGAGGCTTATCATGTCACCTAGCTGCAGCAGCGCCGCGTCAGACACGTTCCTGGTGTGCAAAGACATAGAATACGCCACGCAGCCACCACGCAGCCACCATGCAGCTGACACGCAACAGAAACGTCACGCTCACGCCACGCAGCCAGTGTTTCTGCCGGCCTAATATGGAATTTTATTGGAATAGTAAAGAGTGTTGGTGACTCCCTTCACTATCACACTCTGCAGCCACTCTGTGTGACTGTATGACTGCTGACCTTTTCTTGCAAGAAAATAAACCTCATCAAAGACAATTGGAAGGAAATGTTTGTCTCTTATTCAGTGATAGCATTTTGTTTGCCACCACACCACCATATAGAATATGAAGGATATACAATTTTTTAGGAGTCAGCTGTCCATGGCAGTCCTAAACCTGCAAAAGTACTAACACAATAAAAGCACTCAGCAAAATATTGTCTAATTATTGTTATCGATAAAATCACTGAAAATATTGAGATATAATTTTTTGTCAGTATTGCACACCCCAATTTGAAATACATATTTTATGCTAAGTATACTACAAATATATTTGCATATTTATGTACTTTATATAAATACCCTGCAATTGTACTTTTGGTATATTAAATTGGTATACTTAAAGTCTACTAAATTTGGGGAAAAAAAATATTTTGTACTTAATGCACTGTAGTTATCTGGAAATAGTGTTGAGGTCCAATTACAGATATACTTAAGTATATTTGATTGTCGTAAAATGGAACTATTGCAGGTATACTTAAGGTACACTGTAAATATCTTGCATTTAAAGACTGATATTATACAGAAATCATACAATGGGCATTTTGAGATGAGGGCATTTTAAATATGAATACATTTAAATGTTTGATTTTAAGGACATCTTTGTTTACTGTTGTACAATTAAGTTTGGTACTGTGAAATCTGGTACCTAAAGCTATACTGCATACTACTTGTAGAAAGTGAGTTGAAATGAAAAACAAAGTCTTAAATTGTAAGCAATAAAGCCACATGACTGTCATCTAGAGGACATTTTGAGAAAGACATTGTAAAGCAGAAGACAATATCTCAATAAGTACCGTATTTTCCGCACTATAAGGCGCACCGGATTATAAGGCGCACCTTCAATGAATGGCCTATTTTAGAACTTTTTTCATATATAAGGCGCATAGAATAGAAGATACTGCAGTCAAACGTTTGACTGGGTTTGCGTTATGCAGTGGTCACCAACCTTTTCAAGCCTAAAAAACAAGTTGCTGAGCTGTAAAACCTTGTTTATACTCGACGCGTCCGCATGAGCGCGAAGGTAATAAAAAAACTAATATCCGTCTGCTCGGGCAGATTCGGCTCAAAGTCATGCATCTCCGGATGCATCCGAATATGCATGACTTTGAGCATTATCTGCCCGAGCAGACGGATATTAGTAGTATATCTCATCACACCGGCACCCAGTTTGCGCGTCTAAATCAGTTGTATGGTCTGGTGTTCAGTCTAAAACAAAACAGTTGCGTCAAGTATAAATGCCTCGTCTGCATGGGGAGATGCGCGCGCAGTCAGCGGAGGCTCGCGCTCCGTTGCCAGGCGAAAGTATAAACAAAGTTTAAGTCAGCGGTTGTTTTATCCATATATAAGGCGCTCCGGATTATAAGGCGCACTGTCGTTTTTTGAAAAAATTAAAGGCTTTTAAGTGCGCCTTATAGTGCGGAAAATACGGTAAATCCTTTAGGGAATCTCTGTGAGAGAGTACAGTGTATGTATGTGCACTTATCCATTTTTATTTCTTTTGAGAAAGGACTAATTTTACCTTTAATGAAGTTCATGAGTTTATTTTATGTCACATCTTATAGAACATATTATGATACAATACAATATTTTATGCCATTAATGTGTAGTGCTGCTAAGAAAGCAAGACATGGAGCAAACACAGAAAAGTGTGTGTATTAAGGGCACTCACTTTGAATGTCCTTACCCTCAAGTAGCTGAGATTTATCAATTTATTTGGATGGTTTGAATGATCAATACCAAAAAACCTGCAACTTTAAACTAAATTGCAATTCTTCACACTCATTTAAATAGGGAAATCTGAGGGAATCATATAATGACGCTCTAAATTCCAGGCAAGAATACTTGGTTGGCACCGCCTGCTCTGTTTAGGTAACACCCCCACTACCTTCATCATAAATTAATGAGTAGAGTGGGTGAGTGGGTCAGAAAATGAGAGAGATGTGGACTACTCTGAACACCTACCTGTATCTGTCCTTTAACTTTATTTCTGCAGCTTCAATCCTCCGATCAGGCACCTGTCAGCTCCAGAGACAATTCAGGTTGAATGGAATGTACCAGACTGGGGATGTCATACTTGGAGGCCTTTTTGAGGTTCACTTCCTTACAGTGTTCCCAGAGCTGAGCTTCAGAACAGAGCCAGAACAACCTTACTGTGAGCAGTGAGTCTGGAGTGGATACGAACAGCTACACAAGGCTAAAAAAGAAAGAAAGAAAAAGAAATTTCATTTTTTAAATAAACCTAAAAAAAAAAAACATTCTTTACAAAACAACTCATGCACTAGAAGTCACTGTTAATTGCTAGTGTGAATTTTCTAACATGTTACTTTTTTGTGTGTGTTTCATTTTCAGAATTGTTAAATATGAATATTTCTCTTGCTTTTTCTTAGATTTGATATGGCAAGTTTCCAGCAGGCACAAACCATGGTTTTTGCAATAGATGAGATCAATAAGAATCCAAACCTGCTGCCTAACATCACACTTGGTTACCATCTTTATGACAACTGTGTGATGCTAGGAATGGCATTCCGGGCTGCCATAACCCTGGTTAGTGGGACAGAGGAGTCCTTCTCCAACCTCAACTGTACTGGCTCTCCTCCGGTTATTGGGATTGTGGGGGACTCAAATTCCACTCCTTCTATAGCGATTTCTAGTGTTCTGGGACTATTTCGAGTACCTATAGTAAGCTAGAATAAAATGACTAATAAAATAATAATAAATATTAACATTTTCTGTTCTTTTTAGCATTTGTTTCTGTAAACTAATTTTCATAAGTAGCAGAATCTTTTTATTCCTTAAAATGATCATGTTTGTATGTAAACAAAATTCGTACAGCTAATTTTTTTCTCATTTGTCTCTCCTTTTGCTTTTGCCTTATAAGGTTAGCTACTTTGCTACCTGTTCCTGTTTGAGTAACCGAAAAAAATACCCTTCTTTCTTCAGAACAATCCCCAGTGATGCCTTTCAAGTGCAAGCTATGATTAAGGTTTTAAGCCATTTTGGATGGACCTGGGTTGGTCTTGTCTACAGTGATGATGACTACGGAAACTACGCTGCTCAGTCATTCCTCCAGAGTGTGCATGTGTTAGAAGGGTGTGTTGCTTTTTCTGAAATTTTGCCTTTAGATAACAGCCACAAAGATATACAGCGTATAGTGGGAGTGATTCAGGCCTCTACAGCAAGAGTGGTGGTGGTGTTCTCCACTTCAACTTATGTGTTGCCTTTGATGGATGAGGTGGTATTGCAGAATGTAACTGGCAGACAGTGGATTGCGAGTGAAGCTTGGGCTACTTCACCTGTTTTTCATACTCAGCGTCTTTTGCCCTTTCTGGGGGGCACACTGGGCATTGCCATCAGGCGTGGAGAGATCAAAGGACTTTATGAATTTCTGCTACACCTCCGTCCTAACAATGATCAAATAAACAATATGGTGAGAATCTTCTGGGAGAACATGTTTGGGTGCAGGTTTAACACTGGAGGTAGAGGAGACAAAATGTGTTCAGGGCAAGAGGATCTGAGCAGAACATACACGGCATACACAGATGTATCAGAGCTAAGAGCCTCATATAATGTGTATAAAACAGTTTATGCCCTGGCACATGCGCTTCATGACCTGATGCAGTGTGAGGAGGGCAGAGGACCATTCAGTGGGAACAGATGTGCCGACGTAACAAACCTACAGCCCTGGCAAGTAAGGTTCAAATACATGGTGCAGAATAATTTTACACAGAAGAAACAACTAGACATAAAAATAAAATAAAACATGCAGCATTTAACCCCTATTCTTTCTACAAACCGTACAGCTGGTTCACTACCTACAGCAAGTGAACTTCAGCACAGGCTTTGGGGATCATGTGTCATTTGATGAGAATGGTGATGTTTTGGCCATATATGATGTGATGAACTGGCACCCAAGTTCTGATGGATCAATCATCGTCCGCACAGTTGGTGTGGTAGATGAAGGGACAGCTACAGGGAAGGTGCTCACACTGAATGAAGATGCATTATACTGGAACTTTGAGACAAAAAAAGTAAATAAACATTACATGTTAATGTTATTCTGGAGATATATAGTCTAAATACTAGTCAAAGCTATAATAAGAGAAATGAGGAAAAACTAATGGAAAGACCAACCTTGTCATAATGTAAAACAGAGGGCAAACACATGACTGATAACAGATTATGTTTATTTCAGCCCCCAAGGTCTGTATGCAGTGAGAGCTGCCCCCCAGGAACCAGACAAGCAAGGAGGAAGGGTCTTCCGGTCTGCTGTTTTGACTGCCTGCCATGCGGAGATGGAGAGATTTCTAATACAACTGGTGAAATTACTGACAGTTTTTTTTTATTTTTTTTTATTTGAATATCATTTAAAATGTTCTCTTATTTATTTGTTTGTTTGTTTGTTTGTTAATGTGTGTCTCTCTCACAGATGGTAATGAGTGCACAATATGTCCAGATGAGTTCTGGTCCAATCCAGATAAGGATCAGTGTGTCCCTAAAGAAGTAGAGTTTCTGTCATATGAGGATCCTCTGGGCATCTCTCTGACCACTGCATCTCTGCTTGGCACCTGCTTCTGCGCTCTTGTGATGGTCATCTTCGCTCATCACCGAAACACTCCCATAGTACGCGCCAACAATTCAGAGCTAAGCTTCCTGCTGTTGTTGTCACTCAAACTGTGTTTCCTGTGTGTGCTACTGTTCATTGGCCGGCCACAATTGTGGACGTGTCAGTCAAGGCATGCAGTGTTTGGCATAAGCTTTGTTCTGTGCATCTCCAGCATCCTGGTCAAGACTATGGTGGTAATAGCTGTGTTCAAGGCATCTCGACCAGAGGGTAAAAGTGCTATGAAATGGTTTGGAGCAGCTCAACAAAGATGCACAGTTCTGATCCTAACAGCCCTCCAGGTTGTGATATGTGCAGTCTGGCTATCAACTGCCTCTCCAACACCCCATAAAAACAACCAGTATCTTCGCTCTAAAATAGTATATGAATGTGCTATTGGCTCAGTGGCTGGTTTTTCTATGCTGCTGGCATACATTGGACTATTGGCAGCAGTAAGCTTCATTTTAGCCTTCCTGGCGAGAAATCTTCCAGATCATTTTAATGAAGCAAAGTTCATTACTTTTAGCATGTTGATCTTCTGTGCTGTGTGGATTGCATTTGTTCCAGCATATGTGAGCTCACCTGGGAAATATGCAGTGGCTGTTGAGATATTTGCCATCCTAGCTTCCAGTTTTGGATTATTGGTGGCCATATTTGCCCCAAAGTGCTACATAATCCTTTTACATCCAGAGAAAAACACTAAAAAAGCCATTATGGGTAGAGAAACAAAGAATAAATAGTTTTACCTTACTGTAAGATTGTAAACTCTGATTTGACTGTCTCAATTTGTTTTGGGCTTCACCTCGCTAAACAAATAAGCAAAAAATGTTTGCAATGTCTTCTAATATTATAATGGTTAAAATACAAGTTATCCATTTGCTTGCTTTAAAATAACCCTGTATCAATACATTTGTCATATTGACTTTAAACATTTATTTGATGCATATGTTTTATTTTTATTTATTTATTTGACCTCCGATGAAGCATCTGACTTATTTCTGGTTAAGTATGTCAGACTTCCAGTCACTGAGTTTTCCTAATCCTGCCTCTTTCTTAAGAAGCATTCTGTTGATCAACGTGACAAATCCTTGTGACCGACCTGAATAAGTTGCGGTGTCTGTGTGGGGAAATCTTTAGCCCTCACTCAGAATTCCCATATAAAGTCATTATTATCAAACAATATATTTATTAAATAATAATATATTTCTAATACTCAATGTGCTAGGAAATGTAATGTACAATTTACGCTTGATGTAATAAACAAATGAGGAGAAATGAAAAATGTTTTGAAATACTGCCATTTGAAATAATGTCATGTGGTAAAATTTGCTGCCCAAAATGTGATATCATAATCAGTTCTCAACTAAATTTAATTTAGAAATTAAAGACAAAACCAACATATTAAGAACATACCCACAAGCTATATAACTATACCCACAAGGGGTCCTCAATGTATAGGGGAAAAGGAAAAAGATTGCTTGAAAAATGTTGAACTTGCTAAATCTAGAAATAAGATTTCTAGGGGTGCTGAAATGTATTAAAGTTGTCACGTATTGTAAAGTAGAATTATGATTACTACCAATCCAATAGAGTGACACCTCAGTTGGTTCCTGTAAAAAAAGCAATCTGCAGAGATTTGCAAAGCTTGACTCCTATTGCATGGTCAATACAGACAGTACTCGAGATGCTAATGTAAGCTGCTATGTGATCAGCAAATTTCGAGACTCACACCTGTAAGTAAATGCAGTTGTCAATCCCAAACACTGACAATGTGAATGTGGCCTTTTTTGTTTTGTTTTGCATAAGATAGAAAGACATCAGAGCAAGTCGGACCACACATTTCTAGGCTGCATGCATTGTGATCATCCGTGTGTGATTCTGCACCAATTTTGCTCATCTCACATGAGCCTAACGTCTGTAGTATCATGAATGTCGTCTGGGCAGACTACAGTACATTCATCAGGTTGTCACTGTCATTTGACCTAGAGTCAGTTTGTCACTTTACTGCAATTCAGAAATCCTCTCCTGTGTCCTCATTGGATTGTGAAGTGTCCATTGGATGCCCCATTCAGAATCTTACTGGGTACGTTTTGCTTACAGTTTTATGAACATTGTGAATTTAGACAAACTACTCTTTTTGCATAGGTTCCATCCAAGTTTGCATGCCTCCCTACTATATATTAAGCAACTGTCACCATTATGTTCTCTTAATGTCATCATCATGGACTTTTAGTTTGTTTTCATTCTCATCATATGTTCCTTTGTTCAGTTTTCCCGCTCCTTATTTGTGTGCATTGGTTTCAGCTGTGTTCTATTAATCATCCTAATTTGTGTTTGCTATATATGTTGATCCCTCTCATTCATTCTCTGTTCAGTCTATGCTGCATTTAGTGTGTGTTGCCCTTCCTGTATCATCATCATCATCATCATCATCATCATCATCAACAACAACAACAACAACAACAACAACAACAACAACAACAACAACAAAAAACAACAACAACTTCGTATTGGAACTTTATTCTTCATCTTTGTCTGCCTTCCTGCAACAACCTGTGACAGAAGACCGAACCTTTAAAAAATGGCTTTAAAGAGACTACTGATTTACTAAGGAGTGGTGGGGCAGATCAAGGCTTCGTGGAGCACTGAAACAGTTGAAGCAAATGTGCCGTATTGTGTCGAGGCTTTGAAACAATCTGACACCCGTTTCCACGCTGACCCTTAGTGGTCAGAACAGTGTAAATGCAACAAAAACCCGGGCCAAACATGCACAGAAGTACATTTTACAAATCTATAGCAATTTTTTTATTGAAAGTAAAATCTTTCAAATGCAATTATCTAGTCATCTAATAAGATTATCAAGTGTCTATATGTTCTTTTATCAATTGTCAGGGTTTGTTTTGTTTGCTCTATGAATGGCTCAGCTAAACAGGCCAATAAGAGACTATTAACTACCATTATTATTTTTTAATTATACTAATGTCAAAGTAAAACGTCTACAAATGTATAAAACTGATCAGAGATCAGGTAAAATCCACAGACACTTGTTCATTGGTTCTCAGTGACTCTTCATGATTCATGGGTTGACAGAGATCATCGCCCCAGTGGTGAACCATTGAAATTTCAAAGGGTTTCACGTGACTCTGGCAGTTTGATACACGCTCCAAACAATTGAATCAGAACAAAAGATTCATAAAGGTTTCGAAGCTTCATGAAGCAGTGTTTTGAAATTTCCATCACTAATACTAAGGCAGTTGCATTCACTTTTACTCAGGTATACTGTATAATACAGGGATGGGCAACTTCAGTCCTGGAGGGCCACTGTCCTTCAGAGTAGCTCTAACCCTAATTAAACACACGTGAACAAACTAATCAATGTCTTCGGGATTACTAGAAAGACTCGTTTTTCGTAGTGATGTTTTTAAAAGCAAAAAAAAAAAAAAAAGTATTCTTTGTAAACAACCCTTTGGTTCATTCAGCTCACAGCAGTTTGTTCTGTGTGAACACTGGACCTAAACTCTAATCTACCATGGCCAGCACAGCAGGCTCTGCTTTGCATTATGGACAGACAAAAAAGTTTTAAAAAATATTATTGACACATGATTACTCACCATGATTTTTAGAAATGACGATGATTTAGAAATGACAGAATTCATATTGTGGTATCACTGGTGTTAACTGTGATAAGACTTAAGTATAATCAGGGCTGGAAATGGGGGGGGACGGAGTGGGGGGAGTGAATTTCGAGGGGGGACGGCGTTCCAGTTGAAAAAAAAAATGGTTATATATAGGCTATATATATTTTTTTTTTTATTTTTTTTTTTTTTTTGTGGACATTGTAACAATTAGGGACCGTTCGGTATTTATGGAAAGGACCACCGGAGGAAAATAGGGGAGGGTCATGTCTTTTTATTCTTTGTTGAGGGGAGGGTCATCCAACTTTTTTTAGTCTAGGGGGAGGGTCACCCAACTTTTATATTCATGAAAACAGCAACATTTCAAAGTGGCTTGTTTGGTGCTATTTTTTTCCATTTAGCTCCATGTTGATCTTGCGTTATCAGCCCCCCTTCGATATCAGATGGGTCTGACCCAACAAAAATCCAGTTTGGCGCTGTTTGACAGTGCGCGCGCACTTCAGTTCGCGCTTAGAAAAAGTGCATCATGTCAGAACAGAATGCCAATGAAATGTTTACCCGGCAAAGCTTTAAAGCACGAGCAAATAATGAGCTTTTGTGATTGCGAATAAGTGCACAGTGTCCTGTGAGTGTAACTCTACCGCTGCATTAACATGTGATGTGGATGTAGCCTACGTCGAGTTTTACAGTATTGGGACTGAGGCGCCAGAACTGCAGCTGATAGAATGTGCGCTGTAGTCTGAGGCGCCAGAACTGCAGCTGATAGAATGTGCGCTGTATGTAATACTACCATATTTTAGTTTCCATTCTTATTTTGTTTCCACTATGTGTAAGATGTAGGGCTACCACATCTTTAAATTACTATTAGTATTATTTAAGTTAACATAATAAAATACGTAGACCTACACCACAAAAACTAGTCGAGGATAAATTTGTTAAAATTGGGCGATTCCAGTGTTATGGACGTTACATTTGCAGTCAAAACTTGAAATATAAATTCTCAGAAAATGCATTTAATACCAATATTTTGAAACGTCTGAAAGGAGTCAAGACATTAGAAAAATATCAGTCTACACATGCGTTTTATATTTAATATGAGGGAAATACACATGTGACGTGACACAAAAAATCTTTAACTTTTAGGTGGCAAAATATTTTTTAGTAATTCTATGAATTACACTGTGCAAACCAAAAGATATATACCCACCGGATGAATAAAAATCGGCCTCCACAGAACATAAAATATTATTTTTATTTTATTTTTCGTGTTCGCATTTATGTGAAAAAAAAACAAAAAAAAAAAACAATGTTACGGGTGTGACAGTTCTCCATTACGGACATGACTGCTCTGAAAGCGACTTTAAAAATTTCACAGAGACCTCAAACAGAAAGCACAAAGCCTTTCTTTAAAGTGAATTTCGTTTTTTTATTAATTGTATCTTAATTTTAATCAATGTTTCATCTGGATTTAATAAATAAGAAGTAAATATAAAATAGATAATCATGACACGGAGGCGCGGGCGAGTGAACTGGACTCTTGTCTTATAAATGAACCGAAACTCAGCGTAAGGTAGGCTACTTGCCTCACAGACCTGAGATATAGAAAGCTTGAAATGTCTACTTTTAAACAGAACAATTCAAAACGAAGGAAAACAGACTGCTTTCTGCTTATGAAATGTGCATTTCTCTCTGGCGCGTTCTGCGAAGATCGCGACGCATCGTCAACTTCATCTTTGCAGTCGACACAGAAAACACTTGTTTATTAATAAACAATTAAAATGTCTCCTTGCTATATTTGACATATTAATAAACATTACTTTTGCCGGTTCTTTGTGACAGCTTTTAGATGCTTTGTTGGCAGCGCCACCCACATGTTGAACGAGTCACACCGCATCAGCACCGAAAACATGATTTTTTTTCAAATCTAAAATAAAAAATCGTGATACGAACCGAATCGTAGGTTTGGTCTATCGTTACAGCCCTAGTAAGATGAGAAAGCAATTAGTTTATGGTTTAAAAAAACAAAAAAACAATGGCTATCTGAACATCTTTGCCAAGCGCAAACCAGTACAGAAGTAGGCTAATCAATAAATTATCGGGGAGGGTCATGCCTTTTTTCACAATCATTTTGGAGGGTCATAGCAAAATTTATTGCTGGCGAAGGGAGGGTCATGTCTTTTTTGACAACAGATCTCAAAACTCCTCCGGTGGCCCCTTAAATAAAAAACGAACAGTCCCTTACTATATTTTATCTACAATATAATAGCTACATAAACGTAGCACAATATATGATAATAAAAACTTAGAGGGATATTGATATTTATCAATGGCATTCTGTAAAATTGGCTGCGCTATGTCGTCTTTTGTTATTGGCCAATGCCTGCAGACTGCAGCCAATGGAAATGCTTCTCTATCAGTGCGCGTCTTTCTTACTACTCACAGAACTTCAAAACAGACCGCTTGAGGTAAATAAATAATCTTGGATGATGAACTGTAATATTGTTTGAAAATCTGAATAGAAACCGTTACTTTAACAGATGTCATAACAGAAACTTTCGTATGGGTAAACTGTATTAACGTAGCTGAAATGATCCGGTCTAAAATAATTAAAAAAATGGCCATCTTAAAATTAACCGGTTGTTTTGTTCGAAACGAGCTTTTCGGATTTCGAAATCGAATTTACACGTTACACGTTACACGTATCGAGTGAAAAAAAACAAAAAAAACAGTAACAGATCCAGAAACGCACACTGTAGGCTAATCCAGAAATACATGCGTGAGATGCACAAAACAGGCACGGCGCCAGGATTCCAGTTTTGGATGGACCAGATCAATTGTGGGTGGGCCTTAAATTAAAAACGTTAAATTAAAAACGTTATCCAATCACTGTTTAATCTAATAAAAATTACTGACTAATATACTGTTATACTATATGTGAGTATACATAATATAGATTTTAATAGCTTGATGCTCTTTGAATATTTTGTTGCATTGTAAAAAGTTTCGGTGCATAGGACGGACCTATCCGCGATCGCTCTCCATGGTTCTGACCAAAGAAGAGCACTTTGGAATCTCAATTACGCATCATACGCATCATACCTGGCGTTGTCTCTTAGTGAGCTACGAAGACTCTTACGGTATAACTTAACTAAAGGTATGCTACCACTAAAGGTATACCATTGCTAGGCGTCTTCAGGGCTATCATCCACTCGCGAGGCAGAGGCGCTGGCGCCCTCCTAGCAACGGCGCTGGTCGCCGAGAAAGATATGACATGGAGTGGGTAAGACTTTTTTTTTTTTTTTTTTTTTTGTAGAAAGACTCTTTTTAAAATATTTTCGTTTTGTATAAATTGTATCTTAATTTTGATCAATGTTTTATCAACCAATTACCTGTATTTAATAAATAAGAAGCAAATATATAGCAGACAATGTAATAAGGCGCCGGCACGATCACTTGCATTGCACGTGAACTGGAGGGCGCCGAAACTCAGCTTGTGCCTCACAGATTTGAGAAATATAGGCTATCTATTATAGAAAGCTTGAAATGTCTACTTTTAAACGAAAATATTCAAAACCAAAAGAAATAGGCTCTCTGATTGTGAAATCCATATGAAATGTGCATTTCTCTCAGGCGTTCATGGCGAGTCCGCATCGTCAACTTCATCTTTGCAGCGACACAGAAAACGTCTCGGTTACTGATGTAACCCTCGTTCCCTGAAGGAGGGAACGGGAGACGTAACGTCGACGTGACGACGTAATTGGGATCACTTCAGGGAGCCCTATCAACTTCGAGTGTCTACAGAACGAGCCAATGAACGTTGGCGTGCGTGAATCGCGTCACGCGCCCCGCCCCGCCGCGCGGGTATAAACAGGAAGCGGGCGCACGCACACATTGTTTTTCGCTGAGGAGCCGAGATTTGTGACGGCCATGCAGCGATGGTCAGCAACGGTGGCGACGGGACGTTACGTCTCCCGTTCCCTCCTTCAGGGAACGAGGGTTACATCAGTAACCGAGACGTTCCCTTTCAGTCGCTCACATTCGACGTAACGTCGATGTGACGACGTAATTGGGATCCCATGGAAAACGCCACGGTTGCTGCCACATCCAGCGCCCTACGCAAGACTCTCAGACCCCCAACTGCTGGGGCGGAAGATCTGCGTAGAGGGAGTTCAACTGCTGTTCCATTATACCCCACACAGCGGAACTCTTGGATAACACTGGGAAAGCGTACCTCTCCAGGGGAAAGAACGCTGCGGAGCCACATCCTGCCCGAAGGGAGGTAACATGTGGAGAATACACATATGGACTGGCCGAAGGGGCAGTGCGACATATGGAATGTCACTGGGGTGGCTCCACCCGAAGGGGGAGACACACCGGACAGTGACGGCAGAGCAGACTCTGCCAAGGGAAGACACGGGCTCACCGCAGGGAACTGGTCGTGGAAGAATACACATATGGGATCGCCGCAGGGATCACCACATATGGAACCCAGCCTAGCACAAGTTACACAAGCATACGAGCACTAGGCCTGGCGTCGGACGCTCCGCAACGTCCGACTGCCGAAGGGGTGCGGAGGAACTCACAGGGTTCGCCAATGGGGAACTCGACTGGAGTAAAAAGCGCACGTATCCGTTCCTAGGAAGGGAGTGGCGCAGCAAGCCGACACTAGAGCGGGAACTTCGGTGTTACCGGCTAGTAGAAGCGAGCACACAGGAAGAAACCGGCTCAACACGTAAGCTATAAAACCTAGCGAACGTGTTAGGTGTCGCCCAGCCCGCAGCTCTACAGATGTCTGTCAGCGAGGCGCCGTGAGCCAGCGCCCAGGAAGTACAGACCACGTACAGACGCAGAGCGCGAACGGGACAGAGAAAAGCCAGGGCTGGGTCTGCCTCCTCCGAGGGCAGCGCTTGCAGGTTCACTACCTGGTCCCGGAAGGGAGTGGTAGGAACCTTGGGCACGTATCCGGGCCGGGGTCTCAGGATGACGTGAGAGTTATCCGGGCCGAATTCTAGGCACGATTCGTCGACCGAAAATGCATGCAGGTCCCCTACCCTCTTGATAGAGGCCAATGCAACCAGGAGTACTGTCTTACAGGACAGAATTTTTAACTCAGCTGATTGCAGAGGCTCAAAGGGTGGTCTCTGAAGTGCCGAAAGGACCAGAGACAAGTCCCAAGAGGGTATAGAGAGTGGGCGAGGAGGATTCAGTCTCCTCGCTCCCCTCAGGAACCTGACGATCAGGTCATGCTTTCCCAAAGACTTACCATCAACAGCATCGTGATGTGCGGCAATAGCGGCAACATACACTTTAAGGGTGGAGGGAGACAGCCTTCGCTCCAGCCCTTCTTGCAGGAAGGAAAGCACGGCTCTGATCGAGCAAGATCGGGGGTTCTCCTCATGAGAGGAGCACCAGTCAACGAACAGGTTCCACTTCAATGCATAGAGGCGCCTCATAGAGGGGGCTCTAGCGGAAGTGATGGTGTCAACTACCGCAGGGGGTAGGTCACTTAGAACCTCCGCGTCCCGTCCAGGGACCAGACATGGAGTTTCCAGAGGTCTGGACGCGGGTGCCATAAGGTGCCCCGTCTCTGAGAGAGCAGGTCCTCTCTCAGAGGGATGGGCCAGGGAGGGGCTGTCGCGAGGAGCACTAGTTCCGGGAACCAGGTCCGGTTGGGCCAATACGGCGCAACTAACAAGACCTGCTCCTCGTCCTCCCTGACTTTGCACAAGGTCTGTGCAAGAAGGCTCACTGGGGGAAACGCATACTTGCGAAGGCCCCGGGGCCAGCTATGTGCCAGAGCATCCGTGCCGAGGGTCCCCTCGGTCAGAGAATAGAACAACTGGCAATGAGACGTGTCCGGGGCAGCAAACAGATCTACCTGAGCGGTCCCGAAGCGCCTGAAAATCAGCTGGACCACCTGGGGATGGAGTCGCCATTCTCCCGGTAGCACCTGCTGCCGTGAGAGCTCGTCGGCTGCACGGTTGAGCAGGCCCGGAATGTAAACGGCACGAAGCGACCTCAGATGCTTCTGACTCCAGAGGAGGAGATGGCGGGCGAGTTGTGACATGCGGCGGGAGCGTAGACCACCCTGGCGGTTGATGTACGCAACGGTCGCAGTACTGTCCGTACGGACCAGTACGTGCTTGCCTAGTAGCAGCGTTTTGAAACGGCTCAGTGCAAGACGTACTGCTAACAACTCAAGGCAGTTGATGTGCCAATGCAGTTGAGGCCCCGTCCACAGACCTGAAGCTGCATGCCCGTTGTACGTGGCCCCCCAGCCGGTGGTAGAGGCATCCGTGGAGACCACAGAGTGCCTGGACACTTGTTCCAGGGGAACACCTGCCCGCAGGAACGAAGGGTCCGACCACAAGCTGAGAGTTTGGCGACAGTGCGGAGTCACTTGGACCCGGCACGAGCCGCTCTGCCACGCCCATCTCGGGACTCGATCGTGGAGCCAGTGTTGGAGCGGCCTCATATGAAGCAATCCGAGCGGCGTAACCGCGGCTGCAGATGCCATATGCCCCAGGAGCCTCTGAAACAGTTTCAGTGGTGCCGCTGTTCTGCGTCTGAGCGTGCTCACGCAGTTCAACACTGACTGGACACGAGTCCAACTCCATACCAAGAAAAGAGATCCTCTGCCCGGGGGTGAGTTTGCTCTTTTCCCAGTTGACCCGAAGCCCTAGGTGGCTGAGGTGACTGAGCACCATGTCCCTGTGTTCGCACAACTGCTCTCTCGACTGGGCCAGAATCAGCCAGTCGTCGAGGTAGTTGAGGATGCGAACACCACGCTCGCACATGGGAGCAATGGCCGCCTCCGCGACTTTCGTGAAGACGCGGGGCGACAGGGCCAGCCCGAAGGGTAAGACCTTGTACTGATATGCCCGTCCCTCGAACGCAAAGCGGAGAAACGGTCTGTGTCGAGGGAGAATCGAGACATGAAAGTACGCGTCCTTCAGGTCGATCGCTGCAAACCAATCTTGGGGACGGATGCATTTGAAAATGCGTTTCTGCGTAAGCATCTTGAACGGTAGCCTGTGAAGGGACCGGTTCAGGACGCGCAGGTCCAAGGCCGACCTCGGCGACGAGTAGACGGAGGGTCTGCGGCCGGCGGACGGGTGGGAGCAGCAGCGGTCCGCCGGGGCAGGATGTGCCGGATGGCCTCCGTCTGCTTCTGTGCGGCCGAGAACTGTTGGGCAAAGCTCTCGACCGCGTCGCCGAACAACCCAACCTGGGAAAGAGGGGCATCCAGGAACCGATATTTATCGGTGTCCCTCATATCCGCCAGGTTGAGCCAAAGGTGGCGCTCCTGGACCACCATGGTGGACATCGCCTGACCAACTGAACGTGCGGTTTCCTTCGTCGCCCGGAGGGCGAGGTCGGTTGCCACACGGAGCTCCCGGAGGAGCTCTGGGTCAGAACCACCCTCGTTCATGTCCATGAGCGCCTGGGCCTGGTGGACCTGCAAGAGCGCCATGGCATGGAGGGCGGAAGCAGCCTGTCCACAGGCCTTGTAAGCCCTCGCCGTTAGACCGGACGAAAACTTACAGGCCTTGGACGGGAGGCGTGGATTACCCCGCCAAGAGGAAGCGGACGCCGGACACAGCTGCATCGCGACGGCCCGCTCCACTGGGGGGATATCCACATACCCCTTAGCTGCCCCGCCGTCGAGGGTGGCGAGGGGTGAGGAGCCACTAGAACGGCTTCGGGCACTATACGGTGCCTTCCACGTCCTAGAAAGCTCCTCATGCACTTCCGGAAAGAACGGTACCGGGGCGGCGCACTGAGAACCAGCACGGCCCGCCCCGAGAAACCAATCGTCCAACCGAGAAGGTTCGGGACGTGGTGGAGGATTCCACGCAAGCCCGACCTTCTCGGCGGCCCGGGAAAGCATAGCAGTCCATTCTGGATCTGGCTCGGACAACGCTACACACCCCGAGGGGGGCAACGCAGCCGAGTCGTCATTTTCCAGAGGACAGCTCCCCCTCCGATGCTGCGATCGACATCTGATCGTCAGCTGGAGCCCCAAAGGAAACGGTTGGCCGTTCCGGAGAAGGACCAAGACGTTCACTAAGGAGCCCCAATGGCGACAGCGCTTGTGAGGCGTGAGGGGCCCGCGGAGGATGACTCGACGGGGAAGCCCTCACGGTAATCCTCAGATCACCCTGGTCATGCACCGAAGTAGGTATATTCTGCGGGGCAGAATAGACACTAGATCGGGGCATAGGCGAGGGGACTGCACCTCCCTTGAGGTAAGCGAGTCTCGATCTAAGCGCTGCGATAGTCATATTCCCGCAATGGGAACATGAACTATCCACAAAAGCTGCCTCAGCGTGTTGAATGCCCAAACACGAGAGGCAACTACTGTGGCCATCTGCTGGCGCCAGGGAACGACGGCATCCAGAAACGCACAAGTCAAGTCAAGTCAAGTCATCTTCATTTATATAGCGCTTTTAACAATGTAGATTGTCCCAAAGCAGCTTTACAGAGATAAGCGTATAATTTAAGGCAACAGAGATTGTTTCGGCTGTACAGCAGAGTTAAGTTATTTCCATCTAAAGTTAGTTTTAATTGATTTGCTTCCGTCGCAATGATCATTTGTTATTAAATTAGGGGCCGCTAAGACGACACCATTCTCTCCACACAGACTCTAAACGCGAACCCGTGAGAAACGCTGATGGCGTTCACATGCGCATTTAGAATGGGTTCTATAGGTATGTGCGTTTGAATATACGCAGGTTTGGAAATCCCTACAAGCCAAGCCTAAACAGAATACTTGTCTTTCCTTATAAATTTTGATAAGGAATTTTATTTTATTTGTTGCTTTGGGGTAGGACAAGCGGAATGACATCTTGAAAAAGACGCAGGATCACGCTTGTGTTGCTCTTTTAGTGAAAACAAAAAAATAGAAAAATAACTCTCTCAGTGCTGAGGCACCCAGGGGTAGCCGCGGTGTGAATGAACACACGGGGAAACGCCCACCGAACCGACACACACACACACAAACACAGAACAATAGTGCTGTGAAAACAGCAGTTGTGAGCTGCAATGCTCGCGGCCACCGCTGATCGCGCCGTCACACCAACACAAGGAGAGTCCTCTTCTCGTTTTCAAAGGCAGTCTTTTCCTGTAGAGTTCGGAAGTGAAAGCAAAAGCTCGGCTCCGAAGTGAAAGACAATGTGTGCGTGCGCCCGCTTCCTGTTTATACCCGCGCGGCGGGGCGGGGAGCGTGACGCGATTCACGCACGCCAACGTTCATTGGCTCGTTCTGTAGACACTCGAAGTTGATAGGGCTCCCTGAAGTGATCCCAATTACGTCGTCACGTCGACGTTACGTCGAACGTGAGCGACTGAAAGGGAACACCAGTTTATTGATAAACAATTAAATGTCTCCTTGCTATTTTAGACACATTCATAATCATTACTTTTACCGGTTCTTTGTGGCAAGCTTTATGCGTGCGGTCGTGCGCTTGAGTGCGGCTATATTACGTAAGCACTCATTATCCTGTGTAGGCTATATAGCCTATTTAAGTAATTAAAATAATATACGATTTGTCCACGAATGGCTTTATATGAAAAACTAGCGAGCGACCCTGCGGAATGAGCGAGCGGAGCGGAATATTCAGAAATGCGCTCTCCACTCACATGCTCTGATCGGAACAAACCCGAACCACTGTCTGCTTAACTTGCGCAGAAACATCACAATAGACATAACCAGCTTTTTTAAATTGTTTTTAAAACTAAACATTTAGACTATTTTAGCACAAATTATGAGCTTATTGACGAATTTTTATAATTCTTGACAAAATTAGAATATATTAAAAAAAAATTGTTTTTGAAGAAAGAAACGCCGTGCGTGGCACCCATAACGCCGTGCCTGGCACAAAACACACACAAATGGCGACACATGCTGGTCAAAACTGTAAATGTAATACAGGCCATGATGTAGGCTAATGATGATACCTTTTACAAACCAACTGCAAATGTGTTTAACAGTTACAAAATGAAATCTATTAAATACAATCTACTGGTAATGTAATACTGTACGGATAAATAAGAACGGTCTATAATGTTTGTTTATTAATTGTAGGGGTTTTCAAGCTAATGTGTTATTTAGTTATTGATTAATAGGCATTTAAGGGAATAAAGAAAAAAAGAAATAAGTTTTTATGGCTAATTGTAGCCTTGTTGTGAGGTAATCAATTTAGGCTAAACTCTTTGTAAATAATATTTTATTTAAATAATACCCCAGACCCCCTCCCCCCTCCTCCTTCCTCCCTCCTCCCTCCTCCCTCCTCAAAATCACACACAGAAAATAATGGTGAAGCTGCTCTCTCTTACATAATTTGTTAAAAAAGATAAATCAGCTACATCAAAAACAAAATTGTATTGATATAATAATGATTTTAGAAATGTCTAAACTTAAATCTAAAAGAGATAAAACACATTGAGTAATCCTCTTGAGCCATATAGTGGTTGTAGGTAAAAGTTTTTGATCATAAAAGTTTTTGTTTTGGCAAATAAATAATAAAAATACCATAAATCCCCATAAAAGACTGAGTGGCAGAATTTGTTTGAAAAACACATCTAAAAAGGGAAAGAGCTTTACGACTGACTGCACAATTATATTTGACAACAAATCTGAAGTATATTTTTTACAGAATGGCGAAAGCTACGCAAATGGATCACTGCAATTCATAGAAACAACTGAATTCCAGGCAGTGAAAGGTGGATTTGCAATTATCATTTTGAAAAAAATATGGGTATTTAGGGGTAAATTTATGAAAAACACAACGTTTTGTTTTTATTATTTGCAATAGCCGACCCCAGGGGGTTAAATGAAACATAAAACAAATAATTTATATAATTTAGTTATTATAGATTATAAAGGTTTTTAAACATCTGAAAGGTCATCTAAAGCCAGATGACCTCTATTTTTTTTTCAAAATAGAGTCCGCCCAGTGAATTTTGCCCATTTCCACCACTGAGTATAATGGACTTAATGGTTATTCCCTGCTAGCAAGAAACCAAAAAGGGGGCTGACTGAGTTCCTTTGTGGAAAGAATACTAAGCTATATGTAATCTGTTGTGTAAACAGGACATGTTATAATGTAAAATTGGTTTTCAATCCCAAACACTGTGTGAACCTAGCTGTCTCTTACCAGCTCGGTCTTCCTATGTTTTGTTTTTTTGTTTGTTTTTTGCTCCTCCACCTTTCTCCATGTATCAGATGTTTTTAACCCTTAAGTGACCCGGGACATCATTCACTTCTCTCTTCCTCATTATTTTTTTTCAAGTTAGACATCAACCTTCTTAGTATTCCTCAATCAACTCATTATGAACAATATAACAAGAAAAAAAAAAAGTCAAATAATGTTCTTGGGGCAGGAACAGGTCTAGGGACAGGAACAGGTCTTGGGACAGGAACAGGCCATGGGACAGAAACAGGCTTTGACGTGGTGACGGCCATCCTGCCTGAAGGCTCACCTAAATATATGGTGCCCGCCCCACCTCGGTGCCCTCAGGGGGCCGTTCTGCCAACCCCGCCACCCTTGGTTCCTTGGGGCGCAGCGGTCTCCAGCGAGCACATGGCTCAGTGTCAACTCAACGCTGCGTCAAACTCACACCCTCTGAGGTGGGTTCAAAAACAGTCGGTTTGGTCGGTTCCTGCCAGTATGCTTCAGGTCACAGAAGTGGCTTTTCCAGTTATGCCAGAGGCCAGTCTCGAGAGGCTAGTACCCTTAGTAGATTATTTGAAAGAATGGAGGAATCTGCCAAACATATCTCAGTGGGTCCTGCAGATAATAGAGAAAGGCTACAGAATCCAGTTCGGTTCTCGTCTGCCACGCTACAATGGGGTGTTACTCATGTTAGTGCATCCCAAGCAGGCTCTGGTAATGGAGCAAGAGGTCAAAGCTCTGTTAGCGAAGGAAGCTCTAGAGCAGGTGTACTCACCCGACAGAGCCACTACTGCATTTTTACAGCCGCTACTGCATTGTTCTGAAAAAGGATGGGGGGGTTGTGTCCTAAACTAGATCTTCGTCAAGTTGAATCATAGAGTCAAAAAACTCAAGTTCAAGATGCTGACACTCAAACAGATCGTGACTCAAATCAGATCCAACGACTGGTTTGTCACAATAGATCTAAAAGACGCATACTTCCATGTCTCCGTCCTCCCTCAGCATATGAAGTTCCTGAGGTTTTATTTCAGGGGCAAAGAATACCAAAACCGGTGCTTCCATTCGGTCTAGCTCTATCACCCCGCACATTCACAAAGTGCATTGATGCAGCTCTGGCCCCGCTCAGGCTGCAGGCCTTCCGTATTCTGAACTATATCAACAACTTGCTGATTCTAGCTGAGTCAGAACAGTTGGTGATTTGGCATAGAGATTTCGTCCTCGCACACATGCAGAAATTGGGGTTGAGACTCAATGCCAAGAGGAGTGTGCTTTCTCCACTACAGAGAACCACTTGGTGTGGTTTGGGATTCAGTCAAGATGTCAGCCGTCCTATCGCCCGCTCGTGTAGCTTCTATCCTCACAGCCACGAAAGAGTTAAAGCTAGGCCAGTCACGCACTGTGAAACAGTTTCAGAGACTGTTAGGCCTCATGGCAGCGGCCTCCAATGTGATACCCTTTGGCCTGCTGTACCTGAGACCTTTGCAGTGGTGGCTCAGGACCAGAGGGTAGCTCCCTAAGGGCAGTGTATATCCCAGGGTGCCAGAATATAGGAGCAGACATCCTGTCGAGGCAGGGGCTGAGGCCAGGTGATTGGAGACTTCACCCCGAGGTGGTGGAGAATATATGGGAAGTTTACGGCCAAGCAGAAGTGGATCTGTTTGCGTCTGAGGACACGACGCACTGTCCATTTTGGTATTCCCTAACACATCCAGCCCCCCCAGCCGAGGCTACTTCTGTACGCATTTCCCCCCATTGCTCTGCTCTCAGGAGTTCTGGAGAGAGTCCACTGGGATGGAATAAGCCTACTGCTGGTAGCACTACGCTGGCCGAGACGAATTTGGTTCGCGGACCTGATATATCTCCTCGACGGCTCTCCCTTGGAGATATTTGGAACCTTTTATGACTCCGGACCAGGAAAAGTTGAATCTCCTCTGTGCAGTGCGAGCACCGGACACTTATGTCCACAGAGCTGCCCAGTGGAGAAAATCAGATGTTTGTCTGTTTTGGATCACCTAAGAAAGGTCTTCCAGCTTCTAAGCAGATGATCAGTAAGTGGATAGTCAAGGCAGTTCCCTGAGAAGGGAACGAGACAATGCATCGCCCTGCCATACTTCCTGCATCCCTGTGATCGACTTGCTTCGGCTAAATCAAAGCTAACGCCGGTCAGACCGGATGTGCTTTTATCCTTTCCTGGACCCGACGTCACCCGCTCGTGACGCTCACTCTCACCATTGGACTAGTTGACATACGTACTTCAGACGCAATCACGCAGATGCAAAGCGTACCAGTTTCAGGTTCTTCCACTCTGTCTTGCTTTATCACCTCGCACTTTCACCAAATGCATGGACGCAGCACTAGCACAATTGCGTCTACAAGGCATACTCATATAGAACTACATCGACGATTGGTTGAATTTAGCTCACTCGCATCAGCTAGCGGGTCGACATCAAGGTTTCGTTATCGCACACATGGAAAGATTGGGGTTGAGGTTGAACGTCAAAAAGAGTGTACTTTCTCCAGTTCAGAGAACCACTTTTCTGGGCGTGGTTTGGGATTCAACTAAAAAGGATTTAATCCATTAATACATACCGGAGAGAGACATGCTTGCATTGTTGCAAGCACGTCTCTCTCAGGTACGCATCAAGTCGATCCTAACATCAGTAAACCGATTAAAGCTAGGCCAGTCACTTACTGTCAAACAGTTTCAAAGACTGTTGGTTCTGATGGCAGCAGCGTCCAACGTGATACCTTTTGGCCTGCTGCACATGATACCTCTGCAGTGGTGGCTCAGGACCAGGGGGTTTTCCCCGAGGGGCAATCCTTTTCGTATGATCAAGATCAAGGTTAACGCTTACATGCCTTGGTTATATGGAAGAAACCCTGGTTCCTATCCCAAGGTCCTGTGTTGGGAGCTATTTGTCTTTGTCAACGACGGATGCATCCCTCACGGTTTGGGGAGCAGTCCTAGAGGTCTGTGGATGGGACACCATCTTTCCTGGCACATCAACTGTCTGGAAATGATGGCTGTCTTTCTTGCTCACAAGAATTTCCTCCCAGACCTCAGGGGCCACCATGTGCTTGTCCGCTCAGACAACACATCGGTGGTCGCCTATATAAATCACCAGGAGGGACCTGCTGTCTCAGGCAGGGGGGGTCAATATTTCACCCCCGCCTAGAACTTTGGAACTGTGGCCTTGGCCTCTGAGGGTGTGATAAGAATGTCTGATATCAACAAAATACGTCTGGAAATTATATTTGAATAGATTGTTATTGCTGCTTCCATAGACATCAGTGTGTATTTTACAAACTCCTAATGTATTGTTTTACTAGTGCTTATGTGTATTTAAATGTCTGAAACCTAAAATAAACAATATGTGGTATGTGGTTGAAAAGCATAGTTGTGATATATGACAAGTGCTGAACGCATCCGTATCTGGCTCAGCGCCAGACAACGCGCGAAAGCACAGTTTGAATCTGGCAGTTATGTGACGCCACTGAACATTCTAAATCCCATATGTGGGACCATGCTCTCAGGGGCACAGAAATAAAAATCCCATATATGGGACCATACCGCTCAAAAGGTTAAAGGTTAAAGGCCATAGCTGCTTACCACGTTACTTTGGGTGGTATGTCTTTAGGGAGAGACCCCTTAAAGAACACGTTTCCTCCATGGCACTTTGAGGCTGAGGCCTGCAGTACGCACTAGGGTACTGGCATGGGATTTGGCCGTGGTGATACAAGGCCTATCCCTGGCTCCCTTTGAGCCTATTGAGGAGGTTCCATTAACCCACTGGGGTTGGAGGTCGCACTGGCGATACCAGCTCACTTTTTTTTCTTATCAGTGCAAAAGAGACTCAAAATACTCTGTTGATTTTGATCTTACATATAAGTGTTATACATCATTCAATCCTGTTAAGTGTCTTTTTTTGTGTGTATACTCACAATAAAAACTAAGTGTTGTGCTTTTTGCCATATAAAGAAAAATTAACATGATGCGAGTTCTGCCTTCTCTCTGTCAGTGAAATCCATTCTGAAACGCGTCCGAAAATGAACTGTAACTCAGCGAATACTCAGTCACATAGGCATACAGGCACACAGGCATAAAGCTTGAATTCTCTTCTTTTAAATGAAGTAATTTATATAAAAAACAAATATTCTCAGTTTATGTAATCTGTATGAAAAGAGAGAGATGTCAGTCGTTCTCATTTCAGCTCATTATAGCTCATTAAGTCTTAATGTGAACACGTCTTAATGTATTCAAACGCAAATGATCTGAGGCAATCCATGCAAACGTGTCAACGCCCACATCAGCTGGATAAAACACACCAAGTTTAATCAGACTCATGTACTTTATGACGCTGTGAGGAATAATACTATCGTAATAATAATCCTGGGAAATTTACCTCAGAAGTGCCGGTTTACTTTCACTTCAAGGAGCAACGGATCCAGCTGAGTATTGTGAATACTAAGTTCTTTATTCTTAAGTGCTTTGTTCTAATCGTAATATGCACTAGTGTCTGTAAACCGCAAAAAGACTGTTTAAATATGAATCGTGTTTCTGTGTGAATGAATTAACAGCTTTTACCGAACCATATTGCTATACTGAAATGAGAAAAAAACGACTGAAATATGTTAAAATAAAATGTATTTGTATAAGCAACGTATTAAACTGCAAATTAACATTTATATGCCCTAATATACCATAAAAACGATAGGCCTATGTTACAGACGAAATATGAAAGACAACAATTCGTTGACTAGTTTTGGCTTTTGTTCACCAATTTCTGCTCATATGTTACATATATATATATATATATATATATATATATATATATATATATATATATATATATATTATGTTTTGTCAAAAATAAAGTCATCAACTAAGATGTTATTATAGTGTTTGTTCCAATGTAGGCTATATTGAAACTAATTTGAAATACAGATGATAAAATGTATACTTTAGTTTTACAAAGAAAGATTACACTTCAAATATTGTTAAAATTGTAATTGTTGTTATAATTGTAACCTTTTTAATAAAATAGCAAATAATATATTTACAAGGTAGATGTAAACAAAATCTTAAACAAAAAAGAAAACTGTGCCTTTTTCATCTTTCATTTTTTTTTCTCATAAAAAAACCCTAAAAAAAACAATAATTTAGCGTTATTTTTTTTAATTTTTTTTTTAGGATACAATGATTGGCAGTAATTTTCAGTTCGCCCACAATGGGGGAAATATCATGAATATGTGTCCACCCTGGAACAGTTTCTCACAGGAATTGAATATTTTACAACACCGGCTTAACACACTCTGTCTCTGGCTGCTACAGTAGCCATGCCCCAAACTCTCGCTATCCACCTTAATTTGCAACATGGAAGTAAGCAATTTTCTGTAAATGTGTGAACTCCCAAATCATTTGATGCTGTAAGTAAATAGCTAGAAAAATAACAAATTGTAAAATAATTTGTGCTACACACCAGTGTGTTTACGACAGTAGATAATATGATAACAAATAATGTAATAAATTAAAGCAGTTAATAATTAATATTAATCAATGAACATTTTAAACAGGGTTAGGAGAATGTATTTTAACATGAACAAATCCTATAACACCTTTATAAACATGAATTTAGATAGGAAAATTATCAAATGGTGGGAAGGCGACATTGTGTTTTCCAGAGATGCCCACTTAGCACTGCCTGCTCTTTTAAAGTAACACCCCACACAATCGTCATCATAAATTAGCAAGCAGAACGGGTGAGTGGGTCAGAAAGAGAGAGATGTGGATCACCCTAAACATCTGCCTGTATCTGTCTTTTAACTGCATTTCTGCAGCATCAATCATCAGATCTGGTACCTGTCAGCTCCAGGGATGCTTCAAGTTGAATGGAATGTACCAGGATGGAGATGTTATACTTGGAGGCTTGTTTGAAGTTCATTTTTTCACAGTGTTCCCAGAGCTGAGCTTCAGAACAGAGCCAGAACCACCATATTGTGAAAAGTGAGTCTGGGTCCAGAATGACTACATAACTATAAAAGAAGATAAAATGGAAAAAAATTATAATAATAAATAAAATAAATAAAATAAAAAGAATAATAATAATAAAAAGAATAAATAGGAAATATGACTGTTTTTGTCAAATAATGTCTAGACAGCAATGATGCTAACTTGCCAACTTTTTTTTATTAATACTACTTTATATCTTAAAAAAAAAAAAAGTGTGCAGAATAGGAGGGTTCCATGAGATGTATTTGGAATGTATTAATGCTTAATTCATAACTTAGTTATTAGCTTTTTTGTATCACTTCATTATAATAAGTTCTCTTGTTTTTTTTTTTTTTCTTGTTTTTTTTTTTTTTTTTTTTTTTTTTTCTTAGATTTGATATGGAAAGCTTCCAGCAGGCACAGACCATGGTTTTTGCTATAAAGGAGATCAATAAGAATCCAAATCTGCTGCCTAACATCACTCTTGGTTACCATCTTTATGACAACTGTGTGATGCTAGGAATGGCATTTCGGGCTGCCATAACCCTGGTTAGTGGGACAGAGGATTCCTTCTCCAACCTAAACTGCACTGGCCCTCCTCCGGTGATTGGGATTGTGGGGGATCCAGGATCAACTCCATCCATTGCGATTTCCAGTGTTCTGGGGCTGTTTCGAGTACCTATAGTAAGATGGGATGAAAAAAGTAAAATTGCACTAGATGCATATTTTTTGCACTTTTCTTTTATAAGTTCTTTTTAGCCATATATATCCTAAATCTATTTATTGTAACACTTTATTTCTCATCCGTATGTGTATGTTGATCATAACTCAATTTCTCTTTTTCATCCCTTCGCTCGATCTTTCCTAATTAGGTTAGTCACTACGCCACCTGCTCCTGTTTGAGTGACAGGAAAAAGTACCCCTCTTTCTTCAGAACTATTCCTAGTGATGCCTTCCAGGTGCGGGCTATGGTTCAGATCTTGAGGCATTTTGGATGGACCTGGGTTGGTTTCCTCTACAGTGATGACGACTATGGAATATATGCTTCTGTGTCCTTCCAGCAGGAAATGCAGCAGTTTGGAAGTTGTGTTGCCTTTTCTGAAATCCTGCCCCATGATAATAACCCCAAAGATATTCAACGTATAATGGGAGTGATTCAGGCCTCTACAGCAAGAGTGGTGGTTGTTTTTTCTACTTCATCCTATCTTATGAATTTGATGGATGAGGTGGTGTTGCAAAACCTGACAGACAGACAGTGGATTGCAAGTGAAGCTTGGGCCACTTCACCTGTGTTTCACAGTCCACGTTTCCTACCCTTCCTAGGGGGCACACTGGGCATTGCCATTAGGCGTGGAGAGATCCAGACACTTAAAGACTTTCTGCTACGTCTCTGTCCCAGCAATGATCCAAGAAATAATCTGTTGAGGATCTTCTGGGAGAACATGTTCAGGTGCAGTTTTGAAACTAGGGGTAAAAAGACAGATGGTGAACAAGTGAAAAATGTGTGTACAGGACAGGAGGATCTAAACACCACGGACACATCATACACTGATGTTTCAGGGTTGAGGGCAGCTTATAATGTGTATAAGGCAGTTTATGCCCTGGCACATGCGCTTCATGACCTGATGCAGTGTGATGAGGGGAGAGGACCATTTGATGGGAACAGCTGTGCCAACATAATCAACCTAAAACCCTGGCAGGTAAGACCCACAGGTATACTGCAGATTCTCTCCAGGCATATAGAAGAGCTCATGTGGAAAAGCGAAATATGTGCTCTATATTAATTCATTTTTCAGATATTTTAATAAATCTGATATTGTCACAATAATATTGGTCTTTGTTAGTTACAGAAGATATATTTATATTTATATTATATTATTTGAAAGCATAACAATTACATTTTTTAAAAACATCAGTCAATCAAGCATTTTTATCAGAACTTTGGCAATTAAAAGTAAAGTGTGGCAATCATGTATGAATGTATATTTGTTATTTTAACTATACAGCTGGTTCACTACCTACAGCAAGTGAACTTCACCACAGGCTTTGGGGATCATGTGTCATTTGATAAGAATGGAGATGCTCTGGCCATCTATGATGTGTTGAACTGGCAGCCAAACTCTGATGGATCAATAAGAGTCCAAACAGTTGGTGTAGTAAATGAAGGGGCAGCAACAGGGAAGGTGCTCACACTGGATGAGGATGCATTATACTGGAATTTTCAGATGAAAAAAGTATATAGTATAAGTATATATATATAATGCCTCATGGAAATACTACAGTATACTGAGCATTCACTCTATTCATAAATAACAACATATTCTGTCCCATGACAGCCCCCACATTCTGTGTGCAGTGAGAGCTGCCCCCCAGGGACCAGACAAGCCATGAGGAAAGGTCTTCCTGTCTGCTGTTTTGACTGCCTGCCATGCGGAGATGGAGAGATTTCTAATACAACAGGTGATGAGATTTTTGTTGGTAGATATAATTGAAAAATATTTTCCTCATAACTACTTACCTTCTCTAATTTTCTTACTCACAGATGCTTTTGAGTGCACAATGTGTCCAGATGAGTTTTGGTCCAATCCAGATAAGGATCGGTGTGTCCCTAAAGAAGTAGAGTTTCTGTCCTATGAGGAACCTCTGGGCATCTCTCTGACAACTGCTTCCCTACTTGGCACCTGGTTCTGCGCTCTTGTGATGGTCATCTTTGCACATCATCGTAACACTCCCATAGTACGCGCCAACAATTCAGAGCTAAGCTTCCTGCTGCTGTTGTCACTCAAACTGTGTTTCCTGTGTGTGCTACTGTTCATTGGTCAGCCACAGTTGTGGACGTGTCAGTTAAGACATGCTGTGTTTGGCATAAGCTTTGTCCTTTGTGTCTCCAGCATCCTAGTCAAGACTATGGTGGTCATAGCTGTGTTCAAGTCATCTCGGCCAGAAGGCAAAGGAGCAATTAAATGGTTTGGAGCAGCTCAACAAAGATGCACAGTTCTGGTCCTAACAGCCCTCCAGGTTGTGATATGTGCAGTCTGGCTATCAACTGCCTCTCCAACACCCCATAAAAACAACCAGTATCTTCGATCTAAAATAGTATATGAATGTGCTATTGGCTCAGTGGCTGGTTTTTCTATGCTGCTGGGATACATTGGACTGTTGGCCGCAGTAAGCTTCATGTTAGCCTTCCTGGCGAGAAACCTTCCAGATAATTTTAATGAAGCAAAGTTTATCACTTTCAGCATGTTGATCTTCTGTGCTGTGTGGATTGCATTTATTCCGGCATATGTGAGCTCACCAGGGAAATATGCTGTGGCTGTAGAGATATTTGCCATTTTAGCTTCCAGTTTTGGATTACTGGTAGCCATATTTGCCCCAAAGTGCTACATCATCATTTTACATCCAGAAAGAAACACTAAAAAAGCCATCATGAGAAGAGAAGCACAAAAGAGATAGTTTTATATTTTTCTGATGTTTGTGTAAAAAATATATATATATTTAAATGCCTGCTGTTTTGTAGAATTATAATTATTAACTTACAAGTTATTCTTTCACTTGCTTTAAATTACACTGATTATTCATTTGCCAGATTTTATACATTTACATCCTTCACATGTTGCTTGTAAAATTGTAACACGTAAGTTTGCAGTTTGAAGTGAATTCATTATTTATTGAGACTTTTTATTGAAATACAGTATATTTCCTGGTTTATCAAATATATACACTTGATTTAATAAATTAATGAGGAGAAAAGACTCTTTGTCAAAACAGCTTGATTTTGATTATAGAGAGAAATCAACAAGGTTCTCACATGATTCATTTAAAGAAATGCTTTAAAAATATTCATTTCATGACTTCAAGTCATAAAGTCATTAATGTGGTCATATTAAATTAATATATTTTGTTAAAAACACATGATTTATTATTTTGATTTTAAAATGATTTTTATATAGGGCAGAACATATATAGGGATTATTATTATTATTATTATTATTATTATTATTATTTTAACCTGTTAAACTGCAACCCCACTTTTGAAAAATCCCCAGAAATGACATACCCAAACTGAAACAGATACAGTTCATGAACCCTTTGCACTAAAAGCACAAGTATGATCTCATTTGAAAGCTGACACCTGGTAGTTTATTGTAAATGTAGAATTAATTATTGTCATAATGATTTTTTTTTTTAAATAGCTTCAAAGTTTTGTAAAGTTATTAGAATTTTTTTTTTATGAAACATATTAATGAAAATAAAATTGAAGTTGGCACTGGAGCAATCTAGAAATGCACTACAGCTAAAGCCACATGTCTGACCATGTTATATTTAAAATATGAAGATAATAAGTCTAAAACTCTGTATTTAGTTAAATGTTTTTCAAGATCATGTCATGACTTTATTTTGATTAGGCTACTCTAAAAATGCTACTGATGTTTAGTCATCGTCTAAGCATCCATTCAGTCTTTTGTCTCTATTGTTTTGTGGTGCAAACGAGCCCAATTCAGTCTCAGTCTCCCCCTGCACACATTCACACCTCTCCAGACTGGTTATGGCTCTAAATATGCATTTCTTTTGTCTGCATTATAGTTACTAACGACTGGCTATTCACAGGGTTTCAATCCCTAATTTCTTTTATCAAAGTTCTCACTTCACATTTGAAGTGCACTAAATAGTGGTCAAATGCACTAAAACATATCAGTAAGCATTCTTATTTAGAACAAAATTCATAAAAGAATAACCCCTGGTGGCAGGTGCACCTGGGCTAGCTAGCATGTTAGCTTAGCACACCATCAATACACGACCATTTATGAGATTAAAACCATGTTTGTGCTCCAAACTTACTTCATAACGCAACCGAGTGTTTTAAATAATATTCTGTGATCTAATTCCGCTTCAGATAAAAAAAAAAATCAGACAGAAAACATTATTTATAGTTTTATGCACGATGATAAAGTCTATATCGATTAGCATTACATTATAAATATAATCTATTATTATGAAAATACCTGGCATGGCTTGAAGAACACAGGCAAATCAAATATCATAGCAAACATGTTTATTGTCTTCAAAACATCTTTTATCTGCATATTACAGCGGGATCTCTGTAGCTTTGTGTGTAGCAGTGACGTCCTGGAATGTCACATGATTATGGCTCTTCTTCATGTTCCATATATGGATTATTTTTTGTGCATATAGCGCCCTCAGGCTATTGGTATGAATTGAAAACACAGCACATCTCAGTAAGAAGCGATCATAATGATTACATCGACACATTTGGGTATAAATTCAATAAATATTATTCCTGTCTTTAGAAATATGACGTGAATCTATGAGAATATATCAATATTTCTCCAAGTTTGCACATTTTTGAGCTAAAAGCCCTGAAGGACGTTGTTTTGTGTATCGCTGTCATGACGACAGCACGGGAGTTTTTTATGAATGAAAGCGGCTGACGCGCATAATTCATATTAAAGGTATCGACTCATTTTTTCATTTCATAACTCCTGACACAAATTAAGACATAACTGTCACTATAAGTTTCTCAGAATACAATAGTGGTCAAATACTGAAACTTGAGTCTTATATCTTTTTAATGATGTATAGTTTGTCAAGGTATAACATTAAATCTGATAGTAACTTTGAACTATATAAATAAAAAAACGCTTCAGTGCGCCCACGCACTGGTGAAGCTTAACAGGTTAATGTCTTGGTTCCTATTTTATCCTATATTCCCTGATGGAGGGAATGTCAATATAGTGACACTAGGGGTTGCACTTGCTATTGCAACCTCCATTCCCTGATGGAGGGAATGTTGATTTAGTGACACTAGGGGTTGCACTTGGGAGCCCCAAACACCTCTGATGCTTAAGAAAAACCAATGAGAATTGGTTTGTGGAATTTGCTTGCCACTGCCCCAGACATACAGGTATAAAAGGAGATGGCTTGCTCCACTCATTCAGGTTTATGCAGAGGAGCCAAAACAGTGTCCTGGCCATTTCAGCGAGTAGTTCAGTGTTATGGCAGGGGGGAAACAACGTCTTATTCCCTCCATCAGGGAACTGAGGTTACAATAGTTAACAAGATGTTCCCTATCTGTCACTCACTTCGGTGTTATGTCGATGTAGTGACACTAGGGTCCCCTATACAAAACGGCACAATCATCTAAACTGTGTTTCGAGGTTCGGCGGTGCCACTGCAGCAGGTTACTGCGTGCCTAATAGCAGGTGCACTCAGGCCAACTCGTAACCTTCTCAACGCCTAAGTAAGTTGCCATAGTGCCCCGGTACCACGATGGAAATAGGTTGTTTCAGCAGTTTTCTTGACCTTTTCTGTTTTTTTTTTTACTTTTCTTTTCTTTAAAGGATAAATAAACTTACAGTGTGCAGACCAGGAGTTTGCAATGGGGAAGTGTTCTATTTCCTATGCAGAAAAAATGACACTACAGTGACCACATCCTGTCCGCAGGGAGATAAACATGTGGAGAATACATCACATGAACTTACCAACCAGATAGTGCCACATATGGAAAGAAGTCTCTGTGTTGTGTTCTAACTGAGAAGGGAGAATTAACGTCTACTGTGTCGTGATATACTGCAATATCAGCCATGTACACCTTCAGAGTGGAGGGGGAAAACCACCTCTCCAGCCTTTCCAGTAAGAAGGAAAGTATTGACCCAATAGCATTTCTCTGAGGGTCTTCGCCTCGGGAAGACAACCAACTAGTGAAAAGATGCCACTTCAAAGCATACAGCTTCCTTGTAGAGATTCCTGGTGATAATCCACTCACTTCTTCCGCATCCTCTCCAGCAGCCAGATGTGGAGGTTCTAGAGGTCTGTGTGCGGGTACCAAATCATTCCCTGTCTCTGAGAAAGAAGGTCCTTCTTCAGAGGAATTCGCCAGGGAGGGACTGTTGCAAGAAGCGTGAGCTCTGCCGAACCAAGTCCAGGTGGGACAGTAAGAATGCAACCAGCAAGACTTGTTCTCTGTCCTCCCTATCCTTGCACAGTATCTGCGCAATCAGACACACTGGGGCGAACGCATATTTGTACAAACCCTGGGTCCAGCTGTGTGCCAGGAGATTCAACCAATCAGAGACCACCAGTATGACCCCAAACATTTATAGAGTGATTGTATAAAAAAAATAAAAAAAATAATAATATAAATTATATATCATTTATATCGTTTACTTCTCACCTCTACATGTATGCTGTGTTTTGGGGGATACAGTGGGGGAAATAATTATTTGATCCCCTGCTGATTTGAAGTTCGCCCACTTACAAAGAAATGAAGGGTCTATCATTTTTATGGTAGGTTTATTTTAACGGATAGAGACAGAATATTAACCAAAAAATCCAGAAAAACACACATAACGGTTGTAAATTAGTTTGTATTTGATTGAGTGAAATAAGTATTTGATCCCCAAGCAACCAGCAATAATTTTGCCTCCCACAGATTGGTTATGTGCCCAGGTGGAACACAGATTAGTCCTGTCACTTTAAGAAAGTACTCCTAATGTCCTAATGTCAGTGGACACCTGTCCACAGAATCTGTATCTTCCATTCCAACCTCTCCACCACCATGGGCAAGACCAAAGAGCTGTCAAACGTCAGGGACCAGATTGTAGACCTGCACAAGGCTGGAATAGGCTACAAGATTGAAGAAAAATAGGCTACAAGCAAGAAGCTTGGAGAGAAGGCGACTTGTTGGTGTGATTATTCGGAAATGGAAGACATACAAAATGAAAAATCAGTCGCCCTTGAGTCAGCCCAGAACTACATAGGAGGAGCTTGTTAATGATCTCAAGGCAGTTGGGACCACAGTCACCAAGCAAACAATTGGTAAGACACTACACCGCAATGGACTGAAATCCTGCAGCGCCCGCAAGGTTCACCTGCTCAAGAAGGCACATGTACAGGCCCGTCTGAAGTTTGCCAATGAACATCTAATGATTCAGAGAAGGCTTGGGGGGAAGTGCTGTGGTCAGATGAGACCAAAATCGAGCTCTTTGGCATCAACTCAACTCCCCAAGTTTGGAGGGAGAGAAATGCTGACTATGACCATAAGAACACCATCCTTAAAACCCTCTGAGGTCGGCAAACGCATGGGCGCGTTTTGCTGGATTTTCTTCACATTGTAGCAATATAAACTTAAATTACTCCGTCATTTATGGTCATACAGAAAAAAGAAATATAAAAAAAGAATCTGTGATATTTTTACTTTTGTATGTGTCCACTTACAATCAAATCAAAACATTGTGCTTTTGTAAAATAAAGAAAATAAACAGGGTGTGCGTTCTGCCTCTCCGTCGCGGTGAACTTTTTTTTCTTGAGCACGTCTATAAACTAAAAACAAAACTCAGCGAATACTTGTCACATATTTATGAGCCATATACCTTTATAAACATTTAAGTGTGTACTTTTAAATGATCGGATTCAAACTGAAAACAAATATTCTCTGTTTAAGTAATTTGTATAAAACCAACAAGATGTCCAGCTTCTCAAACGCTTCCTAATTATTTTTAATTTGAACACGCCCACTCGCGCAAAAGAGATTGACATGCAAATCTCCACATGGAACGTGAACGCGCTCATTACCTCAAAAACAAAACACCAAAACACTTCACAAGTCTCTGCTTTTCGTCGAGTTTGAAAGACGCGCCGTGAGCTTACATTGGATTTAGGCTACCTCAGAAGAAGAAGAACGCGATTTGAAGACAAGAAAGATGTAAGGTAAGAAATTCTTACATATTAGTTTGTTATTGTTGCATAAATTTCACATTGCAGTTGAACTGTTGCTAGATATATGGTGAATATTATCATATTTAGACCCGTGTTTACTGTTACTGTGTTTGTGGATATCTGCTCAAATGTAGATATGTATATGGTAACCATAATGTTTTATATTTTGGATCGCGATCGCGTTTGAAAAGCACCAAACGGCTTCATGTTTTTACTATTATCTCATTTCATATCATCATAACGAATGGAAACATTTGAAGTAACATGATAATCAATATATTTTTCTCTAGCTTAGTTGTTACTGAAATATTTTGGAAGATTTATAGGCTGCTATAGGTTATTGTTATTATTATTTTATGCAGCACTGCGCATAGCCTATGCCTACAAGGCACAACAAACCTGGTGTTCATTATATTATATATTGTTGGAAACATTTATGTGTGTGTGTGTGTGTATTCTGTGAATTTTAAAAAGCAATTTTAACCAGAAAAATCTAAAATGTATTCCCAAAATCGTGCAGGCCTTTCTCTTGATATCAGTATGTTCACTTTTTTTTTTTTCTTTCAGGGCCCAGATGCCACTGAGTCCTGCTGACTTAAACATTCACATGAGTCTCTGTACATGAACATGGTAAAGTGAAAATCAAACACCTTGGAAATGAAAGGTATTTACAATGTTTTTAGGAATGGCACAAAGGTCTCTGTCTTTGGATCATTGTTTTCAATGAGTGCTTTTTTGTCATTTGTTGTGTATCTTTGGATTATGTTGTGTTGTAAATAAATCCAAAAAATCTAAAAGCCATTCTTTTTTAAATCTCCTCATTCTTTGTGCAAGGTTGCTCAGAATGATAGGGCCTGATAGCTCCTAATAGGGCCGTTAGGGGAGGGTCTTTGTCTTTCTCAAAAGCTTACATATTAATGAGCTACCGCATAAAGCTTTTTCACACAAAACACGTCGTAAAAATTTTAAATCAATATATTGTCTTATCTGAATGAGCAGTCAGGGTGATTTTCACATAGTTTTAGGGCAAATATTCTAGGCTACGTCATACAATTTTCAAAAGTCTTGTGAAGAAATAATCAGCATGGGTTTCATGACCTTATTTCAGTGAGAATTTTTTTTTGGTATTTTCACAAACCACGCATAAATGTCATTATCTCAAAACTACAAACTTTTACACACATGCTGCTGATATATTATTGTAGCAGAGTTTGTGCTGAATACAGTGTAATTAGACTTTAGCCATGAAAATGTCACAAGTAACAGAAATAAGCACAAATGTCAGAGCATGTCAGAAAACCTCCAGGGCCCAGAAAACAGCTCAGACCCCAGAGGGTTAAAGTCAAGCACTGAAGTGGAAACATTATGCTTTTCGGCTGTTTCTCTGCTAAGGGTACAGGACGACTTCACTGTATTGAGGGGCTAATGGAAAACGAGAACCTCCTCCCTTCAGCCAAAACACTGAAGATGGGTCGTGGATGGGTCTTCCAGCATGACAATGACCCAAAACATACCTCTAAGGCAACAAAGGAGTGGCTCAATAAGAAGCACATTAAGGTCATGGAGTGGCCTAGCCAGTCTCCAGACCTTAATCCTACTGAAAATCTGTGGAGGGAGCCGAAACTTTGAGTTGCCAAGCGATAGCCAAGAAACCTTAAGGATTTAGAGAGTATCTGTAAAGAGGACTCCTCAAAATCCCTCCTGAGATGTGTGCAAACCTGGTGACCAATTACAAGAAACGTACAGTATTACCTCTGTGCTCGCCAACAAAGGTTTCTCCACAATACTAATGCATGTTTTGCTTGGGGATCAAATACTTATTTCACTCACTGAAATGCAAATCAATTTATAACCTTTATATAGTGTGTTTTTTCTGGATTTTTTGGTTGATATTCTGTCTCTATCTCTAATAAACCTACCATAAAAATTATAGATCCTTCATTTCTTTGAAAGTGGGCGAACTTACAAAATCAGCAGGGGATCAAGGGGATTTTTTTTTTTTTTTACCTATTTACCGCAAAAATCATCAACTACAACATTAACATGCATAAGAAATATAAAATATTTATGAGAAAAAAAAAAAACTTAGTTTCTGGATATGATCTAGGTGTCAGGCTTCTGGGTAGATGAAGTAGGAGACGAACACGAAGATGATGAATTCCAAGATTTTAATTCTCAATATAAACAAATACAAACAAAAAGGGAGCGTGCGCTCAGAACAAGGATACACCTAACATTAACCATTGACCGACACAGAAGACTGAAAGACAGGAACTTAAATACACAGATGACAACGAGTGAAGACAGGTGACGGTGATGAAGAACAATGACTAATAACTAAACACAGGTGACAGAGATGATGATGATGAAGACCAGGTGCAGGTGATGATGACTGGGAACTCTGGGAAGTGTAGTGCAGACAGGACGATGCCAGACGGTGAATGTGACATTACTCCCCCCTCCCGGTAGGCGCGTCCTCGCGCCGTAGAAAGACCAAAGGGGTGGGAGGGTGGGCGCCCTGGAGGCTGACGGGGAAGACAAGGCAGGAAGCCTCCAGGGCGGAGCAGACTGTGGGTGTGGTCACGGTGGAGCAGGCTGTGGGTGTGGCCAGGACGGTGATGTCCCCTCAGGCGACCACGGCAGTGAGCACCCTTCGGGTGGCCATGGCGGTCCGGACCCTTCGGGTGGCCAAGGCGGTGCGGACCCTTCGGGTGGCCATGGCGGAGAAGACCCTTCAGGTGGCCATGGCGGAGAAGACCCTTCAGGTGGCCACGGCGGTGAAGACCCTTCAGGTGGCCATGGTGGTGAGGATCCCTCAGGTGGCCATAACGGAGCCCTTTGGCCCCCCCCAAAAAAATACTTGGGGAAAGTCCCGGGTCTCAGAGAGGGATGGTTAAAAACAGTCTCTGACCGGGCTGACGGGGACCGTGAAGAGGGTTCGGTGCTGGGCAGCGATAAGGGCTCGGTGCTGGGCAGCGATGAGGGCTCGGTGCTGGGCAGATCCAGCGATGAGGGCTCTGTGCTGGGCAGATCCAGCGGTGAGGGCTTTGTGCTGGGCAGATCCAGCGGTGAGGGCTTTGTGCTGGGCAGATCCAGCGATGAGGGCTTTGTGCTGGGCAGATCCAGCGACGAAGAGGGCTCTGAGCTGGGCAGGACCAGCGGCGAAGAAGGCTCTGAGCTGGGCAGGACCAGCGGCGAAGAGGGCTCTGAGCTGGGCGAAACCAGTGGCGAAGAGGGCTCTGAGCTGGGCAGGACCAGCGGCGAAGAGGGCTCTGAGCTGGGCGGAACCAGCGGCGAAGAGGGCTCTGAGCTGGGCAGGACCAGCGGCGAAGAGGGCTCTGAGCTGGGCGAAACCAGCGGCGAAGAGGGCTCTGTGCTGGACGGGACCAGCGGCGAAGAGGGCTCTGTGCTGGACGGGACCAGCGGTGAAGAGGGCTCTGTGCTGGACGGGACCAGCGGTGAAGGCTCTGTGCTGGACGGGACCAGCGGTGAAGAGGGCTCTGAGCTGGACAGGACCAGCAGTAAAGAGGGCTCTGGGCTGGACGGGACCAGCGGTGAAGGCTCTGGGCTGGACGGGACCAGCGGCGAAGGCTCTGGGCTGGACGGGACCAGCGGCGAAGGCTCTGGGCTGGACGGGACCAGCGGCAAAGGCTCTGGGCTGGACGGGACCAGCGGTGAAGAGGGCTCTGGGCTGGACGGGACCAGCGGCGAAGAGGGCTCTGGCGGGCCGATGAGAGGAGGAAGATCGCTGTCAGTCACAGGCGCGGCGGGCACGACGCTTACTGCCTTGGTCTCGGCAGATCTGGCGTGAAGTGCAGGCTCTGCTGGACTGGCGTGAAGTGCGGGCTCGGCTGGACTGGCGTGAAGTGCAGACGGTGACATGGCACGGGAGGAAGCTCTCCAGACAACAGGAGAGTGCCTCTCTCCAGTCCTGACCGGAGAGATCTGGAAGCTCCCTCGGGTCGACCTCCTTGGCCCCAAGCCGGTAACACGCCTTGATCGTCTCGTCATCCAGCGAGCAGGAGGCAGCAAGAGGAACAAACCCCCAGGTGAATTGGAACAGATCGCGGCTATCCCGAGCCAAAGCCGCGATCTGTCCAGCGAGCTCCCAGCTCATCTTTTTGGTCGGTCAATCTGTCAGGCTTCTGGGTAGATGAAGTAGGAGACGAACACGAAGATGATGAATTCCAAGATTTTAATTCTCAATATAAACAAATACAAACAAAAAGGGAGCGTGCGCTCAGAACAAGGATACACCTAACATTAACCATTGACCGACACAGAAGACTGAAAGACAGGAACTTAAATACACAGATGACAACGAGTGAAGACAGGTGACGGTGATGAAGAACAATGACTAATAACTAAACACAGGTGACAGAGATGATGATGATGAAGACCAGGTGCAGGTGATGATGACTGGGAACTCTGGGAAGTGTAGTGCAGACAGGACGATGACAGACGGTGAATGTGACACTAGGTGTTAGGAGCAGAATTCTGACATCTGCTGGTTAAAGAAACATATTTAGAAAATGAAAAAAGTGTAATAACCATACACATCCAGCAGAGATCCATTCATTTTTATGGATGTGGCTAACAGCTTTTGAAATGTATATTTTGTGAATAAATATATTTAAACATCATAAAATACATTAAATCAGTATTTTTGTCAAAGTTTAGTATTTGTTATTGTTGTTTGAGGTCTTTTGATGAGGTGTCCTGTTTTTGCAATAATGCAACATAAATTTGCAATAATGCCACATAAGGTGTTCACCGACAGCCAATTAATGACTGTTGTGATAAAATTTTACCTCTGACGAAATTCTGCCAGTGTCAGAAGATTTGACTCACAGTCTGCAGTGTGACTTCTCCTTCGAGGACCGTCAAATTGTCTTCGTTTTTCAAGACAAGCCATGACCAAAATTAATGTTAGAAATGTCTTTGTAGCCACCATTTCAATCATGCGTGTAATGCAGCTCACTCTCACCGAACGTGTCATTGATTGATGATGTAAAACTCTGGAAAAGTTTTCTTGCGTGTGTAGTGAAGTGCCGCTGTTGGGTGGCGTCCTCTCTGCGTGTGTTGACTCCGCCCTAGAGGCCCACAGGTAATCAGCAGCTGTGTCCCAATGTGAAGGCTGCATCCTTCGAAGGACTGAAGACTTCAAGGATGCAGCCTATGCGTCCTTCGAAGGATGCACCATGTAGCCTTCATAGGATTTCCTAATTGCGCAACCAGGTGTTTCTGATCACCGCTCCTCAACGGTGCGAGAGGACAGCTGCCATCCTGATCATTCATTGATATAGCCTAACTGAGTAAACAGCTATGGAACCGAATTGGCTATTGTGATTTTTATGTTTTATATTTTACTGGAGGACATGTTGAGGATGTTTCAGCCCCGGCGCTGCCGGATCATGTATTTTCGGTTTAGCCCGGTTTGATATTGTTGAAAACTTTTTCTTCGTCGAAGCAAGAGACCAGGAGACGTTGGGGATCACGTTCAAACAAAGTTATTCTTTATTGAGGACTTCGCTGTACGCGGCTGCAGTTCTTCCCAAATCATTCTGGCTAACATACTTCACATGGTTTCTTTATAGGTCTTTCAGTGGGCTGTCCTTAAAGGTGCTAAACATACACACAGCCTTAGAGGTAACCACTAAATCTAATCATCTAAAGACAATAGAGGCAATTGCCCCCAACTGAGATAATGGTACCCCCCCCCCAAATGGTATACACAACAAATGGTCACGAGACCTTAGACTAGGTAACATTCACACACAGTCCAAAGTTGGAAGATCAAAGACTAAAAAACCCCTGACTATTACAATGTTTAGACAGCTGACTTAAAGCTGACTTCTGATCAGTAAATTGATGCCATCATGTTCACCTTGAATGCCCATTACAGTGTAATTCACCTTAGTTTTTCATGTGATGTTATGTAAGGAAGTAAGATCAGCAGATCTTAAACATATTCTTAAATTTGGATCCTTCAGTCCCCCGTTTGAGAGTTCTTAAAAACTCTCACAAAATACAAATTTAAACACATAATTATTCATCGCTCAGAATAGTATCCTCAAATATTTGAACAGCTTGACGGTCAAAATCAGGATGCGCACGATCATAGCTAGTTATAACGGCGCCTTTTTATACTTGTATTACCCCAGCGTGTTACAATGTTTTAGAGTTTATTCTGCCATCGTTTTTACAGACTCGCCACATTTAACAGCTCCTGTCAGTTGTGTTGGATATATTTTAGAGATTACTCTGCCATCGTTTTTACAGTCTCGCCATATCCCCAACCACCTAACAGTGATAACCAAGCAAAATGTTCTAATTTTCGTGAATTTTTGACTAGATAGCATATCAAATACTTTAGAGGTTTACTTTTCAGAGGAACTGAAAGTTAATTCTTGTAACTGGTGTAAGTTACAGGCACATCGCATATGTTCATTCTTGTAACTTGTGTAAGTTACAGGCACATATAACTTGCTCTGTGTTGTTCATCTGTAATTGCATGTTGACACAGAAACAAACATGCACTTAGGGTCCGTGAAATCTTACGGGTGTGCTGGACGTGAGTCATTTGTTGGTTGACACACTTGATACTAACAGGTTTCCGAACCATGAAAAGTTATCTTCAGTCATATTAACCAGGTGCAGCACTCAGATAATGGTGCAGGCTTGTAGTCTTGATCATATCGATGGATGACTGAAGGTTTTGTATTTCTGCGTTGTGTATTTTTTTTTCTTCTTTTTCTTTTGTGATTGGCTCGTTCAGCAGTGGGTGTAGTTGTCTTCTTGAGGTTGTGGCTTCATATGCAGGTGAGACGTCGTTGCATATGGATTTTTGGAAAAAACCATCAAGTTTTATCTGCACACTGTAAGACAGAAAACAGAAAAAAAGAGAGCAGTATTTCTTCAAAACACTACGGTTGTAGCAGTTTAAACACAATGGTTCTATCGTTTTCAGAGTCTACTGTTGTCGTTTCATTCTTTCCCTATTTCTTAATTTATTTGACACCTATGGACCAGTGAGGTAAGGATGGACTAAATGGGGAAAGGCCTATGAGGTTGTCTTCACCCTGGATTGGCCCCCGACGCCTGTTGCGTCAGTTCTTTCCAGGGCCCTCCCTGGTCTGTGTGTCCTATTCTGTCCCTGTTGTGTGCACACTGTACAGTGTGTGAGAAAAATTGGCACATTTCCATTCTCCAGTGAAACATCAGTCCTACTAAACATCATTAACAGAGGATGGTGTCTGATTGTAATATTCTGTGGCTTAACATTTAAGGCTGTGAGTATACTGAATGTTCCCCAAACAAAGACTGTGACAGTCACTTTCCTTTTGTTCTATTAAACAAAAATAAGTCTTTCATCTTTGTTGTAAGTTACTGGGGAGATTAAGCAATCACAGCCCAAATTGTTAACACCTCAAAAAGCTTACCCACGAGTCCAGTGACGAGGGGAGGGGTTGCTTCAAAGTAGCAAACAAATGTAGTAAGAGCTGCATAACATTGTTAACTTGTCTTAAGTTATTTTTATTTTTTCGACATTCTTTTCCAAAATGTCCATGCTTGCCACAGTAAGAACAACTGGCTTCTCTAGGACTTTTGCGTTTCTTTGGCTTCTCTGAGTTAACCTTAAAGGATGCTGCTGCAATTTTTACTCTTGCCTTGACATCAAAGTCTCTTTCCCAAATAGCTAAACTGTCCAAGTTGTCTTGCAGGGTTCTATTTGACCATGTAAGATCTAAGAAAGGCAATGCATTTCTATGTTTTGACAGAAGACCATCGGACCATGCACGAACTAGAGGACCATTATGACCTAACACCTTCTCTGGAGTGTCGTCAATTCCGCTGTAAGCGGCAGCGGTCTGGCAAAATCTTTCTGTGTACTCACAAACAGTTTCATCCTTCTTCTGTACACAATTAGTAATTTTCAACCAATCCACTTTCGGTCCAACAATGTCCTTTAACACTTTCAGAACTTCCTCTCTCAATTCATCTTTACTGGCTTGTTGCAGTTCAGAATTGTTTACAGCACTTTCAAAATCATTGAATTCTGAATCAGTCAAGATCTGTGATATTAGCTGGGTGACTTCAGCTAGAGTCATATCATAGAGTCGCATCTTTTTGGACAACTCTCTCCTAAACTCAGAAAAATTTCTTTGCACTGATGGCAAACTTTCAGCAATTCTCTCAATATCTTTAGGACCTAAAGATGTTTTGACTGCTTGTGGCTGCAATATGTGGGTTGCAAATGAAACTGTATCAACACCTTTTCCCTGAGGCTTTTGTCTAGCTACGCAGACTTCAACTGCATTTACATCTGCATTTACATCTGTATTGACATTGTCCTCTATACTATCAAAAGACTTTAAATCAGGATAGCTTTCCTCTGACTGTTGGTCTTCTGTGTCACATTTGGTTGAGGCCTTGAGGCCCACCATTTTCGTGAAACAGGACACTTGAGTAAGCAATTGTTTGTTCTGTTCTTTCAACTTATCTATACAACGAGCTTGTTCTTGTACAATGGATAAGCTAAATTCTCTGTGACAGAAGATAATTCCTTTAACATTTTTCTTCCTGATACATGCACCCAACACTTTCTTGCAATCTTCAATTGACCACACTTCGTCTGCCTTAATGCCAAATTTCTTTGTTAAATTCAATCTGACTTGCTCAGTCACTATTGTGTCCATGTGTTCTGATAACAAAGACTTAAACTCATTGTCTGTCCATAAAGTGGTAATCTCTCTAGTACTTTTCCTAAACATTTTGTGAATTTCTGTTACCACAAACAAACACTAAAAAAACTTCTCTCTACTGTCTTGCAAACAGAGGGTACAATCTTATTAGCACACGAGGCTAAATCTTCTCTAGCTTACAAAGGTACAAACAATATTAACATGTAACTGTTAATCTTCCCTGCTAACAACAGAGGATCAATTTCATCTCTAAAAGAAAACTTTTTAGAGGCTTATCTTTAGTTAACCAAACTCTACAGCTGTTTGTTAACTACTTCTCTGAACTGCGCAGAGGAAAACATTTGTACTGGTCTGCATTGGTTCTTTGAATGGAGCGAAACTCACCGAGTCTTTGGTTGTACAGAAAACATTCGTCTGGAACTCAGTCAGCTTTGTTGAGATCTTTGAGCTTGAAGTTTTCAATCTGGAGGAAGCTTGAAGTTTTAAGATTCAGTTCTTTGAGTTTCCTTCTTCTCCATCCGGGTCACGGCACCAAATTGTTGAAAACTTTTTCTTCGTCGAAGCAAGAGACCAGGAGACGTTGGGGATCACGTTCAAACAAAGTTATTCTTTATTGAGGACTTCGCTGTACGCGGCTGCAGTTCTTCCCAAATCATTCTGGCTAACATACTTCACATGGTTTCTTTATAGGTCTTTCAGTGGGCTGTCCTTAAAGGTGCTAAACATACACACAGCCTTAGAGGTAACCACTAAATCTAATCATCTAAAGACAATAGAGGCAATTGCCCCCAACTGAGATAATGGTACCCCCCCCCCCCCCAAATGGTATACACAACAAATGGTCACGAGACCTTAGACTAGGTAACATTCCCACACAGTTCAGCTCTTAGTTGGAAGATCAAAGATGGTATAAAACCCCTGACTATTACAATGTTTAGACAGCTGACTTAAAGCTGACTTCTGATCAGTAAATTGATGCCATCATGTTCACCTTGAATGCCCAATACAGTGTAATTCACCTTAGTTTTTCATGTGATGTTATGTAAGGAAGTAAGATCAGCAGATCTTAAACATATTCTTAAATTTGGATCCTTCAGTCCCCCGTTTGAGAGTTCTTAAAAACTCTCACAAAATCCAAATTTAAACACATAAAGTTAATTCTTGTAACTGGTGTAAGTTACAGGCACATCGCATATGTTCATTCTTGTAACTTGTGTAAGTTACAGGCACATATAACTTGCTCTGTGTTGTTCATCTGTAATTGCATGTTGACACAGAAACAAACATGCACTTAGGGTCCGTGAAATCTTACGGGTGTACTGGACGTGAGTCATTTGTTGGTTGACACACTTGATACTAACAGGTTTCCGAACCATGAAAAGTTATCTTCAGTCATATTAACCAGGTGCAGCACTCAGATAATGGTGCAGGCTTGTAGTCTTGATCATATCGATGGATGACTGAAGGTTCTTTATATCTCTGCGTTGTGTATTTTTTCTTCTTTTTCTTTTGTGATTGGCTCGTTCAGCAGTGGGTGTAGTTGTTATCTTGAGGTTGTGGCTTCATATGCAGGTGAGACGTCGTTGCATATGGATTTTTGGAACAGCCATCAAGTGTTTATCTGCACAGAGGAAGAAAGAAAACAAAAGAGAGCAGTATTTCTTCAAAACACTACGGTTGTAGCAGTTTAAACACTATGGTTCTATCGTTTTCAGAGTCTACTGTTGTCGTTTCATTCTTTCCCTATTTCTTAATTTATTTGACACCTATGGACCAGTGAGGTGGGGATAAGAGGGGGGATGAGGAAATCTTCACCACATGGCTGACCCCCGAGGCCTGTTGCACATCGGTTCTTCCATTGGCTCCGCCCTGGTCTGTGTGTCCTATTCTGTCCCTGTTTCTGTCCCTGCCCACTGTACAGTGTGTGAGAAAAATTGGCACATTTCCATTCTCCAGTGAAACATCAGTCCTAATAAACATCATTAACAGAGGATGGTTGTCTAACTGCAATATTCTGTGGTATAACATTTTAAGGCTGTGAGTATACTGAATGTCCCCCAAACAAAGGCTGTGACAGTCAATAAGTCTTTCATCTTTGTTGTAAGTTACTGGGGAGATTAAGCAATCACAGCCCAAATTGTTAACACCTCAAAAAGCTTACCCACGAGTCCAATGACGAGGGGAGTGGTTGCTTCAAAGTAGCAAACAAATGTAGTAAAAGCTGCATAACATTGTTAACTTGTCTTAAGTTATTTTTATTTTTTCGACATTCTTTTCCAAAATGTCCGTGCTTGCCACAGTAAGAACAACTGGCTTCTCTAGGACTTTTGCGTTTCTTTGGCTTCTCTGAGTTAACCTTAAAGGATGCTGCTGCAATTTTTACTCTTGCCTTGACATCAAAGTCTCTTTCCCAAATAGCTAAACTGTCCAAGTTGTCTTGCAGGGTTCTATTTGACCATGTAAGATCTAAGAAAGGCAATGCATTTCTATGTTTTGACAAAAGACCATCGGACCATGCGCGAACTAGAGGACCGTTATCACCTAGCACCTTCTCTGAAGTGTCAGCAATCCCGCTGTAAGCGGCAGCGGTCTGGCAAAATCTGTCTGTGTACTCACAAACAGTTTCATCCTTCTTCTGTACACAATTAGTGAGCTTTGACCAGTCCACTTTCGGTCCAACAATGTTTTTTAACACTTTAACAACTTCCTCTCTCAATTCATCTTTACTGGCCTGTTGCAGTTCAGAATTATTTACAGCACTTTCAAAATCATTAAATTCTGACTCAGTCAAGATCTGTGATATTAGCTGGGTGACTTCAGCTAGAGTCATATCATAGAGCCGCATTTTGCTGATCAATGCTCTTCTAAACTCAGAAAAATTTCTTTGCACTGATGGCAAACTTTCAGCAATTCTCTCAATCTCTTTCGGACCTAAAGATGTTTTGATTGCTTGTGGCTGCAATATGGGGGTTGCAAATGGAACTATATCAACACCTTTTCCCTGAGGCTTTTGTCTAGCTACGCACACTTCAACTGCATTTACATCTGCATTGACATTGTCCTCTATACTATCAAAAGACTGTAAATCAGGATAGCTTTCATCTGACTGTTGGTCTTCTAAATCACATTTGGTTGAGGCTTTGTTATGGCCCACGTTTGTCTTGAGACAGGACATGTGAGTCTGCAATTGTTTGATCTGTTCTTTCAACTTAGCAATACACTGCGCTTGTTCTTGTGCAATGGATAAGCTAAATTCTCGGTGACAACAGATGATGCCTTTCAGATTTTTCTTCCTGATACATGCACTCAACACTTTCTTGCAATCTTCAATTGACCACACTTTCTCTGGATCAATGCCAAATTTCTTGGTTAAATTCAATCTGACTGGCTCAGTCACGATGGAGTCCATGTGCTCTGATAACAAAGACTTGAATTCACTATCTGTCCAAAAAGGTGTAATCTGTCTAGTACTTTTCCTAAACATTTTGTGAATTTTTGTTACCACAAACAAACACTAAAAAAAAACTTCTCTCTACTGTCTTGCAAACAGAGGGTACAATCTTATTAGCACAAGAGGCTAAATCTAATTCTAAAGCTAATTCTCTAGCTTACAGATAGGTCTTCTCTAGTAAGAGCATACACACAATATTAACATGTAACTGTTAATCTTCCCTGTCAACAACAGAGGATCAATTTCATCTCTAAAAGAAAACTTTTTAGAGGCTTATCTTTAGTTAACCAAACTCTACAGCTGTTTGTTAACTACTTCTCTGAACGGCGCAGAGGAAAACATTTGTACTGGTCTGCATTGGTTCTTTTAATGGAGTGAAACTCACCGAGTCTTTCATTTGTAGAGAAAGATTCCGTCTGGAAAAATTCAGTCTTTGAGATCTTTGAGCTTGAAGTTTCAAGATGCAGTCTGGGACTCAGTCAGCTTTGTTGAGATCTTTGAGCTTGAAGTTTTCAAGGTTCCGTCTGGAAAGTTCATTCTTTGTTGAGTTTCAGTTTCTCCATCCGGGTCGCGGCAGCAAATTGTTGAAAACTTTTTCTTCGTCGAAGCAAGAGACCAGGAGACGTTGGGGATCACGTTCAAACAAAGTTATTCTTTATTGAGGACTTCGCTGTACGCGGCTGCAGTTCTTCCCAAATCATTCTGGCTAACATACTTCACATGGTTTCTTTATAGGTCTTTCAGTGGGCTGTCCTTAAAGGTGCTAAACATACACACAGCCTTAGAGGTAACCACTAAATCTAATCATCTAAAGACAATAGAGGCAATTGCCCCCAACTGAGATAATGGTACCCCCCCCAAAATGGTATACACAACAAATGGTCACGAGACCTTAGACTAGGTAACATTCACACACAGTCCAAAGTTGGAAGATCAAAGACTAAAAAACCCCTGACTATTACAATGTTTAGACAGCTGACTTAAAGCTGACTTCTGATCAGTAAATTGATGCCATCATGTTCACCTTGAATGCCCATTACAGTGTAATTCACCTTAGTTTTTCATGTGATGTTATGTAAGGAAGTAAGATCAGCAGATCTTAAACATATTCTTAAATTTGGATCCTTCAATATAAAACCCAATTGAATATAAAAAAGTCCAGTATTTCTCGCGCTCGTCATCGGCAGCTGTCATTGTTGCCAGGCGACAAGAACAGTCCTCCGTAGGCTAGACCGGTCCGAGCGCTTCAGATGCGCCCTTTGATATGGGACGGAGCTGTAGTTAGCAACAATTTGTTAATATTGTGACAATAGACCTACATTTTGTTACTTTCATTTTCGGAACTGTATATTTCGTTAAGTATTCACGTACAAATGTGAAATAACCTACTGAAGTACTTTTTTCCCCTCACATATGATTTTACATTAAACTACACAAAAGTATATAATGTAACAACCTTGAAAATATTCATAAGTAAAATGCAGTAGTAAAATGCAGTAGTAGCATAATATAAATACAAAACTATAATAAAAACCCTGACAAGTTTTTCCCCTGCAGAATACATACCTCTAGGTTTACTCTTGATACTAAAAACTTGTTATTAAAAGTACTTTTTTCAGAAATTACTCTTTTTGAAAAAAAAAAAAAAAAAAAAAAACTCAGTGACATGGCAGCCGTCGATTGAGTCAGCCCTGCAAACCTGTTGGTAGACAACTTAGTGGATAGTGGAAATATGCACTCAAACACTCTGGAGACCATCCCAGATGATGTCCCACTAGCAGAGAGGCCTTACCAGGGGCAGCCCATCCCGGTCCAGCAGCTCCAGGGTCTCCCTGCTCAGCTCAATAAAAGTCTACATCATTTTTTTCATATTTTATGTACTGTACATTTTTGTTGATTTTGATATGTTTAACGTATGTTGTTAATAGTTGGAAAAAGTACTTTAATGTAGCCTGTGGAACAAATGATTTTCATTTACCAATTTTATTAAAAAAAAAAAAAAAAAAAGGTATACAAGAGTTTGTTTCAAGTAGAAATTATGACTGTCAAAAAAATAAACAATGTCCAGACCAATTATTTCTCTTTTATTTACACATTTAAAGTTGCATAAAAATAATGTACAGATTTTTTCTTTCCTTTTAAAAAATAGAAGTGAAAAGAGTTAAACAATAATATGTAGAAAATATATATATTTTTCAATCATTCTCTCAAGAAGAGAAAACAGCCTGTCCATCCTCTCCCTACTCTCCTCCTGGGCTCTCCTCGCCTCTGCCTTCGTGCTGGAGCTGGCTCCTCCTCACCGTGGGCACCCACTGCTGAACTCGGCCCTGGTGTGTCCTCAGGGATTGAGGCAATGAGGACGGGGGGGTTGGTGCAATGCCTCTGTCCCAACACCTCATCCATGAGGACAAACCAGGGCCAAGTTTCAGCAGTGGGTTTCCCACTCACACCCTCTCCTGTCCCAGGACACTTGCAATCCTAAGGGCAGAGCAAATGAACCATGGCTTGTTAACAACAACAGCACAATACATTTCAGCAAAGACGTGTGTATTAACTTTCTTACTTTGTATTTTTTTTCTCCTGAATTGCTCTAAAAAAGCTTAACACATGGGTGCAATCTTAAATGCATTGTTAACACTGCAAAATATGACACATCAAGACATGCATGGATACAAAATACTTAAGAAATCATATTTCTATATACTCAAATTTGGTTAAAACCACATAGCTTTCATGACAGCACTACAAAAACACATAAAAGTGAAACCCCATTCCCTTATCAACTGCTTTTCTTATTGTTGTGGGCTTTATAGGGTGAGTGATATTTCTTATAATACACAAGTGAGATAGACTAGTACAAATATTACAAATAGGTCGTTAAACTAATAGCACAAGTTTTGCCTCAAACTACCTGACAAATGAAGCCATGCAATGGTGACGAAGGAGTTAAGATGAAGTTTATAATAAACTTTAACTCTGGTTTCGCTAGCTATTTGAGTAAATGAAAACATAATACTTACATTTAAATGTGAATTTGCTGTCCACCACCGATCTCTAGTCTCAGCCGCCTTTAAAAATAAATAAATAAATGCTGTCGTCAACGGCGCGCAATGACTTATGGGATAGGATAGGCCGCTAAGTGTCCATTTATGTATCCTTCCTTTCACGGGGAAACCATAGACAGTATATAAACTGGACACAGTGACCCCATTGGATTCAACAGAGGAAAGTGAAGTCAATTAGAAGCACTAACTTCCTGATGGTCGAGCGTACTGCGCAGACTCAAACTGAGCTTGACGACGTAGATGTGACGTGAGCAACCCGTCTGTCTTCTAGTAGCAGTGCCAAGCGAAATCTGAATCATTCCCTTCCGAAACTTGCAGAGACGGAGAGTGTGAGTAGGAGTTGTCCATGAGATAGGAGCAGGAAAAACTTTTGCTAAGTATTCTGATTAATTACTTTGCCATTTTGCCTCCACGTCCCCCCGATTGCGCGCGAGCTTCTCCTCCTGTCCATACGGTAATTCTCTACTGTGCGACAGAGAGTTGCGTGGGTATGACGCAATCGTTAGCCTATTTTTACAAAAACTGCTTCTACGGGGCCATAACGTAAGATACAAGGTAATGGAGCCTTTTATACATTTTCGTGTTTCTTTAGAAATAAATAATGGACAAATGGAGTCTTTAAACGCCTCAGATGTAAAGTTATTCGCTGTCAAAGTTACGCCAAAATGAATGGGAGTCAATGGGATGCTAACAGCAGGTGATGGTCTGATAGCCAATGGCGGCGCCCGGGGAAGCTTCAACATAATATGAAACGCTGCCCCCCTGGGGGAAACGAAGGGCGCATTTGGTGTCGCTTTTGAATCAGGGTAGCCTTCGTCGCGTCGCGATGACGCAACTGGCCTTCGAATACGGCCTTCGGAGGATGCAGAACTGAATTGGGACAGCCTTCATCGCGCCGCTGTCACGCAATCGGCCTTCAAATGCGGCCTTCGGAGGATGCAGCCTTCACATTGGGACACAGCTAGCGTCTCATTCCTACGGGTATATTAAAGGAGAACTCCGGTCAATTTTAACATTGAGCTCATTTTTTTGTACATTTGGAGTGCTGTCAATACAGAGAACAACGACAAAAATCGGTGTTGCCTACACCGAGTTATTCTATTTTTAAAATTTGCACCCTGTTGACTTCAATGGGGCAAGTACTAAACCTGCTTTTAGCCTCTTAACATCCTTGATGTGTCATTACAAGTGCACAGAAAATGTGAGTGATTCCTTCAGAGTGAACACGAGTGAATCTGACTGCAGTAGATGTGAAAGATATGTATAAAAATGATGTTATTTAAGCCAGCGCAAATACCTGTGTTTACATCCTGTTTTCGGTTGAAGTCCAAAGTAGTCGATTGCCGAGTTCACGCGCGTGATCATAGTAACTAAACCTATGCGCGTGAACTCGGCAATCGACTACTTTGGACTTCAACCGAAAAACAGGATGTAAACACAGGTATCACCCATTGAAGTCAACAGGGTGCAAATTTTAAAAATAGAATAACTCGGTGTAGGCAACACCGATTTTTGTCGTTGTTCTCTGTATTGACAGCACTCCAAATGTACAAAAAAATGAGCTCAATGTTAAAATTGACCGGAGTTCTCCTTTAAGGTGGCTGTTTTGCCACCGGACATGGCGTCAATGTGCGACCGCCTCTCTAGCGTCATTATTCTGCTGTCGGTCTGGTGTTCTGGCTGGAGGTGAGTGTGACGGCCGTTTGTGATTGTTGCTCGAACCTACCGGACTTTAAACGGTTAACACTGTTACTCTTGTCAGGTGCTGGGCTGTGTGCGGATAAGCACACGTTGTGCTGAGTGTTTGTGTAAGGATGATAAAAATTGTCATACTCATACATTGCATGTCATTGAATGTGTTGATAAAAGTTAAAATATACTTAAAATGGTCCATAAAAAGGAGAAAGTTAAAATACACTTATAAGTTGTAGATCAGTAATCCATTGCTCTTTGGGTAAAAGAGGCTAAAGAGATTAGCTAAAGAGATTAATAAGATAAAAAGACAAGACAATCTGTGTTTAAAATGCTGTTTTATTGTATAACATTTAAATTACAATATGTTTGCTTGTTTACATAAGTTTCACTTTAAGTTTAAGTACCAGTCTGTGATTGATCGCTAATGCCTTGTTCAGTAAGGATCTGTTAACGATTAATAATGCCTCGTTCAGCCTGTGTACGGAGCGCGCGGCTGACGTTCGTCCATTATAACATTGGACTGGACTGAGGCTGCATCGCATCCGTGGTTTATTGTCCATTTCCTCTTTTACAGGTATGAACGAGGGTTGTATTGTGTTTGAATGATTTATAGATGTGTTTAGTAATGTAAGGAACATGCGGGAAGTAAATGTTAGTGATTGTAATGATTCATGTGCATTTAGTAGTCTGAAGTGTTGCTCTTGTGTAGCCTGCGTGCTAGCTGTGTACTGTAGCACATGTTGTAGCACGTGAAATCGAGGTTAAAACGTGACAGTAATGGAACACCGCAGCCATTTTCTCTGTGCGTATTTGTTTTAGATCATACGGATAAGGTAAAAGTGCTATTGTATAGGTTTAAGAAAAGTGAGGTTTTTTTTTTTTTTTTTACTTCTTTTTTATTTTGAATGTTCTTCAGATCCCCATTTACAACAATTACTTCCACACCGATACAATACCCTTTACAGGGGATCATAACATTCACACATCCTTACGTGTATGATCAATTCCAAAGAAAAATATGTCCAAAGTTACAAGGATATGAAAAAAAAAAAAAAAAAAAAATAGTTAACAATGTTTAAAGTAAACAATTTAAACAGAACAAACATAAACTTAAAACAAAACATGGGTTGTATACAAGTTCCCCTGGCAACTATAACCAGTTATTTATACTGATCCTCCATCACTGTCATTAATGGTGCCCATCTTTCAATAAAAAGTTCCCTCTGTAATCTCAACGAATATGTAATTTTTTCCATAGTGTAGATATTTCTCAAAATTGTTAGCCATTCAGCTTGGTTTGGTGACTCGTTTTTAAGCCACTTTATTGTAATTGCTTTCTTTGCTGCTATCAGTAATATCTGTAATAAATACATATTTTTCCTACTGCATATCACAACTGGTTTAACCCCTAAAATTGCTATCAGAGGATCTCTTACCAGTTCAACATTCAATACTTTATTAATATATGTAAAAATGGATTTCCAAAAGTTATCCAACAAAGGGCATTGCCAAAAAATATGTGAGTGAGTAGCCATTGTCTCTCCACACCCCCTCCAACACTGACTTGATTGATCCGGATTCATTTTAGCCACAACTTGTGGTGTTCTGAAAAATCTGTTATTTATTTTCCATTGAAATTCCTTCCACAAATTGGCGTTCGTGACTTTATGAGCCTGAGTACATATCTCCAACCAAACTTCTTCACTTATTTCGAGCCGTAGCTCCCTAGTCCACTTGTCTTTCACATAGAATGAATTATCTCTTGTCATTGAAACAATGATTTTATAAACATTGGTTATTGGTTTCCTCATATGTTCTCCACTCTGAATTTTTAATAAATACTGTTCTAATAGGGAGGGCTCTATTAATCTGTTCCAGTTTGGGTGCTTCAGTATAAAACTCCTTAATTGAAGGTATCTGAAAAAATCTGTTCTTGGTAGTTTAAATTCTGTTCTCAGTTGTTCAAATGATTTGAAGTTGTTATTACTAAATAATTGGTGGACATAATGAAGGTTCAAAAGTTTCCAGTTTTTAAATCCCGTATCAAGTCTCAATGGAAGAAAATCTCTAGTATAAGTAATTGAACTCAAAACAGAGAAATCGCCTGTTAGCTTAAATATTTGTTGTATTTCCTTCCAGGCTACGTATGTTGTGTTCGACCATTCTCCCAAAAGTTCTCTGGTGGATTTAACCCTATTAAAAGGGATCACTGACAAGGGCATATCAGGGCTGTAACTTTTTTCTATACTGAGCCATCTTGTACTTGTGTCATCTGATAACCACACTATCATTGCACGTAATTGTGACGCTAACCAATAATGCTTCAAGTTGGGTACGCCTAGACCCCCTTTAGTTTTTGTCAGTTGTAAGACTTTATATCTTACTCTGGGTCTCCTACCCTGCCATATAAATCTTGAAATGAGACGATCTAACAGACTAAAAGTAGATTTAGGTGGAGAAATTGGTAGAGTTTGAAAAAGAAAGAGGAGCCTTGGGAGAACATTCATCCTAACAGCTTCCACCCTGCCTATTAAAGTAAGGGGAAGTGTATTCCAGCGGTTCAAATCTTGTTTAATTTTATCTATTAATTTAATATAATTATTTTGATATAAACTAAGATCAGGGGGTATATTTATTCCCAAATATCTTATTCCCTCCCTGGGCCATCTAAATGAGAAAGCAGATTTCATCTGTGGGGAAATTAAATTGTTCATGGGGAGTGCTTCTGTCTTAGTCACATTTATTTTGTAACCTGAGTAAAATCCAAAGGTCTCAATACATTTCATTAAATTAGGGACAGACTTTGTGGGATCTGAGATATACACAATTACATCGTCTGCATATAGCGACAGCCTGTGTTCTTCTCCACTCACTTCAATACCACTAATATCTGTGCTATCTCGTATTAGCTGTGCAAGGGGTTCTATACTAAGGGCAAAAAGAAGAGGTGAAAGAGGGTCCCCCTGTCTACAACCCCTCCCCAACAGAAATTTCGGTGAGAAACACCCATTTACTTTTACTGTCGCTTTTGGAGATGAACATAACAATTGGACCCATTTAACGAAGCCAGGACCTAGACCGTATTTCCTCAAAACACTAAAAAGGAAAGGCCAGGAGACACGGTCGAACGCTTTTTCCGCGTCCAAAGCCAGTGCCATACATGGCACTGGCTTAGACTTGGCATAGGACATAACATTCAGTAACCGACGAATATTATCAGACAGCTGGCGACCAGTAATAAAGCCTGTCTGGTCTGGGTGCACTAGAGTTGTAATAACTGTTTTAAGTCTTTTTGTCAGTATGGAGGTCAATATTTTGCAGTCCGAATTTTGAAGCGCTATGGGTCTGTATGAACTAAAAAGTGAGTTTTTAATGTAAAGAAGCAACATAGTTTATGTGTAAGCACAATGCTACTACTGAGGGTAAAATGTCAAGTGTATTCTGAATTAATAACTATAAAACAGCAGTATAGCATTACAGAATATATTTTATGCTGTTTATTGTTCTAAACACTTCCAGAGTAAATTCAAATCTATTTTTGTTTAAATAATACTGTTTTAAGATGCTGTAAACACATTTTGATATTTTTGGTAACTTACCTCAAATGTTGATTCAGATATTTTATTAATATAGAGTTATAACTGACCAGCTGATATTTCTCCAGATTGTGAAGTTTCTTAGAGAGACATTATGTTGTGCAAAATGGAGAATAACATGTAATTGTGATACTGAGTAAATATGTTACTATGCTGTTCATGGTAAATACATTATAACATTGGACTGGACTGAAGCTGCATCGCGTCCGTGGTTTATTGTCCATTTCCTCTTTTACAGAGGCGTAACATTTGGAGGCACCGCTGGGATAGTGTGCAGTGTGGTTCAGTGTCTACAACAGATGTCCCCCCGCCGTCACACATCCCTTTTAAAGAACCCAGAACATCAGAAAGCAGGTGGCGAATCAGCGACAGTGGGATTCCGATTGTCTTGGGCAGCTTCCATGTAATCTGAGGTATTTCTGCATACCAGGAGAGCTGCTATTACTAATGGTAAATGGTAAATGGACTGCATTTATATAGCGCTTTCACAGACCTATGGCCACCAAAGCGCTGTACATATAGCCTCACATTCACCCATTCACTCACTCATTCATACACCGACGGTTGTACTACTACCCAAAGATTGAAAGGTACCACTTCACTGCTAGCACACACACTCAGCTGGGAAGATGGAGTCGACAGGGTTAGAGGAGTTACAGCTTGAAGTAATAAGGGCATTGTGTCTGTTGCCCCGAGAAAGTTTGGTGGAGCTGTGTGACTATCTAATCATTGCCGGAGCAGAGTTTGAACATGTTACCAACAAGGGCCGAACTGCTCTCATCACACTAATTTCAAACCATATACAGAGAGAAGAGCTAGAAGAGCTTGAGGATAAAGGTATGGCTGACTTACTCCATCTTCAAGACAAAATTTCTGAGCGCCAGGTAAAGCTGGCACATCAAAACAAGTAGGCGAACAACAGGACGGGGAGGAGGAAAAAATATTGGAGGGAATTAAGGCCTTGCAGCTTCAGTTAGCAAGCGCACAGAAACAAAATGAGAACAATAAGCCAGAGACAAAAGGAATTAAAAGCGTTACCCCTCCCAGACAGTCACCACAGAGTGTAGTCCACAGTCCTGCACCTCACCCATGGCACAAGGACTTTAAGATAGCTGGCCAAATCGGTGAGCCCGGTCAGAAAGACAAGCTGACTTTTTCAAGCTTAGCACGTCAAATTGAACATGGCTTAAGCAAGGGGTTTCCCGAACTTGAGATAGTAGATGCAGTGATAAGAGTGATATCCCCAGGCATGCAACTCCGCAGCTATTTAGAAGGCAAAACCAACCTGACCTTACCCACACTGAGGCGAATACTGCGATGTCATTATCAAGAGAAAAGTGCAACCGACCTTTATAAGCAGTTGACCTCAGAAGTGCAGGGCATCAAAGAAACCCCACAGAACTTCTTTATTCGCACTTTCGACCTGAGACAAAAAAATTTGTTCGCTTCGCAGGAATCTGAGTCAGGTCTCCAATATGACCCTGGGTTAGTGCAGAAGATGTTTCTTCACACTGTGTTGACTGGCCTGCAGAATGACAACATCAGGCGGGATCTTCAGCCTTATTTGGAGCAAGCTGACATCTCTGATGAACTGTTGCTTGAACGAGTGAATACAGCATGTGCTTATGAAACCGAGAGGCAGAACAAGAAAAAACTGTCAGGACAACAAAGACCTGTTACCATCCATTCAGTTCAGTCCAGCGATGCTCCTGCTGAAAAGAATGAAAACCCACCAACTCAACAAAAGTCTAAAGTTTCCCCAGCTTTTCTCTCCCAGCTTGAGGAAATTAAATCTGAAATGGCTCTGTTGAAAGACCTTAAAGCCGAAGTGTCTCACATTAGGGAGTCCATGCAACAGCCCCAGCACATGCCTAGACAACCACCGCCAGCAGGGGGGGCCGATGGCGCATCAGGACTACAATTCTCAGGTCAGCAGGTGCAGGACCCGGCACAGGGATACTGGTTTAATGTGGGCCCAAGACACCGAGGAGGAACTGCTCAGTATCAGCAAAGGTTTGCCCCACAGCCCAGCTTCCCCCCATCAAATCGTGGTCAAAGGAGAAAATGTTTTGGTTGTCAACAGAGTCGAAGATTATTGCATGCACTGTTACAGGTGTGGCAGTAGCGAGCATTTTCTGGCTGGTTGTCGAGCAAGGGGACAGAGACAGTTTGGAGATGAGTCTTTAAATGGGGGAAGGTCACTCGCACGGGACAGGGAGTGACCAGTAACGCAGCAATGTCCCAGCAATGTGCGAATTCGGGACAGGGGGGTAAAGGACTAATCCTGAAGCAATGTGCATCCTGTAAGAAAATGCTTTACTGTTCTACGCCATGTCAAGTTGATAAGTGGACAGCACACAAAAGAGAATGTCAAGCACTCGCATGTATGACTATAAACACCACTCCGAAGAAGGACAAAAGGGCTAAAAGGGCGCCATTGGTAGGGGGAAAGCACATGGTTGATTGCTTCATCCAAGGCCAAAGTGTTCAGGCTTTGTGGGACTCAGGCTCCCAAGTGACCATAATTGATGAGCGATGGAAAGAAACGCACCTGCCAGACACAAGATTAAGAGACATAACAGAAATTCTGGATATAACACAGACTTTTGACATACAGGCAGCAAATGGGGAGAGCATGCCATACACAGGTTGGGTTGAGGTAACTTTTAGATTAGCTTCAGGGGCTGCATCCAACACAGAAGTTATTGTCCCCACACTTGTAATGAAGGGTGGTAAGCTTGTTCAACCTATCATTGGGTCTAATGTGATTAGGATTATTATAGACAGTGAACTGAAACAGTCAAACACTACTGACAGGGAAGGGTTGAGTAGAACAGTAAGGGCAGCCTTTCCAGGTCAAGCAGCGGCTTTTGTAGAGCAGGTAACTGCAGTTGTAGAGCAAGTTAGCACCACACCAGGGGATGAGTATATAGTTAAGACAAAAACGGAGAGGATTAACATACCAAAACGCACAACAGTCAGGGTTGAGTGTCATGTAAACATGAATTCCCCACATGAAGACAACATTTTTCTCTTCGAGCCGGATGTGAACCCCCGCTGGACAGAGGGACTCGAACTATGTGACATGCTCGTGAAGGTGAATAAGGGCAGCAAAAAACCCTCTATTACTTTAAGTGTGCAGAATATTACAGATCATGACATGATGTTAGCAGGGAAAACGGTAATAGGGATTGTCCAGCAGGTCCAAGCAGTCTACCCCGCCTCCATACTAGAGGGGTCCCGCCCTCCACCTTCAGCTACAACAAATCACATCAGAGCTGAAAAGGATCAGACTACAGGCAATGTTTGGGATCCACCTGTGAATCTGGGCCACCTCAGTGAGCCAGAACGCGAGGTAGTTAATAAGATGTTACGAGAGGAGTGTGCCTCCTTTTCAAGAACAGAGGATGATATCGGTTGTATAGAAAAACTTCAACTCAGCATCTCCCTGAAAGACACCGAGCCTGTCGCAAAAGCACACCTCTCTGTGCCTAAGCCACTTTACCGTAAAAATGAAGGACTACTTGAATGACCTCATCGCTCAGGGTTGGGTGGAAAAGTCTAACTCACCGTACGCATCACCAGTCGTGTGCGTTCGAAAAAAGGATGGGAGTCTCCGACTGTGTATAGACTTTCGTGAAGTGAACAGAAAGACCCTCCCTGACCGCCAACCTATCCCCAGAGTGCAAGATATAATGGATGGCCTGGGAGGAAACTCGTGGTTCTCTCTTTTGGATCAAGGGAAAGCGTACCATCAGGGCTTTATGGCGAAGGAGAGCAGACCCATAACCGCTTTTGTCACACCATGGGGTCTCTATGAGTGGATCAGAATCCCCTTTGGCCTAATGAATGCTCCAGCCGCCTTTCAGCGCTGTATGGAAGAATGCTTGGAGGGGCTGAGGGATGAGATCTGTATCCCATATTTAGACGACACCTTGGTCTTCAGTAGAACCTTCGAGGATCACGTTGAGAATGTAAGGACAGTGCTACAGCGGCTACGGCAGCACGGGATAAAGTTGAAACCAAGTAAGTGTGAAGTGTTCAAGCGTGAGGTCCGCTACTTGGGGCGCATCGTGTCTGCTGAGGGCAGTAAGATGGATCCAGCTGACACTGCGGCTGTTAGGGCTTTAAAGGAGAAGAGGCCACGGACTGTGGGAGAATTGAGAGCAGTCATGGGGCTACTGAGTTATTACAGACAGTATATTAGGGACTTCTCCCGCATCGCCAACCCTCTTTACGCCCTAATGGAATTAGACCCTGGCCCAGATAAGCAGAAGGACCGGAACACCAGGACAAAAAGAGTGAAAGGAAAGTTTAAAGGGACACCATCACACAAGCCAATCACATGGACTGAAAAACATCAACACATATTGGAGGGATTGACTGTCTGGTTGAGCCGCCAATACTTGGGTTTCCAGACTTCAACAAATCGTTCATCCTACACACAGACGCTTCACAGCAAGGCCTGGGTGCAGTGCTATATCAAGAGCAGGAGGGGAAGCTTTGTGTAATAGCCTATGCATCTCGCACACTGACCAAAGCAGAAAAAAACTACCATCTGCATTCAGGGAAACTTGAATTTCTGGCTTTGAAGTGGGCCGTTACAGAGCGTTTCCGAGACTACCTAATCAGCTCATCTTGCACTGTATATACGGACAACAACCCACTAACCTACGTGTTATCGACGGCCAAGCTGAACGCAACAGGACAGAGGTGGGTTGCTGAATTAGCAGACTTCGACATAACAATAAAATATCGCCCGGGCAGAGAGAACTGTGATGCTGATGGCCTTTCAAGAATGCCCTGTGACATAGAAACAATGATTGAAGAATGTTCAGAGGAAATGTCCTCCCCTTCTGTGCAAACTACAGTACAAGCTGTGGAAATGAGTGTTTCGCACACTGTTTGGTCCATTATGGCTACTGGTTGTGCGGAAACGGATGTAGACATGACTACGCCCCTTTCAAGAGCAGCTCTCTGTCAAGCTCAAAAAGATGATAAAGATATTGGCCCCATCATCGCCTGTAAACAGTCAAATGAAAGACCTGTAGGAAAGCAGTTAAAGGACAAGTTCGGTATTTTACACTTAAAGCCCTGTTTACAGATCGTTTCTGATGAAATAGAATGGTTGAGATAAAAATGTGGACACATGCTGCTGTCCCGAGAATTTTAGGTTTATTTCGCTTCTCCCCCCCACCTACAGAATGGCAGCCTATGGGCACTGGAACAATCCTTCCTAAAACGCATTAAACTTTCGATTACAAAGACGTGAAACTCACCGAGTGGTCAGGGGTGTTCACTGATATGCTCACACAAAAATCGCTGCAAAAGATGCTTTCCAACAGGTTTTATCGTAGTTTTTGTCCAACTCCATTGACTTGAATTGGATGGGCTGTGTGCAGTACGGTATTACTCCGCCGCTTCTTCTTCTGCTTCTTCTGTGTATTCAATTAAATGCCAGTGGTTTGCTTGCAATTGGCAAAGGTGCATTATCGCCACCAACTGGGCTGGAGTGTTTATTATTCAAGCTCTCAACGGAAGAATCTACGGGTGTGAGACGTTTGGAAAAATAGATCCACAGTTTTACAACGAATGGTAAAACACCTGTTGGAAAGCATCTTTTGCAGCGATTTTTGTGTGAGCATATCAGTGAACACCCCTGACCACTCGGTGAGTTTCATGTCTTTGTAAACGAAAGTTTCATGCGTTTTATGAAGGATTGTTCCAGTGCCCATAGGCTGCCATTCTGTAGGTGGGGGGGAGAAGCGAAATAAACCTAAAATTCTCGGGACAGCAGCATGTGACCAAATTTTAATCTTAACCGTTCTATTTCATCAGAAACGATCTGTAAACAGGGCTTTAAGTGTAAAATACCGAACTTGTCCTTTAAAGTCATTCGGTGCAGGGAGCAGGTGTCTCCTCCGAGACTGGGAGAAACTCAGTTTTGATGGAGATGGGATACTTCATAGAAAGACTGCAACCAAGACACAACTTGTTCTCCCTGAAATATACAAGTCAACAGTTATGAGACAGCTCCACAATGATATGGGACACCAAGGTGTGGAACGCACAACATCACTTGTTCGGGATCGCTTCTTCACACATGCAGAGAGAGATTGAACACTATGTCACTCAAAACTGTACCTGCCTTAAACAGAAAAAACCCTGTCGAGAAACAAGAGCTCCACTCACACCGATTGTCACCACTCAGCCATTCGAGCTTGTATCTATTGACTTTCTGCATCTAGACAAGTGTAAAGGTGGATATGAAAACATATTTGTAATCGTAGATCATTACACACGCTTTGCACAAGCCTACCCCACCACATCAAAATCTGCCAAAACTGTAGCTGATAAGATATTTAATGATTATGCGTTGAAGTTTGGGTTCCCCCTGAGGATCCATCATGATTAGGGAGGCGAATTCGAAAACCAGTTGTTTGCACAGCTGAAGAAGAACTGTGGTGTGATGGGCTCAAGAACAACACCGTACCACCCACAAGGTAATGGGCAGGTGGAGCGCCTGAACAGAACATTACTGCAAATGCTGAGAACGCTCACAGAGAGGCAGAAGTCAGATTGGAGAGAGTCATTGCCCAAGCTTATCTACGCATACAACAGCACTCGATGTGAAGTCACAGGTTTCTCCCCCTTCTACCTCCTGTTTGGAAGATCACTGAGATTACCTGTGGACTTATTATTTGGCTTGACACCAGAGGCTGGGACTGCTGATCATCAGGAGTATATGAGAAGGTGGAAAGAACAGATGCAAGAGGCTTATGAGATCACAACGGCAAATGCCAAAAAATGTGCTGAAAAGAGTAAGAGAAATTATGACAGCAAAGTGAGGAGTTCTGTATTGCACGAGGGTGACCGGGTTCTCGTCAGGAATTTGACACCCAGGGGCGGAACAGGGAAGCTCCGAAATCACTGGGAGGATTGCATTCACTAAGTTATCCGCCAGGTGGGAAAAGACATGCCCATATATGAAGTAATATCAGAACAAGGCAAAGCAAGAGGACGTAGGATACTGCATCGTAACCTGCTGTTGCCGTGTGACCATTTGCCACTGGAAATACAATTGAAACCAGTTAAAGCAAAAAGACAAATCACAGCATGGACCCGCAAAGGAAGAGAGCAACAACACCAAGAAGTAGACGTTGAGGATAGTGATGAAGATGACTATGGATACTATCCGCCCATGGATCAGTCTCTCCCTGTGATACAGCCCGAAGTAGACACAGACAGTCAGGATGCTGACAAGGAAGTTGAACAACTTTCGCAGGATGCTGAGCCGCAGCAACAGGACCTTTGCCAGCTGGAGCAGGATAGTGGAGATACACTGACAGAGAGGGACACATCAAGACAACAGGAGATTATTGCTCAAAAGGACACTGCCCTGGGGGAGGGAACGTCCATAGTGCAGTCACCTGTTCAGAGTGGAACCCACCGTGGACATCAACAGCGATACCAGCGACCAGTCAGGGAGAGACGGCCTCCAAGAGTCTTCACATATGACCAGTTGGGCAATCCTGGTTGTTACAGCACCGAACCCACAAGTAACATCATGCAGTGGTACTCACCAGCACCTTATAGAGTCATGCAAGCAGCAAATGCATGGATGACTCCAGTACAGCACTTTGGCTACCAGTCTGTTGTGGTACCAGGGTACTGAATGTGAAACACACTTAACCATTTGAACATACATCATACACTCATTGATGGACTGTGGAACAATCTGAGTGTTGATACTTACCCATTTGAACGTACATCACACACATTCACTATACATTCATTGATGGACTGTGGAACAATCTGAGTGTTGATACTTACCCATTTGAACGTACATCACACACATTCACTATACATTCATTGATGGACTGTGGAACAATCTGAGTGTTGATACTTACCCATTTGAACGTACATCACACACATTCACTATACATTCATTGATGGACTGTGGAACAATCTGAGTGTTGATACTTACCCATTTGAACGTACATCACACACATTCACTATACATTCATTGATGGACTGTTGAACGTACTGAGTGTTAACACACTTACCCATATGCACATACATTATACACTCACGGATGGACTGTTGAATGTACTGAGTGTTCACAATACACACACATTCATTATTCACTCGATGGACTGATGGACAAGCCGAGTGCTAACATATACACTACACACACTCCTGGACTTTTGAATAAGCTGAGTGCTTGTATATGAACTGTTACAAAGGTGATCTGGTGACATCATATGTACGGTTTAACTGTCTTCATCATTACCCATCTGTTGGTTGGGATGTCGAGGACGACATCTGTGTTGAAGGGGAGTATGTAAGGATGATAAAAATTGTCATACTCATACATTGCATGTCATTGAATGTGTTGATAAAAGTTAAAATATACTTATAAGTTGTAGATCAGTAATCCATTGCTCTTTGGGTAAAAGAGGCTAAAGAGATTAGCTAAAGAGATTAATAAGATAAAAAGACAAGACAATCTGTGTTTAAAATGCTGTTTTATTGTATAACATTTAAATTACAATATGTTTGCTTGTTTACATAAGTTTCACTTTAAGTTTAAGTACCAGTCTGTGATTGATCGCTAATGCCTTGTTCAGTAAGGATCTGTTAACGATTAATAATGCCTCGTTCAACCTGTGTACGGAGCGCGCGGCTGACGTTCGTCCATTATAACATTGGACTGGACTGAGGCTGCATCGCATCCGTGGTTTATTGTCCATTTCCTCTTTTACAGGTATGAACGAGGGTTGTATTGTGTTTGAATGATTTATAGATGTGTTTAGTAATGTAAGGAACATGTGGGAAGTAAATGTTAGTGATTGTAATGATTCATGTGCATTTAGTAGTCTGAAGTGTTGCTCTTGTGTAGCCTGCGTGCTAGCTGTGTACTGTAGCACATGTTGTAGCACGTGAAATCGAGGTTAAAACGTGACGGTAATGGAACACCGCAGCCATTTTCTCTGTGCGTATTTGTTTTAGATCATACGGATAAGGTAAAAGTGCTATTGTATAGGTTTAAGAAAAGTGAGTTTTTAATGTAAAGAAGCAACATAGTTTATGTGTAAGCACAATGCTACTACTGAGGGTAAAATGTCAAGTGTATTCTGAATTAATAACTATAAAACAGCAGTATAGCATTACAGAATATATTTTATGCTGTTTATTGTTCTAAACACTTCCAGAGTAAATTCAAATCTATTTTTGTTTAAATAATACTGTTTTAATATGCTGTAAACACATTTTGATATTTTTGGTAACTTACTTTAAATGTAGATTCAGGTATTTTATTAATATAGAGTTATAACTGACCAGCTGATATTTCTCCAGATTGTGAAGTTTCTTAGAGAGACATTATGTTGTGCAAAATGGAGAATAACATGTAATTGTGATACTGAGTAAATATGTTACTATGCTGTTCATGGTAAATACATTATAATATTGGACTGGACTGAAGCTGCATCGCGTCCGTGGTTTATTGTCCATTTCCTCTTTTACAGAGGCGTAACATTTGCAGCCATTGGCAATACGCGCCGTTTGCCAGATACCAACGCATGTTATGTATATTGCACTAAGCGTCGCTGCTGTATTGCTGCTTGGATTCCTGGTAGGTCTCTTTCTGGCTCTTGTAGCCGTATTTATTTTAAGTGATGTATAGTGATGGGGTTTATCTGTGTATTCCAGCTCGCCTTTGTAACCTTTGTTCATCTGTTGCTGCCGGATGAATTAACGCGATCTCCGCATGTTTGGTATGTGTGATCATTGTATAACAATGATGAGTTAATACTATGCATTTTTTAGCTTATATTCGGGCTTTTGCAGGTGAATTAATCTAACTGTATAAGGGCACTTGAAGACTGCTGCTCGGATTAGGACTTTCATCGCTGCTGTTTTGTTCCTACTATTCTAACCTTTTGTTTCTATTGTTTTGTTTCATTAACATGCTTGCGTGCGGTTGCTCACATGTGAGCACGCTTCAGCATTGTTGATGTTTGTTTTTGCTTGCTTATATTTGTTATTTTGCTTTATTATTGTGTGATTATTTAATTTATTATTTTCCTGTATTTTGCTTGCTTTTGTTTTCTTATTTTTTCGAGTGCTGTCCTAGTATTTTTTTTTTTTTTTGTTGTGTTGTGAATAATATTTTCTTTTTATTAATTGTTACTGTGAGTGATACTCGGCCTGTCAAAGGAAAGAGGGGTTGTGAGTGGTAACCGGCCTGTGAAGCTTGGACAGGTTGGTGACAGTGGTCTATTCACAATTACTGAAACCGTTGAGTGCAGGTTTGAGTGGATCGTCTTTTTCGTGTTATATTGTTTTTTGTTTGTTTTGTATATTGTGTCTTGTAAATTGGGTACCCATATGTAAGAACAATTATTGTCTTTTTGTAATTTGCATTTCTTGTGTTTCAGGCACTGTGAGTCCGGAGCAGGAGGGCTAGTTGCTCTATTTGGTGGTGGGTCCTGATGATGCACAGTGTGTGGTCTACAACCCATAGTGATTGATCTTGGTTGATGTGAGTGTGCAGTGTAGTGCACGTGTGGGTGCTCCTTGACCATCGCTGACGTTGGCGAAGTTTGGCACTAGCTCGTTCTGCTTCTCGTCCTGGTAGTCCTTTATTGTTATTGTGTGGTTGTTATGATTGAGCCTAATTGCCTTGCACTCCAGCATTTTATCTTTGTCCAATAAAGAATATTTTTGTACTTTGTCATATCCACGTCTCAGAGTCTCTGTGTAAGGGAAAAATCGAACCTGTGTGTCCTCATTAGGATACTTCCCTGGCTTAGTGACCAGACTCTCTTCCTCCTTTGCTCTGTCTTTCTCTTTCTCTTTCGTTCTTCTTGCTTTGTATCTCTGTCTTTTCCAAGTTCTTTCTCTGTTATCAAGCCTACTGCTCTTCACCACACGTGCGTCTGTTTTTAACGCATCTTGACTGCCATACAGTCGACATGAAGCCCGGTTGAAGTTTATTCATTTAGTTTAGTAATATTTCCTTAGACTCAATGGCTCCATGCCTTGACAAGTGGTCCACATTGGTAGTTCACAAGCAAACATGCCACTGTGAACAGCTGGTTTATGCTACCAGAAATGGACAAGGGGATGACTGTGTCAAACAACTTATGCTCTTTAACCCCCTGAGGTCGACGGTATCGCCTGCGATACCAGCTCGCTTTTTTTTTATCAGTGTAAAAGAAACTCATAAATACTCTGTTGACTTTGATTTTCCATAGGAGTTTCATACATCAATCGATTCTGTTAAATGTGTATTATTTTTGTGTATACTCACAATAAAAACAAAGTGTTGTGCTTTTTGCCAAATAAAGAAAAATAAACACGAAGCGAGTTCTGCCTTCTCTCTGCCAGTAAAGTCCATTCTGAAACGCGTCCGAAAATGAACTGTAGCTCAGCGAATACTCAGTCAAATAGGCATACAGACACACAGGCATGAAGCTTGAATTCTCTTCTTTTAAATGAAGTAATTTATATAAAAAACAAATATTCTCATCTTGTGAAATCTGTATTAAAAGAGAGCGATTCCAGTCGACCTAATTACAGCTGATTCAGATGTAATGTGACTCCGCCCACGGAGAGCGTGCGCTATTCAAACGCAAATGGCTGAGGCAATCCGCGCAATCCTGTGAACGCCCCCATCAGCTTGAGAAAACACACAAGTTTATTCAGATCATTACTTGTTTACACCGTCTTGCAGCGCTGTGAGGAATAATAATAATGGAAAATGTCCCTCAGAAGTGCGGGTATATCGAGGAGCGAGCTGAGGAATACTAGTAAGTTTTTTTTCCTTATCACGTGAATTTCTTCACGTGGGTTTCTGTTTATGAATGAATGAACGGCAGAGATGCGCTCTGTTTACCACAGCTGGCAAAGACAGTTTAAATTTAAATCGCGTGTGTGAATGAATGATGATGTTTTAGCAAACTGTATTGCTATACTGAGATGAGTAAAAATCGACTGAAATATGTTGAAATAAAATGTAGGCTATTTGTATAAGCAACGTATTAAACTGCAAATTAACAATATGCCCTAATATTTCATGAAAACAACGTTACAGTCAGGCGAAATATGAAAGTTTATAAAGTTTAAGAAATATACAGTTTTTACTGTAGAATATACTGCCTCGTCAAATAAGCTTTTGTTTAGCAATTTCTATATATAAAATACTATTTTTGTCAAAAATAAAGTCATCAACTAAGATGTTAGCTGTTCCAATGTTGGCTATATTCAAACTAATGAATACATAGATAAAATGTAGGCCTATAATCATTTTTTTTACAAAGAAAGAGTACACTTGAAATATTGTTGAAATTGTAATTAAGTTGGCTTGAGAGAGCCAACTTACTGAAATCCTATTTAAACTTATTATTAACCTGTTAAGCTGCAACCCCACTTTTGAAAAATCCCCAGAAATGACATACCCAAACTGAAACAGATACAGTTCATGAACCCTTTGCACTAAAAGCACAAGTATGATCTCATTTGAAAGCTGACACCTGGTAGTTTATTGTAAATGTAGAATTAATTCTTGTCATAATGATTTTTCTTTTTTAAATAGCTTCAAAGTTTTGTAAAGTTATTAGAATTTTTTTTTTATGAAACATATTAATGAAAATAAAATTGAAGTTGGCACTGGAGCAATCTAGAAATGCACTACAGCTAAAGCCACATGTCTGACCATGTTATATTTAAAATATGAAGATAATAAGTCTAAAACTCTGTATTTAGTTAAATGTTTTTCAAGATCATGTCATGACTTTATTTTGATTAGGCTACTCTAAAAATGCTACTGATGATTAGTCATCGTCTAAGCATCCATTCAGTCTTTTGTCTCTATTGTTTTGTGGTGCAAACGAGCCCCATTCAGTCTCAGTCTCCCCCTGCACACATTCACACCTCTCCAGACTGGTTATGGCTCGAAATATGCATTTCTTTTGTCTGCATTATAGTTACTAACGACTGGCTATTCACAGGGTTTCAATCCCTAATTTCTTTTATCAAAGTTCTCACTTCACATTTGAAGTGCACTAAATAGTGGTCAAATGCACTAAAACATATCAGTAAGCATTCTTATTTAGAACAAAATTCATAAAAGAATAACCCCTGGTGGCAGGTGCACCTGGGCTAGCTAGCATGTTAGCTTAGCACACCATCAATACACGACCATTTATGAGATTAAAACCATGTTTGTGCTCCAAACTTACTTCATAATGCAATCGAGTGTTTTAAATAATCTTCTGTGATATAATTTGTAAATCTAGGAGCATATCCATCATTAAAGGAAAGCTTACCGACCAGAGGTTCAACATCAATGAAACACCTATTCCATTGATATCAGAGCAGCCTGTCAAAAGCCTAGGACGATGGTACAATGCAAGTCTCAAAGACGCAGAACAGTGTGACAAATTGAGGGAAGAAACCATCAAAGGCCTTGTCAGTATTGACAAGACTTCACTTCCTGGAAAGTTGAAACTGTGGTGCCTGCAGTTTGGGTTGCTCCCCCGCCTAATGTGGCCTCTAACGGTGTACGAGTTTCCTATTTCCAAAGTTGAGAAGCTGGAGAGGACTGTCAGTGCATACATCAAGAAGTGGCTGGGACTCCCGCGCTGCCTCAGTAACATCGGGTTATACGGAAACAGTGCACTGGAACTGCCCATCTCTAGCCTCACTGAAGAATATAAGTGCACCAAAGTGAGGCTGAGTATGACCCTTGCAGAGTCTCAAGATGCAGCCATACGAACAGCTCCTCCCAGACTGGCAGCTGGGAAAAAGTGGACCCCAGCTGAGGCTGTAGAGCAAGCACAATCCGCTCTCAGACATGGAGACATAGTGGGACAGGTACAGCAGGGAAGAGGCGGGTTTGGACTTGGGACTAGTCGACCTACATGGCACAAGGCAACATCTGCAGAGAAGAGAAAGATGATAGTTGCTGAGGTCCGGCACCAACAGGAAGCAGAGAGATGTGCAAAGGCAGTGGCACAAGCCAAGCAGGGACAGTGGACTACCTGGGAAAACCTGGAGCACCATAAGCTCACCTGGAGAGATATATGGGAGATGGAAGGAAGCCAAATAAGCTTCCTCATCAGGGCCACTTACGATGTTCTTCCTACACCTAAGAATCTTAACCAGTGGTTTGGAGAAGATCCAGCATGCCCTCTCTGCCAAACCCCAGCAACTCTCAGGCACATCCTCACCGGCTGCAAAACCAGTCTGTCCCAAGGCCGTTACACCTGGAGGCATAACCAAGTCCTATGCCAACTGGCAGCTATTCTGGAAGGAAGGCGATCCTTCATCAATGCCCTCCCTCACCCAACATCTGGACACTCATCCACTATCCCGTTCGTAAGAGCAGGGCAGTGCCCAGGAAAACCAGCTGCAAGAGTGGATAGCACCCTCTTGGACGCCGCACGGGACTGGAAAATACAAGTGGACCTAGATCAGCAACTCAGGTTTCCGACTGAGATTTTAAACACCAATCTCAGGCCGGATCTTGTTTTGTGGTCAACTTCACAGAAGTCCCTGTTCATCGTGGAACTAACTGTACCATGGGAGGCTGCAGTGGGAGAAGCGTATGAACGGAAAAAGCTGAAGTATACTGATATAGCTTTTGAAGCAGGACAACGGGGCTGGCGTGCACAGGTGCTTCCGGTGGAGGTTGGTTGCAGAGGATTTGTGGCCACATCCATAATCAGGCTCCTGAAGGGGATGGGAGTTCGGGGACAGGCCTTCAGGAAAGCCTTCAGATCACTGTCGGAGGCGGCGGAGCGGGGCAGCAGGTGGATCTGGATAAAGAGGAAGGACCCCAACTGGGCTGCAAAAAACAATAAGGAGGGGTAAGAGCAGAAGGGGGCTCACCTGGGACGCCAGGTGTTGCCGTTGAGCCCTCTGGAGGTGTCGTGGGCCTATCAATGAAACACCGGTGAAGGAGGGTGCCCACCTGAAGACCCTGATGATGTTCTCACCCCTTTTCCCACTTAAAATTAGGAAGTGCTGATAACTAGGGATATTAATATCAAGTCCTATGAGCTGAACTGGCTTCAGATAAAAAAAAAATCAGACAGAAAACATTATTTATAGTTTTATGCACGATGATAAAGTCTATATCGATTAGCATTACATTATAAATATAATCCATTATTATGAAAATACCTGGCATGGCTTGAAGAACACAGGCAAATCAAATATCATAGCAAACATGTTTATTGTCTTCAAAACATCTTTTATCTGCATATTACAGCGGGATCTCTGTAGCTTTGTGTGTAGCAATGACGTCCTGGAATGTCACATGATTATGGCTCTTCTTCATGTTCCATATATGGATTATTTTTTGTGCATATAGCGCCCTCAGGCTATTGGTATGAATTGAAAACACTGCACATCTCAGTAAGAAGCGATCATAATGATTACATCGACGCATTTGGGTATAAATTCAATAAATATTATTCCTGTCTTTAGAAATATGATGTGAATCTTTGAGAATATATCAATATTTCTCCAAGTTTGCACATTTTTGAGCTAAAAGCCCTGAAGGACGTTGTTTTGTGTATCGCTGTCATGACGACAGCACGGGAGTTTTTTATGAATGGAAGCGGCTGACGCGCATAATTCATATTAAAGGTATCGACTCATTTTTTCATTTCATAACTCCTGACACAAATTAAGACATAACTGTCACTATAAGTTTCTCAGAATACAATAGTGGTCAAATACTGAAACTTGAGTATTATATCTTTTTAATGATGTATAGTTTGTCAAGGTATAACATTAAATCTGATAGTAACTTTGAACTATATAAATAAAAAAACGCTTCAGTGCGCCCACGCACTGGTGAAGCTTAACAGGTTAAGTTGGCTTGAGAGAGCCAACTTACTGATATTGTACTTAAACGTATTATTAAGTTGGCTTGAGAGAGCCAACTTACTGATATTGTACTTAAACTTATTAAGTTGGCTTGAGAGAGCCAACTTACTGATATTGTACTTAAACTTATTAAGTTGGCTTGAGAGAGCCAACTTACTGAAATCCTATTTAAACTTATTATTATTAAGTTGGCTTGAGAGAGCCAACTTACTGAAATCCTATTTAAACTTAATATTATTAAGTTGGCTTGAGAGAGCCAACTTACTGAAATCCTATTTAAACTTATTATTATTATTATTATTATTAAGTTGGCTTGAGAGAGCCAACTTACTGAAATCCTATTTAAACTTATTATTATTATTATTAAGTTGGCTTGAGAGAGCCAACTTACTGAAATCCTATTTAAACTTATTATTATTAAGTTGGCTTGAGAGAGCCAACTTACTGAAATCCTATTTAAACTTATTAAGTTGGCTTGAGAGAGCCAACTTACTGAAATCCTATTTAAACTTATTAAGTTGGCTTGAGAGAGCCAACTTACTGAAATCCTATTTAAACTTATTAAGTTGGCTTGAGAGAGCCAACTTACTGAAATCCTATTTAAACTTATTAGTGGTGCTTTTCAAAGCAACACTATTGTTATTGCTCATACTTATTCTGGAAAAAAGTTTGGCGCGTAACTCGCCCCACACCGTTTGTCTCAGACCCCTGAGTGAGGTGTCAAATCGACCGGCTCATTTAGGAGAGGTGTGCTATATCTTTTCTAAGCGATCGGGTGTACGATGTTCGCACAGCGGACGAAAAAGCGGCCAAAAAAGTCCCATTGACTTAACATTGGGCATTCTAAAAAAATTCAAATCCAAACCGACGTTTTCACACACACAGACTCCAAGGGCCTGACACCCCTGCGTCTCTCCCTCTCTCTCTCCCTCAGAGGATTTATATTATCAAGCAGCCAATAAGTAATGGCCTAAAATCTTCATAGCCACACCCTAGCAACCAGTTACAGCACCCTAGCAACCACTAAGAGCTCCCTAGCAACCACCCTAAACCAAAAAAAAACATTTTTTTTATTTTTTTTAATTTTTTAAAGCAATTTTACTCTCGTGGCCTTACGATATCGCTCCATGCTTGTGCCTATTCGGCCATAGGCACGAGGCCGCAGGCCGAGTGCCGTACTGAAGGCACTCGTTATTAAAGATTTTAAGAACTCTATAACAACTCCATAGTAACCATCTTTGACAACTACCAACCACCTAGTAACACCATAGCAACTAAAAAAAATACCTTAGCAACCATCCTGAACACCCTAGCAACGTCTAGAAATGCTCTAGTAACCACCAAAAATACCGTAGCAACCACCCAGAACACCCTAGCAACTGTCTAGCAACCCCCCAGAACACCTAGCAACTGCCTAGCAACCACCCAGAACACCCTAGCAACTGCCTAGCAACGCCCTAGCATCCACCCAAAATACCATAGCAACTGCCTAGCAACACCCTAGCAACCACCCAGAACACCCTAGCAACCACCTAGCAACGCCCTAGCAACCACCTAGCAACACCATAGCAACCACCCAGAATACCCTAGCAACCGCCTAGCAACGCCCTAGCAACCACTCAGAATACCCTAGCAACCGCCTAGCAACACCATAGCAACCACCCAGAATACCCTAGCAACCGCATAGCAACCACCCAGAACACCCTAGCAACCACCCAGAATACCCTAGCAACTGCCTAGCAACACCATAGCAAACACCAAAACACCCTAGCAACCGCCTAGCAACATCATAGCAACCACCCAGAACACCCTAGCAACCGCCTAGCAACACCCTAGCAACCCCCCAGAACACCCTAGCAACCACCCAGAATACCCTAGCAACTGCCTAGCAACACCATAGCAAACACCAAAACACCCTAGCAACCGCCTAGCAACATCATAGCAACCACCCAGAACACCCTAGCAACCACCTAGCAACACCCTAGCAACCACACAAAGTACCTTAGCAACCGCCTAGCAACACCCTAGCAACCACCCAAAATACCTTAGCAACCACCTAGCAACACCATAGCAACCACCCAGAACACCCTAGCAACCGCCTAGCAACCACCCAGAACACCTTAGCAACCACCCAAAATACCCTAGCAACCAACCAGAATACCCTAGCAACCGCCTAGCAACCACTCAAAACACCCTAGCAACCACCTAGCAACCACCCAGAACACAATAGCAACCAACCAGAATACCCTAGCAACCACCTAGTAACACCATAGCAACCACCCAGAACACCCTAGCAACCACCCAAAACACCCTAGCAACCAACCAGAATACCCTAGCAACCGCCTAGCAACCACCCAAAACACCCTAGCAACCACCTAGCAACCACCCAGAACACCCTTGCAACCGCCTAGCAACACCCTAGCAACCACCCAGAACACCCTAGCAACCGCCTAGCAACCGCCCAAAATACCTTAGCAACCGCCTAGCAACCACCCAGAATACCCTAGCAACCGCCTAGCAACACCATAGCAACCACCCAGAACACCCTAGCAACCGCCTAGCAACACCATAGCAACCACCCAGAACACCCTAGCAACCGCCTACCAACCACCCAAAATACCTTAGCAACCGCCTAGCAACACCATAGCAACCACCCAGAACACCCTAGCAACCGCCTAGCAACACCATAGCAACCACCCAGAACACCCTAGTAACCGCCTAGCAACCACCCAGAACACCCTAGCAACACCATAGCAACCACCCAGAACACCCTAGCAACCGCCTAGCAAAAAAACGTTCTGGTCCAAACTTTCTCAAGCCAACTTAAAGTTTGTCTCGACGAACTTTTGCATCTAGTTAATGGTGCTTGCTGAAAGCAAGGCATCATTAGTGTTCTCTTGCATACTTATTATTATTCTTCTTATTATTCCACACAAAAGTTTGGCGCGAAACTCGCCCCGCACCGTTTGTCTCAGACCCCTGAGTGAGGTGTCAAATCGACCGGCTCATTAAGGAGAGGTGTGCTATGACTTTTCTAAGCGATCGGGTGTACGATGTTCGCACAGCGGCCAAAAAAGCGGCCAAAAAAGTCCCATTGACTTTACATTGGGAGTTCTAAAAATATTTGAATCCCAACTGCCGTTTTCACACACACAGACTCCAAAGGGCCTGACACCCCTGCATCTCTCCCCCTCTCTCTCCCTCAGAGGATTTATATTATCAAGCAACCAATAAGTAATGGCCTAAAATCTTCATAGCCACACCCTAGCAACCAGTTTCAGCACCCTAGCAACCACTAAGAGCTCCCTAGCAACCACCCTAAACCAATAAATAATTAAAAAAATTTTTTTTTACATTTTTTAAAGCAATATCACACTCGTAGCCTTGTGGTATTGCTCCATGCTTGTGCATATTCGGCCAAAGGCACGAGGCCGCAGGCCTCGTGCCATACTGAAGGCACTCATTATTAAAGATTTTAAGAACTCTATAAAAACTCCATAGTAACCATCTTTGACAACTACCAACCACCTAGTAACACCATAGCAACTACCAAAAATACCTTAGCAACCACCCTAAACACCCTAGCAACGTCTAGAAACGCTCTAGTAACCACCTAAAATACCCTACCAACCACCCACAACACCCTAGCAACTGCCTAGCAACCACCCTGAACCCTCTAGCAACCGCCTAGCAACCACCCACAACAACCTAGCAACTGCCTAGCAACCACCCTGAACCCTCTAGCAACCGCCTAGCAACCACCCAGAACACCCTAGCAACTGCCTAGCAACGCCCTAGCAACCACCCAGAATACCCTAGCAACCGCCTAGCAACACCATAACAACCACCCAGAACACCCTAGCAACTGCCTAGCAACGCCACAGCAACCACCCAGAACACCCTAGCAACCGCCTAGCAACACCCTAGCAACCGCCTAGCAACACCCTAGCAACCACCTAGCAACTGCCTAGCAACCACCCAGAACACCCTAGCAACGCCCTAGCAACCACCCAGAACACCCTAGCAACCACCTAGCAACCACCCAGAACACCCTAGCAACTGCCTAGCAACGCCCTAGCAACCACCCAGAATACCCTAGCAACCGCCTAGCAACCACCCAGAACACCCTAGCAACTGCCTAGCAATGCCCTAGCAACCACCCAGAATACCCTAGCAACCGCCTAGCAATGCCCTAGCAACCACCCAGTACACCCTAGCAACCACCTAGCAACTGTCTAGCAACCACCCAGAACACCCTAGCAACCGCCTAGCAACCACCCAGAACACCCTAGCAACACCCTAGCAACCACCCAGAACACCCTAGCAACCACCCAGAACACCCTAGCAACTGCCTAGCAACGCCCTAGCAACCACCCAGAATACCCTAGCAACCACCTAGCAACACCATAGCAACCACCCAGAACACCCTAGCAACCGCCTAGCAACACCATAGCAACCACCCAGAACACCCTAGCAACTGCCTAGCAACGCCCTAGTAACCACCCAGAACACCCTAGCAACCACCTAGCAACACCCTAGCAACCACCAAAAATACCCTAGCAACCGCCTAGCAACCACCCAGAATACCATAGCAACTGCCTAGCAACCGCCTAGCAACCACCCAGAACACCCTAGCAACGCCCTAGCAACCACCCAGAATACCATAGCAACTGCCTAGCAACCGCCTAGCAACCACCCAGAACACCCTAGCAACGCCCTAGCAACCACCCAGAATACCCTAGCAACTTACTAGCAACCGCCTAGCAACCAGCCAGAACACCCTAGCAACTGCCTAGCAACACCCTAGCAACCACCCAGAATACCATAGCAACTGCCTAGCAACACCATAGCAACCACCCAGAACACCCTAGCAACCACCTAGCAACACCCTAGCAACCAACCAGAACACCTTAGAAACTGCTTAGCAACACCATAGCAACCGCCCAGAACACCCTAGCAACTGCCTAGCAACCACCATGAAAACCCTAGCAACTGCCTAGCAACCACCCAGAACACCCTAGCAACTGCCTAGCAACGCCCTAGCAACCATCCAGAATACCATAGCAACCGCCTAGCAACGCCCTAGCAACCACCCAGAATACCCTAGCAACCGCCTAGCAACACCATAGCAACCACCCAGAACACCCTAGCAACCGCCTAGCAACACCATAGCAACCACCCAGAACACCCTAGCAACTGCCTAGCAATGCCCTAGCAACCACCCAGAATACCCTAGCAACCGCAGAGCAACACCATAGCAACCACCCAGAATACCCTAGCAACCGCAGAGCAACACCATAGCAACCACCCAGAATACCCTAGCAACACCCTAGCAACCACCTAGAATACCATAGCAACTGCCTAACACCATAGCAACCACCCATAACACCATAGCAACCACCCATAACACCCTAGCAACGCCCTAGCAACCACCCAGAATACCCTAGCAACCACCCAGAATACCCTAGTAACTGCCTAGCAACGCCCTAGCAACCACCCAGAACACCCTAGCAACCATTTAGAGCCACATATAAACCATATTGCAACATATAGAAGCTATATTTCAGCTCCACAACATTGTACAGACATGGTTGTTGGCTCGTATGCAATCATGTACAACACCCTAGCAACCGAGTGGAGAGTTTTGCCACTGCAAGCACCATTTCACATTTTCTTCAGGAAATGTACATTCTAGTTATTATTATTATTCCGAGACTAAAATTTCTATATGAAACTCCTCCTAGAGCTTTAACTCTACATACTCCAAACTCGGCTCAGACACTCAAACTGATCTGACCAAGTGTGCTATATCTTTTCAGACTGATCGGACTTACGGTTTTCCTAAAAATGACGATCAAAACTCGGAAAAACTCCCATTGACTTGCATTGGGGAGTTCTAAAAATTCAAATCCAGATTCAAACTGACCAACCGACGAAAATTCAAATCAAAATACCTTGAAGACTAAACCAAACTGTCGTTCTATATACTATATTAGCCATTGAGACTCATTTAAACTAATGAACTCTAAACTCATACACTTATAAACTAATTAACTTATAAACTCATGAATTCATAGACTTATGAACTCTTACACTCATAAATTAATAAACTCTGAACTCTTAAACTCATTTAAACTTATAAACTCTAAACTCATTTAAACTTATAAACTCTAAACTCATTTAAAACTTATAAACTCTAAACTCAAAAACTCTAACACTTATAAACTCATCAATTTATACACTTATAAACTCTAAACTCATAAACTCTGAGTGTGTGTGTGTGTGTGTGTGTGTGTGTGTGTGAACACACACACACACACACACACACACACACTAAACTCATTTAAACTTAAACTCTAAACTCATTTAAACTTATAAACTCAAAACTCAAAAACTCGTAAACTACTTTAAACTTCAAACCACTTCTTAAGTTTAAAGCTTCAAGCTCCCAAGCAACTCCATAGCAACCAAACTTGAGTACCCTAGCAACCGTTTTGCAAGACCTATATCTCTGTATCAGAACATCGTATAGAGATGAGGTTTGGCTCTTTTGACTCATGCTAGCAAACAGCACTTCCAACATGCTACACATGCTAGCACTGAATAGCTACATGCTAATAACGATTAGTTAAGTGCTATATCATGCCAAGATCATGCTAAGAACTCTATAAAGACTCCATAGTAACCATCTGTGACAACTACCAACCACCTAGCAACACCATAGCAACCACCCAGAACACCCTAGCAACCGCCTAGTAACCGCCCAGAATACCTTAGCAACCGCCTAGCAACACCATAGCAACCACCCAGAACACCCTAGCAACCGCCTAGCAACCACCCAGAACACCCTAGCAACATCATAGCAACCACCCAGAACACCCTAGCAACCGCCTAGCAACCACCCAGAATACCCTAGCAACCGCCTAGCAACACCATAGCAACCACCCAGAACACCCTAGCAACCGCCTAGCAACCACCCAGAACACCCTAGCAACAGCATAGCAACCACTCAGAACACCCTAGCAACCGCCTAGCAACCACCCAGAATACCTTAGCAACCGCCTAGCAACACCATATCAACCACCCAGAACACCCTAGCAACCACCAAGAATACCCTAGCAACCGCCTAGCAACACCATAGCAACCACCCAGAACACCCTAGCAACCGCCTAGCAACACCATAGCAACCACCCAGAACACCCTAGCAACCACCTAGCAACCACCTAGCAACCACCCAAAACACCCTAGCAACCGCCTAGCAACCACCCAGAATACCCTAGCAACCGCCTAGAAACAGCATAGCAACCACCCAAAAAACCCTAGCAACCGCCTAGCAACCACCCAAAAGACCCTAGCAACCGCCTAGCAAAAAGCGTTCTGGTCCAAACTTTCTCAAGCCAACTTAAAGTTTGTCTCGACGAACTTTTGCATCTAGTTAAGTTGGCTTGAGAGAGCCAACATATTGTAATCCTATTTAAACTTATTATTATTATTAAGTTGGCTTGAGAGAGCCAACATATTGAAATCCTATTTAAACTTATTAAGTTGGCTTGAGAGAGCCAACTTACTGAAATCCTATTTAAACTTATTATTATTATTATTCCGAGACTAAAATTTCTATATGAAACTCCTCCTAGAGCTTTAACTCCACATACTCCAAACTCGGCTCAGACACTCAAACTGATCTGACCAAGTGTGCTATATCTTTTCAGACTGATCGGACTTACGGTTTTCCTAAAAATGACGATCAAAACTCGGAAAAACTCCCATTGACTTGCATTGGGGAGTTCTAAAAAATTCAAATTTAGATTCAAACTCACCAACCGACGAAAATTCAAATCAAAATACCTTGAAGACTAAACCAAACTGCCGTTCTATATACTATATGAGCCATTGAGACTCATTTAAACTAATGAACTCTAAACTCATACACTTATAAACTAATTAACTTATAAACTCATGAATTCATAGACTTATGAACTCTTAAACTCATAAATTAATAAACTCTGAACTCTTAAACTCATTTAAACTTATAAACTCTAAACTCATTTAAACTTATAAACTCTAAACTCATTTAAAACTTATAAACTCTAAACTCAAAAACTCTAACACTTATAAACTCATCAATTTATACACTTATAAACTCTAAACTCATAAACTCTGAGTATGTGTGTGTGTGTGTGTGTGTGTGTCACACACACACACACACACACACACACACACACTAAACTCATTTAAACTTAAACTCTAAACTCATTTAAACTTGTAAACTCAAAACTCGTAAACTACTTTAAACTTCACACCACTTTAAACTTAAGTTAAAGCTGCCAGCTCCCAAGCTACTCCATAGCAACCAAACTTGAGTACCCTAGCAACCGTTTTGCAAGACCTATATCTCTGTATCAGAACATCGTATAGAGATGAGGTTTGGCTCTTTTGACTCATGCTAGCAAACAGCACTTCCAACATGCTACACATGCTAGCAGTGAATAGCTACATGCTAATAGTAATGAGTTAAGTGCTATATCATGCCAAGATCATGCTAAGAACTCTATAAAGACTCCATAGTAACCATCTGTGACAACTACCAACCACGTAGTAACATCATAGCAACCACCCAGAATACCTTAGCAACACCATAGCAACCACCCAGGACACCCTAGCAACCGCCTAGCAACCACCTAGAATACTCTAGCAACCACCTAGCAACACCATAGCAACCACCCAGAACACCCTAGCAACTGCCTAGCAACCACCAAAAACACCCTAGCAACCGCCTAGCAACCACCCAGAACACCCTAGCAACCACCTAGCAACACCCTAGCAACCACCCAGAACACCCTAGCAACACCCTAGCAACCACCCAGAACACCCTAGCAACCGCCTAGCAACCACCTAGAATACTCTAGCAACCACCTAGCAACACCATAGCAACCACCCAGAAAACCCTAGCAACTGCCTAGCAACCACCAAAAACACCCTAGCAACCACCTAGCAACCACCCAGAACACCCTAGCAACCACCTAGCAACACCCTAGCAACCACCCAGAACACCCTAGCAACCGCCTAGCAACCACCTAGAATACTCTAGCAACCACCTAGCAACACCATAGCAACCACCCAGAACACCCTAGCAACTGCCTAGCAACCACCCAAAACACCCTAGCAACCGCCTAGCAACCACCCAGAACACCCTAGCAACCACCTAGCAACACCCTAGCAACCACCCAGAACACCCTAGCAACCACCTAGCAACACCCTAGCAACCACCCAGAACACCCTAGCAACCGCCTAGCAACACCCTAGCAACCACCCAAAATACCTTAGCAACTGCCTAGCAACACCCTAGCAACCGCCTAGCAAAACCCTAGCAACCACCCAGAACACCCTAGCAACACCCTTGCAACCACCCAGAACACCCTAGCAACCGCCTAGCAACCACCTAGAATACTCTAGCAACCACCTAGCAACACCATAGCAACCACCCAGAAAACCCTAGCAACTGCCTAGCAACCACCAAAAACACCCTAGCAACCACCTAGCAACCACCCAGAACACCCTAGCAACCACCTAGCAACACCCTAGCAACCACCCAGAACACCCTAGCAACCGCCTAGCAACCACCTAGAATACTCTAGCAACCACCTAGCAACACCATAGCAACCACCCAGAACACCCTAGCAACTGCCTAGCAACCACCCAAAACACCCTAGTAACCGCCTAGCAACCACCCAGAACACCCTAGCAACCACCTAGCAACACCCTAGCAACCACCCAGAACACCCTAGCAACCACCCAGAACACCCTAGCAACCGCCTAGCAACACCCTAGCAACCACCCAAAATACCTTAGCAACTGCCTAGCAACACCCTAGCAACCGCCTAGCAACACCCTAGCAACCGCCTAGCAACACCCTAGCAACCACCCAGAATACCCTAGCAACCGCCTAGCAACAGCATAGCAACCACCCAGAACACCCTAGCAACAGCATAGCAACCACCCAAAACACCCTAGCAACCGCCTAGCAACCACCCAGAATACCCTAGCAACCGCCTAGCAACAGCATAGCAACCACCCAGAACACCCTAGCAACCGCCTAGCAACCACCCAGAATACCCTAGCAACCGCCAAGCAACACCATAGCAACCACCCAGAACACCTTAGCAACCGCCTAGCAACCACCCAAAACACCCTAGCAACCACCCAGAACACCCTAGCAACCGCCTAGCAACACCATAGCAACCACCCAGAACACCCTAGCAACCGCCTAGCAACCACCCAAAACACCCTAGCAACCGCCTAGCAACCACCCAGAATACCCTAGCAACCGCCTAGAAACAGCATAGCAACCACCCAAAAGACCCTAGCAACCGCCTAGCAACCACCCAAAAGACCCTAGCAACCGCCTAGCAAAAAGCGTTCTGGTCCAAACTTTCTCAAGCCAACTTAAAGTTTGTCTTGACGAACTTTTGCATCTAGTTATTATTATTATTATTATTATTATTATTATTATTATTCTGAGCGTAAAAATTTACAACTCAAACTCCTCCTAGAGCTTTAACTCCACATACTCCAAACTCGGCACAGACACTCAAACTGATCTGACTCGGTGTGCTATATCTTTTCAGACTGATCCGACTTACGGTTTTCCTAAAAATGACGATCAAAACTCGAAAAAACTCATTCAAAAACTCCCATTGACTTACATTGGGGAGTTCTAAAAAATTCAAACCGACAAAATTTAAATCTAAACACCTTGAAGACTAAACCAAACTGCCATTCTATATACTATATGAGCCATTGAGACTAATTTAAACTAATAAACTCTAAACTCATACACTTATAAACTAATTAACTTATAAACTCATGAATTCATAGACTTATGAACTCTTAAACTCATAAATTAATAAACTCTGAACTCTTAAACTCATTTAAACTTATAAACTCTAAACTCATGAAAACTTATAAACTCTAAACTCATTTAAAACTTATAAACTCTAAACTCAAAAACTCTAACACTTATAAACTCATCAATTTATACACTTATAAACTCTAAACTCATAAACTCTGAGTATGTGTGTGTGTGTGTGTGTGTGTGTCACACACACACACACACACACACACACACTAAACTCATTTAAACTTAAACTCTAAACTCATTTAAACTTGTAAACTCAAAACTCGTAAACTACTTTAAACTTCACACCACTTTAAACTTAAGTTAAAGCTGCCAGCTCCCAAGCTACTCCATAGCAACCAAACTTGAGTACCCTAGCAACCGTTTTGCAAGACCTATATCTCTGTATCAGAACATCGTATAGAGATGAGGTTTGGCTCTTTTGACTCATGCTAGCAAACAGCACTTCCAACATGCTACACATGCTAGCAGTGAATAGCTACATGCTAATAGTAATGAGTTAAGTGCTATATCATGCCAAGATCATGCTAAGAACTCTATAAAGACTCCATAGTAACCATCTGTGACAACTACCAACCACGTAGTAACATCATAGCAACCACCCAGAATACCTTAGCAACACCATAGCAACCACCCAGGACACCCTAGCAACCGCCTAGCAACCACCTAGAATACTCTAGCAACCACCTAGCAACACCATAGCAACCACCCAGAACACCCTAGCAACTGCCTAGCAACCACCAAAAACACCCTAGCAACCGCCTAGCAACCACCCAGAACACCCTAGCAACCACCTAGCAACACCCTAGCAACCACCCAGAACACCCTAGCAACACCCTAGCAACCACCCAGAACACCCTAGCAACCGCCTAGCAACCACCTAGAATACTCTAGCAACCACCTAGCAACACCATAGCAACCACCCAGAAAACCCTAGCAACTGCCTAGCAACCACCAAAAACACCCTAGCAACCACCTAGCAACCACCCAGAACACCCTAGCAACCACCTAGCAACACCCTAGCAACCACCCAGAACACCCTAGCAACCGCCTAGCAACCACCTAGAATACTCTAGCAACCACCTAGCAACACCATAGCAACCACCCAGAACACCCTAGCAACTGCCTAGCAACCACCCAAAACACCCTAGCAACCGCCTAGCAACCACCCAGAACACCCTAGCAACCACCTAGCAACACCCTAGCAACCACCCAGAACACCCTAGCAACCACCTAGCAACACCCTAGCAACCACCCAGAACACCCTAGCAACCGCCTAGCAACACCCTAGCAACCACCCAAAATACCTTAGCAACTGCCTAGCAACACCCTAGCAACCGCCTAGCAAAACCCTAGCAACCACCCAGAACACCCTAGCAACACCCTTGCAACCACCCAGAACACCCTAGCAACCGCCTAGCAACCACCTAGAATACTCTAGCAACCACCTAGCAACACCATAGCAACCACCCAGAAAACCCTAGCAACTGCCTAGCAACCACCAAAAACACCCTAGCAACCACCTAGCAACCACCCAGAACACCCTAGCAACCACCTAGCAACACCCTAGCAACCACCCAGAACACCCTAGCAACCGCCTAGCAACCACCTAGAATACTCTAGCAACCACCTAGCAACACCATAGCAACCACCCAGAACACCCTAGCAACTGCCTAGCAACCACCCAAAACACCCTAGTAACCGCCTAGCAACCACCCAGAACACCCTAGCAACCACCTAGCAACACCCTAGCAACCACCCAGAACACCCTAGCAACCACCCAGAACACCCTAGCAACCGCCTAGCAACACCCTAGCAACCACCCAAAATACCTTAGCAACTGCCTAGCAACACCCTAGCAACCGCCTAGCAACACCCTAGCAACCGCCTAGCAACACCCTAGCAACCACCCAGAATACCCTAGCAACCGCCTAGCAACAGCATAGCAACCACCCAGAACACCCTAGCAACAGCATAGCAACCACCCAAAACACCCTAGCAACCGCCTAGCAACCACCCAGAATACCCTAGCAACCGCCTAGCAACAGCATAGCAACCACCCAGAACACCCTAGCAACCGCCTAGCAACCACCCAGAATACCCTAGCAACCGCCAAGCAACACCATAGCAACCACCCAGAACACCTTAGCAACCGCCTAGCAACCACCCAAAACACCCTAGCAACCACCCAGAACACCCTAGCAACCGCCTAGCAACACCATAGCAACCACCCAGAACACCCTAGCAACCGCCTAGCAACCACCCAAAACACCCTAGCAACCGCCTAGCAACCACCCAGAATACCCTAGCAACCGCCTAGAAACAGCATAGCAACCACCCAAAAGACCCTAGCAACCGCCTAGCAACCACCCAAAAGACCCTAGCAACCGCCTAGCAAAAAGCGTTCTGGTCCAAACTTTCTCAAGCCAACTTAAAGTTTGTCTTGACGAACTTTTGCATCTAGTTATTATTATTATTATTATTATTATTATTATTATTATTCTGAGCGTAAAAATTTACAACTCAAACTCCTCCTAGAGCTTTAACTCCACATACTCCAAACTCGGCACAGACACTCAAACTGATCTGACTCGGTGTGCTATATCTTTTCAGACTGATCCGACTTACGGTTTTCCTAAAAATGACGATCAAAACTCGAAAAAACTCATTCAAAAACTCCCATTGACTTACATTGGGGAGTTCTAAAAAATTCAAACCGACAAAATTTAAATCTAAACACCTTGAAGACTAAACCAAACTGCCATTCTATATACTATATGAGCCATTGAGACTAATTTAAACTAATAAACTCTAAACTCATACACTTATAAACTAATTAACTTATAAACTCATGAATTCATAGACTTATGAACTCTTAAACTCATAAATTAATAAACTCTGAACTCTTAAACTCATTTAAACTTATAAACTCTAAACTCATGAAAACTTATAAACTCTAAACTCATTTAAAACTTATAAACTCTAAACTCAAAAACTCTAACACTTATAAACTCATCAATTTATACACTTATAAACTCTAAACTCATAAACTCTGAGTATGTGTGTGTGTGTGTGTGTGTGTGAACACACACACACACACACACACACACACACACACACACACACACACACACACACTAAACTCATTTAAACTTAAACTCTAAACTCATTTAAACTTATAAACTCAAAACTCAAAAACTCGTAAACTACTTTAAACTTCAAACCACTTCTTAAGTTTAAAGCTTCCAGCTCCCAAGCAACTCCATAGCAACCAAATTTGAGTACCCTAGCAACCGTTTTGCAAGACCTATATCTCTGTATCAGAACATCGTATAGAGATGAGGTTTGGCTCTTTTGACTCATGCTAGCAAACAGCACTTCCAACATGCTACACATGCTAGCACTGAATAGCTACATGCTAATAACGATTAGTTAAGTGCTATATCATGCCAAGATCATGCTAAGAACTCTATAAAGACTCCATAGTAACCATCTGTGACAACTACCAACCACCTAGCAACACCATAGCAACCGCCCAGAACACCCTAGCAACCGCCTAGTAACCGCACCAGAATACCTTAGCAACCGCCTAGCAACACCATAGCAACCACCCAGAACACCCTAGCAACCGCCTAGCAAACACTCAGAATACCCTAGCAACCGCCTAGCAACACCATAGCAACCACCCACTAGCAACACAATAGCAACCACCCAGAACACCCTAGCAACCGCCTAGCAACCACCCAGAATACCCTAGCAACCGCCTAGCAACCACCCAGAATACCCTAGCAACCGCCTAGCAACACCATAGCAACCACTCAGAACACTCTAGCAACCGCCTAGCAACCACCCAGAATACCTTAGCAACCGCCTAGCAACACCATATCAACCACCCAGAACACCCTAGCAACCACCAAGAATACCCTAGCAACCGCCTAGCAACACCATAGCAACCACCCAGAACACCCTAGAAACCGCCTAGCAACACCATAGCAACCACCCAGAACACCCTAGCAACCACCCAGAATACCCTAGCAACCGCCTAGCAACACCATAGCAACCACCCAGAACACCCTAGCAACCACCTAGCAACCACCCAGAACACCCTAGCAACAGCATAGCAACCACTCAGAACACCCTAGCAACCGCCTAGCAACCACCCAGAATACCTTAGCAACCGCCTAGCAACACCATATCAACCACCCAGAACACCCTAGCAACCGCCTAGCAACCACCAGGAACACCTTAGCAACCCACTAGAAAACCCCCAACTACTTTTTAACTTTAAACTACTTTAAACTTTAAACTAATTAAAACTTTAAGCTAATTTAAACTTCAAACTAATTTAAACTTTAAACTACTTTCAACTTTAAACTAATTTACTTCAAACTAATTTAAACTTTAGACTAATTTAAACTTTAGACTAATTTAAACTTTAAACTAAATTAAACTTCAAACTGCTTTAATCTTCAAACTACTTTAAACTTCAAACTTTCCAGTACAAACTTTCTCAAGCCAACTTAAAGTTTGTCTCGACGAACTTTTTAATCTAGTTATTATTATTATTATTATTCTTCTGAGCGTAAAAATTTACAACTCAAACTCCTCCTAGAGCTTTAACTCCACATACTCCAAACTCGGCACAGACACTCAAACTGATCTGACTCGGTGTGCTATATCTTTTCAGACTGATCGGACTTACGGTTTTCCTAAAAATGACGATCAAAACTCGAAAAAACTCATTCAAAAACTCTCATTGACTTACATTGGGAGTTCTAAAAAATTCAAACCGACAAAAATTTAAATCTAAACACCTTGAAGACTAAACCAAACTGCCATTCTATATACTATATGAGCCATTGAGACTAATTTAAACTAATGCACTCTAAACTCATACACTTATAAACTAATTAACTTATAAACTCATGAATTCATAGACTTATGACCTCTTAAACTCATAAATTAATAAACTTTGAACTCTTAAACTCATTTAAACTTATAAACTCTAAACTCATTTAAAACTTATAAACTCTAAACTCAAAAACTCTTACACTTATAAACTCATCAATTTATACACTTATAAACTCTAAACTCATAAACTCTGAGTGTGTGTGTGTGTGTGTGTGTGTGTGTGTGTGTGTGTGAACACACACACACACACACACACACACACACACACACACACACACACACACACACACACACACTCTAAACTCATTTAAACTTGCAAACTTAAAACTCGTAAACTACTTTAAACTTCAAACCACTTTAAACTTCTTAAGTTTAAAGCTCCCAGCTCCCAAGCAACTCCATAGCAACCAAACTTGAGTACCCTAGCAACCGTTTTGCAAGACCTATATCTCTGTATCAGAACATCGTATAGAGATGAGGTTTGGCTCTTTTGACTCATGCTAGCAAACACAACTTCCAACATGCTACACATGCTAGCAGTGAATAGCTACATGCTAATAGCAATTAGTTAAGTGCTAAATCATGCCAAGATCATGCTAAGAACTCTATAAAAACTCCATAGTAACCATCTGTGACAACTACCAACCACCTAGTAACACCATATCAACCGCCCTAAATACCTTAGCAACCACCTAGCAACACCATAGCAACCACCCAGAACACCCTAGCAACCACCTAGAATACCCTAGCAACCACCTAGCAACAGCATAGCAACCACCCAGAACACCCTAGCAACCACCTAGCAACCACCCAAAACACCATAGCAACTGCCTAGCAACACCATAGCAACCACCCAAAACACCCTAGCAACGCCTAGCAACCGCCTAGCAACATCATAGCAACCACCCAGAACACCCTAGCAACTGCCTAGCAACCACCCAGAATACCCTAGCAACCACCTAGCAACAGCATAGCAACCACCCAAAACACCCTAGCAACCGCCTAGCAACACCATAGCAACCACCCAGAACACCCTAGCAACTGCCTAGCAACGCCCTAGCAACGCCCTAGCAACCGCCTAGCAACGCCCTAGCAACCGCCTAGCAACATCATAGCAACCACCCAGAACACCCTAGCAACTGCCTAGCAACCACCCAGAATACCCTAGCAACCACCTAGCAACAACATAGCAACCACCAAGAACACCCTAGCAACCGCCTAGCAAGCACCCAAAACACCCTAGCAACCGCCTAGCAACATCATAGCAACCACCCAGAACACCCTAGCAACCACCCAGAATACCCTAGCAACCACCTAGCAACACCATAGCAACCACCCAGAACACCCTAGCAACCGCCTAGCAACCACCCAAAACACCCTAGCAACCGCCTAGCAACAGCATAGCAACCACCCAAAACACCCTAGCAACCGCCTAGCAACACCATAGCAACCACCCAGAACACCCTAGCAACTGCCTAGCAACAACATAGCAACCACCAAAACACCCTAGCAACATCCTAGCAACCACCTAGAATACCCTAGCAACCGCCTAGCAACACCATAGCAACCACCAAAACACCCTAGCAACCGCCTAGCAACATCATAGCAACCACCCAGAACACCCTAGCAACCGCCTAGCAACACCATAGCAACCATCAAAACACCCTAGCAACCGCCTAGCAACATCATAGCAACCACCCAGAACACCCTAGCAACCACCTAGCAACACCCTAGCAACCACCCAGAACACCCTAGCAACCGCCTAGCAACCACCCAAAACACCCTAGCAACCGCCTAGCAACCACCCAGAATACCCTAGCAACCGCCTAGCAACAGCATAGCAACCACCCAGAACACCCTAGCAACCACCTAGCAACCGCCTAGCAACCACCCAGAACACCCTAGCAACCGCCTAGCAACACCATAGCAACCACCCAGAACACCCTAGCAACCGCCTAGCAACCACCCAGAACACCATAGCAATCAACCAGAATACCCTAGCAACCACCTAGCAACAGCATAGCAACCACCCAGAACACCCTAGCAACCGCCTAGCAACACCCTAGCAACCACCCAGAACACCCTAGCAACCGCCTATCAACACCATAGCAACCACCCAGAACACCCTAGCAACCACCCAAAACACCCTAGCAACCGCCTAGCAACCACCCAGAATACCCTAGCAACCGCCTAGCAACACCATAGCAACCACCCAAAACACCCTAGCAACCGCCTAGCAACCACCCAGAATACCCTAGCAACCGCCTAGCAACACCATAGCAACCACCCAGAACACCCTAGCAACCCACTAGAAAACCCCCAACAACTTTTTAACTGTAAACTACTTTAAACTTTAAACTACTTTAAACTTCAAACTGATTTAAACTTTAAACTAATTTAAACTTTAGACTAATTTAGACTTTAAACTACTTTAAACTTAAAACTAATTTAAACTTTAAAGTAATTTAAACTTCAAACTAATTTAAACTTTAAACTAACCCTAACTTCAAACTACTTTAAACTCCAAACTACTTTAAACTTCTTCAAACTTTCTGGTCCGGCTTTCTCAAGCCAACTTAAAGTTTGTCTCGACGAACTTTTTAATCTAGTTATTATTATTCTTCTGAGCGTAAAAATTTACAACTCAAACTCCTCCTAGAGCTTTAACTCCACATACTCCAAACTCGGCACAGACACTCAAACTGATCTGACTCGGTGTGCTATATCTTTTCAGACTGATCGGACTTACGGTTTTCCTAAAAATGACGATCAAAACTCGAAAAAACTCATTCAAAAACTCCCATTGACTTACATTGGGAGTTCTAAAAAATTCAAACCGACAAAAATTTAAATCTAAACACATTGAAGACTAAACCAAACTGCCATTCTATATACTATATGAGCCATTGAGACTAATTTAAACTAATGCACTCTAAACTCATACACTTATAAACTAATTAACTTATAAACTCATGAATTCATAGACTTATGAACTCTAAAACTCATAAATTAATAAACTCTGAACTCTTAAACTCATTTAAACTTATAAACTCTAAACTCATTTAAAACTTATAAACTCTAAACTCAAAAACTCTTACACTTATAAACTCATCAATTTATACACTTATAAACTCTAAACTCATAAACTCTGAGTGTGTGTGTGTGTGTGTGTGTGTGAACACACACACACACACACACACACACACACACACACACACACACACACACACACACACACACACACTCTAAACTCATTTAAACTTAAACTCTAAACTCATTTAAACTTGTAAACTCAAAACTCCTTACTTGTAAACTACTTTAAACTTCAAACCACTTTAAACTTCTTAAGTTTAAAGCTTCCAGCTCCCAAGCAACTCCATAGCAACCAAACTTGAGTACCCTAGCAACCGTTTTGCAAGACCTATATCTCTGTATCAGAACATCGTACAGAGATGAGGTTTGGCTCTTTTGACTCATGCTAGCAAACAGCACTTCCAACATGCTACACATGCTAGCAGTGAATAGCTACATGCTAATAGCGATTAGTTAAGTGCTAAATCATTCTAAGAACTCTATAAAAACTCCATAGTAACCATCTGTGACAACTACCTACCACCTAGTAACATCATAGAAACCACCCAAAATACCTTAGCAACCGCCCCGAATGCCCTAGCAACCGCCTAGCAACACCATAGCAACCACCCAAAACATCCTAGCAACAACCTAGCAACCACCCAGAACACCCTAGCAACCGCCTAGCAACCACCCAGAACACCCTAGCAACCACACAAAGTACCTTAGCAACCGCCTAGCAACACCCTAGCAACCACACAAAGTACCTTAGCAACCACCTAGCAACACCCTAGCAACCACACAAAGTACCTTAGCAACCGCCTAGCAACACCCTAGCAACCACCCAAAATACCTTAGCAACCACCTAGCAACACCATAGCAACCACCCCGAACACCCTAGCAACCAGCCAAAATACCTTAGCAACCGCCTAGCAACACCATAGCAACCACCCAAAATACCCTAGCAACCGCTTAGCAACACCCTAGCAACCGCCTAGCAACCAACCAGAATACCCTAGCAACCACCTAGCAACAGCATAGCAACCACCCAGAACACCCTAGCAACCGCCTAGCAACACCCTAGCAACCACCCAAAATACCTTAGCAACCACCTAGCAACACCCTAGCAACCACCCAAAATACCCTAGCAACCGCTTAGCAACACCCTAGCAACCACCCAGAACACCCTAGCAACCGCCTAGCAACCAACCAGAATACCCTAGCAACCACCTAGCAACACCATAGCAACCAACCAGAATACCCTAGCAACCGCCTAGCAACACCCTAGCAGCCACCCAAAATGCCTTAGCAACCGCCTAGCAACACCATAGCAACCACCCAAAATACCCTAGCAACCGCTTAGCAACACCCTAGCAACCAACCAGAATACCCTAGCAACCACCCCGAACACCCTAGCAACCAGCCAAAATACCTTAGCAACCGCCTAGCAACACCATAGCAACCACCCAGAACACCTTAGCAACCGCCTAGCAACCACCCAGAACACCTTAGCAACCCACTAGAAAACCCCCAACAACTTTTTAACTTTAAACTACTTTAAACTTTAAACTAATTAAAACTTTAAGCTAATTTAAACTTCAAACTAATTTAAACTTTAAACTACTTTCAACTTTAAACTAATTTACTTCAAACTAATTTAAACTTTAGACTAATTTAAACTTTAAACTAAATTAAACTTTAAACTAAATTAAACTTCAAACTACTTTAATCTTCAAACTACTTTAAACTTCAAACTTTCCAGTACAAACTTTCTTAAGCCAACTTAAAGTTTGTCTCGATGAACTTTTTAATCTAGTTAGTGGTGCTTGCTGAAAGCAAGGCATCACTATTGTTATTGCTCATACTTATTATTCTTCTTCTTCTTCTTATTGTTCTGGACAAAAGTTTGGCGCGTAACTCGCCCCGCACCGTTTGTCTCAGACCCATGAATGAGGTGTCAAATCGACCGGCTCATTGAGGAGAGGTGTGCTATGACTTTTATAAGCGATCGGGGGTGCGGTGTTCACCCCAGGGGCGAAAAAGCGCCCAAAAAAGTCCCATTGACTTAACATTGCGACGAACTTTGACCACACGTAGCTCTGAGCGAGGATTTCGCAGAAACGTGTGATTTGCCACATTTGAAGAGGCTGACAGGCTCTGTAAGAACATACCTCACAACGGGGTAAAAGTTGCACCCCTGGGGGGCAGGAGATGCCTAAAGTTGCCCCATTGACTTACTATGGGGAAGGAACGTCCCGTGAAACACACATGCTTTTCCTACTATGGTAAATTGCATAGGGACTTTGTATTGAACGTAGCTCTGGATCACAGTGTCATAGAGACAAGGAGGAGGGCTCATTTTACTCAGACGACCAATCAGTCTCTCAGGATCATTGTGAAGCTATCAAGCCACGCCCTAGCAACCATTTAGAGCCCCTTAGCAACAAGTTCCATAGACTTCCATTGAAAGAGTTCAAAGAGATATCTCCAGACTGAATTGTCATAGAAACATGGGGGTGGTCTCATTTGACTCGGGGCAGCAAACAGCCAATCATGAATCACCTCAATACTTCCAAGCCCCTCCCTAGCAACCATTGTCGAGCACCTTAGCAACCAAAATCCAAAGAGGGATATCTTCCATTCTGAATGTCACAGAGGCATGGGAGTTGGTTTATATCATTCATACTGACAAGAAGCCTTTGGAGTTTCATCATTGGTAGCTGCCAAGTAACTCCATAGCAACCAAACAGAGTACCCTAGCAACCAAAATCCAAAGAGGCATATCTTCCATTCTGAATGTTACAGAGACATGGGAGTTGGTTTATATCATTCATACTGACAAGAAGTCTTTGGAGTTTCATGATCGGCAGCTGACAAGCCACTCCCTAGCAACCAAACAGAGTACCCTAGCAACCAAAATCCAAAGAGGGATATCTTCCATTCTGAATGTCGCAGAGGCATGGGAGTTGGTTTATATCATTCATACTGACAAGCAGCCTTTGGAGTTTCATGATTGGCAGCTGACAAGCCACTCCCTAGCAACCAAACAGAGTACCCTAGCAACCAAAATCCAAAGAGGGATATCTTCCATTCTGAATGTCACAGAGGCATGGGAGTTGGTTTATATCATTCATACTGACAAGAAGCCTTTGGAATTTCATCATTGGCAGCTGCCAAGTAACTCCATAGCAACCAAACAGAGTACCCTAGCAACCAAAATCCAAAGAGGGATATCTTCCATTCTGAATGTCGCAGAGGCATGGGAGTTGGTTTATATCATTCATAGTGACAAGAAGCCTTTGGAGTTTCATGATTGGCAGCTGACAAGCTACTCCCTAGCAACCAAACAGAGTACCCTAGCAACCGTTTAGCAAAACGTATATCTCTGCATCAGAACATCGTATAGAGATGGGAGTTGGTTTATATCATTCATACTGACAAGAAGCCTTTGCAGTTTCATCATTAGCAGCTGCCAAGCAACTCCATAGCAACCAAACAGAGTACCCTAGCAACCATTTTACAAGACCTACATCTCTGCATCAGAATATTGTATAGAGATGGGGGTTGGCTCATTAGTTTCAGTTGTAAAACAGTGTGTAAATATCACCATGGTAACTGTGTATTCACATCCTAGCAACCATTTAGAGCCACCTAGCAACCATATTGCAACATATAGAAGCCATATTTCAGCTCCACAACATCGTACAGACATGGTTGTTGGCTCGTATGCAATCATGTACAACACCCTAGCACCTTACCGAGTGGCGAGTTTTGCCACTGCAAGCACCACTTCACATTTTCTTCAGGAAATGTACATTCTAGTTATTATTATTCTTCTTCTGAGCCAAATTTTAGACTGCATCTCCTCCTAGACCGTTAAAGCTACGACCACCAAACTCGGGTCATACCTTCATACTGTTCTGACTTGGTGTGCTATATCTTTTCAGACAGATTTGAGTTTCAGTTTTCTTAAAAATTAATATTAAATACCATAAAAATCCCATAGACTTACATTGCAGACTGTTCAAATTGAGCCAAGACTACGGTGGCCCATTAGTGTACCAGCCAAAAACTCAAATCTAAACTCCCTGAAGCCCTAGACTCAATTAAACTACTATTCTATGTACTAATAATGTACTAATCTATCTATCTATCTATCTATCTATCTATCTATCTATCTATCTATCTATCTATCTATCTATCTATCTATCTATCGATCTATCTATCTATCTATCTATCTATCTAATCTTTCTTTCTAACTAATCTATCTATCTTTCATTCTTACTAACTAATCTCTTTTTTCTTTTTCTTTCTAACTAATCTATCTATCTTTCTTTCTAACTAATATTTCTTTCTTTCTTTCTTTTTAACTAATCTATCTTTCTGACTAATCTAACTTTCTTTCTTTCTAACTAATCTATCTTTCTTTATTTTTCACTAATCTATCTATCTATCTATCTATCTATCTATCTATCTATCTATCTATCTATCTATCTATCTATCTATCATCCTTACTAACTAATCTCTTTTTTCTTTTTCTTTTTTTAACTAATCTATATTTCTTTCTTTCTAATCTATCTTTCTTTCTAACTAATCTTTCTTTCTTTCTAACTAATCTTTCTTTCTTTCTAACTAATCATTCTTTCTTTCTTTCTTACCATCTTTCTGTCTTTCTTTCTTTCTGTCTTTCTTTTTTTAACTAATCTATCTTTCTGACTAATCTATCTTTCTTTCTTTTTCACTAATCTATCTTTTTTCTTACTTTTCTATCTATCTATCTATCTATCTATCTATCTATCTATCTATCTTTCTAATCTATCTTTCTTTCTAACTAATCTTTCTTTCTTTCTTTCTTTCTTTCTTTTTAACTAATATCTTTCTGACTAATCTAACTTTCTTTCTAACTAATCTTTCTTTCTTTCTTTCTTTCTTTCTTTCTTTCTTTTTAACTAATATATCTTTCTGACTAATCTAACTTTCTTTCTAACTTATCTTTCTTTCTTTCTTTCTTTTTAACTAATATATCTTTCTGACTAATCTAACTTTATTTCTAACTAATCTATCTTTCTTTTCACTAATCTATCTTTTTTCTTTCTTTTTAACTAATCTATCTATCTATCTATCTATCTATCTATCTATCTATCTATCTAACCATCTTTCTTTCTTACCATCTTTCTTTCTTTCTTTCTTACCATCTTTCTTTCTTTCTTTCTTTCTTTCTTTCTTTCTTTCTTTCTTTCTTTCTTTCTTACCATCTTTCTTTCTTTCTTACCATCTTTCTTTCCTTCCTTCCTTCCTTCCTTCCTTCTTTCTTTCTTTCTTTCTTTCTTTCTTTCTTTCTTTCTTTCTTTCTTTCTCTTACCATCTTTCTTTCTTTCTTTCATTCTTTCTTACTTACCATATTTTTCTTTCCTTCTTTCTTTCTTACTTACCATCTTTTTCTTTCCTTCTTTCCTTCTTTCTCTTACCATCTTTCTTTCTTTCTTTCTTTCTTTCTTTCTTTCTCTTACCATCTTTCTTTCTCTTACCATCTTTCTTTCTTTCTTTCTTTCTTTCTTTCTCTCTTACCATCTTTCTTTCTTTCTTACCATTTTTTTATTTCCTTCTTTCTTTCTTTCTTACCATCTTTTTCTTTCTTTCCTTCCTTCTTTCTTTCTTTCTTTCCTTCCTTCTTTCCTACCATCTTTCTTTCTTTCTTTTTTCTTTCTTACCATCTTTCTTTCTTTCTTTCTTTCTTTCTTTCTTTCTTTCTTTCTTTCTTTCTAACCATCTTTTTCTTTCTTTCTTTCTGTCCTTCTTTCTTTCTTTCTTTCTTTCTTTCCTTCTTTCTTACCTTCTTTCTTTCCTTCTTTCTTACCATCTTTCTTTCCTTCTTTCCTTCTTTCTTTCTTACTTACCATCTTTTTCTTTCCTTCTTTCCTTCTTTCTCTTACCATCTTTCTTTCTTTCTTTCTTTCTTTCTTTCTTTCTTTCTTTCTTTCTTTCTTTCTTTCTCTTACCATCTTTCTTTCTCTTACCATCTTTCTTTCTTTCTTTCTTTCTTTCTTTCTCTCTTACCATCTTTCTTTCTTTCTTACCATTTTTTTTATTTCCTTCTTTCTTTCTTTCTTTCCTTCTTTCTCTTACCATCTTTCTTTCTTTCCTTCTTTCTTTCTGTCTTTCTTTCTATCCTTCTTTCTTTCTTTCCTTCTTTCTTTCTTTCTTACCATCTTTTTCTTTCTTTCCTTCCTTCTTTCTTTCTTTCTTTCCTTCCTTCTTTCCTACCATCTTTCTTTCTTTCTTTTTTCTTTCTTACCATCTTTCTTTCTTTCTTTCTTTCTTTCTTTCTTTCTTTCTTTCTTTCTAACCATCTTTTTCTTTCTTTCTTTCTGTCCTTCTTTCTTTCTTTCTTTCTTTATTTCTTTCTTTCTTTCCTTCTTTCTTTCCTTCTTTCTTTCCTTCTTTCTTACCATCTTTCTTTCCTTCTTTCCTTCTTTCTTTCTTACTTACCATCTTTTTCTTTCCTTCTTTCCTTCTTTCTCTTACCATCTTTCTTTCTTTCTTTCTTTCTTTCTTTCTTTCTTTCTTTCTCTTACCATCTTTCTTTCTCTTACCATCTTTCTGTCTTTCTTTCTTTCTTTCTCTCTTACCATCTTTCTTTCTTTCTTACCATTTTTTTTATTTCCTTCTTTCTTTCTTTCTTTCCTTCTTTCTCTTACCATCTTTCTTTCTTTCCTTCTTTCTTTCTTTCTGTCTTTCTTTCTATCCTTCTTTCTTTCTTTCCTTCTTTTTTTCTTTCTTACCATCTTTTTCTTTCTTTCCTTCCTTCTTTCTTTCTTTCTTTCCTTCCTTCTTTCCTACCATCTTTCTTTCTTTCTTTTTTCTTTCTTACCATCTTTCTTTCTTTCTTTCTTTCTTTCTTTCTTTCTTTCTTTCTTTCTAACCATCTTTTTCTTTCTTTCTTTCTGTCCTTCTTTCTTTCTTTCTTTCTTTCTTTCTTTCTTTCCTTCTTTCTTACCTTCTTTCTTTCCTTCTTTCTTACCATCTTTCTTTCCTTCTTTTTTTCTTTCTTTCTTTTTTCATTCTTTCTTACCATCTTTCTTTCCTTCTTTTTTTCTTTCTTTCTTTTTCCCTTCTTTCTTTCTAACCATCTTTTTCTTTCTTTCTTTCTGTCCTTCTTTCTTTCTTTCTTTCTTTCTTTCCTTCTTTCTTTCCTTCTTTCTTACCTTCTTTCTTTCCTTCTTTCTTACCATCTTTCTTTCCTTCTTTTTTTCTTTCTTTCTTTTTTCATTCTTTCTTACCATCTTTCTTTCCTTCTTTTTTTCTTTCTTTCTTTTTCCCTTCTTTCTTTCTTTCCTTCTTTCTTTCTTTCTTTCTTTCTTTCTTTCTTTCTTTCCTCCTTTCTTACCATCTTTCTTTCCTTCTTTCTTACCATCTTTCTTTCCTTCTTTCTTTCTTTCTTTCCTTCTTTCTTACCATCTTTCTTTCCTTCTTTTTTCTTTCTTTCTTTTTTCTTTCTTTCTTTCTTTCTTTCTTTCTTTCTTTCTTTCTTTCTTTCTTTCTTTCTTTCTTTCCTTCCTTCCTTCCTTCCTTCCTTCCTTCCTTCTTTCTTTCTTTCTTTCTTTCTTTCTTTCTCTTACCATCTTTCTTTCTTTCTCTTACCATCTTTCTTTCCTTCTTTCTTTCTTTCTTTCTTTCTTTCTTTCTTTCTTTCTTTCTTTCTTACCATCTTTCTTTCTTTCTAACCATCTTTCTTTCTTTCTTTCTTACCTTCTTTCTTTCTGTCTGTCTTTCTTTCCTTCTTTCTTACCATCTTTCTTTCTTTTTCTTTCTTTCTTTCTAACCATCTTTCTTTCTTTCTTTTTCTTTCTTTCTTTCTTTCTTTCTTTCTTTCTTTCTTACTTACCTTCTTTCTTTCTGTCTTTCTTTCCTTCTTTCTTACCATCTTTCTTTCTTTTTCTTTCTTTCTTTCTTTCTTTCTTTCTTTCTTTCTTTCTTTCTTACCATATTTCTTTCCTTCTTTCTTTCTTTCTAACCATCTTTCTTTCTTACCTGCTTTCTTTCTTTCTTTTTGTCTTTCTTTCATTCTTTCTTACCATCTTTCTTTCTTTCTTTTTTCTTTCTTACCATCTTTCTTTTTCCTTCTTTCTTTCTTTCTTTCCTTCTTTCTTACCATCTTTCTTTCTTTCTTGCTTTCCTTATTTCTTTCTTTCTTACCATCTTTCTTTCTTTCCTTCTTTCTTTCTTTCCTTATTTCTTTCTTTCTTACCATCTTTCTTTCTTTCCTTCTTTCTTTCTTTCTTACCATATTTCTTTCCTTCTTTCTTTCTAACCATCTTTCTTTCTTTCTAACCATCTTTCTTTCCTTTCTTTCTTTCTTTCTAACCATGTTTTTTTCTTTCTTTCTTTCCTTCTTTCTTACCATCTTTCTTTTTTTATTTTTTATTTCTTTCTTTCTTTCTTTCTTTCTTTCTTTCTTTCTTTCTTTCTTTCTTTCTTTCCTTCCTTCTTACCATCTTTTTTTCTTTCTTTCTAACCATTTCTTTCTTTCTTTCTTTCTTTCCTTCTTTCTTACCATCTTTCTTTCTTTCTTTCCTTTCTTTCTTTCTTACCATCTTTCTTTCTTTCTAACCATCTTTCTTTCTTTCTTTCTTACCATCTTTCTTACCTTTCTTTCTTTCTTTCTTTTTCTTTCTTTCTTTCTTACCATCTTTCTTTCTTTCTAACCATCTTTCTTTCTTTCTTTCTTACCATCTTTCTTACCATCTCTTTCATCTTTCTCTATCTATCTATCTATCTATCTATCTATCTATCTATCTATCTATCTATCTATCTTCAAACCTTTTCTATCTATCTATCTATCTATCTATCTATCTATCTATCTATCTATCTTCAAACCTTTTCTATCTATCTATCTATCTATCTATCTATCTATCTATCTATCTATCTATCTATCTATCTATCTATCTATCTATCTATCTATCTTCAAACCTTTTCTATCTATCTATCTATCTATCTATCTATCTATCTATCTATCTATCTATCTATCTATCTATCTACCTACCTATCTATCTATCTATCTATCTATCTTCAAACCTTATCTATCTATCTATGCTAGAATCAGTAAATCATACTTGAACATGGTAAATCATGGTATACTATAGTAAATCATAGTAAACTATGGTAAATCGTAGTAAATCATGGTAAACTATGGTAAATCATGGTAAACTATGATAAATCATGCTAGAATCAGTAAATCATACTTGAACATGGTAAATCATGGTATACTATAGTAAATCATGGTAAACTTTGGTAAATCGTGGTAAATCATGGTAAACTATGATAAATCATGCTAGAATCAGTAAATTATACTTGAACATGGTAAATTGTGGTATACTATAGTAAATCATGGTAAACTATGGTAAATCATGGTAAATCATGGTAAACTATGCTAAATCATGCTAGAATCAGTAAATCATACTTGAACATGGTAAATCGTGGTATACTATAGTAAATCATGGTAAACTATGGTAAATCGTGGTAAATCATGGTAAACTATGGTAAATCATGGTAAACTATGATAAATCATGCTAGAATCAGTAAATCATACTTGAACATGGTAAATCATAGTATACTATAGTAAATCATGGTAAACTATGGTAAATCATGGTAAATCATGGTAAACTATGCTAAATCATGCTAGAATCAGTAAATCATACTTGAACATGGTAAATCGTGGTATACTATAGTAAATCATGGTAAACTATGGTAAATCGTGGTAAATCATGGTAAACTATGGTAAATCATGGTAATCTATGATAAATCATGCTAGAATCAGTAAATCATACTTGAACATGGTAAATCATGGTATACTATAGTAAATCATGGTAAACTATGGTAAATCGTGGTAAATCATGGTAAACTATGGTAAATCATGGTAAACTATGATAAATCATGCTAGAATCAGTAAATCATACTTGAACATGGTAAATCATGGTATACTATAGTAAATCATGGTAAACTTTGGTAAATCATGGTAAATCATGGTAAACTATGGTAAATCATGCTAGAATCAGTAAATTATACTTGAACATGGTAAATTGTGGTATACTATAGTAAATCATGGTAAACTATGGTAAATCATGGTAAATCATGGTAAACTATGCTAAATCATGCTAGAATCAGTAAATCATACTTGAACATGGTAAATTGTGGTATACTATAGTAAATCATGGTAAACTATGGTAAATCGTGGTAAATCATGGTAAACTATGGTAAATCATGGTAATCTATGATAAATCATGCTAGAATCAGTAAATCATACTTGAACATGGTAAATCATGGTATACTATAGTAAATCATGGTAAACTATGGTAAATCGTGGTAAATCATGGTAAACTATGGTAAATCATGGTAAACTATGATAAATCATGCTAGAATCAGTAAATCATACTTGAACATGGTAAATCATAGTATACTATAGTAAATCATGGTAAACTATGGTAAATCATGGTAAATCATGGTAAACTATGCTAAATCATGCTAGAATCAGTAAATCATACTTGAACATGGTAAATCGTGGTATACTATAGTAAATCATGGTAAACTATGGTAAATCGTGGTAAATCATGGTAAACTATGGTAAATCATGGTAATCTATGATAAATCATGCTAGAATCAGTAAATCATACTTGAACATGGTAAATCATGGTATACTATAGTAAATCATGGTAAACTATGGTAAATCGTGGTAAATCATGGTAAACTATGGTAAATCATGGTAAACTATGATAAATCATGCTAGAATCAGTAAATCATACTTGAACATGGTAAATCATGGTATACTATAGTAAATCATGGTAAACTTTGGTAAATCGTGGTAAATCATGGTAAACTATGGTAAATCATGCTAGAATCAGTAAATTATACTTGAACATGGTAAATTGTGGTATACTATAGTAAATCATGGTAAACTATGGTAAATCATGGTAAATCATGGTAAACTATGCTAAATCATGCTAGAATCAGTAAATCATACTTGAACATGGTAAATCGTGGTATACTATAGTAAATCATGGTAAACTATGGTAAATCGTGGTAAATCATGGTAAACTACGGTAAATCATGGTAATCTATGATAAATCATGCTAGAATCAGTAAATCATACTTGAACATGGTAAATCATGGTATACTATAGTAAATCATGGTAAACTATGCTTAATCGTGGTAAATCATGGTAAACTATGGTAAATCATGCTAGAATCAGTAAATTATACTTGAACATGGTAAATCGTGGTATACTATAGTAAATCATGGTAAACTATGGTAAATCGTGGTAAATCATAGTAAACTATGCTAAATCATGCTAGAATCAGTAAATCATACTTGAACATGGTAAATCGCTGTATACTATAGTAAATCATGGTAAACTATGGTAAATCGTGGTAAATCATGGTAAACTATGGTAAATCATGGTAATCTATGACAAATCATGCTAGAATCAGTAAATCATACTTGAACATGGTAAATCATGGTATACTATAGTAAATTATGGTAAACTATGGTAAATCGTCGTAAATCATGATAAACTATGGTAAATCATGGTAAACTATGGTAAATCATGCTTGAATCAGTAAATCATACTTGAACATGGTAAATCATGGTATACTATATTTGGCTAAATCTATATTTTGAACTTATCTATCTATCTATCTATCTATCTATCTTTTGAACTTATCTATCTATCTATCTATCTATCTATCTATCTATCTATCTATCTTTTGAACTTATCTATGTATCTATCTATCTATCTATCTATCTATCTTTCTTTCTTCCTAACTAATCTATCTATCTCTTTCTTTCTTTCTTTCTTTCTTTCTTTCTTTCTTTCTTTCTTTCAATCTTAACTCATCTTTCTTTCTTCCTTTCTAACGAATCTTACTTTCTTTCTAGCTGATCAATCTTTCTTTCTTTCTTTCTTTCTTTCAACTAATCAATCTTTCTTTTTCTTTCTTTCTTTCTTTCTTTCTTTCTTTCTCTCTTTCTTTCTTTCTTTCTTTCTTACTAATTAATCTTTCTTTCTTTATTTTCTTTCTTTCTTTCTTTCTTTATTTCTTTAAACCTTTTCTTTCTATCTATCTATCTATCTATCTATCTTTAAACTATCTATCTATCTATCTATCTATCTATCTTATCTATCTATCTATCTATCTATCTATCTATCTATCTATCTATCTATCTATCTATCTATCTTATCTATCTATCTATCTATCTATCTATCTATCTATCTATCTATCTATCTTTAACCCTCTGGGGACCAAAAACGCGCCGGCGCGTTTTGCTCGTTTTTTTTTTTAGCAATGAAAAATAAACACAAAATGCTCTGTTAATTTTGATCTTTAATTTTCGTGTTATACATCAATCGATCCTGTTCAGTTTCTATTTTTTTTCTGTATACTCACAATAAAAATAAAGTGTTTTGCTTTTTGACAAATAAAGAAACTTTAACATGATGCGATTTCTGCCTTCCCTCTGTCAGTAAACTCCCATTTGAAACGCGTTCGAAAATGATCTATAACTCCGCGAAAATTCAGTCAAACAGGCAAACAGACCCACGGGCATAAAGCTTGAGATCGCATCTGTTAAATGAAGTCATTTATATAAAAAACAAATATTATCAGCTTCTGTAATCTGTATAAAAAGAGAGCAACTCCAGTCGAGCTCATTACGAGCTCATTGACTTTAATTCGTTCACGCCTACTCACGGAGCGCGCTATTCACAAGATAATGTGCTAAGCCATCTATGCAAAACAGGTAAACGCCCCCAAGCAAATGCATTAAACGCTTCAAGTTTCATCATTTCGTCACCTGCGCGTTGGGAAGATGACACGGTACACCGGTGCGGAAGCCCTTCAGTTCGTCCTGGATACTAGCGACGAAGAGTCCAGATTTTCATCAGAAGAGGAGCGCGACTACTCTGATGACCGTTTGTATTTTGAAGAGCGAATTGATGCAGCCGTGGATAGAATTTCGGATGAGTAAGTATTTATTCTTACTTGCATTAGTTGACAAGCTATTCAAAACATGAGCTTACTTATTATACTGGGTGGACTTGCCATCCAGAGTATTGACATTTGATATCTACCTATATTCAACACGATCTAATGAAAGTGCATATCTATAGCCTACCATGAATTTAATATCTCGTACCATTTCAACGTCAAAAATGTTTTTTTTTTTTTTTTTTTTTTTTGTGTACATATGCTACACCCCTTGGTTAGGAAATTTGTATTTGTATGTGTAGCCTAAATGATATGTTTAGATCATTATGTATGAAAGATAGAATTTAGAAATTATTTTAGAAAGTAGGCCTAGTAGGTGTTTAGATTATATTTTGACTATATAAATGCTGCCTCGTTATCATTAACGATGCATGCTCGCAAATATCAGTTGTAAATGTGTGTAAATGTGCTGAAATGTGTAAATATACCCAGTCAATGAAGTGCACAAATGTGTTAGGCTATTGTTTGCGGTGTGCCTCTCCGGTAATGGCCCATTGACACGCATATAGGCTTATTGCACGCGTCTGAAATTATTTACATCAGTTATTCATTATAGACTAATGCTACTATAGTTATATTTATGTAATACTATTCTTCAACTTTTTTAAAAGGAATGTAGCTTCATTACTACCTCCGCCTGCAACTCGGAGTGCGCTTAGCAACACAGTCAGAAATCAGAAAGAGTAAGTACATATTTACCCACTATTTTACAGATGTTAGTTCAATTTTGTTTATAGTGTTAATAATATGAGCCTGTATGACTTTATTATTTATTTTTGGAGATTGGTTGATGTTACATATGTTTTGTAACTTTTTTTAAAAGGAATGTAGCTTGTTCACTCTCGCCTTCCACTGCAACGAGGACACGCAGCAACAAAAATCAAAAAGAGTAAGTACATATTTACCTACTATTTTACAGATGTTAGTTACATTTTGTTTATATACTTAGTGATTATACAAATGTAGCCTATATGTGCTTGTTTGCAACAAATGTGTTGTTATGCATGCACAATATAACAATTATTGATTGGTAATGTTAATATAAAAGAGCTTATATTGTGTTGCTTTATCAGCATTGCTAAATGTCCATCAGTTATGCATGTGCTGGAATAGTACTCTGTAAAATATATGATAAAAATAGTTTTCAACTTTTTTTAAAAGGAATGTAGCTTGTTCACTCTCACCTTCCACTGCAACTCGCAGGACACGGAGCAACGGAAATCAAAAAGAGTAAGTACATATTTATCTACTATTTTTTTTACCTACTACTGTGGCTTTGCAAAAAATGTGTTATGCATGCACAATATTACAATTATTGATTGGTAATGTTAATATAAAAGAGCTTATATATTTTTTGTTTTATCAACATGCTGATTGCCCTGCCCTGACATGCTGATAGTACTTTGATCAACCTTTATTAACCTTTATTAATATTATTATTTTTATAGGAATGTGGCAAATAGGGCCAAGACAAACATTCAGAGATACCTGCCTTTACTTTTGTTTTTACAAAATTACAATAAAACAGATTGAAAAACAAAACATTTGAATCTCCTCATTCTTTGCTCAGGCTGCCTCACCTGATGGCCCATTAGCACTTGAGGGAGCGTCTATGTCACACCCCTGGTCTGAATCTCATTAATATTGATGACCCATTACCACTCCCACGCATAAACCTCTTCTGACAAAAAAACTGTTTTACAATGTTTAAATCAATGTAGTGTTTTATGTGAACAATAAGGCAGGATGATTTTCACATAATTTTGAAGCTAGAACTCAAAGGGACAACATCAATTAGTCAAAAGTCTTGTGGACACATATTTAATATGTGTTTTGTGTTCTTAAATCAGCAACTTTCATTTTATTTTTTTCCAATAACCACGCATAAACATTATTCTCTTAAAAATACAAACATCTACATACACGTTGCTCGCATATTATGGTAGCCCTGTTTGTGCTATATAGAGTGAATTTACACCTTTGCCAATAACATGTTTATAAATAACTGAAAAAAGCACAAATATCAAGGCATGTCAGAACATCTAAAGGACCCCAAAAACAGCTTGGTCCCCAGAGGGTTAAACCTTATCTATCTATCTATCTATCTATCTATCTATCTATCTATCTATCTATCTATCTATCTATCTTTAAACCTTATCTATCTATCTATCTATCTATCTATCTATCTATCTATCTATCTATCTATCTATCTCTCTAACTGACTTATCTATCTTTCTTTCTTCCTAACTAATCTATCTATCTCTTTCTTTCTCTTTCTTTCTTTCTTTCTTTCTTTCTTTCTTTCTTTCTTTCTTTCTTTCTTTCTTTCTTTCTTTCAATCTTAACTTATCTTTCTTCCTTTCTAACGAATCTTACTTTCTAGCTGATCTGTCTTTCTTTCTTTCTTTCTTTCTTTCTTTCTTACTTTCAACTAATCAATCTTTCTTTTTCTTTCTTTCTTTCTCTCTTTCTTTCTTTCTTTCTTTCTTTCTTACTAATCTATCTATCTATCTATCTATCTATCTATCTATCTATCTATCTATCTATCTATCAAACTTTAACCCACTTTAAACATCAAACTACTTTAAACTTCTTCAAACTCCATTGTCCGGCTTTCTCAAGCCAACTTAAAGTTTGTCTCAACAAACTTTTTTTTCTAGTTAGTGGTGCTTGCTGAAAGCAAGGCATCACTATTGTTATTGCTCATACTTATTCTTCTTCTTCTTCTTATTGTTCTGGACAAAAGTTTGGCGCGAAACTCGCCCCGCACCGTTTGTCACAGACCCATGAGTGAGGCATCAAATCGACCGGCTCATTGAGGAGAGGTGTGCTATGACTTTTCTAAGCGATCGGGTGTACGATGTTCGCACAGCGGACGAAAAAGCGGCCAAAAAAGTCCCCATTGACTTTACATTGGGAGTTCTAAAAATATTTGAATCCCAACTGCCGTTTTCACACACACAGACTCCAAAGGGCCTGACACCCCTGCATCTCTCCCTCTCTCTCTCCCTCAGAGGATTTATATTATCAAGCAGCCAATAAGTAATGGCCTAAAATCTTCATAGCCACACCCTAGCAACCAGTTTCAGCACCCTAGCAACCACTAAGAGCTCCCTAGCAACCACCCTAAACCAAAAAAAAAAATTTTTTACATTTTTTTTGTATTTTTTAACGCAATATTACACTCGTGGCCTTGCGATATTGCTCCATGCTTGTGCCTATTCGGCCATAGGCACGAGGCCGCAGGCCGAGTGCCGTACTGAAGGCACTCGTTATTAAAGATTTTAATAACTCTATAAAAACTCCATAGTAACCATCTTTGACAACTACCAACCACCTAGTAACACCATAGCAACTAAAAAAAATACCTTAGCAACCATCCTGAACACCCTAGCAACGTCTAGAAACGCTCTAGTAACCACCAAAAATACCATAGCAACCACCCAGATCACCCTAGCAACTGTCTAGCAACCCCCAGAACACCTAGCAACTGCCTAGCAACTACCCAGAACACCCTAGCAACTGCCTAGCAACGCCCTAGCATCCACCCAATATACCATAGCAACTGACTAGCAACACCATAGCAACCACCCAGAACACCCTAGCAACCACCTAGCAACTGCCTAGCAACCAACCAGAATACCCTAGCAACCACCTAGCAACACCATAGCAACCACCCAGAATACCCTAGCAACCACCTAGCAACACCATAGCAACCACCCAGAATACCCTACTAACTGCCTAGCAACGCCCTAGCAACCACCAAGAATACCCTAGCCACCGCCTAGCAACACCATAGCAACCACCAAGAATACCCTAGCAACCGCCTAGCAACCGCCTAGCAACCACCCAGAATACCCTAGCAACCACCTAGCAACACCATAGCAACCACCCAGAACACCCTATCAACGCCCTAGCAACCACCCAGAATACCCTAGCAACTGCCTAGCAACACCATAGCAACCACCCAGAATACCCTAGCAACTACCTAGCAACATCATAGCAACTAATCAGAATACCCTAGCAACTGCCTAGCAACGCCCTAGCAACCACCCAGAACAGCCTAGCAACTGCCTAGCAACCCCCCAGAATACCCTAGCAACTGCCTAGCAACGCCCTAGCAACCACCCAGAAAACCCTAGCAACTGCCTAGCAACCGCCCAGAATACCCTAGCAACTGCCTAGCAACATCATAGCAACTACTCAGAATACCCTAGCAACTGCCTAGCAACGCCCTAGCAACCACCCAGAAAACCCTAGCAACCACCTAGCAACACCATAGCAACCACCCAGAATACCCTAGCAACCGCCTAGCAACACCATAGCAACCACCAAGAATACCCTAGCAACCACCTAGCAACCACCCAGAACACCTTAGCAACTGCCTAGCAACCGCCTAGCAACCACCCAGAACCCCTTAGCAACTGCCTAGCAACCGCCTAGCAACCACCCAGAATACCATAGCAACTGCCTAGCAACACCTTAGCAACCACTCAGAACACCCTAGCAACTGCCTAGCAACCCCCCAGAACACCCTAGCAACTGCCTAGCAACCCCCCAGAATACCCTAGCAACCGCCTAGCAACACCATAGCAACCACCCAGAATACCCTAGCAACTGCCTAGCAACCGCCCAGAATACCCTAGCAACTGCCTAGCAACGCCCTAGCAACCACCCAGAAAACCCTAGCAACTGCCTAGCAACCGCCCAGAATACCCTAGCAACTGCCTAGCAACATCATAGCAACTACTCAGAATACCCTAGCAACTGCCTAGCAACGCCCTAGCAACCACCCAGAAAACCCTAGCAACCACCTAGCAACACCATAGCAACCACCCAGAATACCCTAGCAACCGCCTAGCAACACCATAGCAACCACCAAGAATACCCTAGCAACCACCTAGCAACCACCCAGAACACCTTAGCAACTGCCTAGCAACCGCCTAGCAACCACCCAGAACCCCTTAGCAACTGCCTAGCAACCGCCTAGCAACCACCCAGAATACCATAGCAACTGCCTAGCAACACCTTAGCAACCACTCAGAACACCCTAGCAACTGCCTAGCAACCCCCCAGAACACCCTAGCAACTGCCTAGCAACCCCCCAGAATACCCTAGCAACCGCCTAGCAACGCCCTAGCAACCACCCAGAAAACCCTAGCAACTGCCTAGCAACCGCCCAGAATACCCTAGCAACTGCCTAGCAACATCATAGCAACTACTCAGAATACCCTAGCAACTGCCTAGCAACGCCCTAGCAACCACCCAGAAAACCCTAGCAACCACCTAGCAACACCATAGCAACCACCCAGAATACCCTAGCAACCGCCTAGCAACACCATAGCAACCACCCAGAACACCCTAGCAACCACCCAGAACACCCTAGCAACCACCAAGAATACCCTAGCAACCACCTAGCAACCACCCAGAACACCTTAGCAACTGCCTAGCAACCGCCTAGCAACCACCCAGAACACCTTAGCAACTGCCTAGCAACCGCCTAGCAACCACCCAGAATACCATAGCAACTGCCTAGCAACACCTTAGCAACCACTCAGAACACCCTAGCAACTGCCTAGCAACGCCCTAGCAACCACCCAAAATACCCTAGCAACCGCCTAGCAACACCTTAGCATCCACCCAGAATACCATAGCAACTGCCTAGCAACACCATAGCAACCACCCAGAACACCCTAGCAACCACCTAGCAACACCCTAGCAACCACCAAGAATACCCTAGAAACCGCCTAGCAACCACCCAGGACACCTTAGCAACTGCCTAGCAACCACCCAGAACCCCTTAACAACTACCTAGCAACCGCCTAGCAACCACCCAGAATACCATAGCAACTGCCGAACAACACCATAGCAACCACCCATAACACCCTAGCAACCACCTAGCAATGCCCTAACAACCACCCAGAACACCTATCTCAGCACCAGAACATCGTACAGACACAGCCGAGTTGCGAGTTTTGCCACTGCAAGCACCACTCACATTTTCTTCAGGAAATGTACATTCTAGTTATTCTTATTCTTCTGACCCAAAATATTTAGACACTAACTCCTCCTAGAGCTTTAACTCTACAAACTCCAAACTCGGGTCAGACCTTCATACTGTTCTGACTCGAGTTGCTATATCTTTTCAGACTGATTTGACTTTCAGTTTTCTTAAAAATTAATATAAAAAATCATAAAACCCCCATAGACTAACATTGCAGAGTGCTCAAATTGAGCCAAGACTACGGTGGCCCATTAGTGTACAAGCCAAAAACTCAAATCTAAACTCCATGAAGCCTTAGACTCAATTAAACTACCATTCTATCTATCTATCTATCTATCTATCTATCTATCTATCTTACTAATCTATCTATCTTTCTAACTAACTAACTTATCTATCTTTCTTTCTTTCTTAATAATCTATCTATCTTTCTAACTAACTTATCTTTCTTTCTTTCTTTTTAACTAATCTATCTATCTTTCTTTCTTTTTAACTAATCTATCTTTCTTACTGATCTATCTTTCTTTCTTTCTTTTTAACTAATCTATCTTTCTAACTTATCTATCTTTCTTTCTTTCTTTCTTACTAATCTATCTATCTTTCTAACTAACTTATCTTTCTTTCTTTCTAATCTATCTATCTTTCTAACTAACTTATCTATATTTCTTTTTTTAACTAATCTATCTTTCTAACTTATCTATCTTTTTTCTTTTTAACTAATCTATCTTTCTAACTATCTTATCTATCTTTCTTTCTTACTAATCTATCCATCTATCTTTCTAACTAACTTATCTATCTTTCTTTCTTTCTAACTAATCTATCTATCTATCTTTCTAACTAACTTATCTTTATTTCTTTCTTACTAATCTATCTTTCTAACTAACTTATCTTTCTTTCTTTTTAACTAATCTATCTATCATTCTTTCTTTCTTTTAACTAATCTATCTTTCTAACTAACTTATCTATTTTTCTTTCTTACTAATCTATCTATCTTTCTAACTAACTTATCTATCTTTCTTTCTTTCTAACTAATCTATCTTTCTAACTAACTTATCTTTCTTTCTTACTAATCTATCTTTCTAACTAACTAACTTATCTATCTTAAGTTTTTCTGACTAATCTATCTATCTTTCTAACTAACTTATCTATCTTTCTTTCTTACTAATCTATCTATCTTTCTAACTTACTTATCTTTCTTTCTTTCTTTTTAACTAATCTATCTATCATTCTTTCTTTCTTTTAACTAATCTATCTTTCTAACTTATCTATCTTTCTTTCTTTCTTTTTAACTAATCTATCTTTCTTTCTTTTTAACTAATCTATCTTTCTAATTTATCTATCTTTCTTTCTTTCTGACTAATCTATCTATCTTTCTAACTAACTAACTTGTCTATCTTTCTTTCTTTCTTACTAATCTATCTTTCTAACTAACTTATCTTTCTTTCTTTTTAACTAATCTATCATTCTTTCTTTCTTTTAACTAATCTATTTTTCTAACTTATCTATCTTTCTTTCTTTCTTTTTAACTAATCTATCTTTCTAACTGACTATCGTATCTATCTTTCTTTTTTTCTTACTAATCTATCTATCTTTCTAACTAACTAACTTTTCTATCTTTCTTTCTTTCTTACTAATCTATCTATATTTCTAACTAACTTATCTTGCTTTCTTTCTTACTAGTCTATCTATCTTTCTAACTAACTTATCTATCTTTCTTTCTTTCTTTTTAACTAATCTATCTTTCTAACTAACTTATCTTTCTTTCCTTCTTACTAATCTATCTATCTTTCTAACTAACTAACTAACTTATCTATATTTCTTTCTTTCTTTTTAACTAATCTATCTTTCTTTCTTTTTAACTAATCTATCTCTTTCTAATTTATCCATCTTTCTTTCTTTCTGACTAATCTATCTATCTTTCTAACTAACTAACTTATCTATCTTTCTTTCTTACTAATCTATCTATCTATCTTTCTAACTACCTTATCTATCTTTCTTTCTAACTAATCTATCTATCTTTCTAACTAACTTATATTTCTTTCTTTCTTTCTTTCTTACTAATCTATCTATCTATCTTTCTAATTTATCTATCTTTCTTTCTTTCTGACTAATCTATCTTTCTAACTAACTAACTTATCTATCTTTCTTTCTTACTAATCTATCTATCTATCTTTCTAACTACCTTATCTATCTTTCTTTCTAACTAATCTATCTATTTTTCTAACTAACTTATATTTCTTTCTTTCTTTCTTTCTTACTAATCTATCTATCTTTCTAACTAACTAACTAATCTATCTTTCTTTCTTTCTGACTAATCTATCTATCTTTCTAACTAACTAACTTATCTATCTTTCTTTCTTTCTTTCTTTCTTTCTGTCTAACTAATCTATCTTTCTAACTAACTAATCTTTCTTTCTTTCTTACTAATCTATCTATCTTTCTAACTAACTTATCTATCTTTCTTTCTTACTAATATATCTCTTTCTTACTAACTTATCTATCTTTCTTTCTTTCTTACTAATCTATCTATCTTTCTAACTAACTTATCTATCTTTCTTTTTAATCTATCTATCTTTCTAACTAACTTATCTATCTTTCTTTTTAACTAATCTATCTATCTTTCTAACTAACTTATCTATCTTTCTTTATTTCTTACTAATCTATCGATCTTTCTAACTAACTTATCTATCTGTCTTTATTTCTTACTAATCTATCTATCTTTCTAACTAACTTATCTATCTTTCTTTCTTTATCTCTTTCTTTCTTTATCTATCTATCTTTATAACTCACATATCTATCTTTATTTCTTTCTTTTTAACTAATCTATCATTCTAACTAACTAATCTTTCTTTCTTTCTTACTAATCTATCTATCTTTCTAACTAACTTATCTATCTTTCTTTCTTATTAATCTATCTATCTTCTAACTAACTAATCTATCTTCCTTTCTTTTTAACTAATCTATCTTTCTAATTATCTTTCTTTCTTTCTTTCTTTCTTTCTTTCTTTCTTTTTAACTAATCCATCTTTCTAACTAACTAATCTATCTATCTTTCTAACTAACTTATCTATCTTTCTTTCTTACTAATCTATCTATCTTTCTAACTAACATATCTTTCTTTCTTTCTTACTAATCTATCTATCTTTCTAACTAACTTATCTTTCTTTCTTTCTTTTTAACTAATCTATCTATCTTTCTTTCTTTTTAACTAATCTATCTTTCTTACTGATCTATCTTTCTTTCTTTCTTTTTAACTAATCTATCTTTCTAACTTATCTATCTTTCTTTCTTACTAATCTATCTATCTTTCTAACTAACTTATCTATCTTTCTTTCTTATTAATCTATGTCTTCTAACTAAGTAATCTATCTTTCTTTCTTTTTAACTAATCTATCTTTCTAACTTATCTTTCTTTCTTTCTTTCTTTTTAACTAATCCATCTTTCTAACTAACTAATCTATCTTTCTAACTAACTTATCTATCTTTCTTTCTTACTAATCTATCTATCTATCTTTCTAACTAACATATCTTTCTTTCTTTCTTACTAATCTATCTATCTTTCTAACTAACTTATCTATCTTTCTTTCTTTCTGACTAATCTATCTATCTTTCTAACTTATCTATCTTTCTTTATTTCTTACTAATCTATCTATCTTTCTAACTAACTTATCTATCTTTCTTTCTTTATCTATCTTTCTTTCTTTATCTATCTATATTTATAACTAACTTATCTATCTTTCTTTCTTTCTTTTTAACTAATCTATCTTTCTAACTAATCTTTCTTTCTTTCTTACTAATCTATCTATCTTTCTAACTAACTTATCTATCTTTCTTTCTTATTAATCTATCTATCTTCTAACTAACTAATCTATCTTTCTTTCTTTTTAACTAATCTATCTTTCTAACTTATCTTTCTTTCTTTCTTTCTTTCTTTTTAACTAATCCATCTTTCTAACTAACTAATCTATCTATCTTTCTAACTAAATTATCTATCTTTCTTTCTTACTAATCTATCTATCTATCTAACTAACATATCTTTCTTTCTTTCTTACTAATCTATCTATCTTTCTAACTAACTTATCTATCTTTCTGACTAATCTATCTATATTTCTAACTAACTTATCTATCTACACTGTAAAAAGTAATAAGTTGACTTTACTTAGAAAAGCTGTGGAAACTGATTGCCTCAAAATTCTCAAGTAAATTAGGTCATAATTTTTTAGTTGATACTACTCTCTACTACTTTGTAGAGTTAACTTGTGTATTTGTAGAGGTTACCATAAAACTTGAGTACAAGTAACTCAAATTCAAAAGTTTAGGTAACTAACAGATTTAAGTTGAGATTTGTAAGCAGAACTTAAACCAAACAGTTCTTCTAACATGTCGGCTTGTTCATTTTACTAGACGAATGTGTGGAAACTGATTGCCTTAAATTTCTCAAGCAAGTTGTACTCAAAATTCTAAGTTGAGAATGCAAAGACAGACAACAGATTTGGCACAACACCAGAACACTTTATTTGCTCTATATAAAACAGTATTAATTTTAAAACATTACTTAAGGCATGCCCGTCAACTGCCCGCCAGCAACATTTTAGAAAAAAAAAAGCACATACTGCACTCAAGAAAAAGAAAAAAAAAAAAGAAAAAAAAAAAGACAATAAAAGGATCAATGTTTCTTTGTTTTTAACATCTTTACAAAGTGTTCAAAAGCAGAGCTTGCAAGTATGTTACAAGTTTAGTACAGAACACCTTCCTACTATAGTTCTCTTTAAAATTCTTCTCTAATAAAACTATTCTAAAACCAAACAAGTAAACTTGAAATTTTTCAAAACATCCTCTTAAATGTGGATTTTTTTTTTTTTTCATTTTCAACAATTGGGAAAAAACTGAAGTATCTGTAAAACAGTACTGAACAATTTCTTTAGTTTTCTTAAAGACAGCTTCTATTCACTCAAACTAGCATCATGGCTATATCTATTACTGCATCAGGCGATTTTTCAGTGATTGGATTTTAGGTTTGAGTGACTTGTGGCCAAGGGACAAAATCACTCTTTGTATGAAGTCGAATGTGCATTTCAGTGCTGCAGGATACTCTAAGTTTAGAGCATAAATTAGTCCAAAGAGCAAACACGTTGCTTGTGGAAGATTTTCAAGATCATCCACAACCACTGTACCTTCCAAAATTATTGCCGTTGTTGTGGCACCAAGATGCAGGGAGTAGGGTACAGTTGCAGAGTCCTCGGGAATCACTGTCAGAATACCTATTTCAACGTCCGACATGTCTTCATTGTCATCACAGTCCTAAAAATGTGAAAACATATAACAAAAATGAGGTCAAAGAAAGCCACAAAACATCTTTTAAAGGGATAGTTCACCCAAAAATGAAAATTGTGTCATTTACTCGCCCTCAAGTTGTTCTAAACCTGCATGAGTTTCTTTCTTCTGTTGAACTGAAAAGAAGATATTTTGATGAACGTTGGTAAACAGACAGTTGAGAGTAGACATTGACTTCCATAATAGGAAAAATATTATGGAAGTCAATTCAATTCTACTCTCAACTGTTTGATTACTGACATTCTTCGAAATAACTTCTTTTGTGTTCAGCTAGAAGAAAGAAACTCATACAGGTTTGGAACAACATAAGGGTAAGTAAATGACAATTTTTTTTGCGGTGAACTATCCCTTTAAGAGTACATACTCTCATTAAAATGTGAAACTAAATTAATAACACGGTATGTCTAAATGTAAAGGCCTTTCCAAACAGGACACAGGAGTGGATGCAGGGGGGAATACATACATCAAACAACTGCATGAAAAGACAAACTGAAGGCCAGCTATATTAATTAAAACTATCAAAATCTATTGTCTTTCTTAGAAATGTTTTTTATTAATTTATTTATGCAATATAAAATGTATCTTCTTTTACTGTCTTTTTTCCTAATTTTTTTATTTATCTTTCACGTTCTTTTCTCTATCCCTTTCTTTGTTTCAGTATCCTGACTGTTTTTTTTTGCCTTCATAACTCTTCTTTCTAGATATCAAAACTGTTTGAAGAACAGTTTGCCTGTTAAATAAGAATCATCAGAGAAGAAAATACTTACAAAACATGTCTTGTAAAAATCGGAGGGGTCCTCTCCGAGGAGGAGTGGTAGGCCGTGAAGAACGGCTGTTCGTCCCGCATTGATGTTCGATTTCTGCAAAGTTATAAAAATGCATATTGAATAGCGCTTACACAACACAGAGCAAAAAACAACAGCAAAAGCAACATTTGTTTTGCTTTCGAAAAAGAATTGTAATATGTCGAGGAGCTTACGTCATTTTCAATCTGCTGCAGAATCTTCTTAAGTTTGGAACCAATGTCTCCACCTTTAGCCCTGAAGATATCGATGAAACGTGGAGTGAATCTGTCCAGTTCTTGAAAGAATTCAGTTTGCAGGTTTTTGCCAGATATATGACTAAACTCTGCCATGATCTAAAAAAAAAAAAGAAAAAAAAGTAGGACAAACTGACATTAAGCAATCACTTTTCACTGAAATGTCCAAGTATGAATTAAACACCAAAACTGGTTAATGATAAATTTGCTTTGAAAATATTCCAGATGAAATGATATAGGAAAACAAATTAAGACTCACCTGACTCTGTGTGAAGAGGGCTGGCCACCTTTCCACTGTATTCTTCACAGCAGGCTCCTCCTCTATCAATTCCTTTCTACGCAAGGCAAATGTAGAATTCATGTTCCGGGCTATCAGTGCAGCGTTAAGACGACGTTTCTTCATGTCGTCCACCATCTCTTTCCTTTTGGACTCCATGCTCGCTTCATCTTCACCATCAGGGAAGTTCGGTAGAAAATTGATTTCAAACCTCTTGGGTCTTTTGATGTTTCTCTGAGGCTGCAGTCCTCTTCTTTTCCCCCCATTTATGGATACCTCCTAGCATCCAGCTCGACGCAGTTTTGAGCGGTAATTGCCCATTTTCCACCTAAGGCTATCATACCACCCATTCCACCCCTTAGATGAGCCAGGCTGGGTAAGGCAAGGGTGTTTTTGTATCAAAGCAGTAGCAACAGCCTCAAAGTCTTCTTTATCTGGGTAAGCTTTGTAATTGTATATAGTTTCTGAGAGTTTTTCGAGAATCTCATGCTTAAGCTCTCCTGACAATTGTAGGTATGTTTGATCTCGCATGTACTGTAGATTTCCCTGACGTAATCTATACTCAACGTCAACAGGAAAAGTAGGGATCTCGAAAGTTTCTGGCCATGCAGTCCGTAGACAATGACGTGGATGATCAGAAGCCACAGACAGGACTTCAGTGTCAGCTGTGCTAGGGGTTGGTGACGTCACAAGGGAGACAATCTTCAGTGTAGGCTTATCTGGCAAGTCAGCAATGTCGGTAAGATTCACGAGGGAATTGTTGAAGTCTGGATCCTCAAACTGAAGTGCGAACTTGTACTGAAGTCCCAGCTTTTCTTCAAGTTGTTCCAACAGTGAGTCAACTGTCTGTGGTTTCACAGGAAGTACAATTTTTCGGATGTCGTTGTCACAAACTATAACTCGGAGTACAGTTGTTTTCTCCATACTTGGTCTCTCTACAAAGGTAAAAGAATTGAGTTAGTTTTCTTAAATTAAAGGGACAGCTCACCCCAATTTCATCATTCTAAACCCATCCTTTGCAAAAATATGATTTGAAAAGTTTCACTCATCCTTGTTTAAAATGTAATGTACACAGAGGCATTCATAATTTCATGTGACTTGTGCAATACAGTTCAAGCATTTAAGGCATAAATGGATGGGTTTGTTGAGAAATGAACTTCAATATATAATCCATTTAACTGTATATATCCTGTGTGTATGCTATCCTGTGTGAAGGGTTGCTCATTTGCACAGAAGAATTTGTTCAAGATTGATATACAGTTTTTTTTTTTTTTTTAATTATTTATAAATCTTGAACAAAATATACTGTGCAAAAGGAGAAACCCTTCACACAGGATAGCATTTAAGCTAACCGCTGCTCTCTCGAGTACATGCATGATGTGACAATTTAAAGAAAATAATAAATAACATTTCAGTTTGTTTCTCACCAAACCTATTGATCTACTATTTGAACACCTAGTTGAATGAAATTATGTATGCTTTTGTGTCCTCCTGAAGCTATGCCTGCGATCTTCTGACATACAGACAAGAGCAGTCAGAAATCTTTTCAAAAATAATAATTTTTGTCTACAGAATAAGAATGAGACTAAATAATGATAATTTGCAGAATTTCTGAAGTCCCTTTAAAACCTGAATTGTCATTCATTCAGCATATGATATAATGTTTGAGCGTAACATAGGTCCTGCCCCGAAGTGTATAGGCTGGCAAAGGAAATGGGTCATTTAGATCTGAGGGTTTGGTAATTGACAGTGATAGCACATGACTGCACAGTTCAAAAGAACGCAGGTGCTCAATGTACCAACATGTCAGATCTTTACATACAAACAGAACATCACTGTTGATGACAAGAATTTTGAAAATCTGTTTGAAATCAGGTAGGCCTGAGCAAGTACCAACAGATACAACCATATCTGGATTATACTTGATTCCATCAATGCTCACAGATGATGCTGCGAGGACAGTGTTCTGAACTGCATATTTGTCTCTCAGGAATTCCTGAATGTTCTGAGGGAAAGTTGACATCAAAGTACCCATCATCTTATCTGTCTGTATGGGTGGCTTGAGAAAGGAGGGGGAGTCAATGTAGTAAGCCAGCAGTCTTTGATGGCGAACAGCCAAAGTTTGTGGAACATTCTTAAAGTTTTTGGTGTCACGGATTACCTGCTTGAAGACTTTATGTTTTCCCTCAAATCGCATCGTCCACATATCTCTTAGTGGCCCATATGTTCTTATGAGCTGCGGATAGTGCTCAATATAGTGGTGTTTAGGGCGCAATTTGAAATGAGGAAAGACTGTTAAAAGTAAATGTCTGTGTTCTGAGATCTTTGCATCAAGAAAATCAAGAGAATCCTCAGTGAACTTGAATGCCAACGTCATTTCTAACATATCTTTCAGAAGCAACACAATTTCCCATGTTTTATCATTTTCAGGGATATCAAAGCCAACCATGAGGGGCAGAAGTCTAATAAGCGCCCAATTCTCATGGGCATTACCCCCAATGGTACCTTTTGAGGCAAATGTGCCTGGGATGATCTGAGGCTGATCAACTTTGTCTGAGAATTTGTAAGGAAACTGCTTGATAGCTTGATTCAGGGATTCAAGAGAGATTAATTTCCTTGAGACCAAATCATTAATGCACAAGGACATTTCAATAGGGATGACACCCTCCATAAGGTCGTGCATTAGGTCAGGTGGAAAACCACCAACTGTGTGAAAATGTTCCAACCTTTCACTTAAAACACAGCCACCTTTTACACCATATTGCTTTACCAAACTCGCATCGTGTAACACTTCAGCCACATGCCTGTCATGCTCCTGCTTGGTTCTCAGTTCAAATGCTCCCGACCGGACCTCCTTCTCCTGGATTTCACTCCTCGTTGCTAAGCAGAACCGACAAGGGTGCTCAACAGTGAAACTCTCCTGTAGTCCTGCGAAAGAATGAGCACCTAGATTATCAGATGACACAAAAAGTACACTTCCTTTCACACATTCTCCTAACTGTTCAATGTATACACCATGCTTTTCAAGAGTTTCAAGGTCCTGAACAAGTGGGCGCAAGATGTCTGTGTAACCATGTTGTTTTACTGCAGTAGCTCTGCATAAAATTGCTAGCTGAATTGACTGAAGTAATGAACGATCTTTTGAGGGAAGGTTGGCTAGAACCCAATAGAGAGCGAACATTTTGTGTTTTTTTCTAGAAGTGCCAAGGGGATTGGCCAGCTCAAATTCATCAACATAAAGACCCAGAACAATCCTGAAGGTCTCAGTGTTGAAAAAGTCATTTTCTTGATAGTGGGTGCCATCTCGGTAAGTCTTGAATTCATTAACTGATCGATCATTGCAAAGGACCCTATTTAGAATGTCAGGCCTGTTTAGAATTTTCTGCAACATTTGCATAATTGGCACATAAGAGACTGAGTGTGCATCAAGCTTGTATTCAATTGGCATGACAATCGGAAATTCCCTCTGAAAATACGATGCTCTTCTGCTTATTGTGGAAAGAGGCTCGCCATCTTTGGTCATTGTCAAGATTGGGTTACTTTCTTTAACTGCATTCACTATTTTTCTCACTAATGAATCACAGCCACTCAGTCCATGTTCAATGAGAATTTGCTGAATTGCATGATAGACAAGGGGTTCTGAAAAAAGTAAAATTTGATTTATTTGTTGAATTATTTCCTGCGCAGCCGAATCAGAAACATGCAAAATTGCCTGCATTTTGAGAAATAGTGAGGCTAAATTGTGCTCCAATTGATGATGCAATAGATCAAGGTTTTCATTCTCTATATCATTTTCCTCCAAATGTTCATCTACAGGATCAGGGCTCAAAGGTTCTTCTTGTTGCACATTATCTACACTGTGAGAAGCAACGTGCAAGAGAACCTCAGATTTCAATTGTCTTTCATCAAGTGCTCCATGATCTCTACATATATGTGAATTAAATGTAGAGTAGACATTGCTCTCAAAATTGCAATTGTTGTATGGACACTGCACAGTTTCATGATTTTTTAGATGCTGCCGTAAATGAGAAAAAAAATTTGACTTTGTGCAGGGCTCCTCAAAACTGCAAAGTGGGCAGTTAAATATCAAAGGGATGTTATCACATGGACTGGATTGGCTACCATGTGCTTGATGTGAATGATTTTTTGTTAAGTGCACCTTTAGTGCATTAAATGATTTAAATGAACAAAGACAATCTGTGTAGAGACATGGAATCGGAGTACTTCTAGAGTAGCTTCCATGTTTTAATCTGTAGTGTTTCAACAGCTGAGACCTCTTTTCACACGAAAACAAGCAGAACTTGCACGTCCACTGCATGAATTTAAGTCACAAAAATAAGCATACACAAAATAAAAAGACAAAAAAAGGTAGTAATTGCTTGTTAGTTATGCCATCTTAATTAATTTATCGTGCTTTCATTTCCATGTGAACGACACGTGAGCATCGAACGTTCTAGAAAAAAAATGTTCCTTAACCTGTTAAGCTGCAACCCCACTTTTGAAAAATCCCCAGAAATGGCATACCCAAACTGAAACAGATACAGTTCATGAACCCTTTGTACTAAAAGCACAAGTATGATCTCATTTGAAAGCTGACACCTGGCAGTTTATTGTAAATGTAGAATTAATTATTGTCATAATGACAAAAAATGTTATAAATAGCTTCAAAGTTTTGTAAAGTTATTAGAAATTAATTTTTATGAAACATCCTCATGAAAATAAAATTGAAGTTGGCACTGTAGCAATCTAGAAATGCACTACAGCTAAAGCCACATGTCAAAACATTTTATGTTTAAAATCTGAAGATAATAAGTCCAAAACTCTGTATTTAGTTAAATGTTTTTCAAGACCATGTCAATGACTTTATTTTGATTTGACGCTAAAATGCTTCTGATGTTTATTGCCATCTTCTAACCATCTATGCAGTATATTGTCTCTATTGTTTTGTGGTGCAAACAAGCCCCATTCAGTCTCAGTCTCCCCCTGCACACATTCACACCTCTCCAGACTGATTATGGCTCTAAATATGCATTTCTTTTGTCTGCATTATAGTTACTAACGACTGGCTATTCACAGGCTATTCATAGGGTTTCAGTCCCTAATTTCTTTTCTCAAAGTTCACCTCACATTTTAAACTGTATCAAATGCATTTCTTGAATAAGGAAACATTTCAGAAAGCATTCAAAAAGTCATAAAAGTATAACTTCCAGGTGCACCTAGGGCTAGCTAGCATGTTAGCTTAGCACACCATCAATACACGACAATTTATGAGATTAAAACCATGTTTGTGCTTCAAACTTACTTTATAACACTTTATAAGTGTTTTAAATAATCTTCTGTGATCTAATTTGGCTTCAGATAAAAAAATCAGACAGAAAATATACTATTGTATGGTATTCTGCACAATGACAGTCTATATAGATTAGCATTACATTATAAATATAATCTATTATTATGGAAATACCTGGCATGGCTTGAAAAACACAGGTAACTCAAATATCATTGCAATCATGTTTATTGTCTTCAAAACGTCTGTATCTGCATGTTACAGCGCGATCTCTTGTTAGCTTTGTGTGTATCAGTGACGTCCTGGAATGTCACATGATCATGGCTCTTCTTCATGTTCCATATATGGACTATTATTGTGCATATAGCGCCCTCAGGCTATTGGTATGAATTGAAAACACAGTATCAGAGTATCTAAGCATTTATAATGATTACATTGACGCATTTGGGTATAAATTCAATCAATATTATTCCTGTCTATAGAAATCTGATGTAAATCTATGAGAATCTATCAATATTTCTCCAAATCTGCACATTTTTGAGCTAAAGCCCTGAAGGACGTTGTTTTGTGTATCGCTGTCATGACGACAGCACGGGAGTTTTTTATGAATGAAAGCGGCTGACGCGCATAATTCATATCAAAGGAATCGACTCATTTTTTCATTTCATAACTCCTGACACAAATTAAGAAATAACTGTCGCTATAAGTTTCTCAGAATACAATAGTGGTCAAATACTGAAACTTGAGTCTTATATCTTTTTAATGATGTATAGTTTGTCAAGGTATAACATTAAATCTGATAGTAACTTTGAACTATATATAAAAAAAACCGCTTCAGTGCGCCCGCGCACTGGCAACGGTTAACAGGTTAATAAAATAGCAAAACATATTTACAAGATAGATGTAAGCAAAATCTTAAATGGTCAATATAAGTCTTCTTCTAAATATATCTTTTGTCCTTGCATTGTGGCTCAGTCAGTTTCACACCTGAATGAATGGCTCATTATGCAGAGTCATTATGCAGAGTGGGTGGGACATTGTATTCTAAGATGTAAACCACTCCTCTTTCACGCCCCCCTCGCATATTGGCTTTCCAAGCAAAACCTGTTTTACATCAATTTAAATCAATGTATGGTTTTATGTGAACGATAAAGCAAGACTATTTTCACATAATTTTGAAGAAAAAACTATAGGCAACGACATCCATTAGTCAAAAGTCTTATTGCCACATATTTAGTATGTGTTTTGTGGCCTTATTTCAAAAACTTTAATTTTTAGTTTTTTCGATAACCACGCATAAACATTATTCTCTCAAAAATGAAAACATGTACATACATGTGGCTCACATATTATTGTAGTCCTGTTTGTGCTATATAGAGTGAATTTACACCTTTGCCATTAATATGTTTATAAGCAACTGAAAAAAGCACAAATGTCAGAGCATGTCAGAACACCCCCAGGGCCCAGAAAACCGCTCAGACTCCAGAGGGTTAACGCGACGGACACGACGTTCAACATGTACCCTGAGCCTAGCCACAGACTGAGTGTGTGTCACTTCATCAGCTGACATTTGTTTTCCATTGGTCAGGAAAACAGGCCGGTGGATTTTACATGGCACTAGGCTATCAATTAAGAAGCCCTTATCCACCATGATGGCCATGTCAGGGGTAAGAAGGTTAATGATCCCTGACTGTTTGAACAGCTCCCGGTCACTAATAGACCCTGCATACAGTGCAGAAACAAATGTTATTGCACCATGAGGTGCCATTCCTACTAAAGCCTTGAAGGTGCAGTGAGACTTGTAATTTGAAAAGACCTCACTTTGTAGTAGCAAAGAGGAAGGTGTTTGGCAGCGGATCTCTGTACAATCCAGGATAACCTGTGTGTCTCGAAATTGATGGAATTCTTCTGGCAGATGGGCTCGTACTTTCTCTTTTGGCATCCAAATGCACACTGACCCCAGGACAAAGTACAGGAAGTTGGCCCAGGTTGATACGATGCGGCTTACAGTGGTCTGATGTACTTGAAACCGATGACCAAGGTCCTTTTGCTTGAGGCCCAAAGCAAGATGCATCAAGAACAGGAAGAACTTGTCTATTGCAGGAAGTGCCAGAGTGTTTCCAGGCTCCTTGAAGACTTTGGAGTTGGTGACACGAATCATCCTGTGAGTTGCCGGTTCAATCAGTTCCCAGAAGGCCATCAGGTGGTTGTATGTTGCAAATCTGTCAAAAAAGAAACGTGCATTGGTTCTCACATGGCATAAAATACTTATACATAGCTTTGTAGTAAGTTTAAAGTTTAGGAAATAGGAATGCTGAACTACAAGTAACTGATACAACAATCTTGCAATATTGAGTCATGACAATTATGGAATTTGGTATGTATGATTAAACTAACTCTGGTTGCTGTTTAGGGCTGTGAAACGATTAATCGTGATTAATCGTATCCAAAATAAAAGTTTGTGTGTACATAATATATGTGTGTGTACTGTGTATAATTATTTAGTATATATAAAAACACACGCATGTATATATTTAAGAAAAATGTGTTATTTATATATAAAATATTTATATTTATATATAATACAAATGTTTCACCAGGTGGTGTTCATACTTTTAATTATGTTAGTCTACATTGTTGTTATTATTTTGGTCAGTGTAGCCTACTTTTAGGCTGCCTAGGCTACGTGTAGCTAGCGTATACAGCTCCAATCATATTTATCAGAAACGTGGACTAGTGTTTTCAGGACAATGGCAACGCTATTACTAATGCTTACCACAGGCAATATAATCTTACCTTGTATAAAAGCGTATGTCCTCATCGGACCCAGCAAATCTCTTGAGACCAAAGCGGTGTGTGATCTTTGTTTGCTCCAACTGCTTCCATACATCTTCTATCTCCCTTTTTAACTCCTCGTTTTCATGTAGAACCATGTCCACGTCCATGTCCAGTCCTCTCCACATCAAAGTCCATATCTTCTTGGTCTACGTCCGAGTCAGGATCAGGGGTCAGCGGTCTCTCTCGACGTTCCCAAACACTCGGCCGCGGCGTCTGCTCCTGGTAATGGTTCCACTCAAACAGTGTAGGGAAAACACCTTTTTTCAGACGTTTCAGACGAGCCCCTTCCATAAAGTCATCAGGTCTGAAATGAACGCTACACACCTTTGTGTTTTTGTTGACTTGGAAGTCATCTCTTCTGATCTGAACGATCCACTTTTTTCTGAGATCCTCTTCCACTGGAAATGAATGGAAACTCACAGTCGAGTTGTATCTTGCCGACACAACGCACAACGGCACACAACAATGTTCCGATCTAGGTCGCATTAGCTTTTGGTATCGGAAAACCTTTTTCTCCATGGTTAAGCTGCCAAAAACTAGATATAAGAACAACCAGAAATGTTTGTCGCTGTTAAGTTTCGCGCCATACACAAGGTTATCGCGTGGGTTAGCGTCAGATGTAAATACGGAACCGGAAACTGTTCGCCCAGTAGAGAGTGTAGTTGGAAACACGTCACAATCCCCGCTGCATAGAGCCTATTGCCACACTTGGCCCACAGTTGGCTGACATGATCTGGGCCACACACTCCCATCCACAATCGGCCCAAATGTTGTCTGCTGTCATGCATGCAGTGCCATCACTGCCACACATGGCCCACAGTTGGCTGACATGATGCATGCCAGTGCTGGCAACACGCCAGCAGTGCCATGATGAGGCCACATTTGGGCCAAGTCTGTTTGCTATGTGGGCGTGTGTCGCTTCTCTTACCAAACCTGTATAGAAGACATCCCAGATAGCGCCCTGAGATACAAGGAATTCTCAGTGGTTCCTCTGGCAACGCTGGACGAGTTCGCTTATCTGCAGTCAGTTCTTCACGGACCGTAATCCCTCTTGCTGAAAGTGCGTCATATGAAAGCTGGCTCGAACTAACATCGGTAAGACAGCTGTTTGTTTTGTTTGCTCATTGAGCGAAGCGGCAATCTGTTTTGTGCCTCAACGAACCCCAGCATCGTATCAGGCCTGCAACAGGGTATTTATTTTATTTGTTGCAATTTTGAACATTGACACCCGGGTGTTTTTGATTACTGGGGTGGGATGTTGATGTGAACAGTAATCTATGTGTTGAGACAACAAAGAATCGTTGGACCTGAGAGGTAAATCAACACATTCATATTTTCCTTGGTGATATTTGGGGCATTTTGTGTATTTACTGTCCATCCTATTATCTGTTATATTGAAAAAACACCAGAGTGATATATTATTCTCTATTTTAATACAGTGTTGTATCTGTAATCTTTTTATTTTGAGTTTGAAAGGAGGAAAGATCCTCTTAATGTAAAACTGTAAAGGGTTAACTTTTATTTTCAATTGCTATTAGAATTTGAGTAAATTACTTAAAGTTTCTATTTCATTTACCAGACTTTGTGATTATTTTAGTCTATTATTAAGCACACTAATACTGTGATAAGGATTTATTCAAACAAAGTTAATAATATTCAGAGGATATCTAGAGAGATCTAACAAAAAAACTAACCCAGGGCCCCTCCCGCTTAAATCTAAGGGAAAGGGCGCTACAGACATTTATGACAACTGAGATCTTACAGTGTGACATGGCTTACAGTGATGATCATCTTCGCACAGTCTGACAAGCAACAATCGTATAGGACTATTATAAATCGCACAGTGTGCAGCCTGCTTAAGAGACACAGAGAATTTGTCCTGTTATATGTTCCCTGTTATATGTCAAAGTCAAGTTTATTTCTAGAGCACATTTAAAACAACAGAAGTTGACCAAAGTGCTATACATCCAAAATCATAAATAAACAACAAAAATAAAACAAGAAGACAAAAACACACAGCTCTCAAACTGAAGTAAAAGTCAAAGAAAATAAATATGTTTTAAGACTAGATTTAAAAACGGAGAGTGTTGGGGCCAGCCTCACAGACAATGGTAAATTATTCCATAGTTTAGGGGCCGCAACTGATCTCCCCTATGTTTTCACATTTTCACTGCTGTTACTGTTCATCAACCTTAATCAGACGTGATAGTCTTATTACACATTTTAAAATGTGTAAAGATTCGGCATCTGGACAGCCTCCATTTCCAGCATCAGCAGCTCTATCCCCCGCATCAGCAGCACCACCTCCATCCCCAGCATCAGCAGCTCCATCCCCAGCATCAACAGCTCCATCCTCAGCATCAGCAGCACCACCTCCATCCCCAGCATCAACAGCTCTAGTCCCAGCATCAACAGCTCCATCCCCAGCATCAGCACCTCCATCCCCAGCATCAACAGCTCTATCTCCAGCATCAGCAGCTCCATCCCCAGCATCAACAGCTCTATCAGCAGCATCAACAGCTCTAGTCCCAGCATCAACAGCTCCATCCCCAGCATCAGCACCTCCATCCCCAGTATCAACAGCTCTATCCCCAGCATCAGCACCTCCATCCCCAGCATCAGCAGCACCACCTCCATCCTCAGCATCATTGTCAACAAAAATATTACGTGTCTGGCAGCAAGTAAGGGTGACTTGCACACACTGTGGCATTAAAATAAATCAAAGGAACTTGCTGGTTCATATGAACCGAAGACACAGGCAAAAGGTAGCAGATATTACAGCAAAGCCGCACCTAAATGGTACAAATGGCAAAAATGGTATCTTTGCTGTTGATAAGTCGTTTTTTAAACCATGCTCTCCTATACACGTTAAAAACATGGGGTGCAAGCCAAAAAATAACCTGTGAATTGGAAGAATGCAATGCAAATGCTGAATTTGCAGTGAGGAGTGGAATTCTACCTTATGAGTGCAATCAACTCAAGTTATTGCTCTTCTGTCCCCGCTCGGACACTACACCCATAATTTTAGATGAGGAGGCACTGACAGAAATGGTTGCTTGTAGGTTTTTTGGGGATGCAAGGAAGCAGAGTTGCTTAAACCAGCAAAAGGCCGCTACTGATGCAGGTGTTCCACTTTCTGTTGAGGTGACTGTTGGAGGGCCTCCATCCAAAAAGTTCATTTCAATATATGAGCCAAAAGTGTCATAGCCTACCACAGCACACTGGGCAGGGTAATAGCTGCATATGATTCAAAAAAGAAATCTTGGCACTGTCCATGTGCCAAACCAAGACAGGCATGTCTTCATAAATCAATTGTAAAATGGCATCTTTTTAGTAGGCCTACTGACCGACATCTGTTCATGACTGCTGCGAGTGATATAAGGCCATATCCAGTTGTGAATAATCAAGACAGATTCTGTATTCAGAGCAACGCAGGTGGAGATGGGGGACGAGCATATCCTCCTGATGATGCAGGCCTTCAAAGGATGGTTCACTATTTAAAGCAAAAAAAAGGTCTTCCTGCCCAACTACCCCAACATTTGGTCACTGGTTCCAAATCTTTGCAAGATCTTCCAAGGCAGTTGACACCAAAAGAAACATCATGCGTGGAGTGTGCCGGGCAACTTACCGAGCCAGTGCTCATAACAGCACATGCCAAACTTGTCACATATACTGGTGTTGTAGAAGGTGAGACCATATCATACCAAAATATATCATCCATATCATCTTAACCATACCAATTTAACTAATGTTTTTCTTTTCCTTTTGTTTTTTTTAGGCTTTTCTATGGCGTTATTTTCCTGTCAAATGTCGAGAGCGCATTATTGTAGTGCGAAAGTACATTAATATAATGCGCGAGCGTGAATCTCTCTGCTCGCGCGCGGGAACTGGGCGCGTGCTCTCAGATACACGCTGCTCTTGTAAGAATTTTCTCTGGGCTCGCTCAGAGAATATGCCTGCACTTAAAACGTGTTCAGTGCAATCGCGAATCTCTCCTCTTCGCTTAAAGTAAGCGTGTATGTGCTTAGACTGTGTCCCGTGAGTTCGCGCATGCCTAAGTACTCTTCTCTTCGATTTCTTTCTCTTTGCTCTTGGCATAAACGCTGTCAAAAAGGCAACAACCAATCAGAAATAGGCTTCAATGACTGACCAATGAAAACGCGACATCGTACATGGAATCTTGTTAACAATAACAGTATCAAATTAACAATAAAGCTTTTAGCAATAAATAGTACTACCTAACACTGATTATATGTTTATTTATTTATTTTCATGATATTTAGTGGTGGATTGATTGACTTGCTGATGACTCTTAAAACATATGTTTTCACTGCAGTCTTTTCCTGTAGCCACTACTGCTGGATTGTCCTCGGCAGAAGCCAGCACTAGCACTAATAAATCAAACAATGAGGTATCAAATGAACAATACTGCCAGACCACTACTACCCAGCATATAGAGTTCTTTAATCATTAAAGCTGTAGTGTGGTTTTCTTTTTCTTTTTTTGCACCACTGTATGAACATACAGACAAACTCAAACTCATTTGTTGTGTCCAGATGGACAGGTCACTTAAAACAAATATAGCAATAATAATATTTATTTAGCAATAAAGAGACAATGTGTATAGTTAGCAAAGAAATCAGCTAATGAATTTCATATTTATAGTTTCTACATATGACAATGTGAGTATATGAGTATTTTAACATCGAAAATAATATGCACTTTAGCTTTAAGTGATATGTATAGTTTTTTTTTTTTTTTTGTTTTTTTTGTGGTCATTTGTTTTCTTGGCTGATTTCATTATTGTGTTTTTAGGCTGCCTGTCCACTGTGTCTAAATAATTTTCCAATGGATTATTTAGAAATTCATGCCAACTTTTGAGGTCTTGATTGAACTTAAGTGATGTACGATGTCGCGTTTTCATTGGTCAGTCATTGAAGCCTAATTCTGATTGGTTGTTGCCGTTTTGACAGCTTTTATGCCAAGAGCAAAGAGAAAGAAATCGAAGAGAAGAGTACTTAGGCATGCGCGAATGCACGGGACACAGCCTAAGCACATACACGCTTACTTTAAGCGAAGAGGAGAGATTCGCGATTGCACTGAACACGTTTTAAGTGCAGGCATATTCTCTGAGCGAGCCCAGAGAAAATTCTTACAAGAGCAGCGTGTATCTGAGAGCGCTTGCCCAGTTCCCGCGCGCGAGCAGAGAGATTCGCGCTTGCGCATTATATTGTAACAACTACGAGAATGAACCAAACACAATTGAAGCTTTTAGGTGATTTTGTTCATACATAATCCCACAAAGAGTCTTCACATCCCAGACTCAAATCACAAACCAGAGCCATAAATCACCCAGGCTCCAGAGAGTCTCTAACCAAAGACTTTTATTGGTTAACTGAAGGAAGAACTGGTCAACGTTTGATAGTTTTGCAAGACGGATCAGTCCAGCGATGGTACTGCTGACCCCTGCGACTAACAGACCCCATCTTGGTCCCATGAGAGATGAACAAAACCTCTTTTCAGCAGGAACTATCCATGACCTCAGATTGGAATGTCTAAACTTTACACACCAAAAAGACTTTACACATCAAAATCCATAAAACTCATCCCAGAACAATTCTTGACTGACTTATAATCCAACATCATACAACTACACAAGTCTATTTTGCGTCTGCAATATGTGTGTGTGTGTCTAATATGCTTTAACCCCCTGAGGTCGGCTATCGCGCCGGCGCGATAGGCTCGTTTTTTTCCGTATGAGTGCAAAAAAAAAAAAAAAATTTTTTTTTTAAATTTTTATCTTATATGCTTGTGTTATACATCAATCGATCCTGTTTAGTGTGTATTTTTTTTGTGTATGCTCATAATAAAAACAAAGTGTTGTGCTTTTCGCCAAATAAAGAAAAATAAACATGATGCGAGTTCTGCCTACTCTCCGTCAGTGAAGTCAATTCTGAAACGCGTCCGAAAATGAACTGTAACTCAGCGAATACTCAGTCAAACATGCATACAGTCACACAGGCATGAAGCTTGAATTCTCTTCTTTCAAATGAAGTAATTTTTATAAAAAACAAATATTCACAGTTTATATAATATGTATGTAAAGAGAGAGATGTCAGTCGTTCTCATCTCAGCTAATTAAGTTTTAATGTGACTCCGCCTACGGAGACCGCGCTATTCAAACGCAAATGTGAGGCGATCCATACAAACCTGTGAAACGCCCACATCCGCTGGATAAGGCCGGTGAAACACTGGATGCGTGGCGTAAGCGTCTCAGCTGCGTGGCGTGTCCGTTTTTATTTCGGCTCCCATCCATGTTAACAGTTTAGAGTTTGCACACTGCCTGTGTGAGACGCGCGTCTCAGGCGCGGCACGAGCCACGTGGAAAACGCGTGCATTCTAGAAATAGAACCGACGCCTATTTTTCACGCGACACGCAAGCGTCTTGGAAGCGTTTCCATGCAAAATTGAATAGGAAAATCTGTTTATTTGTCATTTTGACACGAATACATATTAATAAATGTCCTTTTGATGTTTAAAAGTGTCTAGGTTTTGACATAAATGCAAATATAAATGTAATTTTACAAAATATGATCGATTTTCAAATACTGCTGTATTGAATGAACAGCTTTTAGCAAACTCTATTGCTATACTGAGATGAGGAATATATACTGTATGTGTTTTGTCAAAAATAAAGTCATCAACTAACTAATGAATCCTTTACTTTGAAATACGTATGATAAAATGTATACTTTAGTTTTGAAAGACGTTGACTAGTTTTGAAAAGATTATAAAGTATGTATGTGCATGCATATATATATGTGTGTGTGTATATATGAAGAGTTCAGATGCAAAAGCCTCTAAATGCCATCTGAAATTTTCTCCTAGAATGATCATTTTTATGAAGCTTGTATATTTAAGTTAGCTATAGGTGACACACCTGAATGAATGGCTCATTAAGTATGCAGGGACGTAGTCTCACCAGGTGTGAACTACTAAATATGCATGATGCTGTTGGAGCGTTTACGCCCCATCCGCATATTGGCTTTCCAAACTAAAAGTGTTTCACAAAACTTAAATCAATGTATCGTTTTATGTGAATGATTAGGCAGGATGATTTTCACATCATTTTGAAGAAAAAACTCTAGGCGACGACATCCATTTGTCAAAAGTCTTATTGCCACATATTTAGTATGTGTTTTGTGGCCTTATTTCAGAAACTTTAATTTTTAGTTTTTTCGATAACCATGCATAAACATTATTCTCTCAAAAATGAAAACATGTACATACATGTGGCTCACATATTATGGAAGTCCTGTTTGTGCTATATAGAGTGAATTTACACCTTTGCCATTAATATGTTTATAAGCAACTGAAAAAAGCACAAATGTCAGGGCATGTCAGAACATCTCAAGGACCCCAAAAACACCTCAGACCCCAGAGGGTTAATCCCATATAATTCATGTAATGGTTATAATTATTAGATGTGTGAATGAAAGTGTGTACTGTTTCATATCAATGCTATCTTATGAACACAACTAGCAAGATGGCTGGAATTAAATCTGTGTAAAATGTTTCGTATTCTTATAATACTAATGATGGCTAAACTGTAGCCTCTGTTCTCTCTGCTAGTAAGGAGATCCCAGATAATGCATGATTTACGATGAGACAAACAAAGCCAGTGTCTAATTGGTCCGATCTCTTCAGGAGGGGGGACAAACTTTTAGTTTAAAAACCTTAGACCCAAAAACAAAGCTCTCTCTCTCTCTGTGCTCTCGCTCTCTGGGTTCACCCTCAAGACACCCTCTGCTATCACTCTCAAGAAGTGTGGTGCAGAACCAAAAATGCAGCGGGAGATGAAGACCTAAACCAGACCAGTAACAATGTAGACGCGAAGAGAAGGAACCCAAATTAAGATCAGAAGAACGGGTTCAACAGCCTTATTCAAGCCATCTTACTAGCCTACTCTCTTCTCAATTTCTTTTCTTTTCTGAGTCATCATTTCTTTTCCGTTGAAAGCCTTGGTTTTAAGTTAAGTTTTGCTGCAAAGTTTCGGTCCACGATTCACGGCTGCAACGCACGCTTTCAACTTCAAAGACTTTCATCCATCCTCTAGCAGCTCCAGCACACCACGTGACTGGAACGCCGCAGACCCAGGCACAAGGAGACCACAGCCAACGAACGAACCCGGGGAAACCCCCTTTTACGCAACGAAGGGAATTCCCAAAAAGGAACTCAAAGACAAGCAAGTACCTCCAGACTAAAAGCTGCACTGGTGTATTGATATAAATTTAATAACCTGTCTAAGAAACGATAGAAGGGTTAAATTAATGATTGATGGTTCGTTCCAGGTCATGTCTTAAGTGCATATAGAATCGTGAGATTTCATCATCTCACTCATCATCATCTCACTCTTTTCTCACTCTCTTCCTTTCTGCAACTCGTATGAATGTGTGTGTGCGTGTGTTTGTGTTAGATATTAGCTTTATGTGTTAGTAGCCTATATAATCAATAAAGTATTGTTTGTATTTTAAAGAGATTACTTGTGTTATCTGCTTATGAATTTATTGTCTTGAACTTCGATCAAAGTTACCTATGCTTTTACCCTTGATTATTTCTTAATTTATTGTTAGCTGGGGATTCTTCTTTCTTGGCCAGGAAGATATTATATTTCCTAGAGTTAATAACTGTTTATGCTTTCTGTTCATTGGATGAACGATAGACTAATCATACTATTGATTCTGCTACAGTAAATTCTGAAAATAATTAAATTATTAATTATTGATCATAATTCGTTATGAATAATAATTAATTAGATTTATACGGGCGTATAAACGCTACAATATTAATGTACTTTCGCGCTACAATAATGCGCTCTCGACATTTGACAGGAAAATAACGCCATACTTTTCTACATACTGCAGGGCATACTGTGTTTTTTTAAGTCACACTAATGGAAGGAAATTACTTTTTACCTTTGTAAAGTATTTTAAGAGTAATAGAATTGAATGTTAGTTATTCAGACCAAAGCTAATTTTAAAATATACATGTATAATTTTAGCTCTTGCTTTGGCCAAGAATTTTATTTTTTCTGTGCATCAGTAATTTCTAATGTCACATTCTTTTACAGATCCTCAAGCCAAAGACAAGGGAGATTTTCTTTTTTGACTCCATGAACCCTGTAGACTTTGGACATGGGAGTTACATTCAGATTTTCAGGGTTTCCTTTGAGGATAGCACATTTCTAGTTCTACTGTTCTGCGTTCATATTAATAACATGCATGTGTTTGGAGTTCATACTAACACAAATGGATGGCTGTGTTCTTATGTAAACCAGCTTGTTTTATTTTGTAATAGTCTTTACTTCATTTTAAATGAACTGGCTATATTATTATTATTTTTTTATACAGGTGGAGGAGTGACGGAATAGTACTTCCATTCGACTTCATGAACTGAAATGTGTCGTGCATTATGAAATGTATGGTGGATCTGTTTGTGCTCATACTTTTATGTTTCAGCCAATTATGGTTTTCAGTATTATACATTTATAATTCAGTCATAGTAAAACCAAACCACTGGCTCTAACATTTTGATTGCAATATGATAAATTATGTCTTTATTAAATTTTACATGTGACCAGGGGCGTAAATTTCATCTAAATGTTGGGGGGGACAATAAACATAACATTCCTCACGAGCAATTTTTTGAAGGGGACACCAATAATATAGGCAAAATTGTACTTTCTATGGATATGTGTGTACACAGAGGAAAGCCTTACTGCTATTATTAGTGTAGCTAGACCATTCCATTATCCTTCTTCTCAAAGTTTATCTCTGGTTCATTGAAAAAGCTGACTAAATTGACCAAAATATTCTTCAATGGTGTGCAAAATTGACAAAAAAAATGATGGTTGATGATTAATTCAGGGATTTTATCGATAACGATAATTAGACAATATTTTGCTGAGTGTGTTATTGTGCTGGTAACTTGGCATGTTTAGGACTGCCGAGGACAGCCGACTCCTAAAGTTTTTGATATTCTTCATATTCTGTGTGGCGGTTCAGTTCACAGCAGTGACAGAAATCATTTTTCCAATAAGTTTCAATAGATTTTTACCTTCATTGGCATTTTTACCTTATAAATGTATTTTTAAACCTAAATATATGCATGCATCATCTTTTGTGTCAATTTCATACATTAAATTAAATTATAATAATAAGTCACAATAGGGCTGTTACCAATCAAATTAAATAATATCAACAAAATCTTTGCAATGGAGAGGAAACACAAAAGTTGCATTTGAAATGGCATTTAGATTTTACACAGACATAAATAATGTTTTGTTTAAAACATAAAACGTTGAATATTGATATGTAAAATTATTTAAAACATGAAAAGATACTTTAAATGTGAAATTAAAACCGCCAGTAGGTGGCAGCAATTCATTGTTAATGAGTGAGTCATTGTGATTCAACTGATTCGTTCAAAAAGCTGATTCATAATTCAGTAAGGAAATACCTCAGTGTTTCTCAGAGACGCAAATACAGTGCTTTGGCTTAGTTTTCAACTATTTTCGTTGGCGAAATAGAGTTAAAACAGGCAATATGGTGTCTAAAAGTAAACTTTTCAATTATCAATTTATTAAATCACATTTATTATCATGTTAATATCTGGAGAAAAACTGCACTCTTTGTGTGATATTATATTAGATTAACTATATTAAATGATATAAACTGACTAAATCACACAGTGAAAGCGTGAAAATCTAAATGCGCACCCGCACTTGTCTAATCTATAAGACTACACAAAGTGTATGCGTACACTCTTTGGGTGTGTGTGTGAGGGAACGGTTTTAAACAGGTAACGTTTAACGCACAGACTGTATAAAACAAGGTTATAATCGCCAACATAGCGAGGCGGACTACATCGGTGACAAAAGTAAGTGATTGGTTATCATAACATTTTATGTCAATGATTTATTAATGACGCAGACGCAGCATATTCTGTATTAAAGAGAAAATAATCACTTCATCCGAGGTTTAAAGTAAATAAAATAGCCTTGACTTACTGGAGTTTATTGGAGTTGTTTGTGATGAGGTAAAAGGGGAGCGGGCAGTGGACCGAAGCACTGAGGCAAGGGAGGGGGGACTCAAAATTTTAAAACATTTATTTGTATTTGCCCCGTTTGCATTTTTATTGTTTTACTACTTAAACAATTATTTTAAGTATATATCATTATATTATTTACAATACACATATTTTAATTATATTTTTAGGAGGGGACAACCCTCAGATAGGGGGGGTTCTGACCCCCCCGACCCCCCCCGCGATTTCCGCCTATGCATGTGACTGCCCGTGAATAAAGAATATTTTTTATTGCTGTATTACTTTAGAAAACTGGCAAATCACATTTCTCCCGGCCATTGGAACATGTCTGTATACAGACAGATTTGGAGGTGCAGCTTTTTAACTTCTTTGCTTGTAAACCTTTAATATCTGTAGTGGAGTATTATAAAATAATGCAGTACACTTGTCACAAATAACCCACTGAGGGTGAACTAAGTAATCCAAGGGCATGTTTTGACAAAACTATAAACAAACATAAAGACTTTACTTAAACAAAACAAAAAAACAAAACAAAAACAAAAAAATCACCGGATGTGACAGCTATATACTTTATTTACTGTATATGGTCTAATTGTATATTGTCTATAATTAACAGGGTGCCCCTCTTCAGCTAGGATGAATTGATTGTAGGATATTTATGCTGATGGTTAGTGGTCTTATATTTGCTGTACAGCTGTGTCTGTGTGGTAAGCACCGCATTTGTTAATATAGTTTTGTTTTTGTTTTTTAGAATGCACTCTATGTTATGCTCTCAAAGCCATTTGATTTTGCTGCGGTAAGTTTGCATCAATTTATGGTTATTTGTAAAGCAAAAAGTACTGTGAGAATACCATCAACAAACTAAAAAAAATAAAAATGATTAAGATTTTCAATTGCTATCTCTTACCAGTCTGACATAGGCTACCTATAATCAGGAAGTGGCGGTGCTATCAGTTAATTCAGACATTTCCTCTGACAAGGTATGATATTGATAACTATAATTTTGATTAAAACCTCAATACTGTGCATTTCCAGAAAAAAATTAAGCAGTGCATGCCTAAAAACATTCTAATGTTTGTCACTTCCCACAGTCAAGTCCCACAACCAGTCACCCAGGAACAAATATACCACCAAATCCACATGACATGGAAGTCACTCCACCTGAGTCTGATGTCATGGAGATCACCCCAACACCAGATATATATGTATGTAGAGGGAATGTATATGTATTGCATGATTTGTTTATTTATGTATTTAGCTTTCCCGTTTCATAAAAGTGTTTATGAGCAGCACTTCATTAATTACATATTGGAATTCTTATATTGCACACAGGACTCAGCAGTGATGAGAAATATTCAGCTGGCCTGTGAGTGGGTGGAGGAGAACCAACACCACTTTACTGGGAAGATTGATCTGCCAAAGATCTTAAGGATGAAGAAGGATGATGCCTTGTTGGATATTACAATGTGGAACTTGTTTGTTAACTCCATGCGTTTTGAAATGAAATTTGGGCTCCCTTCCTTTTCACTTTTCAAAGAGTAGAGGACATGGAAGTTTTCTTGCAGGAAATACGAGACAGAAGAAATATCCCTGTTTCTTGTTTACACAACCCTCACTTGTGAATCTACCAGTGGGGTACTATAATGTAAATAATGAGTTTTGTAAAATACCATTACAATTTTATGTGAAGTGTGTTCTTGAAATATATTCATAATATTTATTATTTTATCTTATTATACCATTAAAATGTTGTGTGGAAAAAAGTGTTATGTTCTTGGAATATATTTATATTATTTATATATCTTATAACATTTTATCTAGATTTAGGATTCATTTTATTTTAGATGAACATTTTGCTAATTTAGGCTAATAGAAACAAATACATCCAACTCAACACTTGTAGGAGAGTGGAGTATGTGACTATTAAATTAAATTTATCTTCTCCCAAATGTTGTTGGAGTGGATGCCTCACTAATCTCAGAGCACATTTGTTATCTTGTTTTTCCTCTAGTGTGGGAAGTCACTAGCCTGACTACGTCAGACTTCCTACTTCCGCTAATTTAATTTCGCTCCTGTAGTCAGTCTGAGATAGCAGCGTATCTTTCAGTTTTCCACCGGCCTGAAAACAGCCGGGCCAATCAACGAACAGAGGGCGGGCTGAGAGCCGTGACGTAGACGCTGATTGTACCGTGGTGGATGCGTACTTGCGTAGATTTACTTCACATAATCTGCAAAAGTCGTTCACAGCCATGTTCACTCCGGTATTTCGCTCAATGGTTTAGTTTTTGCATCATACATGTGTTTACAGTGGAAGTTAGATGCGGCTGAGCATGCGCATAACACACGCCATAACCAAACGTTATGTGATTGGCTTACGGGTAACCAATGATTTTAAACTTCAGACAAGCCCCCCCCCCCCCCCCCCCCACGAGAGAGAAAACACTTCTCTATTATGCTATTCCAGACTCTCTCTACGAAGCAAAGTGAAGTAGCAGAGTCTGGTATTACCAGGCTAGGAAGTCACATGCCTGGTTTTAGATTACTGGACTGCTTGTTTCCATTTCATTAAAATAGCTTAATGCATAGCCTATCACATGAAGGTTGAGTCTATCCGGATTAGGTAACCTAGTCTTATTATTTATGTCAATGTCAATGTCAATGTCAATTTTATTTCTATAGCACTACTAAACACAACACCAGTTGACCAGTGTGCTTTACATCAATACAAAAGACAAATATAAATACAATACAAAAACAGTACATTTCATCCTTAGCCATATGCTAAATCAAAAAGATAGGTTTTTAGCCTATATTTAAAAACAGACAAGGATGGAGCAAATCTAATACTAAAAGGTAACGCATTCCACAGTCTTGGAGCCGCAGCTGAAAACGCGCGATCACCCCTACTTTTCAACTTTGATTTTGGTATACACAATAATCTCTGATTTGACGACCGGAGAGACATAACTGGACGATGTTCTACCAGTAAATCCGAAAGGTAAGTAGGGGCCAAACTATTTAAGGATTTAAAAACCAAAAGAAGAATTTTAAAATCCACACGGTATCGTACAGGCAACCAGTGCAAATGACGTAGCACTGGAGTAATATGGTCCCGTTTTCTAGTACCTGTTAGAAGTCTCGCCGCCGCATTTTGTACCATCTGCAACCGGGATAAAGCTGATTGGCTAATCCCATAATACAGTGAGTTGCAATAGTCAAGCCTCGATGTCAGAAATGCATGAATTAAGGCCCGTTCACACCAAGCACGATAACTATAAAGATAACGATAAAGATAACTATATATGCGTCCACACCAACGACCGGTAACGGTCTTTTTATTCGAAGCACGCGCGCGCCCGGATGATCCAGATCCATTTTAAATGCGCGAGACCTTTAAATTAGAATGGATTCTGATTGGCTGTCAGTGTTTTATCGTTCGACAGCTGGAAAAAAATCGTTCTGAAAGTGATCCCAACGATATCGTTCCTCATATCTTTATCGTTATAGTTGTGGTGTGAACTCTGTTATTCTTTAATATGGAGAACGATTTTTAGAATTATATCTTTATCGTTATCTTTATAGTTATCGTCCTTGGTGTGAACGGGCCTTTAGTCTTTCAAAGTTATTAAAAGATAAAATTGTGTAACACTAATGGTGGATGGTATTCAGCCATCTGTTCCATATTAATGAATCCTGACTCTCTAACACATTCCTGCATTCAAAGACCAGAACTTGAGTAAACAAGGACCTTCGTTTTACAACCAATTCAACGTAACTCACCATTTGGGCGCCGCGATGTCGGCAGCCTCCCATGGCGTGGTGACATTTATTGCACCTTAGAGAGCATCTGCAGAGATACTCGCGGGAGCCTCAAAGGAAAACGAAACACCCGTCTTTCCCCTCCCGCGGCACGACGTGACATTCCATGCAAACACACAAACACAGCAGCAGTAGCCACGTGTGTCCGTATCTGTCGTGTTTCTTTTGTTTGTATCTCGTTTGTCATAACTGCGGGAATATAAGAATATCCCAATAGTAGTAATTAACATGGATTTGTTCAACACGTTGCTTATGAGCATGCTTACTCTTGGGATTGTTGTGAACCATCGTCAAACCAACTCGTCTCGGAGACTGCAGTACAGTCGGGATTTCCTCATCCAATGCAATGGTTCAGCCCCGCGGACTCTTTGCAATGAAATTCCACCAGAGATTCGCAGGTGTGGGTCTGCTTGCCTCGATCGACAAACGGAGCTGGGGGTGAGGATCCGCATACGAGGTAGTGGAGCATGTGGAAGACGGCGTGGGCCTGTCGCCGGATTGCGGGTGACAGCAGTGGGTCGGGTGAGGAAGCGTGGCCGGAGGGGAGGAGTGCGACGGAGGCTACACAGAGCTGGATTGTGTCGCCTGCCACTTCCCTCGGTCATCCTTGGAAACGTGCAATCATTAAGGAACAAAGTGGACGAACTGCAGGCAAATGTTAAATTTATACCGGAGTTTAAGAATGCTTGTGTTATAGCTTTGACTGAGACTTGGTTAAAAGAACATGACTTGGGCCAGGATCTTGAAATTGATGGTTTTGGCCAGCCTATTCGGTTAGATAGAGATGCACAGCTGACTGGCAAAGCACAAGGAGGGGGCGTGTGTCTGTACGTCAACCCCCGCTGGTGCAAGACTATCATAGTAAGGGAATCTATCTGCAGCCCACATATCTCACTGCGTCCATTTTATTTGCCACGAGAAATTCCTCAAATTTTTATTACACTGGTCTATATCCACCCAAGAGCTAATTTGACAGATGCCGCAGCTGAAATCACCAAACTTGTTCACCGTCTACAAAATATTTGCCCTGATGCTCCGCATTTTTTACATGGTGATTTTAATATGTGCAGTCTTAAAGGAACACTATGTATCTTTTCAACCTTCATAATATATTTCCAAGACCCTTGTGATGGTACATGGACTTACAATAGGTTGAATGACACGTCTGCCATAGCCTGACGGGGTCTGTATCACTTTTACTGGCACTGCGTAACTTCGGGGTTCGGGTAGTAACCCGAGCACAAGAAGAACTACAAAATTCGACTGCTTTACGGCATACGTCACTTCCCCCACCACTTCCTCAAATTTGGACGTGAGAGGCCAACCAGCGTTTGTTTTAGGCTTTCGTGCGTATGTTTTTGTCATGGGGGCTGTTTATACCTGGCCACTTCATGCGTTTTCTCAGATCGGATAGCTATCCGATCGTGAAAAGACCAGGAGTAAATGCCCTCCGAAACGCATTCGAGACGGATTTGAATCCGATCGCTCAAACCACTTCAGGAGGAGGTCTGAGACGCATTCCCGACGAAACTGGACAAGTGTAAATGCATCTGGTTGTTAAAACCACATATGTAAATTGTACTCCTCCCAAAAATGCTAAAAAAAAAAAAAAGAAAACCGTGTGAGAGCGTGTTATAGGCTATATGTTATAGCCTATAACACGGCCAGATATGACGACAGCCAGATATGACGACGCTACTGGAACACGCATCACCGCAGATGAGCAGCTGAGCATATTCATCAAGACAACATGCAAACTATCGCAAAGTGAAAGTAAGTCGCAGACGCTTAACACACAATCATCATCATCATCATTAAAAGTAAAGAAATGAGATGATCTTACCAGGGCTGTTGCTGCTCTCTCTTATTGCGGTCTTTGATTTTGAAATTTTAGCTGATGATCAATAAAATGCAGCTCATATCTGTTGCTTTCGGTGACGTGCACTCCATTAAATCTGCATATAGTGCGAGAATTGAAGATCGGATTTAAATCTGTTTCGCAAAAACACATTTATGTGACCAGGTGTAAATGGAATCATTTTGATAAATCAGAAATCCGATCTGAGAAAACGCATGAAGTGGCCAGTAAATAAATCTCTTATTTGTAAACTTCTATGTTGTGTGTTGTTGCGCTTGCTTGTAGTTAGGGTTAGAATTTTTTTACATGCTGTTCATTCATCCATTGCTGATAATTAGACCAGTCCAATAATTTCCACATATGTCTAGCTAGCTTTCAATTTTCACAGCTGTTAATAGACTTGCTAACAACACTCGTTTTTCTTACATGTTTTTTGCGTTATGTTTTATTGCCTAGCTTGCCTTACGAACTAGTTTGCCAGCTGAACTCAGGTGTTGTGAGGTGTATTTATCATGTAGTCCTGAGGGGGGGTATTTACGACAGTGCAAGTATTCCAAAGCGACTCTAGGGGTCGCTGTTTGACAAAAACACAATTTCTCCACAGTGTCCCTTTAAGAAACATCTCGGGCACTTTTATCAATATGTAAGCTGTCCTACTAGACATGGAAAAATCTTAGATATGTGCTATGGTACAGTTAAAGATGCCTATAAATCTTATGCAATGCCACCTTTGGGGTCTTCTGACCATAGCTGTGTCTTTCTGGCCCCGGTCTATCAAACAGCCCTCAAGAGAGGGAAAGTTGAGCGTAAAGAGGTCTCTGTATGGACAGATGCCGCTATTAAAGAATTGAATGGCTGCTTTTATAGTACTAATTGGGACGTCTTTAAGAACTCATGCACTGATCTAGACGAATTAACTCTTACTGTGACAAGCTACATCAGATTTTGTGAGCAAATGATTATTCCCACAAAGACAATTACATCATATCCCAATAATAAACATTGGGTGAGCAGATCACTTAAGCATGTTCTTAATAAGAAAAAAATAGCTTTTCAACAGAATGATATACATAAAAAAAAGAGACCCAAAGGTTAGTAAAGAATGAAATAAAATTGGCCAGAAGTCAGTTTAAGGAAAAGGTGGAAGATCAGCTGAAGAATGGCAATGCTTACTGTGCTTGGAAAGGGATTAACCCCCTGAGGTCGGCAATCACGCCGGCGTGATCTACTCGTTTTTTTTTTTATCAGTGCAAAATACTCTGTTGATTTTGATTTTACATACTTGTGTTGTACATCATTCAAAGCTGTTAAATGTCTTCTTTTATTTGTGTACACTCATAATAAAAACAAAATGTTGTGTTTTCCGTAAAACAAAGAAAATAAACATGATGCGCGTTCTGCCGTCTCTCTCAATGTGAAACTCATTCTGAAACGCGACAGAAAATGACCTGTAACTCAGCGAATGTTTGTCACACAGACTTGAAACGCATGTCTATACAACGCTTGGAATCTCTATTTTTAAAGTATGTAAATAATATAAAAAACAAATATTCTATTTTTAAGTAATCCATACGAAAGCAGCGGCATGTACAGTTTCTCAAACGCGTCCTCATTAAATTTAATTTGAACACGCCTACGAGCGCACGAGCGATTGACATGCAAATGATCCATGCGGAGAAACGCAGACATGTAAACGCCCTCATCACCTCAAAACAAAGAAGCAGAGACTTCGTAACTTACTCCTTACTGTGTTTGAAAGACGCGCCATCTGATCTTAACAGCATTGAGTATATGTACGAGGCCAGAGCTACACAGAGGGCAATGGCCATTTTGGCTAACATTATTCACCCACTACACAATGAGTTTTGCCTCCTACCATCAGGAAGGAGGTATACCTATCGAAAACGTGCCAGGTCCAACAGATATTTGAGATCATTTGTGCCATTAGCTGTTGGGTTCCCTTTTGTTGTCACTCCGAGTTACGTCGGATGACGACGAATGGGGTTTCGCTTAGAAAGCCTATCATCTTCGAGTATATAAAATGAGCCAATGGCAATGAAATGCCATGGGTCTGCGGAATTTGCATAGCGTATCTCCGCCCCATCCTGGGGGTATATAAGGAAGTACGCCGGCAACATGCAGATATGTTTTCGCTTCGGAGCCAAGTTGATTCTTCACTCCACAGCCAAATTCTGAGTTATCTCTTCACTCTCTTCGAGACGAGCCTCTCTCCAAGTGTTGGTGTGACAGCGAGTTCCAGTGAGTGCACATTCCCTGCTTATCTGTGCAGTGATTTGCCAGAGTGTGTGTGTTCATCTCCCTGGTCGCTTCAGCATTTGTGGAGAAATCTCCTTTCACAAAAGAGCATTGCACGTCTTTTTAAAGATGCCTCGCCCGTGTATTTCTGGTTGCGGTCTATATGTGTCTGACTCTGATGGGCACAATCGCTGTCTTGTGTGTCTGGGTGTCGAGCACGCTAAGGCAGCGTTTGTGGATGAGTCATGTTCCCATCGCGGGAACATGCCCATTGCACGGTTGCGGTCGAGACTCAATGACCTTCGTGGTAGAGTCCCCTCACCTGCACCCCGATCTACGAGCTCCACGAGAGCTGGTACTTCGGCTGGCGGCCAGGGTGACCTGAGGGTTACGGTGTGGAACAAAGCGCCGACTATTCCACGCTCCACACCGTCCTCTAGCGCCGTGCAACCCGCGAGTGTTTCAAATGAGCCTGCAGTACAGTCCACTGACTTGCCGCAGGTCTCATTGGGCGCTCCAGAAGAAGACCGTATGTCGATCGCTGCATCACAAGGTGGGCAGGAGTCCTTGGGAAGTGACAATTCGGCTGTGCTGCCACCCTCGGGTGTCCCAGCATTGGCCGAGTCTGATCCCGAGCTGACGGCCATGCTTTCCCGGGCAGCCGCAGCCATTGGTCTTGAGTGGTCCCCGCCACCTGGTCCAGTGCGCTCGCGGCTGGATGATTGGTTTTTGGGAGCGGCCGCTGACCCTCGTCGCCGCCCAACCCCAATGCCTTTCTTCCCGGATGTGCATGAGGAGGTCTCGAGGTCCTGGAAGGCACCATTGTCTTCCCGTGATCGCTCGGCGACCTCCTCCGCCTTGCCTCCTCTCGATCAGGCGGCTGCCAAAGGGTACACTGGGGTTCCCCAGGTCGAACGCTCTGTTGCGATGCAACTGTGTCCTCAGAGTGCTTCCTCCCGTGGCGACCCAAAGCACCCCTCCAAGGCCTGTAGGTTCTCCTCCACCCTCGTGGCGAAGGCCTATAGAGCTGCGGGGCAGGCAGCCTCCTCACTGCATGCCATGGCGACACTGCAGTTCTACCAGGCCCAGTTGTTGCGTGACATGCACGAGGGGAGGACTGACCCAGCACTCTTCGATGAGTTGCGTGCCGCCACCGACCTCGCTCTCCGGGCGACGAAGGTGACCGCACGCTCGCTGGATCAGGTGATGTCCACTTGTGTGGTCCAGGAACGACACCTGTGGCTTAACCTGGCTGATATGCGGGAGGCCGAGCGGACCCGGTTCCTCGACACCCCCATATCCCAGGCTGGCCTCTTCGGCGATGCAGTCGAGGACTTTGCCCAGCAGTTCTCGACTGCCCAGAAGCAGACTGAGGCTTTAAAACACGTCCTGCCCCGGCGGCCCGCTGCTTCGGCAGCGCAGTCGTCGGCACAGGTGCCTCAGCCTGCTCGCCGCCGAGGGCGCCCTCCTGTGGTTCCCGCCCCTCCCGACCGGCCTCAGCAGTCATCTGCCTCCGGCCCGCGTCGTGGAGGAAGCCGCAGGAAGGCGCCACAGCCCTCTCCCGCCCCGCGCCCCGCTAAACGCCAGGCCAAGCGGCGCACCTGAGACGGGGTGCTCAGAGATGGCACTGAGTTCTTTTCAGGAGACGGTAGCAGGGCCGCTCCTTCCCCCGTTGGAGGGCCGGGGGAGAATCCTTGGTTGTCCCATTCCCGCTGCTCGTCCCACGACGGGCAGAACCCTAATGTGGTTAAAGAAAGAACTCACTCTCCCATCTCTGAGCACACAGAGTTCTCGGATGTCAGTGCGCGCCGCTCATGAGCCTCGCCACTCTCGTCCCCCTCTGTCGCCAAACCCCTGCCAGAGCACGCCCCCGTGGGATGCTGGTCCTCCCCTGGCCTCCTCTGGCAGGACGCGGCTAATGACCGTGCCGCTATGCCACCCACGCCGCTATGCCACCCACGCCTGGGCCGGTCATTCCGCCTCGCTGCACCACCGAGGGTACGTCTGTGGTCCGTATGACCCTGCTGGTTCAGTTTCTGGTTAGAGCTTCCCGGTCTGTCCCGCTGGGTCGCGAGGACCATCAGGCTCGGCTACGCGATTCAGTTCGCGCGGTCTCCTCCCCGCTTCAGGGGAGTCCGCTTCACTTTGGTCGGTGGCAATGCCCCTGTCATGAGAGCGGAGGTCGCCACCCTACTGGCGAAGGGTGCGATCGAGACTGTCCCTCCAGCCGAAATGAAGTCCGGCTTCTACAGCCCTTACTTCATTGTACCGAAGAAATCCGGTGGATTACGACCTATCCTGGACCTGCGCGTCCTGAACCGCTCCCTTCACAGGCTGCCGTTCAAGATGCTCACGGCCAAACGCCTTTTTGAATGCGTACGGTCACAGGATTGGTTTGCAGCGATCGACCTGAAGGACGCTTACTTCCATGTCTCCATTCTTCCTCGACACAGACCGTTTCTTCGGTTTGCTTTCGAGGGGCAGGCATACCAGTACGCGGTTCTTCCTTTCGGGCTAGCCCTGTCTCCTCGCGTCTTCACGAAGGTCGTCGAGGCAGCCCTTGTTCCCCTACGAGAACACGGGGTTCGCATCCTGAACTATCTCGACGACAGGCTGATTCTAGCTCACTCTCGAGACCAGGTTTGCGAACACAGGGACCTTGTGCTCCGGCACCTAGCTCGTCTGGGCCTTCGGGTCAACTGGGAGAAGAGCAAACTCTGCCCAGTGCAGAGGATCTCTTTTATCGGTATGGAAATTTTCTCGCAGTCACTGCTGACTTGTCTTCGTCAGTTCGAGGGCAAGAGTGCGGTCCCACTGAAACTTTTTCAGAGGCTCCTGGGGCATATGGCATCTGCAGCCGCAGTAACGCCGCTCGGTTTGCTTCATAAGAGACCGCTTCAGCTTTGGCTTCGCGATCGAGTCCCGAGGTGGGCATGGCAACACGGCACGCTCCGAGTCCCAGTGACTCCGACCTGCCGCCAGACCTTCTCCCCGTGGTCGAACCTCAATTTTCTACGGGCCGGAGTTCCCTTAGAACGAGCTTCCAGGCATGTTGTTGTATCAACAGATGCCTCCGCCACGGGTTGGGGTGCCATGTGCAATGGACATGCTGCCGCGGGCTCCTGGACAGGACCCCAGCGCCTTTGGCATGTCAATTGCCTCGAGTTGCTGGCTGTACGCCTTGCCCTGCACCGCTTTCGTGCATTGCTCAGGGGTCAACACGTACTAGTCCGATCAGACAATACCGCCACAGTAGCGTACATCAACCGTCAAGGTGGTCTACGCTCCCGCCGTATGTCACAACTCGCCCGCCACCACCTCATATGGAGTCAGAAGCATCTGAGGTCGCTTCGAGCCATTTATATCCCAGGAGACCTGAACCAGGCGGCCGACGAGCTGTCTCGGCTTCGGCCTCTCGCTGGAGAATGGAGACTCCATCCCCAGACGGTTCAGCTGATTTGGGATCAGTTCGGGGACGCACAGGTAGATCTTTTTGCCTCCCACGACTCGTCCCATTGCGACCTGTTTTATTCCCTGACCGAGGGCACGCTCGGCACGGATGCACTGGCGCACAGCTGGCCGCGGGGCCTTCGCAAGTATGCGTTTCCCCCAGTGAGCCTTCTTGCGCAGACCTTGCGCAAGATCAGGGAGGACGAGGAGCAGGTAATATTGGTTGCCCCGTATTGGCACAACCGCACTTGGTTCCCAGAACTAGTTCTCCTCGCGACAGCACCTCCCTGGCCAATCCCTCTGAGGAAGGACCGACTTTCTCAGGGACGGGGCACCTTATGGCACCCTCGTCCCGATCTTTGGAACCTCCACGTATGGCTCCTGGACGGGACGAGGTAGGTTTGAGTACCCTACCACCAGCGGTGGTGGCTACCATCACTTCCGCTAGAGCATCGTCCACGAGACATGCCTATGTGTTGAAGTGGAACCTCTTCGTCAACTGGTGTTCTTCTAAACATCTAGAACCCACGAAATGCCCCATCAGTGTCGTGCTTTCCTTCCTGCAGGAAGGGTTGGAGCGAAGGCTGTCTCCCTCCACCCTGAAAGTGTATGTTACCGCCATTGCCGCACATCACGACGCAGTTGATGGTAAGTCCTTGGGAAAGCACGACCTGATCGTCAGGTTCCTGAGGGGAGTGAGGAGACTGAATCCTCCTCGTCCTCCCCTCGTACCCTCTTGGGACCTCTCAGTGGTTTTAACTGCCCTGCAGAGTGCTCCCTTTGAGCCTCTGCAATCAGTGGAGCTTAAGTTCATGTCAATGAAGACAGCGCTCCTGGTTGCATTGGCCTCCATCAAGAGGGTTGGGGACCTGCAGGCATTTTCGGTTGACGAAGCGTGCCTGGAATTCGGGCCGGCTAACTCTCACGTGATCCTGAGACCCAGGCCTGGATATGTCCCCAAGGTTCCCACCACACCCTTTCGAGACCAGGTGGTGAACCTGCAAGCGCTGCCCTTGGAGGAGGCAGACCCAGGCTTGGCACTGCTCTGTCCAGTACGCGTCCTTCGTGCTTACGTTGACAGAACGCAGTGTTTCAGGACCTCAGACCAGTGCTTTGTCTGTCATGGTGGGAAGCTGAAGGGAAAGGCTCTCTCCAAGCAAAGGTTGTCTCACTGGATAGTGGACGCCATTGCTTTGGCTTACCAGCAGCAAGGTCGACCATGCCCCCTTGGTGTGACGGCCCACTCCACTCGGAGCGTGGCATCCTCTTGGGCTCTAGCGCATGGCGCCTCGCTAACAGACATCTGCAGAGCTGCAGGCTGGGCGACACCTAACACATTCGCGAGAGTCTACAATCTCCGAGTAGAGCCAGTTTCTTCTCATGTACTCGCTTCAACTAGCCGGTGCTAGATTCTGCTCAGGTGTCTTCGCTTGCTCGCCATTCCTCTCCACGGACGGGATACGTGCGATATTTCCTCAGGTGAGCCTCATAAGCCCTGAGTCTCCTCCAGCACTGTTGACGTCAACGCCAGAGTTATGCCACTGGCAGCTTTCGCGCTTGGCTAGGTGCCTCCATGTGCATGGTTCCCCTCCGGGCGACCCCCACATGTGTATTCCACTGAAAGTCTCTTTGAGCATGTGTCTTTCCCTTGGCAAGCCACCTTGCCACCCCTGGGGTTGAAATATTCCACCTGCGGCTGGACACCCCAGTGATTCTCCATATGCAGCCCTTAGCAGGTCATATGTGTATTCTAAGTCCTCCCCTTCGGGTTGGGCATAATTGCATATTTCCACTGAGATATGCTTCCCAGTGTACCTTGGTATTCCTGTGTTAAGTAGGAGTCCTTCGTCCGTGCCAGTCTCACGACAGGGAGCTCAGACTTACGCAGGGCACTGGAAGACAGTCGAGAGGTGGCGTGATTACACTGTGAACCCCATTCGTCGTCATCCGACGTAACTCGGAGTGACAACGAAAGGGAACGTCTCGGTTACGTATGTAACCCTCGTTCCCTGAGTAGGGAACGGAGACGTTACGTCTCCCTGCCACTTCCGCTGTACCGCTGGAACGCCTGAGTTCAGTCTCGGCTCCTCAGCGAAGAAACATATCTGCATGTTGCCGGCGTACTTCCTTATATACCCCCAGGATGGGGCGGAGATACGCTATGCAAATTCCGCAGACCCATGGCATTTCATTGCCATTGGCTCGTTTTATATACTCGAAGATGATAGGCTTTCTAAGCGAAACCCCATTCGTCGTCATCCGACGTAACGTCTCCGTTCCCTACTCAGGGAACGAGGGTTACATACGTAACCGAGACGTTTCTCAACAAAATATAGGTACATGTGTGTTTTTATTTATTTATTTATTTTATTTTATTATTTTATGTTTTTTTTATGTGTTTGTGTGGATGTGTATGTGTTGGCTATTTGCTGTGAACAAAATTGCCCCTAGGGGACATTAACCCTCTGGGGACCAAGGTGTTTTTGGGGCCCTTGAGATGTTCTGACATGCCTTGACATTTGTGCTTTTTTCAGTTATTTATAAACATGTTAATGACAAAGGTGTAAATTCACTATATATAGCACAAACAGGGCTACCATAATATGCGAGCAACTTGTATGTAGATGTTTGTATTTTTAAGAGAATAATGTTTATGCGTGGTTATTGGAAAAAATAAAAATGAAAGTTGCTGAATTAAGACCACAAAACACATATTAAATATGTGTCCACAAGACTTTTGACCAATGGATGTGGTCCCTTTGAGTTCTAGCTTCAAAATTATATGAAAATAGTCTTGCTTTATCGTTCACAAAAAAAAAATACATTGATTTAAATGGTGTAAAACAGGTTTTGCTTGGAAAGCCAATATGCGAGGGGGAGGAGTAGTTTACACCCACTCTGCATAATGACTCTGCCTAATGAGCCATTCTTTCAGGTGTGACACTGACTGAGCCACAATGCAAGGACAAAGGATGTATTTAGAAGAAGACTTATATTGACCATTTAAGATTTTGCTTACATCTCTCTTGTAAATATGTTTTGCTATTTTATTAAAAATGTTACAATTACAACAATAATTACAATTTCAACAATATTTCAAGTGTACTCTTTCTTTGTAAAAAAGAAAAAGAAAAAAGATTATAGGCCTACATTTTATCATATGTATTCATTAGTTTGAATATAGCCAACATTGGAACATCTAACATCTTAGTCTATGACTTTATTTTTGACAAATATATATATATATATATATATATATATATATATATATAAAACGTTAGATATGAGCAGAAATTGCTAAACAAAAGCTTATTTATGTGGCAGTATATTTTACAGTAGCCTAAAAACTGTACCCAAATCTAGTCAACAAGTGACTGACTGTAACGTTGTTTTTATGAAATATTAGGGCATATAAATGCTAATTTGCAGTTTAATACGTTGCTTATACAAATACATTTTATTTCAACATATTCCAGTCGATTTTTACTCATCTCAGTAGGCTATAGCAAAGCAGTTTATTCTTTCACACACAGACGCGCGATTTATATTTAGGCTAAACAGTCTTTACAAATATGTACCCTTCATTCATCTCACAGAAAGGCGAGTCATATTATAGAAATGCGATTCATCTTTTTGCGGTTTGCATAGGCCTACACTAACGTTATTCCATAACATTATTCCACACTTGAGAAAAGAAAACAGCCTACCTCACTCCTCAGCGGGATCTGCTCCTCATATCAGGATATATTGTTCCTCATATCAGCACTGTTCTGAGGAATCTTTTCTCCATAAGGTAGGCTATATGCCTCACTCGATCGCGACGCGCTTTGTTTACAGCTGATGTGGGCGTTTCACAGATCTTCAATAGTTCTCAGAATTTGCGTTTGAATAGCACGCGCTCTCCGGGGAGTGGTCACATTACTGTGAATTAGCTCGTAATGAGCTCGACTGGAGTCGCTCTCTTTTTATACAGATTACAGAAGATGAGAATATTTGTTTTTTATATAAGTTACTTCATTTAACAGATGCGATCTCAAGCTTTATGCCCGTGGGTCTGTTTGCCTGTTTGACTGAATTTTCGCGGAGTTATAGATCATTTTCGAACGCGTTTCAAATGGGAGTTTACTGACAGTGAGAAGGCAGAAATCGCATCATGTTAATTTTTCTTTATTTGTCAAAAAGCAAAACACTTTATTTTTATTGTGAGTATACAGAAAAAAAATAGAAACTGAACAGGATCGTTTGATGTATTACACGAAAATGAAAGATCAAAATTAACAGAGCATTTAGTGTTTATTTTCATTGCTAAAAAAAAAAAACGAGCAAAACGCGCGGGCGCGTTTTTTGGTCCCCAGAGGGTTAAAGATACTTCAATCAATCAATCAACACACACACACCAACACACAAGCATTTCTGGCTCGCACATGGACGTTTTTGATAAAACTACCTCTAAATCAGCCATTCCCAAACTGTGGTCCGCGGACCACTAGTGGTCCGTGAGGGTACTGCAGGTGGTCCGTGGAAAGGCAAAATAAAATATAAAATAATATTTTTTTTACCTTCATTTTACCAGGAAATTCCCATTTAAAAAAAAAAAAAGAAAAGTAAAAAGAATATGTAGGCCTATATTGATATAACATTTTAATTAAATTGTCAAGTTATTGTGTGATTACTAAAATAGCCTAGTGGTGTTCGGCCGTGACATTCAAGTCCAGTGCCGTTAGAACCACAACATGGATCGGTGGATAGCAACAGGTTCTCTGAAGAGAAAAGGGCAGAGGCAAATATGTTCTCATTATCACATCACACGCATAGCCTTTAATGGTGCGTTCACACCGGACGAAATTTCGCTTCAAACTTTTGTTTTGGCGCGCAAATTGATACAAAGTGGTCAAGCGTATCACTAGACGCGGCAGGCGCGAATTTCACATAATCCCTTTTTGAAATTGACGCGCTATTCGCGTCCGGTGTGTGAACGCACAGTTAGGCATAGGCAGTTTATATGAAACGAAATGTTTATAAATGGAATGAATAAGGCCTGTTATTATTTTAATTTCCAGTTAGTTTCTTGATCTCGCGTTTCTGAAATGTTTTGCAGATGTGCTGTTAAGTGGACAAACTTTTTGAGGACTTGTAAAACTCTGAAGATTAATAATCCCCTAAAATCGCCAAAGGTTTTGAAATGTTGACTATATTCCAGTGTTCTTATTACTGTATAGATTTCATACTAAATTGCTATGGAAATAAGCCTGTTGTTCAAATGAACCTAATTATGCCCTTGGGCGCTTGAGTAGCCTAAATAAATAAATTAAATATGTGGCAGCCGTTGTGTGCAGTAAACTTTCCTTTAACAAGCCTGTTGTTCTGATGTGAAGACCAATGATAGCTTTATAGCTAGTAAGCCTATTTAGAGGTGCAGATTAATTCAGGTAGGACTGTGTGTAGACATATTTTATTATGTGTATTATGAGGTGGTCCGCGAAAATTCTTGATTACAAATAGTGGTCCACACACTCAAAAAGTTTGAGAACCCCTGCTCTAAATGTATTAAATGTATCTATTTTTGTGCTTCGATGTCTTCACATCAGGGGCGTAGCTACGTGGTGGCCAGGGGGGGCCACGGCCACCACTGGTCAAAGCTCGGCCACCCTGCCGGCCCCCCCAACCTCATGGCCCCACTCCCAGTCTGAGGAGGGATAAAATAAATTTAATTAAAAAAAACCCTCCTGAACAGAAAGGAAGCTGAAATGTATGCATTACTATTTTTTTATCAAGTCATTTGTCACTTACGCTACAAGCCCCATATTAGCAACATGTTGGGCCACGACAGTGCAAGACATTACGTGCCTGCATTCTGATAGCGCGTAATGGAGAGTAGCAGCTAGACTAGCACTGGATACCACTAACACGTGAGTAAGTTGGTGATACTTGAAAGCATAATTGAAATGATAAGATTATATTGTTATCTTCTCACTCAGTTTAATGTGTAAGAATGTGTCGACATAGAGGAAGGGTGGCAGAGTGAGTTGAGTAGGGCTGCTGCGTGCTGCTGTTATTTTTGCAAACTTGTATGATTATCTAGCGCTAGCTTGCTAGCTAGCTTAACTAAATTCCGTTACATAGTCAACGCGAGCAACCCGCTCCCGTAGAGTCATAGCACTGAACGCCCGTCTATTTCGCTTCAAAAGCTCGCTTTCGCTTTGGACGCGCGAATGGATTCAAAATGTTCAAGCATCGAACTAGACGCGAATTTGACGCTCTATTCGCGTTTGGTGTAAACCCTAACCCTAACCCTAACGCAGCATAATAACAGGCTGCGATGTCAAGATTGCAATGCTAGAATGTGTGTGTCAGAGAGAGAGAGGCGCGGGCGCGATCGAACAGTGGAAAAAAAAAAAACCTTACTCCGTCATTTTGTTCAGGACATCGTTAAACTTATATTTATGTAAAACACAACACTGTGCTTTTGTCAAACTGTAACATACAACTGTCACCCAACCAAAATCACACACACATACACACACACACACACACTTAGATGTATACATATAAGCTCGCATAATTTTTCCTCTTCGCCCGCCATTGTATTCAAACCTTCTTCTGTAAACATAATATACTTGAATTAATGTACAATACTTGCAATGTCGCCCCCACCGACAACGCATAATAATAAATTGAATATTGCACTTAAAATGCTATGGTTTACCTAAATAAATTATCGCCTAAATGACAAATTATGTGTCTTTCTGACATTTGCACTAAAACATCCCCGTCTCATGTTAAGGTCCCTAACCCCTTGCATAATCATGACACATCGCACTCGCACATTATCTAAGCAAGCACCCATCCCAATAACATGGATTATCAATAAGACATTATTAGTGTCCATAAGGAGGTTCAATCCATTGTTTATGGCCTGACGAGCCGCGGGAAAACCGCTACTCTGAGTGACGCGGTGCGTGAGTTGTAAAATAGTAGTTTTTGACAATCAAGTGCCACCCCAAATAAAAGACTGGCCCAAGCTGGCCCCCCCAGAAATAATGTCCTGGCTACGCCCCTGCTTCACATGTCATATTGGAATAGCTATAATGTTTACTGTGTGCTAATCAAACTGTATATGCTCGGAATTATGAACAATTATGTATCTCTGTATCCAAAATTATAGTTTGTGGTGTCTTTATAACCGTAAGAACCCGACTGTGTCAAATCTCGACGACAAATTGCAAAAAGATGCATTATTTCAGAAGTACAATCTTTCTGAGGATAAATGTTCAATTTTGTCATCGCCATAAATTAGACCAGTGGGCGGTAATCAGCAGACAAAGGAAGTTTTTCCCGCCTCAGTTTCTCACAATTCATTGGTTCAGATGGTGAGATAGGTGTAAACCTACCTTGACCATAAAGACAAGGAAAGGCCCTTGCTCTTGGCATTCCGCCAGAGAAAGAGAGGGTCTTCATCTTCATCTTCACGACAGGACTTCCCAAGAAGTCTCTCCGTTCGTTCTTCTTTAATTTTCGTTTCATCTTAGTTTTTCCTTATTTCCTTCTGATATTTGACTTCGTTCAATTGCCTTCACGAGCCAAACGAACTTAAGTCTAATCATCTTTTGGCAAAGTTTACATTCGCATCACGTGCTCCAGAAAGGACTCCAGGAGCTGCGCCAGTGGACAATTTGAACTCAGCCATACACAAGAGCCAGATCAAAGCAAGTACTTTCTTATATCGCAACTAAAAAAATGCTGTTTAAGGTTGTCTAGATTATTCCCTTTGTGGAATTATCCAACGACTTGGGGTCTCTTGCAAAGTTAACTGTTTTAAAATTGTCACTCTGAGATCTGCTTTCACTTTCACTCTCTCTCTCTCCCTTTTTCTCTCTCTATCTCATTACTATTCGTTGTTCGATTATCTTGTTTAAGTTGTACTGTTTGTTTTACTATATACTCATATTTACTCTGTGTGAATTGTAGTTACGTACTCTTTAGTTTGTTTTTATTAAACCCAAATAATAATCTTGAATATTGAACCTGTTTTATTGCTCACCAAGATCGAAGTCCCTGAATCGTGTGATCCAGGCTACAAAGCTTTGTTTTCCTGTTACTACTACAGTAGTTTAAATTGTACAAACACAAGAAATGTTGTTTTTTCCTGATCAGAAGTTTAATATTTCTTGGAGTTTGTAAGAAGGGTACTGTGACGGTAGCCATCCCTTTTGGATTATCCTCACTCAAGTTTCAGCGCCCCCTTCTGTATGTTTATGGACTCACGTACTTGCTTCCTAGTATGCATTGTTGACTGCTGATTGACTATCACCTGTTCTGATTTAACTCTGATCAGTTAACCTATATCTGGCTTGTTAACCTGGCATTTCTTTGTGCAGTATTGTTTCACTGTTGTGTGCATGTCTGAGCGTTCCTGGTCTACCTGTGTCTTAACTCTTGCCTTGCTGAATCTCTCTGATTGTCCGCAGCCTGCCTAGTGACCCTCTGCCTGTTTCTGGATTCCGTTTGCCTGCAGCCTGCCCATGATCTCCAGCCTGGTTCTCGACATGCCTTTGTTTAACCCTGAATCTGTTGATGCTGAATCTAATCTTTGACTGAGTCTTTTATTTAATAAATTGTTGCAGTTGGATCTGCCTCTGTCATCTCAATCATAACAGGTACTTTTATTGATATTTGATAAGGAAGTCTAGCATCCAGTTCGCGGGACGAACAGATTGTTCAGATAACTAAAATTAATTCTGGTAAAGGTTACCCTTAAATGATTAAATATTCGCTCTTTGGGTAATTTAATATTTGTAAGCGATAAGCAAATCATATTCATAGACTCATGAATATTCACTTCATTTGAGTTATTTTAGGCAGCGTTCAAACTTTGTCTTTGTGAGCAATATTCATATTCATGTGTATTTTTGGGTATTAATATTATGCACGCGCATTTTTGAATTGTGAGTTAAGCCGCGCTTCGAGCGAACTCACTCGGCACAAAAGCCAACTGTTCAGCATATTAACAGTTTCTAAAAATACCTAACAGCATAGTCACTGTTATTTTGCTGAAAGTACACTGTAGTATAATGTTAAATGTCCTGTTAAGAGAAAACCAAGATCTCTCTGCAGTGAGAACATTTTAATATTATTTAAACCGCCTATTTAAAGACGAAGAAATCTCTTTTTAGTGCGGGACGTAAATCTGGTCAGAGCGATGTTCCTTTGATTCAGTAGTAAAAAGGCCTTGTAATTACGTATCGTTATTGAATTTGTGGTTAACCACAGTGATATTCAAAATTAAACGGTAAACTCCTGGTTAAACATTGGCCTAGCTACCCAATTTGTGAACCTAACGCATTCGATCATAGTGCTATTGTGGAGAATGTTTATGGGAGCCAACGACAGACGGAAAATTCCTGTTGCTTTGCATTGATGCGTGAGTTAGTCCAGCGGAAAAATCCTGCCACACGTTTTGTGCCATTTAGCACCGCAAAAGGTCCTAAAAACCTTTGTCTGTTTGTTTATTTGTGATTTGTTGCAGAGAATCAGCGCTGACAACCGCTCAGATTCTAAATCGCATTGAATTCAGTTGTAAGTCCGCTGACTAAACACCAGAGGGCGTCCTTTAAGTGTTTAGAACAGTGGTTCCCAAACCTGTCCTGCCGGCACCCCAACACTGCACGTTTTCTTTGTCTCCCTAATCAAAACACACCTGATTCAACTCATCAGCTCATTATCACATGGGTTAATGAGCTGATGAGTTGAATCAGGTGTGTTTGATTAGGGAGACAAAGAAAATGTGCAATGTTGGGGTGCCGGCAGGACAGGTTTGGGAACCACTGGTTTAGAAGTCTCAAAGTACGCCTCGCCTTCTGATTTCAGCCTGCATGAGCGCAATTACGCCATCTCGTGGCCATTTCAGATAATGCTCACTTACTGCTAATTTCTATTTCCCTGAGATTAGTGAATTAGCCGTCTAAAGTCTCAATAATGTATTTGCATTTACAGCTTTGCTCGTGCGAATATTATTGTGTTAGACAAGTTTCCTGCTTTTGACTGCTACACTTGTTTTAAGTTTGATTCAAACAAGAGTTGAATTAGAACTTGGATTATGTCTAGCCAGTGATTGTCCACTGGAATGGAGTACGCCATCGTGTGGCCGCCACCTTCTAAGTCGGCTTGCTGAAGCTCTTTTTTTTTTTTCAATTCTGTCGTGAACTGTTTATTTCTACTCTTCACTGCTGAGTGTTTATAATTCTTAATGATACTTCACTGTTATCATTCGTTATTATAGGATATCATCCTGATTTTTCAATTCCCTTTCACGCTTATTTAAATTTGGGTTTAAACCAGTTTTGAATTTAAATTTAGATTGTGTTTGTCTGTCAGCCACTGATATTCACTTGGAGGAAACAGCGCCCCCTTGTGGATATTAAGTCGGTATCATTTTTTTTTTTCTCTCCCTCCTTTCAATTCTGTTTTGAATTGTGTAATTTATTTTCTACTTTCCTCTTTTGATTATTTCATAATTATTAATGATACCTTACTGTTATCATTGGTTATTATAGGATATTATTCTGATTTTACTTTTTATATTTCCTATACATGCTTATTTAAATTTAATTTAAACTTGTTTGAATTCTAATTTGAATTAAGTTGTCTGTGCAATCAGGTGGGCCACGACTGAAGGAGCACGCCTCCTTGTGGAGCAAACCCACTACTGCAGCCTGTTTCTTCTCCTTGTTACATCCTGTCTCTTTCTATTTTTATTTTTATTTATTTTTTTTTTGTTTTTTTTTTTGTTTGTTTTGTTAATTTTTTTTAATTATTTTTCTTCTCTCTTTTGGGTTAGGTTATTTTGATAATTACCATCATTATCATAAATTCCTTTTTGTTTTATCATTATTAGGTAAAGCTTCTGCCTCTCATTACTACATATATATTTACTCAAAGTGAATTAAGGCTTGTTTGTTTAAAATCAATTAAGTCTCCTTTGTTCATCCTTTGTGTATTTATTGTAGAACTCCCTTGGTGATTTGACAGTCATCTCAGGTGTCCAGTGAGCAAGGTTGCCAGACCAGCGTTACCAACACTGGCTGTGAGTGAATCTCGGTTTCTTTTATCTCTGTCCGTCGTTGTGGCCCGCAGTTGCGACATCAGCAATTTGGCACTCCAAAGGTAGTCAACCAGTCCAGCCGACACAAACAAGGCAATTTCTGGGACCAGTACCTAAACAGGGGCCTAAAAGAGGCCACTCTTTCGAGAGGGTTCTAGGGAACAGCCCAATTTTGTAGTGCTGTCTGGCGGTTGACATCTTGGCGTTGCCAGGTTGTGTTTTAAATTCATAAGCTGTTTGAGAGGGCGCTACGCGACTCAGAGTAACGGAGGGCCGAGGACACTGCGGTTGAGTGTTTGGGAGTGCCAGGGAGGCTGACCGCGCCCGCTGGTTTCCACCTGAGCGACATCAATTCACCCAGGTAAACCAAATGTGATAAAACCCATTCACTTATTATAAGCCAAAGAATATTAGATATTCACCCGGATATATGTTAAGTGTTTGGACCACCTGTCCTCTCTAAGCCACACCCTCTTCCTAGATTTCCTACTCCAATAGCCACACGTGCTGTAGGCCCTAGCAGAAACTCTTGCGAAAGGTAGCAGGCTTAGCATTTTTATTCTCTTCCTAACACTTCCAGGGTTCATATTCATTCCATTTCATTGCAGACAAATTTATTTGGTGTTTTGTTTTCACTGTGCTCTCTCCTATCTTCACCTTTTTCGTGCTGTTGTGATTTTGTTTCTTGCAGTTCACCGAGAGACCCCAAGGAAAGCTAAGTAGTAGAGCGACAACCGAGCAGCCGGTGTCACCAGGTGACCCACGAGGCTACCACCTGTCAAAGTCTCTATTTCGGGTCGACCCGTAATTGGACCCGCCTAACTGTCTAACTGTCTGCATCAGTTAGCCGAAATTCTTATAGACGGCATAGCCCGTACGATAGCTCGTTAGCCAGAGAACAAACTTGCATTGGCCTCTTTGTGTGTGTGCTGTGTTTCTCTCGTCCGCAGTGAGCCAGGATGTCTCATTCATCCAGTCCCGCAGTCCCTTGGGATCAGCTAGCAACATGGCTGGAAGCGATGACGAACACCGTTCTACCCAAGGGCGCCAGTGACCTGCAGCACTTGAGCCAAAAACAACTGGACACTGAGCTGGACCAGCTGATGGCACACCCTCCGACCCAGAGTTACACCCACAAAGAACTCGCCAGGATCACCAGGACCCTAGCTCACCTCCTCGTCGCCCAGGCACGGCTCAGCGAAAGGAGCAACCTCGACCTGGAGCAGGAAGCTGCGGCTCTAAAACTTCAAGTGGAGGAGGCCTGAAAGAATCAGGCTCACACCCAGAGTCGTCTAGATAAGCTACTTCTCGAGTCCCAAGACCAACGCGAGAAAGAGGATGCCACAGATCCAGGGCTACAGGAGGAAGTAGAAAGACTTCAAAATGCCCTGGAGAATCTTCGTCTGGACACAGACCGAAGAGAACATCTGGAGAGAGAAGCCCGAGAGGAACTCGAGGCAAAGCTCCGACAAGGTGAAGCCCTCCTTGCAAGGGTGGAAATCGAACTGAAAGAAAGAGATGCGAAAGCTAAGGCCTGTGAAAATCACCTGAAAGTGGCCCGAGCTGAAATCCATGACCTTACGCAGCATAGAGATTTTCTAAAAGATGAACTTGACATTGTTCACAGAGAACCGAAACATTCTTATAGACTGCAAAGTGAACAGAAAGAGGAAACACACCCAACAAAGTTTCCCCTGGCCAGTGAGCCCAAACCTTTCAGCCAAGAACTTAGAGCTGAAAAAGGGGGTGAAAGCCCGCTTTTCAAAATGTCACCAGCTAGCCTCCACGAACCCCCGTCAGCAGCGGAGGAGGGAAAGCCCTTCCAGGAAGTCCTGGTCACCAGCCATGGCCACATAGCTCCCAAAGAACTTGATAAACTGGCTAGGAACATCCCTACGTTCAGCCCAGATCCTGCAGGAGGCCATGACATTCACACTTACTTAAAAGACATAGACTTTCACTTACAAACTGTCGCCAACGTAACCACTTGGGACAGATTGTACCTGCTCAGAATTACGTCTAGTCGTGACGTACGAAGTTTCCTAGACCGTCAACCAGAGACTGTCAAAACGGACTACCAGCAACTGCGAGAAGCTTTGGTGCGTGAATTCTCTGATCCAGAATCAGACCAAGGGCTGGTAACCGCGATGGACCTCAAGCAAGGTCGGCTGGAAACCCCACAGAATTTCTATAACCGACTGTGACGTGCCTACTTCGGATCACGAAATGAACCAGGCATGGAGGAGGACGTTAACTTCCGAACTTTGTTTCTTCGGAACCTGCACCCAACGACAAACCACCATTTGGGAGTATTGGCGTGCCCGCGTACCATGTCTGCGCAACAGTTACGCGACTTGGCCCATAAAGCTTACACCAAACAAAAGACTGTGTCCGAAAAGACTGTAAAACACCCAACAATTTGCCCTGTCTCTGAGCCCTATTCAGAACTGACCCTAGAGGGCGCCCAACAGCACCACAGTTACAGACCCGGCAACAGAGAGTCAAGACCGTTCCAAGCCAGCATGGTGGTGCCCGTCCGAGGCACCAGAACGACCGCTCTGGAGGATCCTGGGACCGGCCTCGCCCCTCCTACAACCAAAAGTGGGGGGCCACCTGGGAAGCCGGCCGGCGACCCAGAAAGAGCCGAAACCCAGCCTCCAGAACACCAAGCCCAGAGAGCCGGCAGGGGGATCACTCTCGACGTGATACTGGTAAGCTCAAGGCTGAACACACATCTAACAGGAAAAGTGCAGCCACGTCCGAAGCTGCAGAACTCCTGAACGTACTGAAAGAGTTTCTTCAAAAGAAACCTCGCAAGGAAGACAAGAAGGATGAACCAGACACCGCATGACTAAACCTCATGCCTGAAACCAACGCCATTCCCGACGTTTCCGTAACTGAACCAAGCACCCAGAACACTGTTTTTCAACCACAGACTATTGACCTAGCTGTTGCATCACCAAACGACAGCAGCACCCACACAGTCCAGCTGACGGCTGCACCTCCTGACCGAGACAGCATCATCCCTCACACTGAGGTACCAGAAAGTGCTGTTTTGGTTATCTGTACCCACAACGAAACACACGAGACATACCCTAACTGCTTATCGATCAACACACAAGCCCCAACACCAAAACTCCTGGGGAACCTGATCGAGAAGGGAGTGGCTCGGAAATTATACCTAACCATCACCTTGGAAAAGGAAACGAGACTCGAAGCCCTTGTGGACACAGGCTCCGACCTCACACTAATATATGCTCAACTGTTTGACAAGCTCAAATTTGAAGCTCAGAGACAGAATCGAACTCTTAAGGCGAGACACTACAGGTGAATAGGGTAAAATTGTTAACTTACAGATATCACCATCAAACTTTACCAGTTGATTACTCGCATGAATAGGAGAACAAAATGCATTGCAAGTTTTCTGTAATTTTATTGTTAAATATGCTAATGAGGCTATATCTAATTAAATATGCGCTAATTTGCATATATTTTGAAGTGACGAATCTGACCATTGAAAAAAATTATTTCAAATATATTTAGTTCAAAATTATTTTTGCATTTTGTTGATATATTCAGTGTAAAGACATGTTCAGAGGGGATTATGAATATACCCTTTTGTTACCCTGTAAATCAGAAAATACTGGCAATAGCCTTAAAAAATTGATTTCCGCCCTATTTTTAGGCATAAAATGTCATATAAATCAGGCCAAGAATGATATATCAACAAATCTCTCTGAACAAATCTTCACAATATAGTTAGGAATACAACTGTAAAGTTTGGTGTATGTAGGTGCTACAGAAGTGGAAAATCGTCACTAGGAGTGCAAGAAAAAACTCATTTTGAGAAAACGGCCTTTAAAGATTTTTATGGCAAAATTCCACTAATTTCTATTGAAAGCCATGAATTACAGACAAAATATGCTTTAGGTCCAAGTAAAATCCATCTATCACACTGTTTAACATCCAAAACTCATTATTGCTTCATCCATCACTGATCATAACATCCAAAACAACACATCAACAGTCCATCACACAGGTGGAATGGAAAAAACTAAATACCGGTATCACAGTCCCTCAGGCAGATACATTTAGCTGTCAGTGGAGCTGCTGTACCCTCTAGAACTTCCAGCTTCTTTTCTGGTGCTAACTTTGGGAAGTTTTATTCTTTTGGCTATTTGTCCAAGGTGTAAATCACTTAGTGATGATGATACTTTTTCCCAGTGAAGGAGGAAGTGCATCTCTGTCTGACCCAGTTGGTGGTCACTGAGCCTGTATTTAGTCAGGATCCGTCTCTTCTTCTCTGACAGTGTGCAGATACTCTGTCAAATAACAATTTAGTCTACTTTGTTTGCTTTCTCCAATGTTTGAAATATTGATATTTTGAATGAATCATAATTAGTTTTGTCCTGTTGAGTTGTTTTGAACCAGTGCTGAAGGGAGCCTGGTTGGTTAGCTTCACCATCAGCTGACTGAGGCTACTGTTTTCAGGATTTGGCTTGTGGGTTTTGAGTGCTTTGAAATGTAATGTGTCTTTTTGACTTACATTTAGATGTGTTCAAAATGTTACAGCTTGTTCGTAACGCATCGACACCGACACACTATGTCAGGGTTCTCATTGCGCGGGTCGCGAGCCTCGTGCGGCCCGCCAGTAAGCTTTAATTTGTGGCTCGCATGGCTGTAAAAAATACGGCGATATCATGCAGCCAGTCACTACAGATATTTCTTAAAAACCTTAAAAATAAGTAGGGCTATAACATAACCCATTACAAACTCAAAGTGTCAGCTATATTACAAATAATTTCGATCGGATTAAAAGAGGTGGTTTATCGAGAGAACATGTAAATACTTGATCGATTGAGAACCGAAACTGAAAGGACGACGTATGGCTCTCCTACTGACTTTGTCCTATCAGTGCGGCTCTCATGAAAAAAATTGTGAAGACCCATGCACTATGTGATGGCATTTCATAATCTTTTGTATTTGTTGGTAATCCCTTGTGTCTTCTAGCTAATGACAACTGTTTTCGGCTTCTCTGAGAGAATTTTACACGCATATCTTTCGACATTTTGAACTACCACGGAAACATCAGAGTGCGTCACGTGATGATTCTGGACGAATCACGTTGTCAGAAATTGGCATCAGCCAATGAGATTGCGCATTTAGAGTTAAATCGTCTGTTTTACTTGCATGATTGGTTGCTGATAGACAGGAAATGACCATATTTGGATCCGACAGCATTGTACAGAAAAGAGAGAGCTTTCCAACGGTGTATTTTATGATGGGGTAGAGACAGCGATCACGGAGCAGCAGGATGATTTAGAACGCCAACTTTTGATGAATTTAGGCGAAATCTGCACACTCAAACAGACAAAGTGTAGTAAAATAAAGACCTAAATGTGTATTTTGGGTTTTTTTTCAGCACAAGTCTGAAAGAATACATGTTATTGAAGACAAATAACCCAAAATCTCAAAATTGACCAGTGAAAAAAAAACTATGTTTTTGCCTGCCGTGTCTCGCCTTAATTTTCACACTTGTGAGCTGAATGTGCAGTCATACAGCCAGAATGACATCAAGCTTAGAAACGTAGCTCCCATTCACCTGACAATTGGTCCTATGAGTTTGGTACATCCTATTTATGTCTCACCAATGAACACTTATTCATTTCTCATCGGGAAAGACCTGCTAGATCGCTTTGAGCCTTTACTAGACTTCAAACAGCTGAAAGTCTGGGCTCAAGTGCGAGAACCTCTTCCCCTCCATCCACACCGATTGCCTGTGCCAGACTGCCAGGTCACAGAGCTCACGGGAACCCCTGCAGCCAGCCATGGGTACACAGCCTCAACAACAGATCAAGGCTCAAGTTCGCTACTCTGCACCTTCAAGCCAACCAAAGACTCTGATACCTACTGCCCCAAGGTCAGAACTGAGCTGCAGCTGCATGATGTAACCACAACGGACATTATTCTGGCAATATGGGCAGACAACTCAGCCATTAGTCTCTCACTATTTAATGCAATCATTGAAAACACACCGGACCTTCCTTATACCATCTGCGCTTTGCACGTGAAATGGAATTACCGGTGCCTGACTCATTATTTCCTGGTCCTTCCGGACCTGCCCCACGATGTTTACATTGGAGCAGACATCTTGATTCGCCTCAAGGCTCATGTGGACATCTTTAATGAAGTTGTATGGGCCCCACTGACTTTGCAGCCACACGTTTCCATCAACCAGGACAACCTCCTGTCAGGGCAGACCATCCTGGAGGTCTGCACCCTAGTCAACGAACAGGGAACGGTGGTACCAGCTTACACCAAAGGGGTCGCTGTTCAGCTCAACATGCGATGTGGTCAAACCTTAAACCACACGCTGGGTTTCTTCCAACCCTCACCTGAATGTGTGGAACTCGGACTCACACTTGAAGCCACACCCCTCACTGAAGTGTCATCTCGTGTAGTCTACATCCTGTTCAACAACTGCACGGCAACTGACATCAACATTCCCAAGGCCTACCGGCTGGGATGGCTAGTGAGCCATGACTTTCGTGACTTTGAACTTGTACTACCTGTCATTGGGCCCATTCCACAGGCACTGATACCCGAAGGGAGTACAGACAACACCTTGTTCACTGCACCCTTCAAATTCATTGCCATCACATCTGTCATGTCGGTGACCAAAGACCAGGTGTGCAGAACGGAGCTGACCGACGACCAACACCTCGCAGTATACACAGTCTCCCACCAGAGCGTCGGTGAGACGGATGAACCTGCTACACCTCTCAATACCAAACCGACTGATGACACACCGAAGGAGGAGCCTTACCCAGATTTTGAATCTCAAGTGCAGCAAATTCATCCCCTTGGAATTATAAGGTTCTATCTGCGTTCTGAGCAGTTTTGAGATATTGAGCTTCAAAGTTTTTGCATTACATATAGGAAAATGTATATGGGGAACAAGTTTCTTTCAAACATGAAAATAACAGGGACCCTAAATGTATTCTAAATATACAATATCAAAATCCTCTCAAATTTGTAAATGGGGATTTTTGGAATGGGTCAAATGCAGATAGAACCTTCTAATTCTAAAAAAACACTTTTCGCTTAGAATTATAAGGTTCTATCTGCCAAAACATTATTTGAACACTAAATATAAAATTATTAATGTTGTAACAATGTCTCAACATGTGTTAGAAAGTAAAATTTGATCATTTCTATGACATTTATTTCATATTTTTAGCACTTCCATGTATTTAGGACATTTCAAATTAAGCAAGGTAGGTCTAAATATTTTGTCCAGTGCAGATGTTAATTTTTGGTACCAATTTGGTGGGTAATTAAACACATTATTGCAGAAATTGTTACTTTAATCTTTCTGCTACTGTAATACATTTGAGCAGGACTTTATTCCACCTAAAGTGGGCCAGGTAAAATGGCTTTCTCTCTAGAGACATCAGTAGGGCTGAAATAACATGCTAACGTTTATTGTTGTAATTAAGACCCCATCAATTAAATTGTTGACTATTTCACCTTTAAGGCTTAATATTGTAAAAATTAAGACATTTTAAGACTTTAAAAACTGCAAGAAAACAGACATGCATCAGCAAATTAATTCATAAAGTTTAATAATCATTGAAAAATGATTCACTGACTATATAATCACAAAAAAGGTCTCATTTTTTCATTTTTTCAAGGTCTCAAAAACTCATTTTTTAAAACACAGAACTATAATACTCTCTGTGACTCATTTTTTTAAACACAGACTTATACTCTCTATGACTCATTTTTTGATTGGTCCTCTTCTGTCCATTCGAAGTGCTGATGGGCTCACGCAGATAGAACCTTATAGAGCCAAGTTAGAGTTCGACTTTGTAGATAGAACCTTTTTGTTTTTTCAATAAAAAGTCCCAAAATGTACACAACTTAAAAAAAAACATCACATAATGTAAATAAGTTGTCACTGAATAAGAATATGTGAATAACTCAATTTTGACAAAAATGTCAGATAGAACCTTATAATTCCAAGGGGACGAATTCTACAAGACGCTAATGCACTTCAGAACGATACAGATCGTCAAGGACTCAGACAAGTTCTTTATAAGTTCAAAGAATCCTTTGCCAAAGACTCTTTAGACTGTGGTCTCACCAACCTCCACACGGTGTGCATCCCAACGCACCCTGATGCTCCTCCCACTTTTGTCAAGCAGTACAAGATTCCCATCGCCTCACACGAACCAGTGCAGGAGATCATCGAATCCATGCTTGAGAAAGGTGTCATCCGTCCATGCAATAGCACCTACTCAGCCCCCATCTGGCCCGTCCTTAAACCTAACGGCAAATGGCGACCCACCATTGATTACAGGAAACTGAATCAACAGGTGCCGCTGTCACGATGGCCCATGACCCAGCTAGAGCAAGAAATACCCCGAATTAGAGGAGCCACAATCTTCTCTACACTTGATGTGGCCTCTGGATTCAGGACCATTCCAGTGCACCCAGAAGACCAACACAAGCTGGCATTCACATTTGGCAACCGACAGTTCACCTTCAACAGGTGTCCGTTCGGCTACGCCAACTCACCAGCTAAGTTCAACATCTTTCTGAACAAAGCCTGCCCAGACGCCAGAATGAGAGGTAACCTGATCTACGTAGACGATGTTCTCATGAAGAGCACAACGGTGGCCGACCACCTGAAAGAAATAGACTATGTTTTGAACCAATTATCCGCCGCCGGCGCCAAGATCGCTCTCCACAAAGGACAGTGGTGCCGAACTAAGGTTAACAACGTGGGCCTGCTCATCGGATTCCAAGGCATTGAACCACAGTCAAACCGTATTCATGCCATTCAAAACATCAAGTCTCCCACTAACGTCTCTGAGCTGCGGAGTTTTCTAGGGGTATGCAATTACTCTCGACAGTTCATTGAAAACTACTCAGACATTGCCAGACCTCTGACAGCTCTGCTAAAAAAAGACTGCCCTTTCGTCTGGTCGAAGGCTCAAGAACACGCCATGACAGAACTAAAAATACATTTATGCACAGCTCCATGTCTTGCTTACCCCGATCCAAAAAAGGAATTCTACCTGGAAGCTGGGTTTTCCGACCAGTGTCTCAGTGCTGGCCTATACCAACGGCATGACCAAGACAAGAAAGTAGTTGCATATGCCAGCAAGACACTTCTTCCACCAGAGTGTAAGTTCTCAGACTGCGAAAAAGCTCTGCTCTGCACTGTATGGGCCATTCAGCGATTCTCCAATTACATTAGGGCACAGAAAGTTATCATAGAGACTTGCCACCAGCCAGTAATGTTCCTCAACAGCCATCGAATCCGAGATGGCGTGGTCACCAATTCACGCATAGCCACATGGTTAACCCTCTGGGGACCAAGGTGTTTTTGGGGCCCTTGAGATGTTCTGACATGCCTTGACATTTGTGCTTTTTTCAGTTATTTATAAACATGTTAATGGCAAAGGTGTAAATTCACTCTATATAGCACAAACAGGGCTACCATAATATGCAAGCAACGTGTATATAGATGTTTGTATTTTTAAGAGAATAATGTTTATGCGTGGTTATTGGAAAAAATAAAAATGAAAGTTTCTGAAATAAGACCACAAAACACATATTAAATATGTGTCCACAAGACTTTTGACTAATGGATGTTGTTCCTTCGTGTTCTGGCTTCAAAATTATGTGAAAATAGTCTTGCTTTATCGTTCACATAAAACAATACATTGATTTAAATTGATGTAAAACAGGTTTTGCTTGGAAAGCCCATATGCGAGGGGGGCATGAAGGAGGAGTGGTTTACACCTGAGAATACAATGTCCCACCCACTCTGCATAATGAGCCATTCATTCAGGTGTGACACTGACTGAGCCTCAATGCAAGGACAAAATATATATTTAGAAGAAGACTTATATTGACCATTTAAGATTTTGCTTACATCTATCTTGTAAATATATTTAGCTATTTTATTAAAAAGGTTACAATTACAACAATAATTACAATTTCAACAATATTTCAAGTGTACTCTTTCTTTGTAAAAAAAAAAAAAGATTATAGGCCTACATTTTATCATATGTATTCATTAGTTTGAATATAGCCAACATTGGAACATCTAACATCTTAGTCTATGACTTTATTTTTGACAAAAATAGTATTATATATATATATATATATATATATATATATATATAGATATGAGCAGAAATTGCTAAACAAAAGCTTATTTGATGTGGCAGTATATTCTACAGTAAAAACTGTACCCAAATCTAGTCAACAAAATGTTGTCTTTCATACTTCGCCTGACTGTAACGTTGTTTTTATGAAATATTAGGGCATATAAATGTTAATTTGCAGTTTAATACGTTGCTTATACAAATACATTTTATTTCAACATATTTCAGTCAATTTTTACTCATCTCAGTAGGATATAGCAAAGCACTTTATTCTTTCACACACAGACGCGCGATTCATATTTAGGCTAAACAGTCTTTACAAATGAGGAGCTCTTTTCCAAAACGGGATAAATCCATTTCAGTAGTTTTCAGGAAAATTACATTTTTTACCTAGACCCACCCATTTTGTGAATATTCAATTTATCCTGTTAAAATGTTTTTTTTGGCTCAGTCTGAACACGTTGAACAATGATTATTAAATCAAACAACAATATTGTTGATGATAATTCAAAGTTTATTTATTTATTTTTCAAAACGCTATAAATCCATAAATTTTTGAAAGAAAATTATGGTTTGTCTTTTAAAAAACAAACAAGAGAACATGCAACATATAATCAGGTACTCATAGTATAAATGAATATAAATTAAATAAGTGCAAATGCATGAAATAAATAAAAGCCAAATAAAATAAATAGTCAAAATAAAATAAATATTTCCAGTGACGTTCTAATATTGTCCACCACATAAAACAAATAATTTAAAAATAACACACATACAAATACCAGTCCTTAAATACAACAATGTTAAAAATACATTCAAATCATTTAGTAACACATAGGCTAAACTATTCAGTACTTTTAATGTCACGTTAGCAGGCTTCTTTACAGGAAAATATCTTTATCGCGAGGGGGAAACCTACAAAACAGTATTATACTAGTCAATTCTGAAACGAAAGTTGTACTCACCAAAAACTTTTATGAAGGTCGCCTTGCAAACGGGCACTTTCTCCGGATGTCTGTTGCACAAAAGACTGTACTTAACAGATACGTTCCGGTCTTTTTGTTTGTTAATGTCCTGGACTTTCGGACGCTTCCTTGTCACTTGCGTGATGTCCAGGAGATGAAGTATGGCCTGGTCCTGGTCAATCTTGTTTTGTTTTTCATAAAAATAGTTGAAACTTACAGATCAGATCATCCGGCGACAGCCTCTCGGCCTGACAGAAATCTTTGGCGGCAGCTTTGTGTTGACATCCCACTGTTGGTATTAACGCGCCACCCGAGTGACGAATCTTCTTTTTTTGTTGTGTTTTGTGATTTTCTTTGTCCAGTCTGCGTTTTGGCTCATCAAGGCCATCAAAAGTGTTACTACAGTTTAAAGCACTCATTTTGATGAATGAATGAACATAAACAAAGTAACAAACCTCTGTTCAGATCGCCGCCTATTTGGATTGCGTAGAACGCTCACCAAATTCTGATTGGTTGAGAGGATATATCCCGTTTAGGCTAAAAATAGGTTTGGCGCTTATCTCGTTTTGGAAAGAAACTGCATCTTGCAGTACATTTTAAATAAGTAAATATAGCGATTTGTCATGAAACGTTGATGGAGCAGTAAATAGGTTCAGTACACAGCAAAATGACATGAAAAACTCATTTTTTTAAAAAATGGCGTTTATCCCGTTTTGGAAAAGAGCTCTTCAAATATGTACCCTTCATTCATCTCACAGAAATATTATAGAAACGCGATTCATCTTTTTGCGGTTTACATAGGCCTACACTAACGTTATTCCATAACGTTATTCCACATTAACACTTGAGAAAAGATAACAGCCTACCTCACTCCTCAGCGGGATCTATTGCTCCTCATATCAGCACTGTTCTGAGGAAACTTTTCTCCATAAGGTAGGCTATATTATGCCTCACTCGCGGCGCTTTGTTTACAGCTGATGGGCGTTTCACAGGTCTGAAATGGTTCTCAGAATTTGTGTTTGAATAGCACGCGCTCTCCGGGGAGTGGTCACATTACTTTTGAATGAGCTCGTAATGAGCTCGACTGGAATCGTTCTCTTTTAATACAGATTTCACAAGCTGAGAATATTTGTTTTTTTATATAAATTACTTCATTTAAAAGATGCGATCTCAAGCTTTATGCCCGTGGGTTTGTTTACCTGTTTGACTGAATTTTCGCGGAGTTATAGATCATTTTCGAACGCGTTTCAAATTGGAGTTTACTGACAGAGAGACTGCAGAAATCGCATCATGTTAATTTTTCTTTATTTGGCAAAAAGCAAAACACTTTATTTTTATTGTGAGTATACAGAAAAAAAATAGAAACTGAACAGGATCGATTGATGTATTACACGAAAATGAAAGATCAAAATTAACAGAGCATTTAGTGTTTATTTTACATTGCTTAAAAAAAAAAACGAGCAAAACGCGCGGGCGCGTTTTTGGTCCCCAGAGGGTTAATGGCTCTCCAAGGACGCAATGTTGAGGCACGGTATGCACAGAATCACAGTTCTGCACTGGGCAATGGCCTGGCCGCATGCCAAAACTGCTCTGATAACACACCTGCTGTAGCAATGGGTGTACAAGAACCCCAACAGCAACAACCGACCTGTCACAGGTACTTTGAAGAGAATGCGTGTCAAGGCATGCTCACAGCCTACGTTGATGGATGCTCCTACAACCATAACGGCATCCTTAAAGGAGCTGTATGTAAGATTGTGGCCAAAACTGGTACTGCAATCACTGTATCCCCTCCCCCTCCCCCCTGACTCGAGGTTGCCAGATATGTTGCAGGATCCAGCAGGAACGTAGGCTGCTACAAGGAGCTGCAACTGTGGTAACTAGAGCAGAGCTGGCAACCCGGATGCCGAAACACTACTGACTTCGTGATTGGTAGATAGGTGGAGGGTGGAGCATCAGGCCAAAACACAAGATGACAACATCAACATCAGTTGAGGGCTGCAACTTCACTTTTTAAATGACAATATCCTGGCCGTACTACTGTTGTCAGTGATATAAGTATTTGAAATGAACATGATTTCTTATGTCTAGTGACATATCAGGGCCATTTTATGATTAATTGAAATACATTTCTTACATACAGCTCCTTTAAGGCAGGTGCAGGAGTGCTGTGGGTCAACGACCAGCCGTGCCCACCACAACATTTCAAATTGGGTCCCCAGTCATCACAATATGCAGAAATAGCAGCCATTCTCATAACGCTGCAGATCGCATCAGCCCATGACATCAGAGAACTCCTCATCTGTACAGACTCTAACTATGCCAGACTCAGTTTCGTGTGCCATCTTCCGAGCTGGAAACAGAATGGTTTCAAAACTGCAAACAACAAGCCAGTCAAACACCAACACCTGTTCCAGGAATGTGATAACATCACAAAAACACACAATGTGACTGTGTACTGGAAGAAGGTAAACGGACACTCGAAGCTACCAGGGGCTCGTTCTTCGTACGTTGCTTAAAACATCCGAGATCAAATGAGACATCCAAGATGATATCATCGTGCTAATCATGATCCGGCTAATTAGGTTCTTCGAACACACTTGCCGTATATGATTAGTATAGCTGGATTGAGTTATCTGAGATAATTGCGCGTTCATGCGCTGGTTAAAAGGGGATATGTATCGATAGTAGAAACATTGATCAGCAACGCTGCTATTGGCTGCTCAGCGTGGCCAAAGAGCGCGCTCAGTTGTTCTCCTCAGCAGAGCAAGAACTAATAGTCGAAGTTTATTCGGAATTTTAATGTTTAATCAAAACGCCAGGGAACACCTCAAAGTCTGCAAAAGCCAGGAGAGAGGGCTGGCAAAAAGTAGCAGACAATTTAAATCCGTTAGAAGTGGCCATGTTAGATGTTTTATCACTTATTAGCCTATATATTTGTATTTTAATAATTGCATAATTACTTTGTTCATTGTAATGTCAGAGTCACCACACTAGAACATGGGAACAAATAAAAGTGAAGTACAAAAATATTCTACATAATGTTAATTTTTAGTTATATTATAGTCTCTTTTATAAAAGGCACTGTTAAATAAATGGTTGTCTGTTTATAAAAGCAACCAAGAAAAAGGCTGAGAAAAAAAAAAGATCTTAGTAGCCTACACTGTAAAATAATTTTTGCTGAATTAAATGAAGGCCGTATAGTCATTTCAACTGTTAAATCTTGAGTAATGATGAATTGCTTTGAGTTGTGAAAGTGAAAACTGATAAACTTATGTTAATGTAAAAATATTTTGCCATGAGTTATTGATCACATTTTTCCTGAGTGTAGTTCATTGTAATGACATTGTGTTTTCCTCTTTTGTGCACTTTTACATAATACACCAACACTTGTATCTGTTTCCAAGAAAGTGGTGGCTGAAATATGTGCAGTAAGTGGACATTTTCTAACTTTCCAAAGGAAAGAAAGTATAAGACTTTGTAATGTCCATTTGTTTCCATTGCACTGGACAGTGAATAAACCCTCTCAGATAACTGTCATATGGAGGAACTAGCCTACCTGCAAGTGCATAAATAACTTTTACATAAATTACTTAATTTATACTTGTATGCTTTATGGCTGCAGTATAAGTTGCAAGATTCCACATCTACAGAAAGGCCTACAGAAGAGTCTGCACACACAGAGGAGACATAGGCCTACAGGTGGGCAGTGTATAGACAACTTTTCCTTTTTATTTGTTGCATGAGGCATATGTCTAATATCTGTTGTTGCAGGCACTTGGCCACTGGCTTTTCTGTACAAAGAACAATTAAAATAAAACTCAAGGAACTAAGCATATTTGTCTTTTATTAAACATTTACTGAAAAGTTTTTTTTTTTTTTTTTTTTTTTTTGGCAATGTTGTGTAATATGGCACATGCAACAATGTCACAGGCCCTGTCAGGTGTGCAACCCTCAGACTTTTCAGACACTGAAATCTTCCCTTTAGTTAGCCAAAGTTCTTTTCATTGTGTGCCCTTGTCCTGGCTAGAGCTGCATTGTAACTGGTTTGGGTCAGGGAATGGGGTCATAAAACACCTGTCTGCAGGAACATGTCATAATCACCTATGAAAAAATGCAGTTCTGTTAGGATCAGCATAAGTGTATGTAATACATTGAGCTTGATATTTAATTGTGGAACTTTCCTTACCACTTTTAAATAATGTGCATAAATGTGAATCTCTGAAAATTCTTAAGTCATGCACAGATCCTGGCCATTTTGCTTTCACATTTGTGATATGGAAGATTTTAGTCAAATGCCTTTTTTATTTGATATAATCTGGAATATTAAGAATCACAATAGTAACTGGGCTGCACATTTACATTGTGAACCCCCTTTCTGTTCACATAATCCCCTTCATTGAGGCCTTGATGGCAGCCTAGTCTAAGGTACCAATCACGTTAAAGGGATACTCGACTTTAAAATGAAAATTCTGTCATCATATACTAACCCTTCATGTTGTTTCAATCCTTTATGAATTTCTTTCTTCTGCTGAACAGGAAGGAAGATATTTAGAAGAATATCAGTAACCAGACAGTTTCTGGTATCATTGACTTCCATAGTATATTTTTTTCCTACTATGGAAGTCAATGAAACCAGAAACTGTCTGGTTACTGACATTCTTCTAAATATCTTCCTTCCTGTTCAGCAGAAGAAGGAAATTCATACAGGTTTGAAACAACATGAGGGTGAGTATATGATGACAGAATTTTCATTTTAAAGTGGAGTATCCCTTTAAGCCTGAGTGACATATAGGCTACTGTAATCGGCATGGTCATGATTGCATGATCCTCATTAAAAACTTTGATAGTGTGGTGAGTTCTGGTATTACACTCACTTTCCTGATTAGCCCCGAGTATCACTGTGTCAAGGCGGCCTTTTGCTGTCAGGTCAGAATTGGTACTATTCCCTCAATAGCTTGTTATTTATACCAGTAAGTCTAAGTGTAGTCCCTACACTCCCAGGAAAACAATAATAAACATTTCTAAACTAAACATATGAATCAAACTCATGCTCACCTTCCAGCAGAATCGCTCTTGGAACCTTGTTATCTTCAGTGGTAAGAAGGAATTAAAGGAATTGCTCTGTCTATTGCTTTTAGAACTGTCTTATCAGCTGAAGTAAAACTTAACAGTGATTGTCTTTAGAAATAAAAATTTATTTATACAAAAGATTAAAAACACTGGTAATACAAAAATTAATACTCTTAGCAAATCAAAAGAAAAAGTTACAGAGTATAAAACTTCAGCTTATTCAATCTCAACAGGGCAGTCCTGTATGAGTGAATATTACAGAGGCTAATTACCTTGTAAGCAGTTCAAGCAGTTAGGAGTAAATATGAACTTGTTCTCATCCGAGAGTTTTCAAGTTGCAGTAATACAGCAGAGCAGTTCAAACCAAAAGCAATTTAGCTAGAATTTAAACAAGAAGAGACTTTAATTTCTCTCTAGGGATGCAATCGATATCAAGATCAAAAATGCAGCGTTCAACAGTCAGAAAGCAGTTATATTTATATGGAACCTGGTTACATTGTTCCAATGCAGTAGCTTGGGTTTTTCCAGAGGAACTAAGTCTCATGACAGGGTCTTGCAACATTAACCCCCTGAGGTCGGCTATCGCGCCGGCGCGATAGGCTCGTTTTTTTCCGTATGAGTGCAAAAAAATAATAAAATAAAAATATTTATTTTTATCTTATATGCTTGTGTTGTACATCAATCGATCCTGTTTAGTGTGTATTTTTTTTGTGTATGCTCATAATAAAAACAAAGTGTTGTGCTTTTCGCCAAATAAAGAAAAATAAACATGATGCGAGTTCTGCCTCCTCTCCGTCAGTGAAGACCATTCTGAAACACATCCGAAAATGAACTGTAACTCAGCGAATACTCAGTCAAACAGGCATACAGTCACACAGGCATGAAGCTTGAATTATCTTCTTTTAAATGAAGTAATTTTTATAAAAAACAAATATTCACAGTTTATGTAATATGTATGCAAAGAGAGAGATGTCAGTCGTTCTCATCTCAGCTAATTAAGTTTTAATGTGCTCCGCCCACGGAGAGCGCGCGCTATTCAAACGCAAATGTGAGGCGATCCAAACAAACCTGTGAAACGCCCACATCAGCTGGATAACACGCGCGAGTTCACTTTCAGACTTATGTACTTTACGATGCTGTGAGGAATAATACTATCTTGATAATAATCCTGCAAAAATTTACCTCAGAAGTTCTGGAAGTATCATTTCGAGGAGCAAACGGATCCCGCTGAGGAATTAGGTCAGTTCTGTTTGCTTTGTTCTAATCGGAATGAATGAACGCAAAGATGCGTGCTGTTGTGGAGCTACTACAGCTGGCAAAAATACTGTTTAAATATTAATTGCGTTTCTGTGTATGAATGAATGAACGAACGAACGCACAGATGCGTGCTGTTGTGGAGCTACTACAGCTGGCAAAAATACTGTTTAAATATGAATCGCCTTTCTATGAATGAATGAACGCACAGATGCGCGCTGTTGTGGAGCTACTACAGCTGGCAAAAATACTGTTTTAATATGAATCGCGAAAACAAAGAAAGATTACACTGGAAATATTGTTACAATTTTAAATGTTGTTGTAGCCTAATTGTATAACCTTAAAAAAAAAAAAAAAATATATATATATATATATATATATATATATAAGGATAGATGTAAACAAAATCTTAAAAGGTCATTATGAGCCTTCTCTTTAAATAATTTTATTATGCTTTATTAGTGACACATTTGGGAAGAGAATATATTCCAAATCTGAAAATACAGTATGAGAACAATTAACTGCACAATTACTAGAAATGTTTACCTTGGATATTGTACAATTTGCAAGCAAAATTTGTGGAAAAAACAACAAACCAGTTATATATTGTCCTTGCATTCTTGTGGCTCAGTCACACACCTGAATGAAAGGCTCATTACGTATGCAGCCTCATTATGCGGGCCCCATTGACTCCACAGGTGTGAATCACGCCCATCCGCATATGGCCTTTCCAAACAAAAAGTGTTTTACAAGATTTAAATCAATGTATTGTGTTATGTGAATGATTAGGCAGGATGATTTTCACATAATTTTGAAGAAAAAATTCTAGGCAACGTCATCCATTAGTCAAAAGTCTTATTTACATATATTTAGAATGTGTTTTATGGCCTTATTTCAGAAACTTTAGTTTTTTGTTTTTGAAAAAACCATGCATAAACATTATTCTATCAAAAATACAAACATGTACATGCAAGTTGTTCACATATTATGGTAGCCCTGTTTGTGCTAAATAGAGTGAATTTACACCTTTGCCATTAATATGTTTATAAGCAACTGAAAAAAGCACAAATGTCAGGGCATGTCAGAACATCTCAAGGACCCCAAAAACCCCTCAGACCCCAGAGGGTTAACCTTCTATAGTCACTGAGGGGGTTTTTGGTGACACTGTTGTTTCCCATATATGAGCATTCTTGCGTCCCTTCCGTCCTCTGCGCCTCGGGTTCCTCTGCCTGTGTGTACGTGAATATGTATCAGGAAGTGTGCTTGTGGGTCCACAAAACCTATTAAAATTCACAAATCCTCTGACACCCCCTCCTGGACGCTCAAGAGCACTACCATACATAATTCTCCTGTCATTGCCATCAAATTTCCTAGGGTAAATCACATCCAATTAATTAATTTTAACCTTATAAACAAACTGCGTTGGCATCACGAAATCGACGCAGCACTCATGGAACCGAAACATTAAATCATTTTCCCGATGGAAGAATCCCATCGTCACTCTCCCGTGCTGGGTCAACAGACTCTCCATGCTCCTGCGGAACCACCGCTGGGACACAGGCTTCCACCTGAATGAGTCCCGCGGCCTCGGGGCTTGATCCAATTTCACCAGATCCTCTGGGTACAGAGCCAGCTCGGATCCACTGTCCGCCAAGCTCTCGTCCAACACACATAGCTCCCACCGGGCTCGTGTCAGGCGCCGCAGACAAATCTAATGGATCAACGATAACAGAGTAAGCAACACGCCCATCAAAGCGCAGCTGTTTAGTACAGAACCCCGCAACCACCTTATTATTCCAAAGGTAGGTCTGGATGTCAACACAGCACGTAGTTTTGGTAACACGTTCCCTGTTCCCAATTAATAATTCAATTGCTTCATCTAATTCGATGATCAGCCATTTCATTGCAATGATAAATCTCATTGCGTCATAGGTTAAGTAATGAGTGCAGCCTTGACCCGTGAAATTAGCCCCGCGATCATAAAAAGTAAAGGTCTTCATTTCGGCCATGTAATAACCCTTGGAAATTATACATGATTGACAAAAGTTTTTAAATTCAAAGTAATCCCGTTTGTATGCTACAATTCTCAACGGGTAACACTTGACCTCCAGACAGTCATCACACAGTTTATAAATCCCATGCCCGGTGCCACTGCATTGTGCATCCGGACCCTATTACAATAAAACAAAATAAAACAATAACAAAATCAATGTCGTTACTTCGTTCAGGTACACAAAACCCAAAAAGATAAAAATAAAACAAAGGAACCATCTTTGCTAGACATTATAATATGTTGTCCCTTAATCTTCAATGTTTCATGTAACCAAAACATTTTTTTTTTTTTTGTTTCTTCCCATGTTCCTCTTCACAATTATGTCAAAAATAAAATAAAAGAAGAGAGAGAAAAAAAAAAATATATATAACCCAGACGAACAAATCCAAAAAAAAAAAAGAAAAAAAAAAAAAAAAAAACATGAAAAAGAAGAAGAAACAATCAGTTTTCTCCCACTTAAAATAACCATACAATATTATTAGTAATATAATTATGTTCCATTTTTTTTTCTTTTCTTCTTTATCTCATAGATTTGTTCATCCAATCATGAAAATAAAATCATGAGTAAAAGTCATTTACAGGACTATAAATTCTTTATTTTTATTTTTTTCGATTAATTTACTAATAATGCAATAAATCAAAATGAGACCATACAGTAATAACAACTGTTCAAAAAATGTAATCACAACGAAACTAAATCCCAACAGAAACTGTATGGTCCACAAATCTAACTTATTTCCTGCATCTGTCCAGTAATTTAAACATAAATGAATAATCATTTATTCCAACCAATATACCAAGAAAAAATAACTTTGGTTCATTCGAAATTTTCGAACTTCCCGCCATCATTAATACTAAAAAATACAGTATTGCCAGCTTAATCACCAGTGGTCTTAAAACTGTATTTCGTCTATAGCTAATGATAACCAAAAAGGTGTAGGTGAGGAACGCTAGTCCCAAACCCACGTATTTGAGCCAAATCATTTTAATATAGCACTGTGTCAAATTATACACAGTGATGGCAACGGCAAAAATCATGACTGCCACAATGCCCTTAAAACCAAAAATTTTAATATACCTTGAACTCCTTAAAAGTTGGGATATTAAAATTAACACTAATGAGAAATCATTAAGTACATTATATAAGGTCAGGCTTAGAAACATCAACACAATTTGTTCTGACATGCGACCGGTCAATATTCCAGTAAGCCAATAGGAAATCAACCAAAAGTTAACAGAGATAATACTCACTATCTCCTTAGGGGATTCGTCGCAACGCCATGTAGAATTGGTGTAATTGCCTGCCATGTCCCAACTTGTCTCTTACAAAATTAGTAATTATTGAGTAGGCCCGAGTAGTTGCTGCAACCGTCAAATCCAGTAACTTGTTCCTTCCCAGACCTCCTTATAGCCCCTCTCTCAGTATTACATCACACCTCTCAGCTTTTTTGAGGAAGTGAGACTTTCCTGCTCCCCACTGCTAGCTGCTGCACCAGAGACTTTCGAAAGCTTCCGGCACACCAGCCCCATTTTCGTTGACTTAATAATCAAAACTAATGTGACAATAACTGCAATCATAACTGCTACAATTATAATTGCAATCTTTATGTAGTACCAAGATCCTACTATTAAGTCCCAAAAAGAAACCGCAAGGCCTTTGACGTTTTCTACTACCCATAAAATAGCTTTTTTCTGGACCTTCCAATAGACTGTAAAAATATCCCCATTATTTGGTTTAATTAATTGCAATGTGATATCCGCTACGTAAATCCACATTGGACCTCCGGAAATCCCCTCCAGGAAGTCGTCGACTGGGTAAAAGAATCCTTTTAATTCGGATTGACTATTAACCAGTCTGGCAAAAGCACATTTTTTCATGACTTGATTTTGCGCAATCATCATCAGCGGAGCCGCGCTAGTGACGGAACTAATGTCGTACCATGCTTTAGCACTACCAGCCGTTCCAGCTCCTATTCTCATAAGATTTTTAAAAGTACAAAATAGATGTTCTTCCTCATGCATCCAAGATATATTCGGACTAAATCTTGTTCCTGGCGTTTTAACCTTCCAAGAATCAAACATTTCAGAACTACAATACTGCTCCTTACCCGGGAACCATAAATATTTAACGTCCTCGTTTCGTCTAAATTCAAACCTGCCCAAACCGAAATTCCATGAACCTGACCTAGTCTGTTCCTGATCATCATCAGAATTCTCCGGCCTCAGGCTATTACGTGAGAACGGTTCAGATGCCTTAACATCAAATTTCGACGAGGCCATCATGACCTGATATTTACCATATTTCAGTTCTGACGGCTTCATCATTGGTATATAATATTTAGTACTCCAATAACCATGAGCTAAAGTCTGACTATTAAGTCCTACAGTTCTATTATGCCTGTATGAAATTGTTATTGGGAATATGTTATCATCAGCTTTACGCGTATGAAAATATCTCCATGTCACTGTACGAGTACTGGTCTTGTCCAGTCCCATCGCTACAGGAAAAACGTCCCATTCCCTGTATAAAAAATTAGATAGGCCAATCCAACGTAAAGTCCCTTTATTACTCGCATCACTTTGGTTCTTCCAGATGCCCTGATTAGTATGAGTAACTCGGTGGACACCAGACCAGCCCATACAATACAGAACGATAGCCGATCTATATTGCTGTTCAGTTATATTATTTAAAATATAATCCATAATACCCGAATGATTCGCCAGTTCCAGTGAAAGACCCGGTCTGGGTGCGTAATTTAACGTGACTGGATGAAGTCTACTTCCACCAACCCCGTTTGCCCACAAGGTGGCGTTAATAGTCCACGTTGTACGTTTACTTTCAGCTTACACCATGCTATTATCTGGATCTTGAATACTCATCCATTCATGCCACAGCTTAATAATATTAGCACCATGCCTTTCAAAAACTTTATCATTCCAAATTGAAGTGTCATTTAAATAACATACCCATGCAGATGTTGTTTCATAAGGAGCCATACAGTGCTTGTCAATATCATACCACAACTGATTCTCAGCTCTATCACTTAGAAATTTGTTTTTCTTCAGAAACGAACATTTCTTGTGAGTTTCACACATTTCAATTGGCATAATCAATTTTTCACATGTCACCCATTCTAATTCCACATAAGCTGGCTTAGGTTTATTTTTATAAATACCTACTATCAATACATATGGGTTAAGGCCTTTCGGCCAATAACCTTGTTGAACTGGGTTCCGGTTATCCATATTATCCCATGTATTCTTACTAATTATATATCTCGTGCCTGACGAAGCAGATCTCCCACTCCGTCTTCTGCTCTTTCTTTTATCGTCAATTGACAGGGCAATCGATTTTTCAGAATCATCCTTACCCAGCCAAGAACTATTGGTACAATTTGTTTGGTTAAACAATCCCAATCATTCTCTTTTGAGATCCGTAGTAATGGAGTATTCCAAAATCTATATATGACCACTGCAGACATCAAATTAAATACATCTGATAGATTATACTTCAGGCCCTGTAATTTGATGTGCGTCTGATTGTATCCTTTTAAGGAATTCCATCTCAATCTAGTTTTATTATTAACAATCTTGTTACCATAAATACTAGGCACTTTTGTTGCACTAATACTTTTAGTGCCTGTGCAATTCCAGAATGACTTGTCTATATCTTTTATGAATCCTTTAAACATATTTTTTATCATTTTAGGACCATATTTAGTATCATCAAACTTTACCGTCTGATTGTAACAAATTTTCCGTACAATTTTTTCAGCAATAGAACAGGAGGCTACTCCAACCTCATTAGTTTGGTTTTCAACTGTGATTCCAAAACCTACTATAAGGAGACATACTACCAGAACCATCTGTAAGGCTAACAGGAACAGTCCTACTTCCCTTCGAACACGAAGCTTCTGATACTTCTCCTTTTGTCCACTTCCTTTTTTCACCATCCTGCTGCTGAAAAACACAAAAGATATAGATGCACAAAAAAAAAACTCCTAAGCTTTCCCTATCTGCCCTTTTAACCATAAGGCCATTTTGCTCAGTTTATTAGGTTTTTTGATGTTCATTCTTTCAACTTTGACCCCCTCAATCGATTTGCCTATACCTAGGTAATCCGAGGTGGTGGTGATAAAAACTTTCACCTGCCATAATTCACTAGTTTTTTGTGAATCTAGCTTAACTTTAATTCTTTCTGTCCCTAAGAAGGTCTGTTGTGACCTTGCTCTGACAGTCAATGAGGTTTCCCTTACATAATGACTATATTCTCTAGGCATGTATATAGGAAATTCCTCCTGAAAGGACATTTTGGTCATTAATTCAACAAGTAGGTCCTGCACATTTAATTCTTTATACATTCCTTCCTCTTTAAACTGAATTAAACAACCATTGTCACAAATTGGATCCCTCACAACCTTTTTCCAAAGGTTTAGATCAGTATCCCTAGACAGTGTTTTATCCAAAACACTGTCTTTCAGCAGTGGATCAGAATCCAACGTCATTGGGCCGCCAGCACTTAACAGCCTTTCCCACAGGAAGGCCTTCTCGCTGCTACAGACCAAGGCCAGTGGATTCACCTCCCATCTGCTCATAATTTTGTCATCTATTAAGCAGCCTAGACTCATTTCAGTCTTTCTAGACTGCCAAATATCTTTCAAGCTAGTGATTTTTAACCATCGTTTCCTCAACATTAGCTTACATCTAGGACACTTATTTAGCTGACCTTGGCTGTCAAGTGTGCATTTACACTCTTGACCCCGAAGACTGTATTTTATCTTACAGTCTATGCATGATTTGCATCCACAGTTCCCTGTGGTTAATTCATATTGCCAGACAGACCAACGCTGTCTGGACAACCGGCATGATCCACAAATACAAATGTCTCCTACGGAACACGCTCCAATGGCTCCCGAAGGATTAAACCATTTAGGAATAATGTCCATTTGGCTTCTAAGCCAATATTGGCTTTCTCTGACCTCTCTCGGTCCTTCCCAAACCAACTGGCAAATCTCCTGTTTGCCACAGATTACACAGTCAGTAGGTTTCCTACGGATTGTTGCAGTACCTGCCTCACAATCCTTATACCATATCTTCACTAAGAAGGAATCACTAAAGTCTTTACACACTACAACAATGCCATCTGCTGGACACGTAGCGTCTGACTGGAAACTTACTTTTGGTCTGTACACCTCACTCATGTTGTCCCAAATTAATCTTTGCTCTTCACAAGATCTCTAATGGACCAAATGCCGTTAGCTTCTAATCTAACAGTAGTATTAGAAGTTAATTCAGCTACTATATCTTCAGTGCCAGTTTTACTACGAAACCGACCCTGTTTTTGTTTTAGTAAGATAAATACTTTATCTCCTACCGTGAATGGGTTTTTGCTTGTGTCGGCTGGCTCACAAATTCTATCGGTCTTCGGGACTCTATAATTAAGGAAATGGATGCATTCATTAATTGTTGGTTCCTGTTTTTCTTTTTTCTGTTCGCCTAATAACAAGTAACACAACGATTTCTGCATGCAATCCAGTTGCTCTGCAAGCATATCTATTTTCGCTTTAGAACTTGTTCCCGGCATGTCCAGGATCTCATCAGGGGTAGGACCACAAGCCAGTTTTAATATTTTCTGGTTTGTTCCTCTTACAGCTGATAACTGTGAATCCCTGGGAGCAAAAACGAGTCCCGGACATGTCAGAAAAGTTCTTCCTCCTAATCTGTCATGTTCTCTCTGGTGAGAGCTGCTTCGCCTCTCACGAGATTGACTTCTAGATTTTTTATAATTAACGTTCTTTCTACGTGGTATTTCCTCGTCTTCAGTATATTCTGAACTCGAACTTTTTTCAGACTCTTCATCTGTCTTTATTTGGTATCTATCTTTGTCTTTCCTATCCGTGGAGGTTTTATACGGCCTAAAACCTATTTTTTCTCTTTCCCAAGATGCTTCCCCTGTTATCAGGGGACTGAATCCAGCTATTACATTTCTTTGTTTAGGGATAGCGCCCATCTCTACTGGAGTAATATCATAATTTATGCCTAAATGACCATAGTCACTTCCAGCCGCTCCTTCTCTATCAGTTTGTTCTGAAGGGGAAGGGGAGTCAGCTGCGATCAAAGCATCCGGATCAGGAACACCATTCCTGGTCACCCTTATGTCGGTTCCTTTAACTATTGGTACAGTAACATCACTATCCCCAATTTCAACGGAAACCTTTTTACTCCGACTTTTATGGCCTACCACCTGGACTAATTTACTTAATCCAGCTTCATTAGAAGTGTATAAGCTATCTTCAGTAGCCAGTAGTTCCTCATTGCCTACTTGCCCTGCATCTTTTAATTTTTTGGTCAATTGATCTTGTGATAGCAAAGTAATTTTGGTTATTTTTTCCATGACTTCGTGAATCTGTACACTCCTCTGAGTCTCTTTTTGGTAACTATCTCTTTTATATGAGGTTTTCAGTTTAGGTACTCTATGGTCCTACAGCGCTGCCTCGAGATCTCTTGTTACCTTTGTCGTGCCTAACTTAAAAACCTTATCTCAAGCGTCCCTGAGATATTTTCTAAGGTTAGAAGGAAGTAACTGCCCTGTTAACTTCCTCAAAGCACTATGGAGACTTTGTTTTGCATTTGGATATAGCCGTTGTCTTAGTTTTTGAAAACTATTGTTCCCCTAGGTTCTTATGGGTTTTATTGGGCAATAAAAAATTGTCCAAATCCCGGACGAGCCCCCATGTGGTGAGTTCTGGTATTACACTCACTTTCCTGATTAGCCCCGAGTATCACTGTGTCAAGGCGGCCTTTTGCTGTCAGGTCAGAATTGGTACTATTCCCTCAATAGCTTGTTATTTATACCAGTAAGTCTAAGTGTAGTCCCTACACTCCCAGGAAAACAATAATAAACATTTCTAAACTAAACATATGAATCAAACTCATGCTCACCTTCCAGCAGAATCGCTCTTGGAACCTTGTTATCTTCAGTGGTAAGAAGGAATTAAAGGAATTGCTCTGTCTATTGCTTTTAGAACTGTCTTATCAGCTGAAGTAAAACTTAACAGTGATTGTCTTTAGAAATAAAAATTTATTTATACAAAAGATTAAAAACACTGGTAATACAAAAATTAATACTCTTAGCAAATCAAAAGAAAAAGTTACAGAGTATAAAACTTCAGCTTATTCAATCTCAACAGGGCAGTCCTGTATGAGTGAATATTACAGAGGCTAATTACCTTGTAAGCAGTTCAAGCAGTTAGGAGTAAATATGAACTTGTTCTCATCCGAGAGTTTTCAAGTTGCAGTAATACAGCAGAGCAGTTCAAACCAAAAGCAATTTAGCTAGAATTTAAACTAGAAGAGACTTTAATTTCTCTCTAGGGATGCAATCGATATAAAGATCAAAAATGCAGCGTTCAACAGTCAGAAAGCAGTTATATTTATATGGAACCTGGTTACATTGTTCCAATGCAGTAGCTTGGGTTTTTCCAGAGGAACTAAGTCTCATGACAGGGTCTTGCAACATTAACCTTCTATAGTCACTGAGGGGGTTTTTGGTGACACTGTTGTTTCCCATATATGAGCATTCTTGCGTCCCTTCCGTCCTCTGCGCCTCGGGTTCCTCTGCCTGTGTGTACGTGAATATGTATCAGGAAGTGTGCTTGTGGGTCCACAAAACCTATTAAAATTCACAAATCCTCTGACAATAGCCTAAAAAAAACCCTGCTTTAAAAAAAAATGTTTTACAACATTGGGTCTTAAGTGGCTTGGAAATGCCACAAAAAAACCTAAAACTGTTTTTTAAACCTAAAAGTGCCAGGTAAACTCCGAATGACACGACAGACAGCACTTTCCATCAAGTTCTTCGCATCTCCAATAATGTAAAGGAAAGAGCCACTTGCAAATAATCTTAGGGCAATGCAAGCAGTTTGTGCTGTAGTTAAAGCCCGACTCTGACAAGTCGAAAATAAATGTGCGTTTCCAACAAATTAATAATGTAAACGACAATCTCACAAGTCACGAGAAAAAATATATATCTCAGAAAGTGCACTATCGCGCTGCGCTGGACTTCCCGTATCAGCTCCGCTTATAAAGCCGCAGTCTAATCCTGTTTACATGAAATAAGCCTGCTCCCGAGCAGGTTTAAGCTTGCGCAACTGTTGCTATGACAGCAAGTCCTGGATGAGCTTCGAAGAACCAAACAATCCAAGATCATGCCAAATCGTCAACAATCAAATCCAGCTAACTGAGTTAGCGACGTACGAAGAACGAGCCCCAGGTCAAGTCAAGTCAAGTATATTTGTATAGCGCTTTTCACAATACAGATTGTATCAAAGCAGCTTCACAGTATTAAATTAAAATAATACAACAAGGTTTGTTTCAAGTGGAATTTATTGATTGATAAAATAAAACTAAATATCCCCAAAATATCCCCAACTGAGCAAGCCAAAGGCAACAGAGCAAGGAACCGAAAAACTCCATCAAGTGACCTAATGGTGTCCTAAAACTCCATCAGGTGACCTAATGGAGAAAAAAAAAAACCTTGGGAGAACCCAGGCTCAGTCGGGGGCCAGTTCTCCTCTGGCATTTATGAACTAGAGGCCGGATTGTAGTTTGAACTGTAAGATTAAAAATATTATATGAATGCCTGGCCGAAAAGATGTGTCTTTAATCTAGTTTTAAACTGGGAGAGCGAGTCTGAGCAACGAACAGTATCAGGAAGGCTATTCCAGAGTTTTGGAGCTAAATGTGAAAACGATCTCCCTCCTTTGGTTGATCTGGATATCCTAGGTATGACCAAAAGCCTCGAATTTATTGATCTTAAAGAGCGCGATGGATTATAGGGCAATAGAAGATCCGTTAAATAGACTGGAGCTAAGCCGTTTAGGGCTTTATAAGTCAGTAGCAATACCTTGTAAATAATACGGAACTTTATAGGTAACCAATGCAGTGATGATAAAATCGGTGTTATATGATCATATTTTCTTGATCTAGTAAGAACTCTAGCGGTTGCATTTTGGACTAACTGTAGCTTGTTTATTGAGGATGCAGGACAACCAGCTAATAAAGCATTACAGTAATCTAGTCTCGAGGTCATGAATGCATGAACTAGCTTTTCTGCATCAGAAACTGATAGGATATTACATAGCTTAGCAATGTTTCTAAGGTGGAAAAAGGCTGTTTTTGTAACATATGAAATATGATTTTCAAAAGACAGGTTACAGTCGAGTATAACACCCAGGTCTTTTACTGTAGAGGATAAAGTAACAGGACATCCTACAATGTTAAAGTTGTATTGTAAGAGGTTTTGTGGGCGGTTTTTTGAACCGATAAGTATTACCTCTGTCTTGTCTGGATTTAATAAAAGAAAATTACGCGTCATCCAATCTTTTATATCTTTAACACACTCTGTCAATTTGGATAATTTAGCGTTTTCATCCGGCCGTGATGAAATATAGATTTGAGTGTCATCAGCATAACAATGGAAACTAATTCCATGTTTCCTTATAATATTTCCAAGTGGCATCATATATATTGAGAATAATAGAGGGCCCAACACAGATCCCTGCGGCACTGCATAGTTTACTGAAGTTATGATCGATTTTTCTCCATTCAAATAGACAAAATGGTAGCGGTCTGATAAGTATGATCTGAACCAGCTTAATGCTTGTCCTTGAACACCAGTATAATTTTGTAGTCGATCTAAGAGTATTGTATGATCTATAGTATCGAACGCAGCACTAAGATCAAGTAAAACTAATATTGAGATACAGCCTTGGTCAGAAGCTAAAAGTAAATCATTTGTGATTTTAACGAGCGCAGTTTCAGTGCTATGGTGCGGCCTGAATCCAGACTGAAACTTTTCATAGATGTCATTTTCTTGCAAGAAAGAGCTCAGTTGAGCGGACACAACTTTTTCTAGTATTTTAGACATAAATGGAAGATTTGAAATGGGTCTATAATTTGCTAGATTATTATGATCTAATTGTGGTTTCTTAATGAGAGGTTTTATAACTGCCAATTTAAATGTTCTTGGAACATGACCTAAAGATAAAGACGAGTTAATAATATTGAGGAGAGGCTCTTCCACTACAGGTAACACTTCTTTCAATAGTTTAGTTGGTATAGGATCTAATAAACATGTTGTTGTTTTAGATGAAATGATAAGTTTATTTAACTCTTTTTGTTCTATAGTTGTAAAGCAATGTAATTGTTCTTGCGGGGTGATAATTGAGGCTGAATAATAAGGCGCGATTGAAGATTGAACGTTTACAATTGTGGTTCTGATGTTTTCTATTTTCTCAGTGAAGAAGTTCATGAAATCATTACTACTAAACTGTAACGGGATATTTTGTTCGGGTGATGTCTGTTTATTTGTTAGTCTAGCCACCGTGTTAAATAAAAACCTTGGATTATTTTGGTTATTTTCTATTAGTTTGCAGAGGTGCTCAGCCCTGGCCGCTTTTAGGGCCTTTTTATAACGTGACATACTGTCTTTCCACGCGATTCTAAAGACCTCTAAATTAGTTTGTTTCCATTTACGCTCTAAATTACGGGTTTCTCTCTTTAGAACACGCGTAGTATTGTTGTACCATGGTGCTTTAATTTTCTCTCTGACCTTTTTTAATCTAATGGGTGCAACAATATCCAGTGTTCCAGAGAGAATGGTGCTCATAGTGCTAGTTAGTTCTTCTAATTCATCTGTTTGTTTGGGTTCAGGCAGCAGCTGAGACAGATTAGATAAGCAATTTGAGAAATTATCTATGGTGGATGGAAGGATTGTTCTGCCTGGTCGATAACGCGGCGCCGCATGACATATTACAGCAGTACGTAATATGCAAGTTACCATATAATGGTCAGTGACATCATCACTTTGTGGAATGATATCTATATCGGTTGGATCGGTTCCATATGATATAATTCAATCGAGTGTATGATTAAGAGGATGAGTTGGTCCGGTGACGTTTTGCTTGACCCCAAAGGAATTTAATAAATCTGTAAACGCAGCCCCTAACGCATCATTTGGATTATCTACATGTATGTTAAAATCTCCAACAATTAATGCTTTATCGACATTGACCAATAGATCTGAGAGAAAATCTGCAAACTCTTTTAGGAAATCAGCGTAAGGCCCAGGCGGTCTATATACGGTAGCCAAGGCAAGAGATAATAGGGATTTTTTTCTAACATCTAAGAGCGTAACATTTAGTACAAGTACTTCAAACGAAATAAATTTATAACCCGTTTTCTGAGTAACATTGAGAATATCTCTAAAGATTGTTGCAACACCGCCGCCATGACCAATCAGACGGGGCTCATGCTTATAGGAGTATCCAGATGGAGTAGACTCATTTAGACCGAAATAATCATTTGGTTTAACCCTCTGGGGTCTGAGGGGTTTTTGGGGTCCTTGAGATGTTCTGACATGCCCTGACATTTGTGCTTTTTTCAGTTGCTTATAAACATATTAATGGCAAAGGTGTAAATTCACTCTATTTAGCACAAACAGGGCTACCATAATATGTGAACAACTTGCATGTACATGTTTGTATTTTTGATAGAATAATGTTTATGCATGTTTTTTTCAAAAACAAAAAACTAAAGTTTCTGAAATAAGGCCATAAAACACATTCTAAATATATGTAAATAAGACTTTTGACTAATGGATGACGTTGCCTAGAATTTTTTCTTCAAAATTATGTGAAAATCATCCTGCCTAATCATTCACATAACACAATACATTGATTTAAATCTTGTAAAACACTTTTTGTTTGGAAAGGCCATATGCGGGTGGGCGTGATTCACACCTGCGGAGTCAATGGGGCCCGCATAATGAGGCTGCATACGTAATGAGCCTTTCATTCAGGTGTGTGACTGAGCCACAAGAATGCAAGGACAATATATAACTGTTTTGTTGTTTTTTTCCACAAATTTTGCTTGCAAATTGTACAATATCCAAGGTAAACATTTCTAGTAATTGTGCAGTTAATTATTCTCATACTGTATTTTCAGATTTGGAATATATTCTCTTCCCAAATGTGTCACTAATAAAGCATAATAAAATTATTTAAAGAGAAGGCTTATAATGACCTTTTAAGATTTTGTTTACATCTATCCTTATATATATATATATATATATATATATATATATATATTTTTTTTTTTTTTTTTTTTTTTAAGGTTATACAATTACAACAACATTTAAAATTGTAACAATATTTCCAGTGTAATCTTTCTTTGTATTCGCGATTCATATTAAAACAGTATTTTTGCCAGCTGTAGTAGCTCCACAACAGCGCGCATCTGTGCGTTCGTTCGTTCATTCATTCATACATACACAGAAACGCAATTCATATTTAAACAGTATTTTTGCCAGCTGTAGTAGCTCCACAACAGCACGCATCTTTGCGTTCATTCATTCAAACGCGATTCATATTTAAACAGTATTTTTGCCAGCTGTAGTAGCTCCACAACAGCACGCATCTTTGCGTTCATTCATTCAAACGCAATTCATATTTAAACAGTATTTTTGCCAGCTGTAGTAGCTCCACAACAGCGCGCATCTGTGCGTTCATTCATTCAAACGCGATTCATATTTAAACAGTATTTTTGCCAGCTGTAGTAGCTCCACAACAGCGCGCATCTGTGCGTTCGTTCGTTCATTCATTCATACACAGAAACGCAATTCATATTTAAACAGTATTTTGCCAGCTGTAGTAGCTCCACAACAGCACGCATCTTTGCGTTCATTCATTCAGATTAGAACAAAGCAAACAGAACTGACCTAATTCCTCAGCGGGATCCGTTTGCTCCTCGAAATGATACTTCCAGAACTTCTGAGGTAAATTTTTGCAGGATTATTATCAAGATAGTATTATTCCTCACAGCATCGTAAAGTACATAAGTCTGAAAGTGAACTCGCGGTGTGTGTTATCCAGCTGATGTGGGCGTTTCACAGGTTTGTTGGGATCGCCTCACATTTGCGTTTGAATAGCGCGCGCTCTCCGTGGGCGGAGCACATTAAAACTTAATTAGCTGAGATGAGAACGACTGACATCTCTCTCTTTGCATACATATTACATAAACTGTGAATATTTGTTTTTTATAAAAATTACTTCATTTAAAAGAAGAAAATTCAAGCTTCATGCCTGTGTGACTGAATGCCTGTTTGACTGAGTATTCGCTGAGTTACAGTTCATTTTCGGACGCGTTTCAGAATTGACTTCACTGACGGGGAGTAGGCAGAACTCGCATCATGTTTATTTTTCTTTATTTGGCAAAAAGCACAACACTTTGTTTTTATTATGAGCATACACAAAAAAAATACACACTAAACAGGATCGATTGATGTATAACACAAGCATATAAGATAAAAATTAATATTTTTTTTTTATTTTTTTTTTGCACTCATACGGAAAAAAACGAGCCTATCGCGCCGGCGCGATAGCCGACCTCAGGGGGTTAAGCCAGGTTTCAGTAAGGCAAAGTACATCGAAGCTATTATCTGTGACTATTTCATTTACAAAAACTGCCTTAGGTGTGAGTGATCTAATGTTTAGAAGACCTAGCTTTAGAAATAGTTTTTGTTTACTAATAGCAACATTTTCTGTTTTAATAACAATTAGATTTTTCCTAGATCCTGCAGTAGATTTATTATTTGATCTCATTAAACGAGGAATAGACACAGTTTCTATGCAATGTTCTACACTAGTATTTATATCAGTTAAATTGGTGCAGCAGAGACTATGATTTGGACTTTTGGTAACTAGTCATCTAACGGTATTTAACATTTTGGAGATGTTATCCGACAGAAGATCCACTCCGAATCTGTTTGGGTGTAAGTCATCGGCACGGAAAAGCCTAGGACGCTCCCAAAACAGATTCCAATTATTTACAAAGAGCAGTTTCTGCTCATTGCACCATGACATTAACCATTCATTTAGCGCGAATAGTCTACTAAACTTTTCATGTCCTAGTCGGTACGTGGGAAGCGGTCCTGACACAATAATCGTTGTTTCGGGCGATGTGCTGCGTACCGTATCGATCAGATTCCTGAAGTCTTTCTTCAGAACCTCCGTCTGACGCAGCCTGATGTCGTTCACTCCCGCGTGCAGGACCACAGTTCCGACGCGTTCGTCACTGTTCAGAATCTCGGGCACGCGAGCGGCGATTTCAGAAACACGAGCACCAGGAAAGCAGTGACTGTGCACCTTACTTTTACCTAACGTAGCGTGTACGTGTCGAACGATGGAATCGCCGATGATCATAGCATCGCGTTCTGTTTCGCGAAGAGGGGAGAAGCGGTTTTGTGTGGATAACTCGAAAACCGGGAGGGTGGGAGAGAGTCTTGGTCTAGACCTGACTCGCGTCTTCCGCTGCGGAACCATCCAGGCTTCATGGTGGCGTGTTGGAGCCGGAGTGAACGAGACCATGGCTGATCGCGACCTCGGCGCTCGGGACCGATGCTGAGTAAAGCACGGAGTAGACGAGGTCGGAATCAGCGGGTTAGTAGCGTTAATCACTGATTTGTGTGCATCGGCGCGTGATGTTTCAAGAGCTAACCGCCGGTCTCTTAGCTCGGCTTGTCTCACTAAAATGTTGTGGATCTGTTTCTCAACAGCTTCCAGCTCGGACTGCAATGCGTGCAGCTCAAATGTGTCCTCACCTGCACCAAAAGGTAGACTACTTTAGAGCACAGCAGTAATGACTTTATGAACTTCTTCACTTATAAGATTGATAATATCAGGGAGAAAATTATAACTATGCAACCGTCTACTACAGTATTGCATCAGGCAGTGCATTGTAGTCTCCCTGAGGAAAAATTTGATTCGTTCGTTGCTATAGAAGAGGAAGAATTTACTAAACTCGTTAAATCATCTAAATCTACACCATGTATGTTAGACCCTATACCGACTAAGCTACTGAAAGAAATACTTCCAGAGGTCATAGATCCTCTTCTTAATATCATTAATTCATCTTTGTCTCTAGGATACGTACCAAAAACTTTTAAGCTGGCTATGATTAAACCGCTTGTTAAAAAAACGCAACTTGATCCTACAGAATTAGTCAATTACAGGCCGATCTCGAATCTACCTTTTCTGTCAAAGATATTAGAAAAAGCAGTATCTTCACAACTGTGTTCCTTTCTTGAAAGAAATGATATCTGTGAGGATTTTCAGTCAGGATTTAGACCGTACCATAGTACTGAGACTGCTCTCGTTAGAGTCACAAATGATTTGCTCTTATCATCCGATCATGGTTGTATCTCTCTATTAGTGTTACTCGATCAAATGTTGTCTAGAATCTCAGTATTCTAGACAACCTAGAATACTGTCTAACACTTGATGGCTGCTCTGTTAAGTCTTCGTCGTCGGTTAGGAACCTGGGTGTGCTCTTTGATACCAATCTTTCATTTGAAAGTCACGTGTCTAGTATCTGTAAAACTGCATTTTTCCATCTTAAAAATATATCTAAATTACGTCATATGCTCTCATTGACAAATGCGGAACAATTAGTTAATGCGTTCATGACCTCAAGGCTAGATTATTGTAATGCTCTACTGGGTGGTTGCCCTGCACGCTTAATAAACAAACTACAGCTAGTTCAAAAAGCAGCAGCTCGAGTTCTTACCAGAACCAGGAAGTATGACCATATTAGCCCGGTTCTGTCAAAACTGCACTGGCTCCCTATTAAACATCGCATCAATTTTAAAATATTGCTGATCACGTACAAAGCACTAAATGGTTTAGCTCCGCAGTACTTGAGCGAGCTCTTAACGCATTATAGTCCTTCACGTCTATTGCGATCTCAAAATTCCGGCCAGTTGATAATACCTAGAATATCAAAATCGACTGCTGGCGGTAGATCCTTCTCCTATTTAGCACCAAAACTTTGGAACAGCCTTCCTACCATTGTCCGGGAAGCAGACACACTCTGTCAGTTCAAAGCTAGACTAAAAACACATCTCTTTGACCTAGCTTTCACATAATACATTATAGACTTCTATAATTCAATATTAGGCTGCATAGATTAGGTCAGCTGGAACCGGGAACACTTCCCATAAATCCTGATGTACTCGTTACATCATGAGAAGAATGGCATCTACGCTAATTTTAGTGTCTGTGTTTATCCCGAGGTTTTCCTGCAGCCTGCCGGATCCAGGCCGTATCCAGATCTGACGAAGGACCTTCGCCTGGACCGATGACAACGCAGTGCTGAAGTGCCAACTAGTCTCTCCCTATGGAGGATCCCTTTACCACTCTACAGATAAAGCGTTGTCGGGAAACTCAATTCAATTATACTCAATAAAAAATTATTAGGAAACACCAGTACTTTGTTTAGGCTTGGTTTGTAGGGAATTACAAACCTGCGTACATATATTCAAACGCACATAACTATAAAACCAATTCTTAATGCGCATGTGAACGCCATCAGCGTTTCTCACAGGTTCGCGTTTAACCCTTTAGGCGCCAGAGGTTTTTTCCTAAAACGTTCGATTTTGACATCTTAATTTCAAAAGGCTATATCTTAAAAGTGATAAAAGATAGAGACTTTCTGTAAATTAGAGAAATATTAAGGATGACCCAAAGTTTATGTAGGGATTACATTTTCCCATCTAATTTGCATATGATGACGTCATATGGTGGCGGTCATCTTGGATTATAGAATTTTTATGGTTTTTGTTGATGTTTATTTGGTTGTTTTTTTTTTTTTTTAGCTGACAAAGACGCACACATCACAAGGACATGAACACACAAAAAAGAACACATATTGTACACTACTAAATGGTCAGGGAAATAGATAGTAAATCAACAGTGTAATAAATGGCAGACAAAAACAATTGTTGCAGGGCTTTTGCTGTAGAGATAATGACTCCCTATTCATCCAGGTGACATTTCTTGTAGTGTTTCATTGTGTGGTCTTGCGATAGACTATGCATAATAGCCCCTCTGCCCCGTGTCACATCGCCTCTGTTCCTGCTACGAGCAGCAGCGCGGGCGCGGCCAGATCTGCCTCGCGCGCGCCGAGTGTGCAAAGCTCGTACTACTGTCATTGTCATTGTGACTCCCCACCCTGCCTCCACGTTGCCCCCTAACTGTCCTATGAATACTTCGACCTCGTCTAACATACCCAGTGGCATTAGACAAAGTCTCCACCACAATACTGTCGCCGCGATTGCGGAGAGGCACACGGTCACCATGGCTAGCGCGGTAAAAATCTCCCGCGGCCGCCTCGTTCCCCACAACACTAACACGCCTGCTAACTTCGCGATGAACACTCCGACCCCGGGAAACATTGTTCCCACCACTGACATTGGGCAAAGGGCCATCTAACGTTATATTGGGCAAAGGATTCACCGTTTGTGCTTGGTGTAGGGCTATACTTTCACTTTCAGAATCACCGTCATTTTCTGAAGGCAGATAATGTTATTCCCCTTCAGAATTAGGGTCCGCGAATAGAAGACCCAACACTTCATTGCGGGTAAGCTTTATTGATGCCATTAGATAATAATAATAATAATAATCTAATGCAAATACTCGCTGACGTTGACAATGTTGCTCTGATAAAATGGCTCACTCGCACACTAGCTCCGCTTTTGTTCGCACTGATTCAATGCGCTCTAGCTCGAAGATTTTGTATAGAAGCATGACTTTTTTTTGAGTCGGGGATGAAGTATGACATGTCTGCCAACTAGTGGAGGGGAGGTCGAACGAAATTTGACACCCTATTTGACAAAATCGGCCGTTTTATTCAGTGCCGCATCTTGTCGAGTAAACTCGACCGTGGCGCCCAGAGGGTTAAAGTCTATGTAGAGAGAATTGTGTCGTCTTAGCGGCCCCTAATTTAATAACAAATGATTGTTGCGACGGAAGCAAATCAATCATAACTAACCTTAGCTGGAAAATAACTTTACTAAAGAACCGCTATAAAGCCAAAACAATCTCTGTTACCATAAATTATACGTTTATCTCTGTAAAGCTGCTTTGAAACAATCTACATTGTTAAAAGCGCTATATAAATGAAGATGACTTGACTTGACTTGACTACTTACATCTGATATATTCGCCATTTTAACAGATGGACAGTAAGTTAGCAACGACGCTACCAGTGATGCTATCAATATTAATACTAATTTATGACTAAACTCTTGGATATAATCCGTCTTTTTAGTGGTACGGGTGTAGAGTAGACGCACGATAGGCAAAAAAAAAAAAATGTTTGTTTGTAAGTGAGTGTGGAGAAGACGCGTTCAGCCGTGATCCACGGACGTAACCTATAAGAGTATCCAGCGTTGGATCACTAATAGGCTTGAGGCATGTATCTGTCTGCTCAACAGTCCGCGTTGTAACTATGAGGTTTGAGCAGTAGTGCTTCTCAGTGAGGAAAAGTGGAAAATGTTCGTTGTAAGTGAGTTTAAAGAGAAAATCAAGAGTTATAAATCAAATCGATAGAGCTCCAAAGACAACAACGTGTTCAGACGCAACGTGTTCAGACGCGACGCATGCGCAGGTCTAGACAAGGACTTAAATGACCAAACTGACGCCCTCGCAAAAACAGGCACACTACACGGGGAGGTGTGGTCACCCCCAAAACCCACACCCAGCCCCAAAGTTGCAGTGTTAACCCGCAGCAAACGACCTTCACCTGTTGCAGTGCCCGCCTCACAGCCGCTATCGCTAACTCCGCAGATTTCCAACAACGACATTGCAGATATGCAAGCCTCTGACACTGCCATAAAGACAATTCTTAACCACCTCTCTGACCCCTCCGACCACCCTATCACTCAGTCTGAGCTCACTGATGACTCATGCCTCAGACACCTGCATAACACCAGACACATGCTGCGCGTACAGGACAACATTCTGTGGTTTGCACCCGATGACACCACAGCGCCACGGCTCGTGCTACCACGATGCCAAAGGGGGGTAATGCTAATGTACGCCCACGACACACCATGTGCTGGACACCACGGTACCAGAGCCACATATGACACACTGAGACAGGTGGCATACTGGCCCGGCATGCAGCAAGATGTGGCAGAGTATGTCAGAGAATGTCTGGTGTGCTGCCAGTTCACACCAGCAAACCCAAACCACAGAGCCCCACTGCAACGCAGAGGGATCACGTTCCCGTGGTCAGACCTCCAAATTCACTGGGTAGGACCCCTGCCCAGGTCAACAAGAGGCAACAAGTACTTTCTCACGGTGGTGTGCCAGTTTACCAAGTGGGTAGAATGTCTGCCAGCACCCAATGACACTGCCCAAACCATGGCATACCTCCTGATGAACCATATCTTCTCCCGGTTCGGATTGCCACTGAGAGTCAACTCAGACAGAGGTACCCACTTCACTGCCGAGATCATGCAACAGATCTGGAAATACCTAGGGGTACGAGCTAAACTTCACATCAGCCACCATCCAATCGCGTCCGGCCAAGTAGAGAGATCGAACCGAGCGGTGGTCGCCATGCTGAAAAAGTATGTGTCTGCTAACCAGAAAGACTGGGATGTGAAACTCCCCCTTGTGCTGATGGCCATCAGAGCCACCCCGCAGGAATCAACACGGGTGTCCCCTTTTGAACTCATGACGGGGCGGCAGATGACCCTGCCACTACACTTGCTGTATCAACCAGGAGACTCCAACCTTGTCACCGCTTACACCACATTCCAGTACCTCGACGAGCTCCATAGACACTTGAAAACAACTTTTGCTTTTGCCCAGCAACACCTGCAAAAAAGCGCTGAAGGCCAGAAAGCATATTACGACCGGAAAGCATCACACCAGGAACTAAATGTGGGCGACAGGGTCTTGTATTACAGCTTCACCCCGCCATCTCTGACAGGCCCCCAGCGGCTGTCAAAGAAATTTCTGCCACACTGGACAGGACCTCATGAGATTATGAACAAACTCTCCCCAGTCGCGTACCAAATCCAGCTAAACCGGGGATCGAGAGAACCAGTTCTCAAATGGGTCCACCGTAATCAGATTAAAAAACATGTGGCCACTAGCAGAGAAAAACAGGGAGGGGCCAATGCAAGCTAAACTCAACCGCCGTCATCGAAGCGAAAAGACTGTCCCATCCAACCCGGGACAAACCTCGCTGACCTGTTCCCTCTCTCTTTCCCCTTTTCCTCCCTACCTCTCTCTCTCTTGCCTGTAACAGGATGCTGCTGTGGATCGTCATCCTGTGCCTCCAGTCAACCAGAGGCCAGCCGCCATCAGACATCATCACACCGGGTCCTGCCTCGGGCATCGTATTGAGAGAGCAACCGGGACTCCTGATCACAAATTGCCGGACGCACACCCAGAAAGTATACGTTCGACTCGACCCCTGCAACGTCTACAGAGCACACTACCCCCGCGCAATAGCCCAGTACAGCTGGGCCGGTGCCCGTTGGACAGAGGACTCCCTCTCTCACGCAGAGGCCGATGTCAAGCACATGCTCAACCAACTTGAGAAGATGACTGTTACCCAGGCGGAATTAGGTGGACACAACCGCCGCTCCAAACGTTTCCTGGGAGCGTTGCTCGGAGCTGCCGCTGCCGTTGGAACTCTGTTCAACATTGGTATGTCCAGTCAAGTCAAGTCATCTTCATTTATATAGCGCTTTTAACAATGTAGATTGTCTCAAAGCAGCTTTACAGAGATAAATGTATAATTTAACGTAAGATTGTTTTGGCTTTATAGCGGTTCTTTAGTAAAGTTATTTTCCAGCTAAAGTTGGTTTTGATTGATTCGCTTCCGTCGCAACGATCATTTGTTATTAAATTAGGGCCGCCAAGACGACACCATTCTCTCTACACAGACTTTAAATGCGATCCTGTGAGAAACGCTGATGGCGTTCAGATGCGCATTAAGAACGGGTTCAATAGTTATGTGCGTTTGAATATATGTGTGCAGGTTTGGAATTCCCTACAAACCAAGCCTAAACAAATTACTGGTGTTTCCTTATAGTTTTGATTCAGAATTTTATTTTATTTTATCAATTCGGGGTAGATACGCAAATTGAGTTTTCCCGACGACGCTTTATCTGTAGAGTGGGAAAGGGATCCTCCATAGGGAGAGACTAGTTGGCACTTCAGCACTGCGTTGACATTGGGTCCAGGCGAAGGTCCTTCGTCAGATCTGGAAACGGCCTGGATCCGGCAGGCTGCGGGAAAACCTTGGGATAAACAAAGACACTAAAATTAGCGTAGATGCCATTCTTCTCATGATGTAACAAGTACATCAGGATTTATCGGAAGTGTTCCCGGTTCCAGCTGACCTAATCTATGCAGCCTAATATTGAATTAGAAGTCTATAATGTATTATGTGAATGCTATGTCAAAGAGATGTGTCTTTAATCTAGATTTGAACTGACAGAGTGTGTCTGCTTCCCGGACAATGTTAGGAAGACTGTTCCAAAGTTTTGGTGCTAAATAGGAAAAGGATCTACCGCCAGCAGTCGATTTTGATATTCTAGGTATTATCAACTGGCCGGAATTTTGAGATCGCAATAGACGTGAAGGAGTATAATGCGTTAAGAGCTCGCTCAAGTACTGTGGAGCTACACCATTTAGTGCTTTGTAAGTAATCAGCAATATTTTAAAATTGATGCGATGTTTAATAGGGAGCCAGTGCAGTTTTGACAGAACTGGGCTAATATGGTCATACTTCCTGGTTCTGGTAAGAACTCGAGCTGCTGCGTTTTGAACTAGCTGTAGTTTGTTTATTAAGCGTGCAGGGCAACCACCCAGTAGAGCATTACAATAATCTAGCCTTGATGTCATGAAAGCATGAACTAATTGTTCCGCATTTGTCAATGAGAGCATATGGCGTAATTTAGATATATTTTTAAGATGGAAAAATGCGGTTTTACAGATACTAACCACGTGACTTTCAAATGAAAGATTGGTATCAAAGAGCACACCCAGGTTCCTAACCGACGACGAAGACTTAACAGAGCAGCCATCAAGTGTTAGACAGTATTCTAAGTTATTACGTGAGGAAGTTTTTTGTCCAATAATTAGAATCTCTGTTTTTTCCGAATTTAGAAGTAGGAAATTACGAGTCATCCAATTTTTTATATCAGCTATGCATTCTGTTAATTTAGTGAATTGGTAAGTTTCGTTAGGTTTTGAAGAAATATAGAGCTGAGTATCGTCGGCATAACAGTGGAAGCTAATTCCATGTTTCCTAATGATATCTCCTAATGGTAGCATGTACAGAGTGAACAGCAGTGGTCCTAGTACTGAGCCTTGTGGTACACCATACTGAACTTGTGATCGATAAGACATCTCTTCATTTACTGCTACAAACTGATAACGGTCAGATAAGTATGATTTAAACCATGCTAGTGCAATTCCACTAATGCCAACATAGTTTTCTAGTCTATTTAAAAGAATGTTGTGGTCAATGGTGTCAAACGCAGCACTAAGATCGAGTAACACTAATAGAGAGATACAACCATGATCGGATGATAAGAGCAAATCATTTGTGACTCTAACGAGAGCAGTCTCAGTACTATGGTACGGTCTAAATCTGGACTGAAAATCCTCGCAGATATCATTTCTTTCTAGAAAGGAACACAGTTGTGAAGATACTGCCTTTTCTAGTATCTTTGACAGAAAAGGTAGATTCGAGATCGGCCTGTAATTGACTAATTCTGAAGGATCAAGTTGCATTTTTTTAACAAGCGGTTTAATCATAGCCAGCTTAAAGTTTTTTGGTACGTATCCTAGAGACAAAGACGAATTAATGATATTAAGAAGAGGATCTATGACCTCTGGAAGCATCTCTTTCAGTAGCTTAGTCGGTATAGGGTCTAACATACATGTTGTCGATTTAGATGATTTAACGAGTTTAGTAAATTCTTCCTCTCCTATAGCAACGAATGAATCAAATTTTTCCTCAGGGAGACTACAATGCACTGCCTGATGCGATACTGTAGTACATAGGTCTTCAACCCTGCTCCTGGAGGCCCACTGTCCTGCAGAGTTTTACTCCAACCCTAATCAAACACACCTGAACCACATTCAGTCTGTGATTTCAAGTGATCCTGAAGAGTTTGACTAGCTGGTTCAGGTGTGTTTGATTAGGGTTGGAGTAAAACTCTGCAGGACAGTGGGCCTCCAGGAGCAGGGTTGAAGACCTCTGCTGTAGTAGACGGTTGCATAGTTATAATTTTATCCCTGATATTATCAATCTTATAAGTGAAGAAGTTCATAAAGTCATTACTGCTGTGCTGCTTGGAAACTTCTGTGTTTGAAACTTTATTTTTCGTTAGTTTAGCCACTGTTTCAAATAAATACCTAGGATTATGTTTATTTTCTTCTAAAAGGGTTGAAAAATAAGCAGATCTAGCAGCTTTTAAAGCCTCTCTGTATGCAATCGAGCTCTCTTTCCATGAAATGCGAAATACCTCTAGTTTTGTTTTCTTCCAGGTTCGTTCCATTTTTCTGGCTGCTCTCTTAAGGGCCAGAGTGTGCTCATTGTACCACGGCGTTGGATTATTTTCTTTAATCTTCTTTAAGCGCAAAGGAGCAACTGTGTCTAAAGTGCTGGAAAAGAGAGAGTTAAAAGTTTCTGTTGCAATATCAAGTTTTTCTAAGCTATCCGGGATGCTAAAATGATGAAACTGATCAGGAAGATTATTAATAAAGCAATCTTTAGTGGCAGAAGTGATAGGTCTAACATATTTGTAACACGGTGTCGGCTTTGCAGCCTTGGCTAAATGTAATTTACACGAGACTAGATAATGATCTGAGATGTCATCGCTCTGCTGCAGAATTTCAACGGCATCAACATCTATTCCATGTGATAATATTAGATCTAGAGTATGATTACGACGATGAGTAGGTCCTGACACGTGTTGTCTAACTCCAATTGAGTTTACAATGTCTTTAAATCAAACCCAATGCATCTTTTTCATTATCGATGTGTATATTAAAATCACCAACAATTAGTACTTTATCTGCAGCCAATACTAACTCTGATAGAAAGTCCGCAAATTCTTTGATAAAGTCTGTATGGTGCCCTGGTGGCCTGTATACAGTAGCCAGCACAAATCTCAAACGTGATTTATCATTTATACTATATATTTTTACATTAAGCACTAACACTTCAAAAGAATTATATTCGAAACTTGATTTCTTAGTGGTTTTGAAAATATTACTATAGATTACAGCAACTCCTCCCCCTTTGCGTTTAAGACGAGGTTTATGTTTATAACAGTAATCTTGCGGGGTGGACTCATTTAAAGTAATGTAATCGTTTGGTTTTAGCCAGGTTTCTGTCAAACACAGCACATCTAGGTTATTATCTGAAATCATATCATTAACAATGAGTGCTTTTGAAGTAAGCGATCGAATATTCAGAAATGCTCATCTGTATTATAGCTGTTTTTTATTTGTTGAACATCAATTAAATTTTTAACCTTAGATAGGTTTAAACATTTTTTGGATTTCCAAATTCGGGGAACAGACACAGTCTCTATATGATGATAGCTAGGTGAAAGAGGCTCTATGTGATGGGATTTATCTGACCTGGGTGACGCGAGGCCGCTAGCAGACGGTTGGTTTAGCCAGTCTGTCTGCTTCCTGACCTGGTGCCCAATTTGTCATGTTTGAGCTCTAAGACTATGAGCCATATTACTAGAGAGAAGAGCAGCACCATCCCAGGAGGGATGAATACCATCTCTTTTCAACAGGTCAGGTTTGCCCCAAAAACTTTTCCAATTGTCTATGAATTCTATATTATTACACGGACACCACTCAGACAGCCAGCGATTCAGTGAACACAATCTACTAACTATCTCATCACTCCTGCGAACAGGAAGGGGGCCAGAGCAGATTACAGTGCCTGACATCGTACTTGCAAGTTCACACACCTCTTTAATATTAATTTTGGTGAATATTAAAGTCCAGTGTCAACGCAGTAAACATAGCCACTGTAAGACGGCATGTGGCTGAAATTCAGACTGAACTTCCACAGCTAAAAGAGCAACTCACCACACAGAGTGCATCCTTGCAAACCATCGGAAAGACATTGAGAGGAACTGTGGTCATTCTCAACACTCATAGCGTGCTGTTGAACCAGACCGTGAACTCCATGAAACAGCTGTTTACTGTCTTCCAGAATGACTTTGCCCAAACGCAGCTGGTCACAGCGTTAATGACTGACATGTTACGGGAAGTGAGTTCCTCCATCGACAGTTTAGCCATGGGAAGAATTCCACCATATCTGATACCCTTAAGCCTGGTGCAAAACGTGCTGGCTTACGCCATCACCACACCAACTGACCCTATGCAAATTCACCTCGCCTACTCTCTGGGTAGCGCTATTCCCCTTTACGTGGATCCCGAGCAGAAGGAGATGAGTTTCCTCCTGAGGACCCATCATAGAGTCGAGCCGAATCTACAGACTCAAAGACATTGTTAATGTGGGGTTCTGGAAGGGTAACACTCATATCAAGGTACGTACCCCTGAGGTGGTGGCGTACCATGACAGCGACACACAGCTGTACTTAGCCCCGAACCTGCACATGTGCACCCTGACTAAAGACATTCACTACCTCTGCCCCAGCAAACCGTTCCTCAGAGATAACACTGATGGAATCTGCGGATTGCAACCCATGATCAGCGACACGCGTTGCCCTGCCGACGCCAAGCCTCGCAGCCAAGTCACCGAGACACAAGCCGAGATTGTAGGTGATAGATGGCTCGTTAACACTCCAGTGCGTACCGCTACACTGACCTACGACCAGCATGACACCGCCACCCGTGTCAACCTGCTTAACCAAAGCATGTGGATCCAAGTCCCACGAGGAGCCATCCTCCACCTTGACGATCTGACCTTATACCATCTTCCGAGTGAAGAGTACCAATCAGAATTAGAAATTCCATCCTTCTTCAAGAACCACAACTTCACCCTAGATCCAGAATTAGAACTGTGGATTGAAAAAGGGGGGCCTCAGCTCATTGACATTGCTCCCGTCGACGCAGCCCTCCAAGCCTTGTCTCGATTGCCCATCCTGAACACCTCACCTGTGGCCCAAGCCTGGACTGCAGCTGACACTGCGCTGTGCATCTCTACGGTCATCGGCCACACCCTGACTCTGGGCGTGGCCTTCATCCTGTACAAGAGACTCAACGAGATGCAAACCTCTACAGCCAAACTCACGACAGCCGTGTCTGGAGGTCTCCGATGGAAACCCCGGAGGGAAGGTACCACACCAGAAACGGATGCGAACCTCATCGAGCTGAGTCCTCAACCCTAACAAACACCTGCTATCCGACCGTCACGATTCACCTGCCATCCGACCGTTGTGATGGATGTTGTCCGATAATGACCAAAGGGCATCATCCTACAAAAAGGGGGAATGTAACACTAATGGTGGATGGTATTCAGCCATCTGTTCCATATTAATGAATCCTGACTCTAACACATTCCTGCATTCAAAGACCAAAACTTGAGTAAACAAGGACCTTCGTTTTACAACCAATTCAACGTAACTCACCATTTGGGCGCCGCGATGTCGGCAGCCTCCCCATGGCGTGGTGACATTTATTGCACCTTAGAGAGCATCTGCAGAGATACTCACGGGAGCCTCAAAGGAAAACGAAACACCCGTCTCCCCACCCCACCCCCCCCCCCCCCCCCCCCCCCGCGGCACGACATGACATTCCATGCAAACACACAAACACACACACACACACACACACACCAACACACGAGCATTTCTGGCTCGCACATGGACGTTTTTAATAAAACTACCACTAAATGTATTAAATGTATCTATTTTTGTGCTTCGATGTCTTCACATGTCATATTGGAATAGCTATAATGTTAATGTGTGCTAATCAAACTATATATGCTCGGAATTATGAACAATTATGTATCTCTGTATCCCTGACTCGCAAAATTATAGTTTGTGGTGTCTTTATAACTGTAAGAACCTGACTGTGTCAAATCTCGACGACAAATTGCAAAAAGATGCATTATTTCAGAAGTACAATCTTTCTGAGGATAAATGTTCAATTTTGTCATCGCCATAAATTAGACCTGTGGGCGGTAATCAGCAGACAAAGGAAGTTTTTCCCACCTCAGTTTCTCACAATTCATTGGTTCAGATGGTGAGATAGGTGTAAACCTACCTTGACCATAAAGACAAGGAAAGGCCCTTGCTCTTGGCATTCCGCCAGAGAAAGAGAGGGTCTTCATCTTCATCTTCACAACAGGACTTCCCAAGAAGTCTCTCCATTCGTTCTTCTTTAATTTTCGTTTCATCTTAGTTTTTCCTTATTTCCTTCTGATATTTGACTTCGTTCAGTTGCCTTCACGAGCCAAACGAACTTAAGTCTAATCATCTTTTGGCAAAGTTTACATTTGTGTTAACCGTCGAGTCCTCGCATCACGTGCTCCAGAAAGGACTCCGGGAGCTGCGCCAGTGGACAATTTGAACTCAGCCATACACAAGAGCCAGATCAAAGCAAGTACTTTCTTATATCGCAACTAAAAAAATGCTGTTTAAGGTTGTCTAGGTTATTCCCTTTATGGAATTATCCAACGACTTGGGGTCTCTTGCAAAGTTAACTGTTTTAAAATTGTCACTCTGAGATCTGCTTTCACTTTCTCTCTCTCTCTCTCCCTTTTTCTCTCTCTATCTCATTACTATTCGTTGTTCGATTATCTTGTTTAAGTTGTACTGTTTGTTTTACTATATACTCATATTTACTCTGTGTGAATTGTAGTTACGTACTCTTTAGTTTGTTTTTATTAAACCCAAATAATAATCTTGAATATTGAACCTGTTTTATTGCTTACCAAAATCGAAGTCCCTGAATCGTGTGATCCAGGCTACAAAGCTTTGTTTTCCTGTTACTACTACAGTAGTTTAAATTGTACAAACACAAGAAATGTTGTTTTTTCCTGATCAGAAGATTAATATTTCTTGGAGTTTGTAAGAAGGGTACTTTTATTGATATTTGATAAGGAAGTCTAGCATCCAGTTCGCGGGACGAACAGATTGTTCAAATAACTAAAATTAATTCTGGTAAAGTTTACCCTTAAATGATTAAATATTCCCTCTTTGGGTAATTTAATATTTGCAAGCGATAAGCAAATCATATTCATAGACTCATGAATATTCACTTCATTTGAGTTAATTATTCCCCAGAAAGTGATTGTCGCTACAATTGGTTTTACTCTGGCTAAAAGACGGAGCTGGAAAAAGCAGGATTTGACCACTGAGCTTATCTGCTTGTCAAATTTCAAACCATCATCAAACACAACACCCAAGTTCTTTACCCAAGTCTTTGCAGACAGTGTTACATTACCTAGGGTTATTTGACTAAGAGTATTTGATGAGCCAAACACTATAATTTCGGTTTTATTTTCATTAAAATTAAGAAAATTTAGAGATAACCAAGCTTTCACATCAGATATACAGGCCCTAATTTTTTCCAGTCCATCACAATTTGGTTTTAGGGGTAAATAAACTTGAGTGTCGTCCGCATAGCAGTGGAACGACAACCCATGTTTCCTGAAAATAGAGCCTAATGGAAGCATGTATAGCGAAAAAAGAATTGGAGCTAAAATGGATCCCTGCGGAACACCACAAGACAGAAAAGCAGCCTTTGACGAATATTCCCCAATGTTAACGCTAAACTTCCTATTTGACAAATAAGACCTAAACCATTCTAAGGCAGGACCTTTGATACCCACCCAATGCTCCAGACGAGCAAGAAGAATAGAATAATCTACCGTATCAAAGGCCTCACTCAGATCTAGTAATAATAGTACAGTAGAAATAAAAGGCAAATTTGAAACTGGTCTAAACTTGTCCATAACATTTAAGTCTAGGTTGGGTTTCTTTAACAGCGGCCGAACTATAGCATGTTTCAATGCTTCTGGTACCATGGAGGTTTCCAGACATCGATTTATAATGTTTAACAAGTAAGGCCCTAAAAGGAGGGATGGCATCCATAGAGGAGCCCGACGGCTTTAAATGACCCACTATTTCTTGCAGATGGGTGAGAGAAATAGGTTCAAATTGCTTCAGCTCCGCCGAACAAGCCACCAAGGTAGACGGATCAAAAGAAGGACAGCATATCCCCAATCTAATGTCATTGATCTTATTCACAAAAAATGTAAGAAAGTCATCACACAGAGTCCTTGATACATCAGGATACTCATAAACAGGTGGATTAATAACAGAGTTAAAAACAGTAAAAAGAGTTCTTGGTCTGTGATAATTTTTAGTAATGAGTTTTGTGAAATAATCAGATCTTGCTGCTCTCAAAGCCTTTTGGTATTTTAACAACGAAGAACTTAGTATTTCAAAGGAAACATGAAGCTTATCCTTCTTCCATCTATGTTCTGCTTTTCTGCAGGACTGCCTCAAGGAGCGTATGTTATCGTCAACCCACGGGTCAACTCTTAGCTTAGGTTTTAGGGTCTTTACGGGAGCTATTGTGTTTAAGACATTCACACATTTAGAATTAAACTCATTCAAAAGCTCCTCTGCACTTAATGCATACTGGTTTGTATCCATATTGTGCATAGTATCACAAAAAGCTGATGAGAAAATTGTACATGAAAATTGTGAATACAGCAATCGCACTCGGGTGCGGATCAAACAACCGAACCGAGACCCAGCTGAAGAGGTGGTCTCTGTATGGTTCCAAACGAACTCTGGTACGGTTCGTTTACGGTGTGAACATGAACCGACCCAGTTGCACAAAGCACTGCGCCTTTAAGACTTTATTTGACTGCTCTTATGAGGATACTTAACAAAATGGACATTTTGGCATAATGGTATGTGTTATTGTTCGTTTAAGCGCGAAAGAGAATTAGATTCCGGCGCGCTGTCTGTGCACACAATACTGTTGCGCTTCTTTCTGCGTGTCATGTGTGCATCAGGACATTCACAGACTTCACGTTCTCTTTTGTCTTAACGCGCTTAAATGGTTTAAAAGCATGTTTTCTCCACCGGAACCGTCGCAGCACATCGTCGTCTTCTCAAAATCCTAATTACAACATCGTATAGATGACATTGTATCATATGATGCTCATTAGTTTCTTCATATTGCGTTTGTAGAGAATAACACCAAATCAGTAAAAGAACAAATATTGCATTATGAAATATCTCCATGCTGAGCCTGTTTTTGCACTTCCTACTTTTCCCTGCTTTAGAATTCCTGTCCAATGAATGGACGACCTTAGCACACGTGTGGTTTTGTTTACAAATTTTGGTTCACTTGCAAAAAGAGCAGTGTGAAAGCGAACCGTACCAAAAAAAAAAAATCAACATTGTATTTGGTCCGGTCCAAAGCAAGTGAACCATCGGACTTTCCTGGTGTGAATACACCCTAAGTATTTTCCTCTCACAGCGGCGCTGGCAGACCGACGAGACTCGTTGTGAAGATGAGAAAAGCCTGAGTACGTTATTGGTGTCAACTTTAACCCCCTGGGGTCGGCAGTATCGCCGGCGATACCAGCTCGCTTTTTTTCTTATCAGTTCAAAAGAGATTCAAAAATACTCTGTTGACTTTGATTTTACAAACAAATTTCACACATCAATCGATCCTGTTAAGTGTGTATTATTTTTGTGTATACTCACAATAAAAACAAAGTGTTGTGCTTTTTGAAAAAATAAAGAAAAATAAACATGATGCGAGTTCTGCCTACTCTGTATCAGTGAAGTCAATTCTGAAACGCGTCCGAAAATGAACTGTAACTCAGCGAGTACTCAGTCAAACAGGCATACAGACACACAGGCATGAAGCTTGAATTCTCTTCTTTTAAATGAAGTAATTTTTATAAAAAACAAATATTCACAGTTTATGTAATATGTATGAAAAGAGAGAGATGTCAGTCATTCTCATCTCAGCTCATTATGTTTTAATGTGACTCCGCCCACGGAGAGCGCGCACTATTCAAACGCAAATGATCTGAGGACGCAAACCTGTGAAACGCCCACATCAGCTGGATAACACACACCGTGAGTTCACTTTCAGACTCATGTACTTTACGACGCTGTGAGGATAATACTATCTTAACCCTTTAGGCGCCAGAGGTTTTTTCCTAAAACGTTCGATTTTGACATCTTAATTTCAAAAGGCTATATCTTAAAAGCGATAAAAGATAGAGACTTTCTGTAAATTAGAGAAATATTAAGGATGACCCAAAGTTTATGTAGGGATTACATTTTCCCATCTAATTTGCATATTATGACGTCATATGGCGGCGGCCATCTTGGATTATAGAATTTTTATGGTTTTTGTTGATGTTTATTTGGTTGTTTTTTTTTTTTTTAGCTGACAAAGACGCACACATCACAAGGACATGAACACACAAAAAAGAACACATATTGTACACTACTAAATGGTCAGGGAAATAGATAGTAAATCAACAGTGTAATAAATGGCAGACAAAAACAATTGTTGCAGGGCTTTTGCTGTAGAGATAATGACTCCCTATTCATCCAGGTGACATTTCTTGTAGTGTTTCATGGTGTGGTCTTGCGATAGACTATGCATAATAGCCCCTCTGCCCCGTGTCACATTGCCTCTTCTCCTGCTACGAGCAGCAGCGCGCGCGGGCGCGGCCAGATCTGCCTCGCGCGCGCGCCGAATGTGCACAGCTCGGACTACTGTCATTGTCATTGTGACTCCCCACCCTGCCTCCACGTTGCCCCCTAACTGCCCTATGAATACTTCGACCTCGTCTAACATACCCAGTGGCATTAGACAAAGTCTCCACCACAATACAGTACTGTCGCCGCGATTGCGGAGAGGCACACGGTCACGGCTAGCGCGGTAAAAATCTCCCGCGGCCGCCTCGTTCCCCACAACACTAACACGCCTGCTAACTTCGCGATGAACACTCCGATCCCGGGAAACATTGTTCCCACCACTGACATTGGGCAAAGGACCATCTAACGTTATATTGGGCAAAGGATTCACCGTTTGTGCTTGGTGTAGGGCTATACTTTCACTTTCAGAATCACCGTCATTTTCTGAAGGCAGATAACGTTATTCCCCTTCAGAATCAAGGTCCGCGAATAGAAGACACAACACTTCATTGCGGGTAAGCTTTATTGATGCCATTAGATAATAATAATAATAATAATCTAATGCAAATACTCGCTGATGTTGACAATATTGCTCTGATAAAATGGCTCACTCGCACACTAGCTCCGCTTTTGTTCGCACTGATTCAATGCGCTCTAGCTCGAAGATTTTGTATAGAAGCATGACTTTGTTTTGAGTCGGGGATGAAGTATGACATGTCTGCCAACTAGTGGAGGGGAGGTTGAACGAAATTTGACACCCTATTTGACAAAATCGGCCGTTTTATTCAGTGCCGCATCTTGTCGAGTAAACTCGACCGTGGCGCCCAGAGGGTTAATAATAATCCTGGAAAATTTACCTCAGAAGTGCTGGAAGTTTCATTTCGAGGAGCAACAGATCCAGCTGAGGAATAGGTCAGTTATATATTTGCTTTGTTCTAATCACAATAGTGTCTGTACACTACTGTACACTAAAAAGACTGTATATATGAATCACGTTTCTGCGTGTGAGTGAATGAATGCACAGATGCGCGCTGTTGTGTAGCTACTACAGCTGGCAAAAATACTGTTTCAAAATGAATCGCGTTTTTGTGTGTGAATGAATGAACAGCTTTTGCAACTCCATTGCTATACTGAGATGAGTAAAATTCGACTAGAAAAATCTGAGAGATTATAAAGTTTTTACTGTAAAATACTGCCACATCAAATAAGCTTATAATGTTGCCAATTTCTGTTCATATATGTTATATATATATATATATATATATATATGTGTGTGAGTGTTTTGTTAAAAATAAAGTCATCAACTAAGATGTTATAATGTTTGTTAATATGATAAAATGTATAATTTAGTTGTTACAAAGAAAGATTACACTGGAAAATTGTTGTTGTTAAAATTTTAATTGTTGTTGTAATTGTATAACCTTTTTAATAAAATAGCAAATATATATATATATACAAGGATAGATGTAAACAAACTCTTAAAAGGTCAATATAAGCCTTCTCTTTAAATAATTTTTATTGTGTTTTATTAGTGACACATTTGAGTAGAGAATATATTCCAAAACTTTCTGAAAATACAGTATGAGAACAATTAACTGCACAATTACTAGAAATGTTTACCTTGGATATTATACAATTTGCAAGCACAATTTGTGAAAAAAACAACAACTGTGTTTCCAACTGTGAACCAATTATATATATATATATATATATATATATATATATATATATATATATATATATAGTCCTTGCATTCTTTCTTGTGGCTCAGTGACACACCTGAATGAAAGGCTCATTAAATATGCAGCCCCATAATGCGGGGCATTGTCTCCTCAGGTGTGAACTACTCTATATGCATGATGGTGTTGGATCGTTGACGTCCACTCGCATATTGCCTTTCCAAACAAAAAGTGTCTTACAAAATTTAAATCAATGTATTGTTTTATGTGAATGATTAGGAAGGATGATTTTCACATCATTTTGAAGAAAAAACGCTATGATTGGCATCGCACCCCATGGTCCCATCACCTTTGTTTCCCCGCTGTACGCAGGCTCAATGAGTGACAGATACATTTTTAATTGTCTGGGATAACCAAATGCCTCACACCAGAAATGGCCATTATGGTGGACAAAGGCTTTCTAGTGGACAACCTTGTCGCTGGAAAGGTTTACCGACCTGCCTTCCTGGTAAAGGACACCCAGATGTTCAAAGAGGATGTCCAGCGCACTCAGTCCATTACCCGCCTCAGAGTCCACATTGAAAGATGCATCAGGAGGGTCAAGGAGAACAAACTGTTTGGAAAGGTCATACCTCTGTCCATGTCTGGGTCTATTGCCCAGCTGTTTTCAGTTGCTTGCCTCTTGGTAAATTACCAGTATGGGCCCCTTGTCAAGGCATGGGCAACCCAACAGTGATACGTCTCTATTCAGACTGGCACATCTGTTTGGACTTTTCTATTTGTGCCTTGACACACTGTATTAATTGTAATTTGTACTGTTTTGTAACCTGTGATATACCTTTAAAAAAATAATCAGACGTTTACTTGATGTTTACCTTGAATTTTATTGCCTCTTATACAGTGTCTGGGCAAATACATAAATTACATAAATACATTATACATAATTAACCCTTGTGTTATGTTGGAATTCTGTGCACTCCCCTTATGGGCCGGGTCAAATTGACCCGCATTGGATTCAATACAATTCCTCAAAAATCACACTATGAAAAACAACAAAGATTCAGGTACAAACTGTAAACTTTTAATATCAACATTTGTCAAATATTCCCAAAAATATATATCTGAAGATATGATTTAATGAAAATGTTTTGCTTTGACAAAATTTGAATATACATTATATTTATATATATTTGAATATACTTTTTTTTTTTTTTTTTTTTTTTTTTTTTTTTTTTTGCTTAGAACATCATGACTGAACAATTAATCAATTAATCTGAGCTAATTTTTCCTGCAGTCTATGTCGAAGTCTCAAGATATTTCAGATATCTTGAATATATAAATGAGAGCTTATTTTACTATCTGCGTCTGTCAAAGATTTTCATTTGTAATTTGAAATTAACTCTGAACACCATGATTTAGCTTTTTCTAGTGTGTTTGGTTTGGGTTAGAGCACTTTTAGATACACTTACACTTTAGAACTGGAGTTGATGCCCAGTTGATACATAAAATAAATGTTTTTATGTTGTGTCTGTACATTTGCTTTTGAATAGCCTATGGGGGTCAAATTGACCTGCGAACATCACAAACGTAATAGTAATGTCAAAAAAAAAAAAACACAAAAACCAGCATGTTGAAACTTTGCATGCATGTTCATGAAGATAAATGCAAAAAAGTCACAATATATCAAGAAAAAAAAAAGATTTAATATTATTTCAGGTAGCTTGAAAAAATAAATGATAGGTAATTTTTACCATCTGTGGCTGACAAAATATTTTTCTGTATTGAAATAAGTGTGGAAAACCTATTTTTTTTGCTTCATAAGGTAGTAAAAAAATAAAATATCAAAGTATAACCAAGAAATGTTATTATTTTGGGTCCGTACGTCACGTTTACTGTCTGTTTCTGCACTACATTACCCAGGATCCTCTTTGGCATACCTGCACTCACTCTCCGGATTACTAATCATCCGCACCTGTTCCCAATCAGTAACCTCATCAAGCTCTATAAAACACTCACCATTGCCCCAGTTCATTGTCAAGCCTCCAACAGGAACAGATCACATTCCGTTGTCTCCTTTTCCTCTGATGCATCAAGACTCCAAGATGTAATGTATACTTACCTAAAACACTAACCTCTATTAGTGCAGCAGATTAATGGCATATTTCAAGAGAATCGTTCAAATTGGTATAGAAGCATGAAATTTGGCACAGATACTCTCTAAGGGTCACTCTTTGGGAAAAAGGCACTGGCCATCCAAAAATTCAACATGGCGGCCATTTTTTCAAGATGGCCGCTATTTCTGTCAAATGCTCATTATGTCAATCGTTCAAACAGTGATGTAGGCATAACATTTTGTGAAAATACTCTCTTCAGAATGTTTTTTTTGGAAAACGGTGCTTGTCCCTCAAAAATTCAAGATGGCAACCATTTTTCAAGATGGCCGCCATTTTTCAAGATGGCCGCCATTTTTCTTGAATCCTTAATTTTTTTTTTTCAAATGGTGATGCTATCATGAAATTTGGTACAAATATTCTTAAAGGAACATTATCATGGAAAAAGATGTGTGCCACTCAAAAATTCAAGATGGCGACCATTTTCAAGATGGCCACCATTTCTGTCAGAGCTCAATTTAATGTTAAGGAAGGTTTTGTTTAATAGTGTGAACGTCATTACACAACCAGGGCACACTGGTGACTTCACTGCTGTGGAACTCAGCATGGGATTCAGTATCAGCTGATCTAGTTTTACTTTCACTGTAGTTCTTGACTAGTAGTAATAGTATAGCTAAGTTTAGTGTCCCTAAACCGCACCCGAATTGACAGGTTGTGCCAGCGTGGGAGAGCCGAGCCAAGGGTAAGCAGGGCAATACATGACTTGTTCATGTATGCTTACCTGGAAGGTGTACAGATCACACGGGACTTAAATGGCACTGGATGAATGATCGGGCTAGGTGTAGGTGACCCGTACCTAGTTGTATCCCATACCTGAATGTGTACTATGTCTATGATTGAGGTGGTAAAAGGATAACCCCTCGGCCTTAATCAGACAACAAACCTCCAAAATGGCAAATGAAAATCCCATGTCAGCCAAGAGGCCAACTGATTGGATGAAATGTTGTCTTTGTCAGACAGACACAAAGGAACCCCTCCAATCACCACCTACCCATCATGTTTCTCAACATGATGGCTATAAAATGATTGCCACCAACATTCCACTCTTTCACAAGATGAACAAAATGCCAATGACCCTGGACCTGGAACGACTGGTGGTGGTATAGAAGCTACTTTGAGAAGGAACCAAGCAAAGTATCACTACAATTGTCGACTTCGGTTCAACAACACAAAGTTACTTCGTGCCCAGAAGCAACAATCCGATGCTCAATGTAGTGAGACAGATGAAGGCCAAACAAAGCATTGCAGAACCATGATGCAGAAAAGTCTAGATGATCAGGTTTTTTATTTTTATTTTTTTATTTAACCTTTATTTAACCAGGAAAGTCCCATTGAGGTTAAAAACCTCTTTTTCAAGGGAGTCCTGGCCAAGAGGCAGCAAAAACACAATCAATTACATTTATAAAAGTTATACAACACAAATAATTAAAAACATTTACAATTTAAACAGGTCATTTCCGGTTCTCTCAATCTGGACTTAAAAGCATTTAAGGAAATAAGTTCAGATAATTTCAAGTCTTTTTGCAAAAAGTTCCATGCAGAAGGAGCGGAGTAGACAAAAGCCCTTTTTCCCAGTTCTGTACGGGCAAATGGAACAAAGAGCAGCAAGTGATCATTTGATCGCAATGAATAAGAACCAACACTTCTCCATGTAATTAAACTACAGATGTAGGATGGCAACAGACCAAGCATGGCCTTATAGATAAAAATATGCCAGTGCCCTGATCTCCTGTTGGACAACGATGGCCATCCCACTCTGGAATATAATTCACAATGATGGGTCAAGTTTTTACAATTCGTAATAAATCTCAGAGACGCATGATAAACAGTGTCAATCTTATGCAGGTTTGCTTTTTTTGTGATAACATATCTCCTGAATCTGACCTACGTCAGGTAATGACACTGCAACTGAATGACAGACTACATGAATGTGCACAAACACTGAATGATGCTAAATTATTGTCTCAACTAAGTGGTGCTGATGCCATTGCACAGGAGCTGAAATACCATCATTTGTGTCTCATTCATCTTTACAACAGAGAGAAACTCCACCTCAGAAGGCTTGAGAAAGAGTCACAGAGTGAAACGATTCAACCAGCCATCTTTCTTATGGCTCTTTCTGAACTGGTCACCTATATTGTTGAAACCAGTCTTAATTCTGATGGTCCTTCCGCCTTCCCTCTCGCAGATACAGTGGGGAGAACAAGTATTTGATACACTGCTGATTTTGCAGGTTTTCCCACTTACAAAGCATGTAGAAGTCTGTAATTTTTATCATAGGTACTCTTCAACTGTGAGTGACGGAATCTAAAACAAAAATCCAGAAAATCACATTGTATGATTTTTAAGTAATTAATTTGCATTTTATTGCAAGACATAAGTATTTGATACATCAGAAAAGCAGAACTTAATATTTGGTACAGAAACCTTTGTTTGCAATTACAGAGATCATACGTTTCCTGTAGTTCTTGACCAGGTTTGCACACACTGCAGGGATTCTGGCCCACTCCTCCATACAGACCTTCTCCAGATCCTTCAGGTGTCGGGGCTGTCGCTGGGCAATACGGACTTTCAGCTCCTCCAAAGATCTTCTATTGGGTTCAAGTCTGGAGACTGGCTAGGCCACTCCAGGACCTTGAGATGCTTCTTACGGAGCCACTCCTTAGTTGCCCTGGCTGTGTGTTTCGGGTCGTTGTCCTGCTGGAAGATCCAGCCACGACCCATCTTCAATGCTCTTACTAAGGGAAGGAGGTTGTTGGCCAAGATCTCGCAATACATGGCCCCATCCATCCTCCCCTCAATACGGTGCAGTCGGCCTGTCCCCTTTGCAGAAAAGCATCCCCAAAGAATGATGTTTCCACCTCCATGCTTCACGGTTGGGATGGTGTTCTTGGGGTTGTACTCATCCTTCTTCTTCCTCCAAACACGGCGAGTGGAGTTTAGACCAAAAAGCTCTATTTTTGTCTCATCAGACCACATGACCTTCTCCCATTCCTCCTCTGGATCATCCAGATGGTTATTGGCAAACTTCAGACGGGCCTGGACATGCTTCGGCTTGAGCAGGGGGACCTTGCGTGCACTGCAGGATTTGAATCCATGACGGCGTAGTGTGTTACTACTAATGGTTTTCTTTGAGACTGTCGTCCCTGCTCTCTTCAGGTCATTGACCAGGTTCTGCCGTGTAGTTCTGGGCTGATCCCTCACCTTCCTCATGATCATTGATGCCCCACGAGGTGAGATTTTGCATGGTGCCCCAGATGGAGGGAGATTGACCGTCATCTTGAACTTCTTCCATTTTCTAATAATTGCGCCAACAGTTGTTGCCTTCTCACCAAGCTGCTTGCCTATTGTCCTGTAGCCCATCCCAGCCTTAAGCAGGTCTACAATTTTATCCCTGATGTCCTTACAAAGCTCTCTGGTCTTGGCCATTGTGGAGAGGTTAGAGTCTGTTTGATTGAGTTTGTGTACAGGTATACAGGTAACGAGTTCAAACAGGTGCCGTTAATACAGGTAATGAGTGGAGAACCGGAGGGCTTCTTAAAGAAAAACTAACAGGTCTGAGAGAGTCGGAATTCTTACTGGTTGGTAGGTGATCAAATACTTATGTCATGCAATAAAATGCAAATTAATTATTTAAAAATCATACAATGTGATTTTCTGGATTTCCGTCTCTCACAGTTGAAGTGTACCTATAATAAAAATTACAGACCGCTACATGCTTTGTAAGTAGGAAAACCTTCAAAATCAGCAGTGTATCCAATACTTGTTCTCCCCACTGTATGTGCAACCTGTACCAGTAGCGTATCCTTTTTTCTAACAGTGGCCCTTCCTCTCTGTGGACTACACCTTGCCGTGGTGGAGAGGCTTGTGTATGAACTCCATTGAACCTGAGAGCTATGCCGGCGGGGATTTCATATCCCTGGCAAGTTTAACTAAGCTGGACAGGTCAAAGAAGAGGAGGCAGACAAAGCAGACATTATAACTATTTGACAGAAATGGTGGCCATCTTGAAAATGGTGGCCATCCTGAAATTTTGAGTGGCACATACCTTTTTCCAAAAGAGTGTTCCTTGAAGAGTATTTCTGCCTAATTGTATGCTTGCATCACCATTTTAACAATTTAAATAATTAAGGCGAGACACTACGGGTGAATAGGGTAAAAATTGAAAAACTAGCAGATATCACCATGAAACTTTCCCAGTTGATTACCTACATTAAGATGAGAAAAAAATGTATTAAAAGTTTTCTGTAATTTAATGTTTAAATGAGCAAATTAGGCAATATCTAATTAAATATGCGCTAATTTGTATATATTTTAAAAAACGAAATCTGAGTATTGGATAAAGCCAGATTAAAAATTATTTTTTCATTGTGTTCACATATTAGATGGGGAAAAAATACAGAGGCATTTATGGATATCTACTTTTGTTATCCTGTAAATCATAATATACTGTCAATAGCCTTAAAAAATGATTTTCGCCATGTTTTTTGGAATAAAATGTTATATAAATCAGGCTAGGAAAAATATATTTACAGATCCCTCTGTAAATGTCTTCATAATATGACTAGGTACAAGACTGGAAAGATTGGTGTATATAGGTGCTACTGAAGTGGAGATTTCAGACTTGGAGTATGAGAGAAAGGTCATTTTGAGAAAACAGGCTTTAAAGATTTATCATCAGCCAATGAGATTGCGCATTCAGCCCTTTTACTTTCGCGATTGGCTGCTGATAAAAAGGAAATGACCATATTTGGATCCGACAGCATTGTGCAGTGAAGAGAGAGCTTTCCAGCGGTGCCTGTGAAGACAGAGAGCAGACAGAGATCGCGGATCGGCAGGAGGATTTACAACGACAACTTTTGTTGAATTTACGCAATATCTACAGGCGCAAACAGACAAAGTGTAGTAAAATAAAGATCTAAATGTGTTTTTTGGACTTTTTTTCACCACAGTCTGAAAGAAGACATGTTATTGAAGACAAATATCCAAAAATCTCAAAATTGACCAGTAAAAAAAAAAAACAATGTTTTTGCCTGCCATGTCTCACCTTAATATTCGACAGGAACAGTGGCCATCTTTAAAAATGGCGACCATCTTGCATTTTTGAGGGACAAGCATCTTTTTCTATTAACATGTCCTTTAGAGAGTATATTTGTATCAAATGTTATGCTTGGATCACTGTTTGAATAATTGATATAATAAGCATTGAATAGCAATGGCGGCCATTTTGAAAAATGGCCGCCATATTGAATTTTTGAGTGGCCAACGCCTTTTTCCAAAATAGTGGCCCTTAGAGAGTATCTGTGCCAAATTTCATGCTTCTATACCAAAGTGAACGATTTTTTTACTAATCTGCTGCACTATATGTCATTGTTGTGCCATCTTCAGAAATCCTGTAAGATTCCATGCTGCCTGAGATCCTGTGTTCCTTCGAGTTTCCAGTGTTTCATCCGAGCTTGCTTGCTGCCGACCGCATCTGAAAGAGAAGAGACTTATATTACTGAACTGTGATTGCTTGACATCAACTTATCTGAAGTGAAAGTGCTTACCTGCTTTTCACCCCACATCGACTCATCTTCACGGAATCTGCACTTAAATTCATTGAATACTCACCTTGCACTTTTGTCACCTTAAATAAAGCTGTGTTTGGATTCACTTACCTCTGTCTCCTGGTCTGTATCCTGACAGAAGGCTTGACTGCATACCGTTATGGATCCTACACAGCCCGCAGATCGTGCTTCCGCGAACCCCATGGAATACACTATGTTCGACCAGAATGGTAGAACTTTGGAGGAATTTGCTAAAGTTTACCTTAACCTTTACCAGGATGGGAGCTGGGATGAGGAATTCTGGACCGGGTTGAATGATCCACTCGCCCAGATGCTGCTGCTGGATGATCTCGAACTACCTCTCATCAAACTCATTGACCGCACGCTGTGGGTGTGTGGTTCATCATTCACTGTGAGAGACATCCAGTCCGATCTCCACGTCCAGCCCGATCCTCACCTCATCAGCCCCGTCGAACCTGCTCACACTGTCAACCCAGACAAACCCACAGTACCACTCCCCGTTGAACACCGTATCCGTTCCGGACCAGTGGCTGAGATCACATGGCCCAGAGCACGAAAACTGATTTCAGACAGTGCTGATCTGGCGTCTAAAGTGTTTGATCCCGTTCTGATGTCCGTCCGGGGAGCTCGCAGATCTGCTCCACGTTCCACCAAATCCACCGAGCCTGTTATCTGCCCAGCCAAGTCTGAGCACATCGTCTGCCTAGCTGAGCCACCACTCCCTACAATGCCCCTTCACCGACGTAAGAGGAAGAGGACCCGTCAGGCACGCCAGACTCCGGAGGACGTACCCAGAGTCCTCGCCCTGTCAGCCCTGCCTCGATGCCACGTCAGTCCAGCCGAGCCTGCACTTCACGCCAGTCCAGCCGAGCCTGCACTTCACGCCAGTCCAGCCGAGCCTGCGACTGAGAGCGTCATGCCCGCCGAGCCTGAGACTGAGAGCGTCATGCACGCCGAGCCTGAGACTGAGAGCGTCATGCCCCCAGAGCCAGAGCCAAGGGTTAACACAAGGGTTAAATTACATACATACAAAAATTACATATGTAATTTTTGTAATTTATGTATAAATTAAGTTATACATAAATAAATAAAAAAACAAAACAAAGCACAAATACATCAGTCATCATTTTTATAAATAAATAGTTGCATTTGTAAATGAGTGAAACATAGAACAGTAACATAAGAAACCATATATAGGGTTGTACTGATAACTATATGCACAAGCATGCTACAGCCATGTATATTTTAGTTATGTTTGTACATACACAACTGTATGTATACAACTGTACTAGATGAACATCATGGGTTTGTAGAGAACTGTTGACATTTAACTTCACAAATCATTGAAATAGAAAATAGCAGCATCTGTTTTTGAGCTGAACACATAATAACAAAAGCACCTTGTATAGGTTTGTACTGAAATATGTACATAAACAAAGACACCTTGTATAGGTTTGTAATGATAAATATGTACATAAACAAAGGCACCTTGTGTAGTGTATGAGCAGATCATTCATTCATTGGTTCTGAATTAATGAATCATGGCTCGTTGAATCTGAGCACAAATGCACATTCCTTCTTAAAATCCAAGCTCTAGCCTCTGAACTCCCAAATACAAGTTATGCGTTAGGCGCCAACCAGTCTGCGCTGGATAGTCTTGGTGGCAACTTGTATGGCTCTCCCGACACTTTATGGCACCTTGGAGTATTACCAGAACAACACGACACAGCATCTTCTCCTGACTTTGCAAGCTTCAAAAGAATTCCAATGCACCCCTCTCTCTCTCTCAGCCAGAGAGGAACTTTCTACGTGACATTCCAGACACGCACACATACACACACACACACACACACACACACAACATTCCATACACACACACATGGACTTTCCATTGACTTACTCATATAAAGACATTACCAAATGTTTATGATATATTTCTGTGTTGCATTTTATATGACCATGTCATATTGGGGTATCTACCATTTTATCGTGTGTTAATCAAACTCTAAATGCTTAAAATATGCATATCTTATATAACTTTGTAATCCCACCTCCTTTTCTTGTTGTTCTTGGTATCCCTTTAACCGTCTCAGTTTGACTGAGCCACTCATACATAGGAGATTACAGTAAAATGTATTATTCTGTGTGTACCATCTTTCTGGGTAGAAATGACGAATTCTAAATGCCGTCATAAACTATGTAGATGAACCGTCCCGACAGGACAAAGGAAATTTTCCCGCTCTGAAATCTCTGAAGGTGGTTGGTCCACGTACGTGAAGTAGGCATAAACTAAGACTCTCCATAAGAGACTGACACAGAAAGTTTCTCCAGAGCACTTCGTCAGTGAGAGGTTTCCGGTTCCACAACTCCTTAAGGAGTTCCTACGTTTTTCTTTTCTTTTCTTTGATCTGTGTCTTTATTTTCGTCTTCGGACTTTACCTACGTTCAGTGAAGTGAACAGCCGGCAACTTTCACTTTGAGCAGAGACTTAAACTTCCCGCGACTCCGCTCGCCCCAGAAGCAACGAGAGAACACGCCCAGCTCAGAAAGACTGACACACGCGCCTTCTTTCCTCAGCAACACAAAAGACTATATGCAAGTATCAGCTTATCGAGCTTTTAATGCGTTAAGATTGTCTGCCCCTGCTTAAGGTGATTTGATTTCTTGTTGTCTCTCCAAGGTTACCTTGTCTGTGATTTTGCCATACTGTGATCATTTTGTGATCTCTCCCTATTCCTCTCTCACTCTCTCTCTCTCTCTCATTCGTTATTCGTTTGTCTTGTATTGTTTTACTGGTTGTACTCTGTATATACATTTATTCCGTGTGTATTCTGTATTGGTAGTTTCAGTTATTAAAACCATTATATTCTTGATTGCTTCTGTCTGCTGCTCACATTACGAAGTCCCTTAAATGTTAATTCGATCTAACCTACAAGCTTTACCTTTATTAATACTTTAATTAGTTTTTATAGAACACAGAAATTATTTTTCGTGGCCAGAAAAATAGCCTTTTTGTGAGAGTCTATAAAAGGATGACTTTTCTTGAGGGTTGGTAAAATATTGTGCGATCTGTTTGCTGGACGAACAGATTATTCGATAACAAATTAATTCCATTAAAGGTTATCCTAAGAATTGATCTGTTTTCATATATTAATGATTAAATTATAATTCGTTGTAATTAATTATTGATATATACAATTGATCTATTTTTCAGCTTCAATAATTTTATTAACTCTGTATACGAAGTGAATGAATCATAACCCGATTCATCATTATTGATTCCCTATATCATTTGAGCTAAATTCGTTACACTTGTATACAGGTTTGTACTGAAATATGTACATAAACAAAGACACCTTGTATAGGTTTGTAATGATAAATATGTACATAAACAAAGGCACCTTGTATAGGTTTGTAATGATAAATATGTACAATAAACAATGGCACCTTGTATAGGTTTGTAATAACCTAATAAACATGAAACTATTTACAGACACGTGCATGTGTACTTTGTAATGAGAACTATGAGATAAAATTTTACACAAACACGTACCTAGGGAGAATGAGGTGATTCAAGTTTTCATGGAACATAACAAGTAAAAGTAGAAAATGAAAAAATCCCCCTTCTCCCTGATGACTGCAGCCACCTCTGGGTCCTTGTAGATCCTTTGAATGACCATGTCCTCCTCTGCAAAAACAACAGTCACACCAGTCCATACCTGTCAGCAGGAGTTGCCCTTGGACCTGCCAGTAGTAGCTGTGCTGCTTTTTCAGCTTCATTGAATCATTGTGGAGCTTCAGGTATTTGCAGTCAACATAACTCTTGACATTGGGGCATTTTACCTCCAACAGGCCAAAGGGTGGGTGGTCTGTGGGGTCAAAAACAATGCGATCAGGAGAAGAGCCTAACCAGGGGGCATCAGGGTGTATGACGAAGCCACAAGGCCAGTAGCTGTTGTTCTTCACTTTACAGTACTCTTGAATAGCCTGAGGCTCCAATGCCAGACCTCTTTTCATGACCGATGTTTGGGTCACACCCCTGAGCATTCTTTCAGCGAGATGTTCTGCTGATCTCTGACCACGAACATGACAAACCTCCCTAAAGTGAGATGATGTTACTCTCATCTTTCTGACCCGATGCCACATCACAGACATACTCCCTTGTTGCCACTTCTATTCCCCTTGCCATTTCCAAGTTGGTCTGTAGAGATTGCAGATGCAGTTGCTGGTGGAGACTTCAGACAAACTGGCAACAAGTGGGCTTCAATCTGTAGCCATCCAAGGGCAGAGGTGGGGGTGGAGGAGCTCCAGTGTGGAGTGATTTGATGCGGCTGACTGGCACTGGCTGCTGATAAGAGATCAGGCTGCCCTCCTGAACTTTGCCCAAAGCTGACTCGACCAACGGGACATCAGCACTGATGGACATGGTAGTAATAAGGGGTGACATGTCAGGTGAAAAGCCTTCATATGCTTATGTCACTTTCAATACATCAGGATCAGGCATATCCCCCCGCATTGCCTTGTAGAGAGTGCTCCTATGTAGAATTTTATATCACAATTTAAATTAGTATACATATCTGTGTGACAGATAACCACATTTTCATGATAATTTTTTTAATTACAAGACATAACCTACCTGACACCACTGGCTACTGTCCTTTGGCAGACAACACAATCATATCTCTGACCCGGCCTGGTTTTACACCCTATCAGTCAATGATAAAAGTAAAAAGAAATGACATCTCAGAGGTGGTTAAATGTAACGTGTGGAAAATGTTGTATTTTATGCACAGACAAACTATACCTGGCACATGTGGCTACTGATAATAATAATGCTCTGAAAAATACCATAGTCCTTGGCTTGTGCCAGCGTTGCTCTGTCTCGGTGCAGGTAAGGACTGGGGGTACAGCAAGGAGGCGGATATGAGAGTAGGTCGCAGTCTGAAAAAGGAGAGCCACGGTATGGTTGCAAAGTGCTTTGCCAGCAGCACACGAGCACACCGTCTCAAACAGCTGCACTGGGGAGGAGTCTTCGAGGACAATCTAGGAAGAAAACAGAAGAAAAAGTTACTACACACACATAACAAACATTAATCCTAGCCAGTGCAGTAAAATGTGATGTGAACTATATCATACTCTCAAGTTTTGAGGTCTCTCCTTTTTCCTCAGGGACCTGTGGCACATAGCTCGCACACTGACTCTCCCTGTGCCTGACACTTTGTTTGATACTGAGTTAGGGATAACATCACATTGATTATCATTTAAGTAACACATCAAGATCTTTTAGGAATAATTACATGGTACAATCACTCAAAAGTGATATGGCAAGATTTGCTCCAACATGGTGTTAAAGTATAGCCACTTACAGCTATGCACGTGACAGGCAAAATGGCTTTTAATGCAGAAGTTTTTTTTTTTTTTTTTTTTTTTTTACAGAATAGCCCCGTTTACATGACACCTTTTTATTTTAAAACCAGTTATGATGGGGTCCGATCAAACATCCATTTCTTAACCAGATTGATAGAGGTAGTAATGTGTATGTACACATCTATTTGATACGCTATTCCAATCAAGCAGGAAATTAGTTACGTTAACCCCCTGAGGTCGGCTATCGCGCCGGCGCGATAGGCTCGTTTTTTTTCGTATGAGTGCAAAAAAAAATAAATAAAAAAATATTAATTTTTATCTTATATGCTTGTGTTATACATCAATCGATCCTGTTTAGTGTGTATTTTTTTTGTGTATGCTCATAATAAAAACAAAGTGTTGTGCTTTTCGCCAAATAAAGAAAAATAAACATGATGCGAGTTCTGCCTACTCTCCGTTAGTGAAGTCAATTCTGAAACACGTCCGAAAATGAACTGTAACTCAGCGAATACTCAGTCAAACAGGCATACAGTCACACAGGCATGAAGCTTGAATTATCTTCTTTCAAATGAAGTAATTTTTATAAAAAACAAATATTCACAGTTTATGTATGTAAAGAGAGAGATGTCAGTCGTTCTCATCTCAGCTAATTAAGTTTTAATGTGACTCCGCCTACGGAGACCGCGCTATTCAAACGCAAATGTGAGGCGATCCATACAAACCTGTGAAATGCCCACATCCGCTGGATAAGGCCGGTGAAACACTGGATGCGTGGCGTAAGCGTCTCAGCTGCGTGGCGTGTCCGTTTTTATTTCGGCTCCCATCCATGTTAACAGTTTAGAGTTTGCATACTGCCTGTGTGAGACGCGCGTCTCAGGCGCGGCACAAGCCGCGTGGAAAACGCGTGCATTCTAGAAATAGAACCGACGCCTATTTTTCACGCGACACGCAAGCGTCTTGGAAGCGTTTCCATGCAAAATTGAATAGGAAAATCTGTTTATTTGTCATTTTGACACGAATACATATTAATAAATGTCCTTTTGATGTTTAAAAGTGTCTAGGTTTTGACATAAATGCAAATATAAATGTAATTTTACAAAATATGATCGATTTTCAAATACTGCTGTATTGAATGAACAGCTTTTAGCAAACTCTATTGCTATACTGAGATGAGGAATAGGCTATATACTGTATGTGTTTTGTCAAAAATAAAGTCATCAACTAACTAATGAATCCTTTACTTTGAAATACGTATGATAAAATGTATACTTTAGTTTTGAAAGACGTTGACTAGTTTTGAAAAGATTATAAAGTATGTATGTGCATGCATATATATATGTGTGTGTGTATGAAGAGTTCAGATGCAAAAGCCTCTAAATGCCATCTGAAATTTTCTCCTAGAATGATCATTTTTATGAAGCTTGTATATTTAAGTTAGCTATAGGTGACACGTCACCTGAATGAATGGCTCATTAAGTATGCAGGGACGTAGTCTCACCAGGTGTGAACTACTACATATGCATGATGCTGTTGGAGCGTTTACGCCCCATCCGCATATTGGCTTTCCAAACTAAAAGTGTTTCACAAAACTAAAATCAATGTATCGTTTTTTTGTGGATGATTAGGCAGGATGATTTTCACATCATTGAAGAAAAAACTCTAGGCGATGAAATCCATTAGTCAAAAGTCTTATTGCCACATATTTAGTATGTGTTTTGTGGCCTTATTTCAGAAACTTTAGTTTTTAGTTTTTTCAATAACCACGCATAAACATTATTCTCTCAAAAATGCAGACATGTACATTCTTGTTGCTCACATATTATGGTAGCCCTGTTTGTGCTAAATAGTGTGTAATTTTTTTTTGCCATTAATATGTTTATAAGCAACTGAAAAAAGCACAAATGTCAGGGCATGTCAGAACATCTCAAGGACCAGATGCACACACACACACACACACACACACACACACACACACACACACAGCCCCTCCCCTCCGTGCACACCGCGTCTCCATGAGAACGAGTGTTCGTTCGACGTTGAAAGCAAGTTCGCGAAAGGTTGGTATCTCTATCTCGTGAACACCTTTACACAATCACACATTAAAAAGTGGTATAAAAATATTTGAAATTCTGAATATAATTTTGTCAGTGTGTTAATGTCGACCCGAGAAGCGATTGCGCCTTCTCGCAAGTTTGAGGTAAAATGCACTTTTTGGTTGTGGTTGTCGATGTCAAAACACTATATAAGCTGTGATTAAAATATTAGGCTAAATAATGTTATGTCATTTTTTTTTTGCTTTTACACTGAATGTTTGCTGCTTCAATCCAGATGAGTAGGCTATTGACTGTATAGGGTAAATTTATAGCCTATAGGGTGTGAAAATTGTACAGCTGTGGTATTTGTATAGGGTGTGAATTCTGTATAGAAGATGTGTAGATTTCTGGTACGGCTGTGGATTTTGTAAGAGGTAAAGGAATTTCAATGGGGTGTGATTTTTTTTCTAAAATTGTATGATGTTTTTGTTGAGTTATTATTACACAATACTTTTTCTGACCTTTTTGAATCTTGCCCCTGACAAATAACCAAATTACAAAAAAAGACTAAAACTAACACTAAAACTAATAAAAACTAAACTAAAACTAAGCATTTTCAAAAAATAAAAACTAAACTAGCAAACCCACTTTAAAAACTAATTAAAACTAAACTGAATTTGAAAACAAAAAGTCAAAACGAAATAAAAATAAAAACTAATGAAAAATGCAAAACAATAATAACCCTGCAGATCAGTGGGTGGGACTTCACTTGCCAAATCTAAAAGCAATATCCGCCATCTTGTTTGGAAGCTAAGCTAACAGGCGCTGTGGAGCCAGATGTGAAGTTACGATAATGGCGGAAGGTACTCAATATGATATGGAAGAAGAGGATTTAGAAAGTCTGATGCTCGAATCAGATGTTCGTGGCTACCTTTACGAGCCGCAATATAGCGAAGAGCAGCTGAGGCTGATGGAGGAACAGGAGGCGGCTGCTGCGGCTTCTGCAGCCGAGGCAGAAGACCTGCCTGTCACGGACGAGGAGCCCGGACTCACTCGAGAACTGGAGCGGACTGGTGGTGCCTGTGCTCTCACTGTGCGACTACGGACAAAGAAATAGAGTCCGTCTGCTGCAAAGAATTTCAACAATGCCAATTTCTCCTGGATGAAATTTCTGAATCAGACGAGGACACGGACGTTTGTGTTGTGAACTGGATTAGTGGGAGTGGCTTGCAGAGCTGTGCAATGTGGTGCAATGTGGGAGTTGTTGTCTTCCATACAAATGCGCCCTAAAGTTACTTTCTGTCTTTCCTCGGTCAGGAAAGCACCAAATTCTAAATTCAATAAAGATCAATGTTCCCACGGGTGAAATGCTCCTTTAAATAAGTGATATGTAAGCTCTCTGTTGACTGTCACTGTTAACTTTTTTTTTTTAGATATAGTATTACCACAGATGTTGCCTTGGTTATATTATTTACAGTAGTGTTGTTTTAATTTAGAATCAAATAAAAATAAGCACAACAAATATTCATTTTACAATGAACATTGTGGCGAGCAGGACGAGGCAGAGGGCCGTGAGAGAATGGTGCGAGGCCGGTGGCGTGATTGGTAATGAGTGACACCTGCGTGACTCACCGGTCTCATATCTCTCACGGAGGAGCGGAAGCATAAAAGGAGGAGCCATGAAAGTGAAGGACGAGAGAGGATTTTATGTTCTGTTTTGTTTCTGTTTCATTATATGTGGCAACAGTCGTCTGTGAGGGACTGCTGCCTTTACTTTCGTTTTTGTATTTGTTTATTTTATTTATTAAAAGTTGTTGAGTGTTCACCGGTTCCCACCTCCTTCTTACCACAACTTCTAACTGCGTTACAAACAATTTAATAGGCCTTTAAAAACAAAGCTTATGCAAAACACTATCTATATTAGGATACTTTGCCTTATTGTAACCGTGGCGTTACCCAAAGGTCACCGGGGTTATATACCCACGGAAATGACTTAACTTAACAAGTTCAAATAGACAGTATTTGATAGAAGAATAGAAGATAATTTCAAGCTCAATACTTTTATTAAAAATGAGTCATGAAACTCTGAATCAACAATCAACTTTAATTTGTGAATATTATAAAAGGAGGAATCACAATTTAAGAAATATAGACGTTAGGTCAATTATTAAAATCACAACCCACCAGTCTTAATATAGGAGTGGCCAAGCCTGCGGGAGGAAGGGAAAAAGTCACTAAGAGCACACACCACACGTGCATGGTTTTCAAGATCATTAACCAACCACTTTTAAAGAAAAGTGTAGTGAATCATACAAATCACTCTACACTCACAAATCAATACCCATGCAGTGCAGGAAATCTCACGCCACATGCAGTGAAGAAAGGTAAAACTCCCCTTTACACATCACATAGACCTCAGCGGTTGGTCTAAACCAAACTCAAATAGTAAAATCAATTACAAAAATAACAAACAAGAAATCAATTCAAAACATAAAAATCAGTATTTAACCATAAACTTAAGATTTGTAAAACAAAAATAAATCATAAGCAAAAGAGCAGGGCCTAGACGTCAGAGGTCCATATGCATAGAACTCCACAAAGAAAGATCTGTCAAGTAAAAACAAAACAAACATAAATACAAAACAAACTAAATTAATATCTGAAATACAAACCCAAATAAACCACTTGTCATGACGCAGATCCCACACAGCGTCATACACATTCAAAATACACAATTGTTTAGATAACTCAATAATTATACATAAAATGTTGACGTCAATGTGACGAACCTAACAAACACACACACACACACACACACACCTCTGCCGTAATCCAAGAGTGGAATAGACTGTGTGATACAGCTCGTTGCTATAAGCTAAACACGGCATCCACATCTTGACAATAACAACATTAACCGCCCACGCGCTCACACTCTTGCCTCGAGGATTTCCTCCCTGTGTTTAACACAGTATAAACAATAAAAACTAAACTTCTTTAAACAAACTATTACAACAAATGCCACACTCACACCTCGCTATGGCGCTTCGGGGTCACAACACCGGAAGGAGACGGAAAAGTTCAAAACGTAAGGAAGTTACGCCGTCTACTAACCTTTGCGCTATTTATAGAGCAAAATAAATACATGCCCCACCCCATAAACAATCATTATTCACTCGGTCACATTATTAAAGAGTCTACAAAGACTACAAGACTTCAAAACTGAATATAATTGCAGGCTGTCAAGTCAGTGCAGTTATGGCGCTTTTCCACTGCGTGGTATGGCTCGGCACGGCTAGGCTCGCTTTGGCTCAGTTTGCTTTTCCACTGCAGTTAGTACAGCTTCAAAGTGGGTGGGATTATAGACTGATCGTTATAATTGCGCCGCCTCTACTGCCGTGACATCATCGTAAACTTGACAATTTTTTCAACTTTTTTTTTCCTGGTACAAACACTCTTCATGTTCTCCATCTGACTGTTGATAGCTATATCTAATAGTCATCTTGAAGAATTTTATTATATGAATATATTTATTGAATGTTTCCACTTTAGACCAGACCAATCAAGAACACACTATATTGCCAAATGTTTTGGGACGTCTGCCTTTACATGCACATCAACTTTAATGACATCCCATTCTTAATCCGTAGGGTTTAATATGGAGTTGGCCCTATAATGACTTCAACTCTTCTGGGAAGGCTTTCCACAAGGTTTAGGAGTGTGTTTATGGGAATTTTTTATGACCATTCTTCTAGAAGTGCATTTGTGAGGTCAGGCACTGATGTTGGACGAGAAGGCCTGGCTCGCATTCTCCATTCTAATTCATCCCAAAGGTGTTCTATCAGGTTGAAGTCAGGACTCTGTGCAGGCCAGTTAAGTTGCTCCACACCAAACCTGCTCATTCATGTCTTTATTGACCTTGCTTTGTGCACTGGTGCGCAGTCATGATGCAACAGGAAGGGGCCATCCCCAAACTGTTCCTAAAAAGTTGGGAGCATGAAATTGTCCAAAATGTCTTGGTATGCTGAAGCATTAAGAGTTCCTTTCACTGGAACTAAGGGGCCAAACCCAACCCCTGAAAAACAACCCCACACCATAACCCCCCTTCCACCAAACTTTACACTTGGCACAATGCAGTCAGGCAAGTACCATTCTCCTGGCAACCGCCCGTCCCAGACTCGTCCATCAGATTGCCAAACAGAGAAGCGTGATTCATCACTCCAGAGAACATGTGCATCCAACGCTTTGCATTGCAGTTGGTGATGGAAGGCTTGGATGCAGCGGCTTGGCCATGGAAACCCATTCCATGAAGCTCTCTACGCACTGTTCTTGAGCTAATCTAAAGGCCACACGAAGTTTAGAGGTCTGTAGCGACTTCTGCGCACTGTGCGCCTCAGCATGCGCGGGCCCCGTACTGTGATTTTACGTGGCCCACCACTTCGTTGCTGAGTTGCTGTTGTTCCCAATTGCTTCCACTTTGTTATACTATCACTAACAGTTGACCGTGGAATATTTAGTAGTGAGGAAATTTCACAAATGGACTTACTGCACAGGTGTCAACCTATCACGGTACCACGCTTGAATACACTGAGCTCCTGAGAGTGACCTATTCTTTCACAAATGTTTGTAGAAGCAGTCTGCATGCCTAGGTGCTTGATTTTATACAACTGTGGCCATGGAAGTGATTGGAACACCTGAATTCAATGATTTGGAGGGGTGTCCCAATACTTTTGGCAATATAGTGTATCTGTGTTAAACCAAACAAGTCATCCTGTGCTGGTCGTAAAATCCCATGAGTAGATTTTGTGATTCATTGCGTTGTGTTGTTATTAGAACCATCACAAGGGCTGTGTGCTTTAGGGGGCCTTGTGGTCAAGTACAGTGGAAATAGGATCAATTTAACAACAACAACACAAACACCTAGCATAATAATATTGCCATAATTTAAAATTATTGTATGAATAATAGTAATAGTAATTCAAATTTTGCTTATGTTTATGACCTGTCTGTACAGTGTGTGTAACCCTCACTCCCTTAAGGCCCGTTCACACCAAGGACGATAACTATAAAGATAACGATAAAGATATAATTCTAAAAATCGTTCTCCATATTAAAGAATAACAGAGTTCACACCACAACTATAACGATAAAGATATGAGGAACGATATCGTTGGGATCACTTTCAGAACGATTTTTTTCCAGCTGTCAAACGATAAAACACTGACAGCCAATCAGAATCCATTCTAATTTAAAGGTCTCGCGCATTTAAAATGGATCTGGATCATCCGGGCGCGCGCGTGCTTAGAATAAAAAGACCGTTATCGGTCGTTGGTGTGGACACATATATAGTTATCTTTATCGTTATCTTTATAGTTATCGTGCTTGGTGTGAACGGGCCTTTAGCCTCAAGAAGGGCCCTAACGAGCATTTCCGGTGTTATGCTCCGGTGTTAATTTTTGACTCCTTGCCAGATTATGACTGGGTCTTTTTGTGGCTTCTAACTGAATGCCCGATCCTAACCCCAACCTTCAACAAATCCTAAACCTAACCATACAGGGTAATGAGGGGAACAACTGATAAATAACATTCCTCATACCTTACTTGATAGCATCACTATACCATGGTACCACCACAGTTTGTTTTTGTCACAGTCAAATGCATAACTGACATCTACATGACATTCTGAAAAAAAAAAAAAGAAGAAAAAGAAAAAAACTGGATAAGTAACTGGATAAGCCAAATAATTTAACTGCTCAGTTTTTTTTAAAAGCCTTTAGACAATCTCTCTGAACAGCAATTTACTGTGCATGCAAAAAATGTCCTTTATTGATCAGTACTGTTGTCTATGTTGGGAGGGTGACATCCTTTTTTCTTTTCTTGAGGGATGCCCAGTTGGCATCACCTGCTCTTTTAAAGCTACACCCCATACAACCCTTATCATAAATTAGTTACTAGAGTGGGTGAGGGGTTCAGAGAGAGAGAGAGAGAGAGAGAGAGAGAGAGAGAGAGAGAGAGAGAGAGAGAGAGAGAGAGAGAGGAGAGATGTGGATAACTCCGTATATTTCTCTATACCTGTCATTTAACTGTATCTCTGCAGCTTCAATCCTCAGATCTGGTACCTGTCAGCTCCAGGGACGCTTCAAATTGAATGGAATGTACCAGGATGGAGATGTTATACTTGGAGGCCTGTTTCATGTTCACTTTTTCACAGTTTTCCCAGAGCTGAGCTTCAGAACCGAGCCAGCACCACTATACTGTGAAAAGTGAGTCAGGGGCTAGAATGACTACAAAACTATATATATATATATATATATATATATATATATATACACAGACAAAGATACAGGTTTTAAAATAATAATAATAAATATTTTAAAAAATGTGAATGTTATGATCTTGTTGCCCTCTTTTACCTCAGCTAACTTGCTCACATGATGCATTGACAGCAGTAGTTCTGCCTTGTCAAATCTATATTGAAACCACTGTAAATGTAACCAAGTATGCACAATATGCAATATGAGGGCTTTGTGAGTGATTCTTGATCTCAAATGTATTTTCTATGCATTAATGCATGTATTAATTAATCTTTTAATTATTGATCTCTTTAATATCACTTCATGTCATAATTAATCTAACTTTTTCTTCTTAGATTTAATGTGGAAATCTTCCAGCAGGCACAGACCATGGCTTTTGCAGTGAATGAGATCAATAAAAATCCAAACCTGCTGCCTAACATAACTCTTGGTTACCATCTTTATGACAACTGTGTGAGACTAGGAATAGCGTTTCGGGCTGCCATATCTCTGGCTAGTGGGACAAAGGAGTCCTTCTCAAGCCTAAACTGCACTGGCCCCCCTCCTGTGATTGGGATTGTAGGGGATCCAAGTTCAACTCCCTCCATTGCAATTTCCAATGTTCTAGGGCTGTTTCGAGTACCAATAGTAAGATGGAATGAAAAAAGTAAAAATATACTATGTGCTTATTTTTGCACTCTTAGGTTACATTTCATTTTGTGTGTTTAGCCATATGTCCTCAGTTTGCGCGCAAAACAGACAGAGCCGATTAGAATAGGAGCGCAATAATTCTGACAAAAAAATATAGATACATTTTGCTAAAATATAATTTTTTGGGGGCACTAAATATGCCATATATAGAATTTTAAACCTAGAAGTAAGTAGATTTATGATCAGTATTGTAATGGGGTAATCAAATGTAGACTAATATAATTACTAATTTATTTTCATATAACTAATAAGCTAATAAAGTTTAGATTAGTGAATGTATGCTCTTCTGTTAACATTTAGTCTGTGCTTTTGTTTTTATTTATTTTCATTTTAAGTTCATTGAATTTAAAGTCTGCTTTAAAAGGCATTATTTTTGTTTTTGGGTTGTAATGTTGTTGTTACAATGTTAGAATGTAATGTGGTTTTAACACTTTTAAATATAGCATAACACTTTTAAATATAGCATAGCCTACATAGCTACATTAACTGTATTTTTTTTTTCCATAGACTCCAATATAAACATTGATTGTAGGACAGCATTAAGCAGGATGATTTAAAAAAAATAAAAAATAAAAACCAAATTTTTATCCAAATAGAAAAAAAAGAGTAGAAAATCGCCATTCAGCCTAAAAACACCAAGATATGTTATTTTGGCAATATCACCCAGCCCTACTTCACTCTATTTCTCTGTCTCATGTCTTCTCTTTCTCCATTTTTCTTTACTAATTAGGTTAGTCACTATGCCACTTGCTCTTGTTTGAGTGACAGAAAGAAGTACCCCTCTTTCTTCAGAACGATCCCCAGTGATGCCTTCCAGGTGCGGGCTATGGTTCAGATCTTGAGACATTTTGGATGGGCCTGGGTTGGTCTTGTCTACAGTGATGACGACTATGGCATCTACGCTGCTCAGTCATTTCAGCAGGAAATGCAGTTGTTTGGGCATTGTGTTGCTTTTTCTGAAATCCTTCCACATGATAACAACCACAGAGACATTCAACATATAACGGGGGTTATTCAGGCTTCTACAGCAAGAGTGGTGGTTGTTTTTTCCACTTCATCCTTTCTGATACCTTTGATGGATGAGATCGTGTTGCAAAACATGACAGACCGGCAGTGGATTGCAAGTGAAGCTTGGTCTACCTCGCCTGTATATCACACTCCACGTTTCATGTCCTTCCTGGGGGGCACACTGGGCATTGCTATCAGACGTGGAGAGATTGAGGGTCTTCATGACTTTCTGCTACGTCTCCGTCCCAGCAATGATCAAAGAAATAATATAGTGAAGATTTTCTGGGAGAACATGTTCAGGTGTAGTTTTGGAAATGGGGGAAGAGTGATAGATGGGAAGCAAATGAAAAAGGTGTGTACAGGACAGGAGGATCTGAGCACAACAAACACACCATACACTGATGTTTCAGGGTTGAGAGCAGCTTATAATGTCTATAAGGCAGTTTATGCTCTAGCACATGCGCTTCACAACCTGATGCAGTGTGATGAGGGGAGAGGACCATTCAGTGGGAACAGATGTGCCGACATAATTAACCTGAAACCCTGGCAGGTAAGAACCACAGGTATAGTGCAGATTTTCTTCAGGCATATAGAAAAGCTGAAGGTGGAAAATCTAAATATGTTATTATGTGTTTATTAACATGTATGTATATATGTATATTAATTCAACAATTGCTCTGTCTACAAACTGTACAGCTGGTTCACTATCTACAGAAAGTGAACTTCACCACTGGCTTTGGGGATCATGTGTCATTTGATAAGAATGGAGATGCTCTGCCTATCTATGATGTGCTAAACTGGCAGCCGAGCTCTGATGGATCAATAAGGATCTACACGGTTGGTGTAGTAAATAAAGGGGTGGCAACAGAGATGGTGCTCACACTGGATGAGGATGCAATATTTTGGAACTTTGAGACAAAAAATGTAATAAACATTACATGTTATTGTCATCGTTTTTGCATATATGTAGTCTGAATACTAGTCAAAGCTATGCTAAAACAATTGAATAATTAAATGGAAAGACTGGAAATAGAAGATGATGTCTCTGTCAGCCCCCAAGGTCTGTGTGCAGTGAGAGCTGCCCCCCAGGCACCAGGCAAGCCAGGAGGAAGGGTCTTCCTGTCTGCTGTTTTGACTGCCTGCCATGCAGAGATGGAGAGATTTCTAATACAACAGGTGAGTAGACTATTGTTGGCAAAATCTTAATATAATTTGAAAGTTATTTCCTCTTCAATTTGCACCTTCTCTCTTTTTTCTTATTTACAGATGCTATTGAGTGCATAGTGTGCCCAGATGAGTTCTGGTCCAATCCAGATAAGGATCAGTGTGTCCCTAAAGAAGTAGAGTTTCTGTCCTTTGATGATCCTTTGGGCATCTCTCTGACCACTGCTTCTTTGCTTGGCACCTGTATCTGCGCTCTTGTGATGGTTATCTTCGCTCATCACCGAAACACTCCCATAGTACGAGCCAACAATTCAGAGCTCAGCTTCCTGCTGCTGTTGTCATTGAAAATGTGTTTCCTGTGTGGGCTGCTTTTCATTGGCCGGCCGCAGTTGTGGACATGTCAGTTAAGACATGCTGTGTTTGGCATAAGCTTTGTCCTGTGCATCTCCAGCATCCTGGTCAAGACTATGGTGGTAATAGCAGTGTTCAAGTCATCTCGACCAGAAGGCAAAGGAGCTATGAAATGGTTTGGAGCAGTTCAACAAAGATGCACAGTTCTGATCCTAACAGCCCTCCAGGTTGTAATATGTGCAGTCTGGCTATCAACTGCCTCTCCAACACCCCATAAAAACAACCAGTCCATCCGCTCTAAAATAGTATATGAATGTTCTATTGGCTCAGTGGCTGGATTTTCTATGCTGCTGGCATACATTGGACTGTTGGCAGCAGTAAGCTTCCTTTTAGCCTTCCTGGCGAGAAATCTTCCCGACAATTTTAATGAAGCAAAGTTCATAACTTTTAGCATGCTAATCTTCTGTGCTGTGTGGATTGCATTTGTTCCAGCATATGTGAGCTCACCAGGGAAATATGCAGTGGCTGTGGAGATATTTGCCATTTTAGCTTCTAGTTTTGGATTACTGGTATCCATATTTGCCCCAAAGTGCTTCATCATCCTTTTACATCCAGAAAGAAACACTAAAAATGCCATCATGGGAAGAGAAACACTAAATAAATAGTTTTATATTATTATGGTTTAAAATTGTGAATTCAGATTTGACACTACTTTATAATTATGGGGTTCACCTCTGAAAACAAATCATCATCATCATCATCATAATCATAATCATCCATTTGTTTGCTTTAAAATAGCACTGTTGATTAATTTATTTGTCATACTGACTTGTATATATTTTGCCTCCTTTGCAGGTTTACCTCCATATGTTTATTTTTGTCAAATTGTTTTATTTAAAAGGAAATATAAAATAAGGAGAAAAGACAGTTTGTCAGAGCAGCTTGATTATATATATAAGTCAAAAAGTTTCTTACATGATATTGGGCTAGTTGCATATGGCCATGTTGGATTTCCGGTCTAGCGAGAGTGTGCATAGACAATTCAGGTTGTGCAGTCTTTTAAAGTTGTTTATAGAATCTATTATATCAATTAAAATACCACTAATATCTATATTACTATTACATGAGCAAATGGCATTTGAAACAAATGCATGTTTAAGGTGAATGACTGAAATACACTATACTGCCCACAGAGAGAAAATTGACTTGGACTCAAGGTGCATACACATACACAACCAGCAAGCAATTTTGCGTTTAAAAGATGTCTAATAGCCATCCAAACACAGCCCAGACATCTAGGCTAAAACAAGGCAAAATTTGGGCTGCCAGTTTAAATTTAATAGAGGTCTAAACCATAGCCCAAGAATAGACAAGTCAACAATTAGATAACAAAGAAATGAAATGAGTGAAGAAATCAAACCAAACACCTACATGATGGAATATCATACATCTCACAAGTTATTTTGGCAAAACAACAAGGTTATTTTGGCTAGAAGTGGGTTACTCATAGCCGGACTATTTCAGGTCTATACTGCCCTACAAAGGCAAAAGACCTTAACTCGCTAGAGTGTGGAACTGAGAAAAATGACTTTAAAGATTTTTAGTTGTCCTGCCAAATTAATTATAGGTAGGACACTGGATATCTGGCAAATGGATGTTTTAGTAATGAAAATTATATACATAAAAAAAATCTTGAGCTCAAACTCGACTTTTGACCACTATTTTAAAGTTACTGTACTCTGCCTTTAGTCCATGAGCCAGGGCCCCAAATTTGGTCCATCGGTATCATCTGGGGGGACAAAGTCTCATAGTGATTTTTGGCAAGGTATACACCCCTAGTATTAGAAAAATCACGATAGCAGTGCAGGGGTGGTAGCGAAATCACTTTTTTCAGCTTATGAAGTTACTAACCCCCTAAAATAAATTTTTGAAATCTGGTGTATATTTGGTTTAGGCTCATGCTAGGGATATTGTCAATATTCTATAATATGATGCTTGGTATCGTTGGAAAGGGGACCTTTTAGGCTTTCATTTAAGCCCAGTACTGAATCTGTCTGACAAACACAGAGGTCACATGACTTCTTTAAACCAGAAATAACACACATTTTTTCACAATTTCCGCCTAAACTGTATGCTTTCTTTTATCCCTGTGGCATGAAAGAACACCACAGACACAAAACTCAACAACTTCAATACTCAAGGCACTCTGATGACTCAGAAAATGTATAATATACCCATACTATTTATTTGTGAGAGCCTTAAATTAGACTTGTGCAGCTAGTACAAAATAGAATAGAGCCAATAGAATGGACAAATAGAATACCCTATTAGTCCAGGGCCAAATGGCCTATTTATTCATGTACAGTTGTAATAAAAAGTAATTGTTTCAATAGTGTTGTCAACATAACACTTGTAAGTGGTTTAACAAAATGTTTCTATCATGTATTTTGATATTCACCCACTTTCAGTTAGAATGTCAGAAAGTAGCTCATGCACGGAATGTTGATGGATTTTGACAGTTTGACAAGGTTTTGTCAGTTTTGTGAAAAGATTGTTGGTTCAGTTGACTGGTTATAACAACACTACCAACTATGCCATCTTCAATCAACTTCCATTGAGTTCCAGGGGTATTAAATGTAAGTACAAAATACTTTTTCTCTTGTGCTTGTGAATTGGTGGGGAATAGTAGCAGTAGCTAATGTAAGCTTGGGTTTTTTAGCAGGCTAGCTAGCTTGCAGATTAAACAGTGTAACAGTAACTGCTACAGTGCAGTCAGGGCTCTTAAGTGTCACGTGACAGTCACTCATTTCGGTCTTTTGTCACGTTCTCTTGCCACACATTGTATTTCTCACGCGGAAAAACTATTTATAATATGTGACCCTGCCTGTGAAAACCCAGCTAAAGTCATTTTTTTGTGATTCAGTGTTTTTTACATAAAATCATCCTACACAATGTAAAGAACATTCTGTGAAAATATAACCCATATCTTTAAAATTGACTGAGTAAGGCCATGTCAAAGATTTGCTCAAATTCGGCCTCAGAAAATCATATTTTTGAGAAATTCCAATTTAAAGATAAGTTATTTTTTAAAACTGCAACACATTTGATCCATAGTTATCCTGCATATGTGACTTATAACACATTAAAGCTGAGATTCTCCCCTTTTTAGTGATATGTGACACATCAGTGGAAAAAATCTTAAAGTTTTGTAAAACAGATCTATTTATTATGATGTGCATGTCCAAAAAGCTAAAAGCATAAAAACATTGAAAACGAATGGGGGTACCACAAGAGCTTTATCGTAGCAACAATTACCATGTCAATTCAGTGGAATGATTTGTATAACTTTATTAGTAAAATGAAATATCAGTGAAATGTCAATAATATATCAATTAAATAACATACCATTTCTCATTCTCTGAAATTATCATTCTCTTACTGGCCCACGGTGTAACATTGAGTAAATCTGGAGTAAAAAATAAATAAACAAATAAAATTTCAAGGGATAGTTCACCCAAAAACTACAATTCTGTCATAATTTACTCACCCTGATGTTGTTCCAAACCTGTATGAGTTTCTTTCTTCTGCTGAGCAAAAAATAAGATATTTTAAAGAATGTTTGTAACCAGACAGTTGACGGACCCCATTGACTTCCATAGGTGCCGCCAACTGTCTGGTTACCAACATTCTTTAAAATATCTTATTTTTTGTTAAACAGAAGCAATAAACTTATACAGGATTAGATAGGGTAACATGAGGGTGAGTATGAGTATGAGTAAATAATTTTTGGGTGAACTATCCCTTTAACAGGTCAGTCTCAAACTTTGTACACATTCTAAAATTGTCTAGATGCAAAATAAAATCCTGAGTGACAGCAACTCTCCCTCCTTGAAAAATAAAGAACACTTTTCCCCATTGAAATACTTGCAGTTGCAAGAGAAACTGATTTTCAGTTTCACATCTGGACTTCCAGCATTCAAAGCAAATTCTTCTTGCTGGTGTTCCCTCTTCATGTTCGCCAGACAAATAGCTTGGGGTTCAATCACCAAAACTGGCTTGTCCTCCTCATCATGTTGGTCACTGCCTGAAAAAGCAAAGATCATTTTTTTTCAATTCAAAGCAAGATACCTAAAAACATGATTGTGTAACATGCAAGAATGGGAAATGGGTTTAATTTCACATTTAAAATGGATAATGAAGCATTTTATATGAAAATATCAGAAAATATTTTTTCAGTTTAGTCAGACTGGATCTGATTAATTGAGGGGAGGGCATAAGAACAAGAAACAGCCTATAGGTGGTTAGCAGACTTCAATTCAGAGTGTAATGAAACAAATAAACATCATGCCATAAACGTAATTCATTTAAACTGACTAAATCCCAATCAACAAATGTAATAAACATTTAAATCCACTATTTTTGCATCACAGATATGTGTTAGCATTACATTGGCTGGACACTGACAGTATACATTTAGGCCTACATATTTAGCATAAAACAATAATAACAAAAACTTACCGTCAAATTCCTCGTCAGTTTCGTCAAAGAAGTGTCCTGTTCATCATCACAATCATCCTCCAGAAAATAATCCGCAATAAAACCGGTTAAATCATAATTTGGGTTCAATTCCACCGAGATTAATATCAAGCAAGCTGTTTAAGCAAGCAGCTATTTTCCGTTCCTGCTCATACTTCGGTGTCGCCGGCAGATGTCAAAACAATGCATTAACGTTACCATCCAGCAAATAACACGTAGCAGGCCAAAAATGTCCTTAAAATAAGTTTAATATTATTGGCAGAATACTAAGCTACAAAACAAATAGGCTAAGCAGTTCTTAAAATATTGGCTATGACAAGAAAAAATCACCACAGACATCTAAACGCGGCTGACATCTCTCTCTTTTTTTGCATTGTGTTGACCTGATTACCGGCGCTCGCGGATTGATATTAAAGTCTGTTTTTACTCTTTCTAATAGAAAATACACAGAAAAGAAGTTCCTGAACCGATTGATATACGAATCAGCAGTGTTGTTGCGCGAAATAAACATAGAGACGACTGAAATCAATGTTTAGGAAGCCCACGTCCGTTTTTTTTTTTTGCGCAAAAGTTTAACGTAGTGTCAATAAAATCATTAATTTCAGTATTTATCATGTTATAAATGAAAATGTAAGTATTGCATCTCAAAACCAATGGTATAATCTATCATTTACAGCAAAAAACACACATGGACTATTTTTGTCATTTTTATGGCTATGACTACTTTGACGCTCGTTAACTCATAATTCGATTCTGCGACTTTAGCCGGGGTTTCACAGGCGGGATCACATATATTTAATATGCCGCAGCGCCCAAAATGTCTCTGGCCGCACCAGTCTCATTATGGAACCGGCAGGAATCAATCGCTGTAAAAATAGAGAGATGAGCAGCGCGCCATCCGTGGTCTGTGCAACTTCAGGTTTATAATGGACGCGCGCTGCTGTGGAGATGCTGCGGCAGATGTGTCGCGTTTGAGCTCCGTGTTTCTCTTACGAGAGTACTCTCCTGTTGCGTAAGTTTAGCTTACACTATGGGAAAACTCCTTTTCTCGAGAATACTGAAGCAAAAAATTATCCTAGGCGAGACAGCTCGCGCGCCTATTGGCTGCTCTGCGGCAACTGCTGCAACCTATCAGTGCGTCAGACATGACGTCAGCGCCAATGAGAGGCTCGCCTCGCGCTGTCGTCATGGCCCGCCAAGATGGGTGTGACCTTAGCCTATAAATACCCATCGCCCAGGTTGCACAATGATTTTGTCTCCTTTCAGCAAGTGACTACACTTCGCTGGATCTCTGAGAGAAGAAGCTGCGCTGTCGAACAGCACTATCAGCGGGACGAGCTCGAGTTCTGAGGACGCCGGCTGGATATTCGCCGCCTTCACTCGCCGTACCTGCTGCACTATCCGGCGCCTATATCCTTTCACTGCTCCGTGTGTGTTCGCCGCTGCGACACACACGTTTCTCTCTAAACGATTCTCTCTAAACGTTCTCTCTCTAAAAGAGCCAGGCATTTCTAAATGCCTCCCATGTTCTGCGGCTCGTGCAGAGCCGTCGGACCGCCACGTGCTGTGCGCTTCCTGCCTGGGTAAAGAACACGCGGACTACGCGCTCGCCGACGGCGGCTGCCGTGAATGCGAGTCATTGCCTCTTTCGACCCTGCGGGCTCGACAGGCTTTGTTCGCCATCAAGTCCGGCTCTCCCATGCCTTCTGTTGGGCCGCGCCGAAAGAAGCGCCACTCACCAGAAGCTTCGGTGAAGGAGCACTCGCCGGCGGCGTCCCCGTGAGCCTCCTTCTCGGAGTCCCCTGTCTCCTTCCTTAACGGCCAGCACCCCGCGGCGGCCGAGGGGATGGAAGGGGATGTTGTGGAGGACGACAGCTGCTCTCTCCTCGCGTCCGGGAGCGAGGAATTGTCGGGTTCCATCCCTGACCCCGCCCCGTAGACACAGGAGTCCAGCGTAAGGGTCTCTGTCGACGCTGAGCTTCTCCGCCTCCTCACGTAGGCCGTGGAGGACCTCGGCCTTGACTGGACTATGCCCGAGGAGCCCATGCCCAACAGGTTGGATTGGCTGTTTTCTGCCAGGATGCCGCTCTGCACCTGTTCTGAGGCCCGCTCCCTTCCTCCCTGAGCTGCACGACGAGCTCTCCAGGTCGTGGGGAGCCCCGTACTCGGCCAGGCTGAGGTCCTCTGTCTCTTCGACGCTCTCCGCGGTCGACGGCGCGAAAGACAGGGGATATCTCTCTGTTCCTCCCGTGGAGGAAGCCGTAGCGACGCACTTGTGTCCGCCCTCTGCGGGATGGCGGGCCAAGTCGAGTCTGCCTACCAAAGCCTGCCGGACCACTTCGATGTTGATCGGCCGCGTATCTGCTCTCCACACCATGGCTGTTTTGCAAATTTACCAGGCCAACCTTCTCCGTTCACTGGATGAGGCTGGACCAACAAAGGAGTGTGTGACGGACTTAAGGAGCGCGATGGACTTAACTCTCAGAGCTACTAAAGCCGCTGCCCAGGCCATTGGCCGCAACATGGCCTCCCTCACCGTCACAGAGCGTCACCTGTGGCTAACGCTGTCCGACATGTCTGAGTCTGACCGTGCCACCTTTCTAGACGCTCCTGTTTCACCAGCCGGTCTCTTCGGTCCCTCGGTGAAGGGCTTTACGGAGTGATACTCGGAGGTGCAGAAAACGTCTCAAGCTATGAGACACTTTTTGCCGCGGCGCTCCAGCTCTGCAGCAGGCCGCGATAAGAAGCAGTCGCCCGCTCGAAGAACAGCGCCCCCACCTCCTCCTCCGTCGGCCCCGCAACAGCGCCAGGCCCGGGATGCACGTCAGTGCTCGCGCTCTACTAGCCACCGCAGACCGCCTCCTCCTCGGGGACCCAGGCCCAAGCTCGCGCCGAGCTTCGAGTCTCCTAAGTCTTCCTAGCCCCCCTAGGAAAGCGCCGATGGTTAAGTCCCGCTGCGGCCGGACCGCCATCGAAATCACCTCGACCCGCTCTCTCAGTTCCCTCAACAGAGGCGACTCGAAGAGTGTATTCAGCAGCCAACGAGTCAGTTACTCAACTCGCTCGCCTGCACACAAACGCCATTTTTACGGCGACCCACATAAATCTCGAAAAGAGCATTATGTCTGGTCATATTCCGGCTCAGGCCGAAGGTGTTTTGAATGTAGGAAAGGTGCCCACTGCCTAGTGCCTACCCCTGCACACAAGCACTACCCATGCAGTGTCTCACACCACCACAGGGTCCATATCAGTCAAACCGGCTCATGCCGTTCATGTTTTAAGTGTAGGAAATGTGCCCGCTGTACAGCGCTCAACCCCTGCCTATGAAAACAACTGTATCTGTGCTACGCACACACATAACACCTCAGCGTCTGAACCCAGTTCGAGCTGGCAGTGTTTCAAGTGCAGATCACGTGTCTGCCTCTCAGTGCACACACTTTGTGAAAAGCACACTGTGCCTCACGCCGCGAGCCCACACAGCTTTGTCTGTAATAGCATCTCCCTGTGTGCCGGGCATCCTGAACGTGGGCCCAGATATGCTGTCCAGGGCCAAACTTTCCCCAGGGGAGTGGTCCCTGCATCCCCTGACGGTGCAAAACATCTGGGACATTTTCGGCAGAGCAGAGGTAGACCTGTTCGCATCGCAAACCAACGCTCACTGCCCAATGTTCTTTTCAAAAGAAAGAGACGCGCTGGCCCTAAACTGGCCCAGGCGTCCTCTCTATGCGTTTCCCCCGGTCGCCTTGTTACTACAGGTAATCAAGCGAGTCAGGGAGAGCAAATGCTCGATACTCCTGGTAGCCCCGCTATGGGAGAATCAAGTCTGGTTCCTAGAACTGATAGAACTGGGGAACACAGTTCCATGGCCAATTCCACTGAGGAAGGACCTGTTGTCCCAGGCCCAGGGCGCAATTTGGCACCCGTACCCCGAGCTGTGGGCCCTACATGTGTGGGCGATCAACTATCACCATTTCACCTCCCGGAGGGAGTGCTGAACACGATCACAGAGGCTAGAGCTCTGTCTACTAGACGGCTCTATGCGTCTAAATGGTCAGTGTTCGCTGAATGGTGCTCAGCTCATGACTTAAACCCGCTAGATTGTGAGGTAATGGTGGTGCTTTCTTTCCTACAAGAGCTGTTGGACAGCGGGAGAACCCCATCCACGCTCAAGGTGTATATGGTGGCTATAACGGCTTTTACGAAGCCTGTGAATGGCCAGTCGCTGGGAAAGAATGACCTCATAATCCGTTTCCTCAGGCGAGCTAGGAGGCTGAACCCTCCTCGGCCACCCTCGGTTCCAGCTTGGGACCTTTCCACGGTCCTAGAGGCCATGAAAGGTGGACCATTACACACGGTGGAGCTAAAGTACCTGTCCTTCAAAACTGCTTTTCTGATGGCACTAGCCTCATTCAGAGACCAGAGAGTCTGTCAGAAGGTCTGAGATCTATCGTATCAGCAGAGCAATCACGTAATGCACATCAGACTAAGATATATATAAGAAATATAGTGACTTTATTCTTGTAATAGCCTATTAAAACTTTATTTTTCTCAAAATATGATGACTCGCATGATGAAGTCGCATCAGTCAAAAAATGCATCATGAAGTGGAAAAAAACATATAAGTCGCACTGGACTATAAGTCGCATTTATTTCGAAATTTATTTCACAAAATCCAAGACCAAGAACAGACACTTAATCAGGAAAGGCAAGTTATTCAACTACACAGTAGCACACAGAACAACAGGCTGACGGTATGTTAACGCAACACATTTACAGTTATTCAGCTACACAATAGCATAAAGAACATATACCTGGGAGGCTGAATAGGCTAAATTAACATAAGCCAGCGAGTCCAACAAGCAAGTTACCAGTAAACAAGTTCACCAAGCTCCCGCGATCTCATTCCACATCATTTTCTTCATCATAGGTGTCGCTTCTGAACAATTCCGCCAACTAGAGCGCCCTCTCGCGGCTGTAGACGGTAATGTTTTCTCTTGGTTCATCTAAGTCTGAATTAATTTTGATATATAAGTCGCACCTGACTATAAGTCGCAGGACCAGCCAAACTATGAAAAAAAGGGCGACTTATAGTCCGGAAAATACGGTATCTATCTATCTATCTATATATATATATTGAATGTGCACAAAGTTTTGAATTGCTCAAAAAAATGTTCACTCCCACGATGTATGTGTCTTGCAAATGGCCTCAGGTGCACAGACATGTGTAAACTGACAGAGTGTGAAAACCAGGGCCCGTATTCATAAAGATTCTAAGAATCCTCTCAGAAAACTCTTAATTTAGCTTAAAAACTTTTATGTAGGAGTCTTAGCTTAAGAGCGATTCGGGACCGATCTGAGAGCAACTCTGAGCAAGGAAAAGACAAAAACTTTCATCTTAGTGAGGAGGCGGGGTTGACCCCGTTGCTATGTATGACACAATCTTTTGAAGACTGTGATTGGTTGGTTGTCCAAGAGGGAAAAAAATAGTGATTTTAAGTATAGGGTCTATTCTAAGCCTTCACTTTGAAATTACATGCGTATTTTTTCCTATTTGACCGTTCTCACACACACACACACATTATATATGTGTATATAAATCCTTTTTTTTTTTATTTACCATGCTGTTAAAGTCCAACTGAAATCAAAATTGACCCTATTTACTTTGTTAGCGCATATTACTAGTCTTGTGGTGAAAAATTAATCCGTGCAAGTTAATACACAGAAAAAAATTGTTTGCCGTCGTAATCTTTAATAAAAGTCTGAAAAGTTACTTCCGGTCTGGAATGGCGTTCCTTCTCTGATGATGTAGGTTTGACGGCTTCGGTTGGGAAACGCTTAACCACTCCCCTCAAACCGTTAGTCTGCTATGAGCGAGAGATGGAGAGGAGGAGCGCTAAAGTAAAACCCTGCCCTCTGTTCAATATTCCTTTTCACTGGGAAATACGTCACAACACTGGAGAAAAGTCATTTGCAACATCCGGTTCACGCGGACTTTAATTTCCTATAAGGTATTTGAAACGAAATGAACTGCGACACAATAAGAGGTTCCGAAAGTGCTGTAATTGTTTGTGTGATCACAGCTTACAGAATGTTGTGACAGACCCAAATCATCACTGCTGCATTGTTGCATTTTCCCAGTTGTCAAATATTGTAATGTAGTGATTAATTTCATTTATGGCACTATGGCATTTCTGCGCTGTGTCGGAGATGTTGATCACAAACATGATCCCTGCACGATCTAATCTTATATCTTAATCTTAATAGCGTCTTATTAACCTGTTAAGCTGCAACCCCACTTTTGAAAAATCCCCAGAAATGACATACCCAAACTGAAACAGATACAGTTCATGAACCCTTTGTACTAAAAGCACAAGTATGGTCTCATTTGAAAGCTGACACCTGGCAGTTTATTGTAAATGTAGAATTAATTATTGTCATAATGACAAAAATTGTTATAAATAGCTTCAAAGTTTTGTAAAGTTATTAGAAATTAATTTTTATGAAACATCCTCATGAAAATAAAATTGAAGTTGGCACTGGAGCAATCTAGAAATGCACTACAGCTAAAGCCACATGTCTAAACATTTTATGTTTAAAATCTGAAGATAATAAGTCCAAAACTCTGTATTTAGTTAAATGTTTTTCAAGACCATGTCAGTTGACTTTATTTTGATTTGACGCTAAGATGCTTCTGATGTTTATTGCCATCTTCTAAGCATCTATCCAGTATATTGTCTCTATTGTTTTGTGGTGCAAACGAGCCCCATTCAGTCTCAGTCTCCCCCTGCACACATTCACACCTCTCCAGCCTGGTTATGGCTCGAAATATGCATTTCTTTTGTCTGCATTATAGCTACTAACGACTGGCTATTCACATGCTATTCATAGGGTTTCAATCCCTAATTTCTTTTCTCAAAGTTCACCTCACATTTTAAATAAAGAATAAAGAACATTCTTGAATGCAAGACCTGGAGAACAGAAGCAGGAGATCTAACATTCGTATTGTTAACTTGCCAGAAAAATCCGAGGGAGGCAATATGGTTTCGTTTCTGGAACGCATTATTCCAGAGATCCTTGGCGCCGAAAACTTTCCATCTCCGCCGACAATTAAGAGGGCGCACAGAACTGGAAATATTTCGTCAAACAGAACGACTCCAAGGATAATCGTGGCGAAATTCCTGAACTTTAGAGAGAAGCAGAAAATCCTTCAACTTGCGAGAGAACGTAAGGAGCTATACTATGAAAACCGGCGCATTCATCTCTTCCCTGATTTTAGCGCGGAGCTGCAGAATGATCGGAAGGCTTACACGGAGGTGAAGCGAATGTTGAGAGATCGGGAAATCGAGTACTCCTTCGTATACCCTTCCAAACTTCGGATCCTGCACATGGGTAAAGCCAAGATCTTCTCTACGCCATCTGAGGTTAAGAACTTTATTGATTCACAAAGCAAGGACACAGATGCTTCTACTCCTGAATGAGAATTGAGATACGTTACTCTCTAATGGCCTTCATATAAAGATCACATGTGAGTCTTAAGTATAGATTTTTCATTTTCTTATTTTATTTTGTTGACAGAAGGCCATAACAAATAATATCGCAGCGTTGCAAGACCACAATTTTTCCAATGTTGTATTGACTGTTCATCTAGTCTAGTTTGTAATATAGTCGAATACTTGAATTTAAGTTTGTTAATTGTCCGCGATTCAATAAGTGTAATGATAATAGAAAGATACTGACCGATATACACTTATATTTTAGCCTACTATTCACGGAGGAGGAGAGTTGACACGTCATATAGATGAATATATAGCTCATCAGTGTCACTGTCAGCTACAAGTTCAGTAGCAAAGGGTTAAAGGCGAGCTAATTTGCCTTTTTTTTTTTTTTTTTTTTTTTTTCTTGAAGTTAAAATTTTACCTCGGGGGATTTTTGTTTTTATTTTTCATTTTTCACGCAGCAAGATGTACATTTATTATGTAATAGCAAAACATTATGTTAATGGAGACCTGCACGGATACTTTAAAGCTCACGGCAAATGGCTAGTACTTTAAATTGTGTATCATGGAATGTTAGGGTTATAAATAATCCAGTTAAAAGAAAAAAGGTGCTTTCATATTTAAAAAGGGTTAACACTGATATAGCTTTTATTCAGGAAACTCATCTTACAGATCAGGAACATAGAAAACTTAAGAGAGAATGGGTTGGTCAGGTCTATTACTCATCATTCTCATCTAGTGGTCGAGGTGTAGCATTATTAATTCATAAAAAAATACAATTTAACCTGATAAATACACACTCTGATAATGCTGGGAGATATGTAATTGTTGAATGTGAATTGAACATGGAAAATATAACCTTGGTAAATGTCTATGGTCCAAACCATGATGACCCAATTTTTTTTAGTAAATTACTATTAAGATTAGCTACTGTTAAGGGCAACTGTATTTTTGGAGGTGACTTTAATCTAGTTCTAGATCCTCTTAAGGATAGATCCTCAAAAAAAATGTCATAAATCAAAAGCAGCAGCTATTCTGAATCAAGGCATGACTGACTTGGGGCTGTATGATGTATGGCGCAATCTCTATCCAGACCAAACTGACTACTCATTTTATTCAAATGTACATAATGTTTACTCAAGAATAGATTTATTCTTAGTATCACAAACATTAGCTTACCAAGTGAAGGACTGTATTTTCCTTCCTGCATCCATCTCTGACCACAACCCTGTCAAGCTTACATGGGAACCAGCAATGGCTCTACCCTACTCCAAAAACTGGAGATTTAGAATTTATATGCTGAAAGACCCAGATTTTATCCAGTTTATGACAACTCAAATTCAAATTTTCCTTAAAGCTAATGATAATTCAGCCTCACATTCAGCTATATGGGAGGCACTTAAAGCATTTATGAGAGGACATATTCTCTCATACGGGGCCTATAAACAAAAAGAAAAGAGAGCTGTTTTAACAGAGTTAGAAAAAGAAATAAGATCATTGGAATTAGAACATTCATTGACTAATAATGAAGAATGCTTGACACAACTTACTAAAAAACGGGTATTATATAATAACATGTGCACCCAGAAGGTTGAGTCTATTATGGCAAGAACAAAATATCACTACTACGAATTTGGAGATAAGACTAGCAGATTATTGTCATGGCAAATTAAAAAAGAAGAATCAGATCGATATATTCACATGATACAATCAAATGATGGAAGATATATAAAAGATCCTAAAGAAATTAATACTTTACTCAAGGACTTTTATGAAACTTTATATAAAACTGATCACTGTCAGGAAAATGTCGGAGCTAAATCTTTTTAAAATAAAATACAGTTACCTAAGATTGATGATGAAGATAATATACTATTGAATTCAGACATAACTGAGAATGAGGTACTTAAAGCCATTAATGCTTTGGAAAATAACAAGGCCCCTGGACCAGATGGCTTCCCAATTGAGTATTTTAAGTTGTTTTCAAATACATTATTAACTCCTTTTACAAACATGATTAAAGAATCACTTGAGAGAGGCTCACTTTCACATTCCCTGGAATTGGCAACAATAACATTACTTCATAAACCAGGGAAAGATAGGCAAAAATGTGGGTCATATAGGCCATTAAGTCTCCTTAATGCTGATTATAAAGTTTTGACCAAATTGCTTGCCCTAAGATTAGAAATTGTTATAACAAAAATAATACATCCAGATCAGACAGGATTTGTTAAGAATAGACAAGGCTCCGATAATATTAGAAGGTTATTACATATAATTGATATTGCTCAAAATCAGAAATTATCCATGTTTATTCTGTCTATGGATGCCGAAAAGGCTTTTGACAGAATTGAGCCCACTTTTCTTTTTGCAACTATAGAAACCATGGGCTTTGGGTCGAAGTTCATTGGATATTTAAAAACTATTTTTAATTCTCCTAAAGCACAAATATACACAAATGGTATTACGTCACATACATTTACATTATCTAGAGGTTGTAGGCAAGGCTGCCCTATATCTCCCTTATTATTTGCCCTGGCTGTCGAACCCCTCGCTATTGCAATAAGGTCCCATAATGTAATTAAGGGAATTAAAATTGGTACTAATGAACACAAATTATCCCTTTATGCTGATGACTTGTTGGTATATCTGACTAATCCACAATTCTCTATCCCCCCCTTGCTACGTGTATTTGAGGAATACAGTGATATATCTGGCTATAAATTGAATTATGAAAAGAGTGAAGCATTTCCTATTAATATACCAGATGAGTTAAAATATATAGTTACACCACTAAAGCTGTGTACTAATGGGTTTAAATATTTAGGTATTCAGATTGACTTAAAACATGATGACATGTTCAAAAAAAATTACTCCATACTTCTGGACAGAGTGAAAGATGATATGCTAAAATGGAAAGAATTACCCTTATCATTAATTGGCAGAGTCAATGTTATAAAAATGACAATCTTACCTAAATATATGTATAAATTTCAGTGTCTCCCCTTGAACATCCCCAAGTCGTATTTTACGGAACTAAATAAAGCACTTTCTGACTTTCTATGGAAAGGCAAAAATCCCAGAGTAAAACTTCTTAAACTTCAAGCACCATATAAAAAAGGCGGACTACAACTTCCAAATTTTAGACACTACTACTTAACTTCGCAATTTCGGCCTATATGGATCTGGCTGCGATAAGGCTGATACTAGCTGGGCAGTAATAGAACAGTGGGAGATGGGTTCCATCCCACTAAAGGTTGTTCCCTTCTTGGGGTCAAAAAGATGCTTGTCTACATTCACTAAAAACCCATTAATACTTCATACATTTTTCGCATGGATGGAATCGCATAATATAGGCGGTCTTAGTGCTGTTCCGCTAAGGCATCTACCCCTTTGTGAAAACCCTATTATACCTCTTGGTATTGCTGATAGTATTCTAAAAGCATGGGCGAGTAAAGGTATAAAGACACTGGATGACTTGTATGCCAATAACTCTTTAATGAGCTTTGAATTTCTATCCCAGAAATATAAAATCCCAAAACATAATTTCTTCAAATATTTACAAGTCAGGCATTGGGTCAAAGAGATCACCCCCCAGACATTTCCTAAAAGTCCAATGCTATCGTCGTTTGAAAATGTTATGTTTAACACGATTGTGTTCTCCCCAAAGGGTATTGCTTCTGTAGGATATAGCACATTAACAAATAATTTTAAGCCATTTGACAACGTAATCTTGAAGCAGAGATGGGAAAGAGACCTTGACTGTAAATATGATCTGATGGAGTGGGAATGTATTATGGAAAGAATGCAAACTATGTTAATATCTACCAAACATAGACAAATCCAATTTAATATCCTGCATCGAACATATTATACTCCTCAGAAACTTCACATGTTAAATACTGATATATCTGCAAAATGTCAAAGGTGTAAAGCATCTGAAGGAGATTTACTCCATATGCTTTGGAATTGCCCTGCTTTGAATGATTTTTGGGAATATATAATTGATGTATCTTCAAAGGTTATAGGTATTCCAATTAGTAACGATCCTAGAATTTGGATATTAGGGGATACTGATTTATTAGGTCCCTCTCATCATAAAACGTATTTCACACTGTTGGCAGGAACTGCGGGGAAAAAATGTATATTAGTGAACTGGAAGTCGGCTCATTCTCCATCAAGAAAACAATGGATCAATGAACTCATCTCATATTGCACCCCCGAGAAAATCCTTTTCAATGTAAGGAAATCACCAAAAACTTTTGAAAAAATTTGGGGACCTTTTCTGGAGCTTTTACCTTCTCTTATTGCAAATTAATTGCAATAACATTCCGTATGTTTTATGTTTTAGATTTTATGCTAATGATAAGTACAGCCAATTAAGTGGGGTCTGAATTGCTGTTGTGCTTTTTAAATGTAATTTTGTTTTTAAATGTTTTTTTTTTTTTTTTTTTTTTTTTTTGGGGGGGGGGGGGTATATAGTCTGATTTTGTAAAAGAAAAATGACAAATGTAATGTCATGTATATTTGTTTTGTTTCATGTATCATAACTTACAAATAAAACTATATATAAAAAAAAAGAACATTCTTGAATAAAGAAACTTTCAGTAAGCATTCAAAAAAACATAAAAGTATAACTTCTAGGTTGCAGGTGCACCTAGGGCTAGCTAGCATGTTAGCTTAGCACACCATCAATACACGAACATTTATGAGATTAAAACCATGTTTGTGCTCCAAACTTACTTTTATAACGCAAGTGGAGTATTTTAAATAATATTCTGTGATCTAATTTGGCTTCAGATAAAAAAATCTGACAGAAAATATACTATTGTATACTGTTCTGCACAATGATAGTCTATATAGATTAGCATTACATTATAAATATAATCTATTATTATGAAAATACCTGGCATGTCTTGAAAAACACAGGTAACTCAAATATCATTGCAATCATGTTTATTATCTTCAAAACATCTGTATCTGCATTTTACAGCGCGAACTCTGTAGCTTTGTGTGTAGCAGTGACGTCCTGGAATGTCACATGATCATGGCTCTTCTTCATGTTCTATATATGGACTATTATTGTGCATACTAGCGCCCTCAGGCTGTTGGTATGGATTGAAAACACAGTATCAGAGTATGCAAGCGCTCATAATGATTACATCGATGCATTTGGGTATAAATTCAATAAATATTATTCCTGTCTATAGAAATATGATGTGAATCTATGAGAATATATCAATATTTCTCCAAATCTGCACATTTTTGAGCTAAAGCCCTGAGGGACGTTGTTTTGTGTATCGCTGTCATGACGACAGCACGGGAGTTTTTTATGAATGAAAGCAGCTGACGCGCATAATTCATATTAAAGGTATCGACTCATTTTTTCATTTCATAACTCCTGACACAAATTAAGAAATAACTGTCGCTATAAGTTTCTCAGAATACAATAGTGGTCAAATACTGAAACTTGAGTCTTATATCTTTTTAATGATGTATAGTTTGTCGAAGTATAACATTAAATCTGATAGTAACTTTGAGCTATATAAAAAAAAACGCTTCAGTGCGCCGACGCACTGGTGAGGCTTAACAGGTTAACTCACTGTCATCCATTGTCTGCAACACATTTCCTCTCCCTCTTCGTCTTTCTGCCATTTTCTCCTCTGCTACATAAACTCTTAAGCCTTAAGTCCTCGTCCGTGCTCCTAACAATTTTGACCTTAAGACCTCTTTTAATGGTTAAGATGCTTTCTGAATTACTTTGTTCTTTACTAGGATTTTTTCTTTAATTTTAAGAGTAAACGCCCACATTTCTAAGAATTTGCTTAGAATTTTGTCACTAGGAGCTACTCTTTGCATTAAGATTTTTTATGAATACGGGCCCAGGTGACCTGTGTAGAAAGTTCAGATGAAGACGAGGACGACATGGGAAATGATGATAATTAGATAATAAAATAATGGACATCAACATACAAACCAGTCTTTGATTAAATATATTCACTTTATAACCTGTTTCTTTATTGACTTTTACAACTAATAGGTCTCCATCCTATTTGTCCATTCTATTGGCTCTATTCTATTTTGAAGACTTGTACTAGCTGCACAAGTCTAATTTAAGGCTCTCACAAATAAATAGTATGGGTATATTATACATTTTCTGAGTCATCAGAGTGCCTTGAGTATTGAAGTTGTTGAGTTTTGTGTCTGTGGTGTTCTTTCATGCCACAGGGATAAAAGAAAGCATACAGTTTAGGAGGAAATTGTGAAAAAAATGTGTTATTTCTGGTTTAAAGAAGTCATGTGACCTCTGTGTTTGTCAGACAGATTCAGTACTGGGCTTAAATGAAAGCCTAAAAGGTCCCCTTTCCAACGATACCAAGCACCATATTATAGAATATTGACAATATCCCTAGCATGAGCCTAAACCAGATATACACCAGATTTCAAAAACGGAATTTATTTTAGGGGGTTAGTAACTTCATAAGCTGAAAAAAGTGATTTCGCTACCACCCCTGCACTGCTATCGTGATTTTTCTAATACTAGGGGTGTATACCTTGCCAAAAAACCTTGTAAACAAAGCGCGTCGCGATCGAGTGAGGCATAATATAGCCTACCTTATGGAGAAAAGATTCCTCAGAACAGTGCTGATATGAGGAACAATATATCCTGATATGAGGAGCAGATCCCGCTGAGGAGTGAGGTAGGCTGTTTTCTTTTCTCAAGTGTGGAATAACGTTATGGAATAACGTTAGTGTAGGCCTATGCAAACCGCAAAAAGATGAATCGCATTTCTATAATATGACTCGCCTTTCTGTGAGATGAATGAAGGGTACATATTTGTAAAGACTGTTTAGCCTAAATATAAATCGCGCGTCTGTGTGTGAAAGAATAAACTGTTTTGCTATAGCCTACTGAGATGAGTAAAAATCGACTGGAATATGTTGAAATAAAATGTATTTGTATAAGCAACGTATTAAACTGCAAATTAGCATTTATATGCCCTAATATTTCATAAAAACAACGTTACAGTCAGTCACTTGTTGACTAGATTTGGGTACAGTTTTTAGGCTACTGTAAAATATACTGCCACATAAAATAAGCTTTTGTTTAGCAATTTCTGCTCATATCTAACGTTTTATATATATATATATATATATATATATATTTGTCAAAAATAAAGTCATAGACTAAGATGTTAGATGTTCCAATGTTGGCTATATTCAAACTAATGAATACATATGATAAAATGTAGGCCTATAATCTTTTTTCTTTTTCTTTTTTACAAAGAAAGAGTACACTTGAAATATTGTTGAAATTGTAATTATTGTTGTAATTGTAACATTTTTAATAAAATAGCAAAACATATTTACAAGAGAGATGTAAGCAAAATCTTAAATGGTCAATATAAGTCTTCTTCTAAATACATCCTTTGTCCTTGCATTGTGGCTCAGTCAGTGTCACACCTGAAAGAATGGCTCATTAGGCAGAGTCATTATGCAGAGTGGGTGGGACAAGGTGTAAACTGCTCCTCCCCCTCGCATATTGGCTTTCCAAGCAAAACCTGTTTTACACCATTTAAATCAATGTATTTTTTTTTGTGAACGATAAAGCAAGACTATTTTCATATAATTTTGAAGCTAGAACTCAAAGGGACCACATCCATTAGTCAAAAGTCTTGTGGACACATATTTAATATGTGTTTTGTGGTCTTAATTCAGCAACTTTCATTTTTATTTTTTCCAATAACCACGCATAAACATTATTCTCTTAAAAATACAAACATCTACATACAAGTTGCTCGCATATTATGGTAGCCCTGTTTGTGCTATATAGAGAATTTACACCTTTGCCATTAACATGTTTATAAATAACTGAAAAAAGCACAAATGTCAAGGCATGTCAGAACATCTCAAGGGCCCCAAAAACACCTTGGTCCCCAGAGGGTTAACATTGTGTGCCCAGTTTTTCTATAATTTAAAAAGGCTATGTCAATAGGTTACTTGTCATTTACTTCGTGTTATTTTAATGTGTTTGTAGATTTATTAACTGAAACATAACAGTGAAATAAATTAAAATAATTTACCGTAAAATTAAAACATTTTCAGGACTTGCAGTTACTAACCGATGTTAGTCGGTTTAAGCATTATTTGTTATATTCAGAATTAGGCTTACATGTTGTTATGATTATCAATTGAATTCTTTAATAAATAATCAACCACAATGCCTATTACTACTGCCGCAGCAAAAATAAACCAGTCGAATTTCAAAGTCGTTCGCGAAATTACTATAGGCTATACCGGGCAAGTGACAGGGCAAAACAGCAGCAACTGCGGCATTTTAAAAGGTAAGTTTCCTATCTGTTTATTTAAAAAAAATAAATAAATAAAAAAAAATAAACTTTTTTTCATTATTTGAACAAAAATGAGACTGATTGAATATGTTAAAATATAAACAAACAAAGCAGAGAATAAAACAAACTTTTAGGGAAAAAATATAGGCCTATTATGCTCAGAATTGTTTAACATTAACGAAAGCAAAATATGTAAAAATACATTTCAAAGAAAATAAAACAAAACAAATTCGTGGCCGAGTGGTAGGCTATAACTTACGTTTCAAATCCCGAACAAACATGGGCTACTCTTTTATTATTAATTTGATTTGATAGTTCTAAAATATTGCTACACCATATTGTTTTTTTTCTCCTATAGCCTATAGGCTATTAAATATTTTATATTTATAAAATAAAATTACCATTCATTTCCATTTTACATTAGGGACAATTTTTTTTTCCAACAGAATGGCTGAATTAACATCTGCATAATAATAATAATAATAATAATAATAAATAAATAAACAGCACAAGGTCTTGTAAAAACACTCTTTTTTTTTTTTTTTTTTTGACACATTTTTTTTTTTTTACTTTTAAAACAGAGAAAATAGTAGACCTAGGCTATTCAGACGATAGCTCTGTGGTCAATGCATTAACAATAGCCTCTCGGAGCTTCAAACGATCTGAGATCGAATCTCAGTATAGCCGACAGTGTTTATGTTTTTCCGTTCTTGATGCTTAAATATGCATCTGTTTATTAAAGTCAATCATCTTATTTAATTATCAATTGTACATTAACATAAATTTGCTACATTCCAGTTGAGCCGCTGCACGCTATGACATATCTGATGAAGGAAGACTGTCAGCCGATTGCACCAGAAAATGAAGATGATGAAGCTCGTCTTTAATCTGCTAAATTATGTTTTTTTTTGTGTGTGAATCATTCACGAGATTGAGATGACTGACAGTGATACCCGGCCATAGCAACGGTAGACATTTTCCAAAACAGATCGAACAAATCAGAAAAATACTTTCAATACAGTATTGCTTTCAATTAAAAAATAAACAATGAAAATGTAAACTAAAAATAAAATTAATTAAGTTTGAAAACCCATCGCACATTTCAAGGTATGAATAAAGTGTCGGGACAGTTTATTTATTTAAACAGGGTTGCATCGATTCGATAGAGTTTATTCCCTTTGTGATGCAAAATAAGAAACATTTTAAATTTATTGTCAAATAAATTGCAGCTAAATTAAAAAATGAAAACGGTACAAAACGAAAAAAAGTTCAAAGCAACATAAATTAAGAACAGGCGTTTTCCTTTGCCTCTCTCGCGCTGGATATTTTTTTAGTAAGTTTGGTCTCCCTCACTGCGCGCGGCGCGGGTCTTTCTCGAAATTAAGCATTTCAGCGTAAAAAACACCATACAGCTAATACTGTATATGTCGCTGTGTGTCATCCACACAAATCACGAAAGAAAAAACTGTAACAAATAGCTTTTGTTCCTTCAAAGATAAAACATGCCTTGCTGAATTCACCTCACAATAAAACGAGGTGGTCGCGAATTAAAGAGTTCTGTATCTGCTAAATTGAAATTGTGTGTGGAAAACCTTTAAATACAATCAATAAAACTACAATATATAATTTAATAAGATATAGGGCCTACTGTACATAGGCTATGGACTTTTGGAGATTTTGAGATTAAACCTTAAAATAACTTTGCCTTTGCCTGCTCATCAGGCTGGCTCCGATACTCTCCATATGAAAGACGGAACATTGACACCTCTGTCCTGCACCCCCACGATAAAGCAACTATTGCCTTCTCCAAACCCCCCACAGGCTAGCTGAGTTTGCAAAACAAAACAAAGAGTTTGCAGTTTGCCACTCGTCGTGGTGTGCCAAAACACTTCATTATAAACTTCAATATTTCATTCAAAACAATCTCAAAACGCTTTGTGACATTTTGAAAAGCCGTGGATGCATTACTGCCACTGGAACCATGAACGCAAATACTGGTTCTGATTTTATTGTTTGTCGTTTAAACGTCATATATATATAGCCTATATATATATATATATATATATATATATATATATATATATATATATTAACATAACTGCTTTTGAAATTACGATTGGAATTATTATAGGCTACAGAAGTAAAGTCATTGTATAATATTTGTTCCTTAGTGTAAAATGGAAATGCATGGTGATTTTATTTTGTAAATAGGCTATAAGCAAAAAACTATGTTTTAGAACTAGACAAATCTCTCTGCATCAACAATAGACTATAAAATGCATTAATAGGCTAATATAAAAATATCAAAAGTCCAGGTTAGTTCGGGATTCGATCCCGTGTCATCTAAATGATCGTAACGTAAGTTCAACCACTCGGCCACGATTCACTCGTTGCGACATGGCCTAATGTTCCAGTGTGTGTTCGCTCACACGAGCGAGAAGCGCTCTTCATTCAAAAAATAAATCTAACGAAATCTAAAATCTAAATCTAATAAATTAAAAAACTAATAAATTATCTAAAAATAAAAAAACGCCAATTCAACATGCCAGAATAAAACCTGATTTTTGAACAATGCGTAACGCCACTCGGCCTGGTGTGCCAAAACACTACATTTTAAACTTCAATGTTTAATTCAAAACAATCTCAAAACGCGTTGTGACATTTTTTTAAAGCAGTAGCCTAGCCTATATACATTAAGGGCATTGAAACCAGGATCTTAACTAAAACGCGTTCCACGTAATCTCTCAAAATTTATGCCACACTACTCCATGTATTTTTTTTTTTAAGGACTGCTTTTGAAATCACTATAAATTACTATGCAATTGTATCGCTCACGAGAGCTCTTCATTTATCTAATTCCTCAATAGAATAGCGTCATTGCTCCTAATATCGTCTCTATTTTTAACTTTTGATTCTATTTTTTCAGTTCTAAAATTGATTCTATCTTTAGTTCTATTCTGTTGTAGCCTTATAGGCCTATTTATATATATGAAAAATATGCCTATTTGGTTTAGGGTTTTATATTTAACCCACTTACATTTTAAAATACGGCAATTGCTGCTGATTTGCACAATGTCCCTTTGCGCCACCTGGCGGTCATTTCGGGAATGACTTTGAAATGCGGCTGGTTTATTTTCGCCGCGGTGATTTCGCCGCGGCAGCTGGCGCGGCGGTAATAGGCATTCTGGTTGGGCACCATCTGTACATGAATGGGGTCTTTTATCACTGGGACCGCTCCACGTTTTAATAGCAAACGATTTGCAAATCCAGCGTCGACCTGAGCCTTGTTAATAAAACATTCGTCACTGAAACGACCAGAACACACAACCGCACTTCCTACACTCCGTTGCTGCCCCGGAAAAACAAACTGCATCCACTGTTCCTGTAACACTGGGTTCTTTGGAAAACTGAACACGGTAAGCTTTCCCTCACATCCAAATACACACTTTTTTGGAGACATTCTTGAACAAATCCTATGCAGCGCTGCCGATGATTTCCTGTTGAAGCGCGTTGATGTGCGCGGTCTCGCTCTCCTCTAGTCGACGTGCTCGCGGGCGAGCTTTTCCGGGAGAAATGCTCATATAAGGAGTTGCACTCTGATCTACGTCATTAGATCCACGATCTAAAAAAAAACAGCCGAAACTTGTACCAACCCGGAAGTAAGATTTTCAGCATAGAAATTCTCCGTTATTCGTCCAAAATATATTTTTAAAACTTTGCCCATGTTTAGCATGAGAATCTATCTCTTTAACACTGTAAACAACTCTGAATACATGAAACACCATTGTACCCCCCCTTTAATATCACTGGTATTCAGTGTTGGGTGTAACGCGTTACAAAGTAACGCGTTACTGTAATAATATTACTTTTTTCAGTAACTAGTAGTGTAAGGCATTACTCGTCTGAAAATGGTAATATTATTACAGTTTTCCCGAGCTAGTTACTTGCGTTACATTTGCCAGTAGCACCTTCATCACACACAAGGCACGCAACACAGAGAACAGAAGGGAAGGGGAGGAGGGCGTGAATGGAACAGTGATTGGTCTGGGTTTAGCACGAGGTATCATTTACCATCACCGATTGGTCGACACGCGGCAGTTAAGGCCAATCAGGGATGACTTCCCTAATGAATATTCATGAGTCTTCCCCTACCATCCTGGGAAAAAAAATATAGCGCCCCGGACGCGCGCGCTCAGCCCGTTCACTCTCACCGCCTTCAAACAACACGAGCGCTGTATTGCTCTCTCTCCCTCGCGCATATAGTAAAAGGTCGGAAGACCGGTTGTGTTTTATAGACAATTTTGCATATAAATGACTATTTATAGGGCTTGAATTACAACCTGGAAACTGCGCATGCGCGGGTGAAACTGCTGGGGTGAAACCTATGGGTGAAACTGTGGCTCTGCGGCTCTGCAGACAGATATTATTGGGACAGATGGGGAAAAATGGAAGCGTCAACAACGGCAAGCACAAGTACAGTTGTTTGTATTTATTTGTGCTAGACAGTGCCAGTCTGTTGTTGGCGTAATAAAGACCCTAAAGAACACTCCTCCTTTGTATGTTCTCCCTCCATCTGATGAATCTCAGGCAATTATAGAGTAATTAAGAAAAAAAAATGTAACTAGTAATATAACTAGTAATATAACTAGTTACTTTCTCCAGGGAGTAATAAAGTAAAGTAAGGCATTACTATTTTTGAGAGTAATATGTAATATGTAATATATTACTTTTTTGAGTAACTAGCCCCAACACTGCTGGTATTAATAAAACAATGCATCCTCTGATATGTTGTGTTAAAGATTCAAGACCGTTGGGATTTCTGGAACAAGACGATACCACGAATGGCAATTCTATGACCTAATTACACACAGATACATGATTTCTCGCGATTATAGTCACATCAAATTGATTACACACCAATAAAGCTATATAGGCATAATATTTGGGACAAGGGATCATGCACACATCAAGAAAATACATTTTAAACATTGTACAAAATTATTTTGATCACACGTGGTAGGATCTGTGTGTGTTTCTGTGTGTGTGTGTGTGCTGACCGAGGCTGAGAGTTCACGCTCGCAGCTGAACTTTTGCTCTCTTGCCTATGTGTGTGTGTTGGATTTGATGAGATTATCAGCCAGCGCATCTGGTCGGACAAAGTCTTGTTGTTTTCTGACGTGTAAATCAGTGTCTAAATGTAAATCAGTGTCTAAGAAGATCCCTAGGGGGTGCTTTCGAGATCGCTCTATTGGTCAGCGGATGTTCGCCAAGCAATGAAACAGAAGGGTTTTGTTGATTCAAAAGTGAGAGATCTGTGTTTTAAGATAGCCAGTCGCTGATTTACGCCGTTTGTGGCGCCATTTGGTCTGCACGTCCTGGCGGCGGAATCTTGAGATAATAGGGGTAATTTCAGTAATTTAATCATGTAGAGGGAGAGCTGACAATCTGATCATCTTCTTTGCGTTACAATAGTAACACCTGTATAAAATCTAGTGATCATGGCATTTTTTTGTATGATTTACAATTATTTATAGCCATCTACTTATTGCTATCCTGTGCTTTGGTTGCATTCTGATGGCATTATTAACACTAGAAGTGCCAGAATTCCATAACTACTAGAACTGCCGCAAGCGGTCATTTTGACCGCTAGATTCAAAACAATATATATCTTTAATGATAAATACCCAATTGAGAGATTAATTCATTTATTGAATTAGGATATCTTTTAAAAACAAAACAACACCAAAATTTACATTTAAACAAGTTTAATTATACATTTATAAATAATAATAAAATTAGTAGCCTACCGCAATTATCGCATATTCACAACAGATAGGCTACATTTCCATATCCATTCAACATAACTCAGAACAAGATAACAACTGAAAGTATCATAATTAATTATAAAATATTTTATTTTAATATAATAACAGAAAACATAGGCTAATAGAAAAAAGCTGGAAACGAGCTGATCTAAAACAAAACAATGAAGAATCAAGAAGGAAGAATAGGCTACAGAAACATAAAAACACTAGCCTATATTACAAATTGTATGTTAACTATTTACATCAATATAGTGCTATTTAAGCTGCACAGTCAAGGCAAGTGACCTCTCTTCTCCTCGCGCAATTTCCACACACGGGTTTGCGGCATTTGCAGCAGGTGTCGTGGGTTTTGTTTTTAATACAGCTTTTCCGAACCTGGCACTGCCTCCGCTGCGGTGGTTGCTTCTGCTGCTGACTGGAACCTTGTGCCTGGAACTGCAACACTGCTCCTTTCTCCTCCATGAACTGTGCTCTCAGCTCCTCTGCAAGTTGCTGCATGAACTTCCTCCGAGGTAATTTGCTGCTGGTGCACTCCTTGAAGAGGATGTGGGCATTGATCCCAGCCAGGTCAAGGATGTTATAAAACACAGCGACTGGCCATCTACGTGTACCGCCTTTCACCGAGTATGCCCTTGCCATCTGGTCTAGGACGTCCACGCCGTACTTGGTGTTATTATAGTACGTCACCGACTCGGGCTTTGCCTTCGGCCCATCGGTGATGCCCACGCTTGTGTGCACGGAGCTCAAAATACACACATTCTTCCGCGGCTTTCCCTGGTAGATGGTGAGCGTTGCGTCAGCACATTTCAGCACCTTTGTGCTGAACAGCTCCGCTTGTTCTTTCGCGGAAGGGGGCAACTCACGTTTCGTTTTCCCCACGGTGCCAACCAGGCTGGTCTTCTTTGCCTGTAAGGCGGTGGCCAGTTTGAGCGACGTGAAGAAGTTATCCGTGGTGATATTTCTTCCCTTTCCAAGGAATGGCTCCGCCAGTCTCAGCACCACACTCTCTCCCACAAGCTGACCTCTGCTCCGCGTCTCCTCCTTTCCCAGATACGGAGCCCCGTTCAGCATATATTTGGTTTGTACATCTGCAGCCAGCCAAAATTTGATGCCGAATTTATCAGGCTTATTCCCCATATACTGAATAAATTTGCACCGGGCCTTGGTGGGGAACAGCTGCTCATCAATTGTGATGTCGGCACCGGGCTTGTAGCAGGCTATGCTGTTCTGAACGAACTTGTTCCAAGTGGCCGACACCAGGGCAAATTTGTCATCCTGCAGGCGCACACGTCTGGTCTCCTTTTCATCGAACCGCAGGAATCTCATTATCTCCCTGAAGCGATTTCTGGCCATGGTTTCCTTGAAAAATGGAAAGCCCCATTTTTCTGACCACATGCTGTCTAACTCCATGTTTTTTGCACCTTGTGCGCCACGGATATATAGCAGGGCTATGAAGGCTTTTAGTTCAGCCACTGTGAGTTTCCATGAGCTGTCACCACGATGCCGATGTGCCTCAGCCACAGTGCAGTCCCTGATATGCTTCAGCATTCCATCATCAAACACACACAAGAAGGCAGTGAGCGCATCTTCGATGTTGCGCTTGGCATGCGCTGTTGGGCCAGCAGCTTCAGTCAGGACATTTTGTCTCTGCCTTCTCCCTGGACGTTCAGTTGACTGAAGGTGACCCATCCTTCCCCTTTTCCACAGCCGTCTCTGTCTCTAAGGGTGGACTGAGCACAGTTGGCTCAAGAGCAGGAAGGACTACAACTGGTCTGGGAGGGCCTATAACAATAATAATAGCATAATAAAATAGCTATTTTAATATAAAACTACTTTTTGCGTAGGCCAATAAAATGTAGAAGTGTAACGATACACCAAACCCACGATTCGGTTCGAATAAAATAAAATAAATTAATTAAATATTTTATTAATTATATATATATATATATATATAGCCAAATAGAATGGCTAAAATAAATAAAAAAATAGCCAAAGCTATAACACTTCTGTTTACTTTGTAACAACTGTTGAAAAACAAACTAAACTAAACTAAATTAACATGTAAACATTTATATATATGAAACATTGATTAAAATGAACATATAATTAATACAAAACGAAATTCTCTTTAAAGAAAGGCTTTGTGCTTTGACTGCTTTCTGTTTGAGGTCTCTGTGAAAGTTTTAATGCAATCTTTAGTGCCGCTTTCAGAGCGCTCAAGTCCGTAACGTTGTTTTTTCCTCATAAATGTGAACACGTAAAATAAAATAAATATATTATGTTCTGTGGAGAGCCAACCCTTCTTCATCAGGTGAGAAGTATTACTTTTGGTTTGCGCAGTGTAATGCACAGAATTACTAAAAAAAAATTTGCCACCTATTTTTTTTTTTTTCACCGTAACGCATTTGTATTTCCCTCATATTAAATATAAAATCCATGTTTAGACTTAGCCTATATTTTTCTAATGTTTTGTAATATTTTTCTTTATGATATATAAACAGAAGTTTCAATATATTAGTATTAAATTTATATTTCAAGTTTTGACTGCAAATGTCACGTCCATAATGCTGGAATTGCCCAACTTTAAATAATTTATCCTCAACTAGTTTTGTGGTGTAGGTCTACGTATTTTATAATGTTAACTTCAAATAATACTAATAGTAATTTGAAGATGTGGTAGCATTAGATCTGGACGGGAAGGATAACTCTGGGAATTGTTATCCTTCCCTACAATAATAATTGTATTCTGCTTTCTCACACCGCGACACAGGTTCTGAGGACTGAGTATCGCGATTTCAGTTTTATTTTGCGTATCGTTACAGTCCTAAGTGCCGGTACAGTGAGTACCGCCCCACTTCGGGCACTGAGCAAAACACAGAGCAGCGGAGCTCACCAGGATCATCTGACATGAGCGGAACATCTGGATCCGCCGTGTCTGATGATAGCAGCCGCCTCTTTTTCCTTGATGTGGACTCTGACTCTGAATCACTCTCTGATGATGAGGAAATGATTTCGTGCACCCAGGAAACGTCACTGTCACTTTCCACATCCGATTGTTCCCCTGCATCCGAATCATCACTCTGTAAGTTCTGAAGCATCTCCAGGGCCATGGTTCCAGTCATGTTCCTCTTCATTCGCTCATTCATTTTAGACATTTTATTTTAGCCTAGCAATATTGCCTATAGATAACGTAGTTATATATTATTAGCCTAATATACTTTTTGTATGTAGAAATTAGCATATACGCTAACTCCTAGGACCATTACTGACCTTTTCTGTTGACAGTGACGGAGACAAACGTCAACCGCGGGAAATTTAACAAAAGAATACCGCGAAATTGAGTGCGGTCAATTTGACCGTCTATGGCCGAAATAGGTAAATATGTTCATTTTTTTGTTTGCCTTATGTGTAATTTATATGAAAAACATTTCAAACGAAAATACACACACTTTTAGGAAAAGTCAGGTACCAGCAGGATTTTATTTATTTTTTCCACAAAGTTATTGCAGATATAAAATTCAAAACGGTCAAAATGACCGCCATGGCCGTTCTAGTGTTAATACATTTGACATGAAAAAATACCTCCATAGATATATTAGTCCAGCGTTGGCTCGACCGTGTTTAGGGTGGCAGTGGAAGTTTTGGCACTCTGCCAGCTAGTTTCAACCAGGTCCGGTACCCGAACTGGGTGAGGCGGGGCTTTAGTTCTTTTTTTGTATTCATCTGCTACGGCATGTGTAACATTTTTCTGTCAACTCTGCATAATCCTTCGCGATCGATATCGCACGTTTGTCGATGCAGCGGTTTCAGACCATACTAAATGCTCTGACCGCGTTTGTGCAGGACAAAGCTCTGAGGACATCAGAAGTTAGAGGGACTGATGGCAGCTGTACAAAGTACACAGGCTACACCGTCATTTTAATTTTAATGGACAGTAAAACAAAGGCAGATAACCGTACATTCTGGTAGGTAGCATTATTTGATAGAACACCGGCACAGTAACTTCATATTGACGCGCGGCTAAACAAAGGCAGAGTACCGTAACTCAATTTGATCGTTCCAAAACAAAGCCAAAGAGCGGTAACTGGTGTTACGGTGTTCTGCCTTGGTTTCTCATGGGCTTTTGGAAGTTACTGTTAAGACAACTCATTATTTTCTCGAAAAAACAACGGAATTGATTCAAGATACTCATCCACATGATAAAGGAGGTCTTGAATGTGCCAAAAATATAAATAACTCATTTTCAACCAAAAACGAAGTTATGGTCTTTTGCCTTTGCACGGCAGTATAGTTAACCGATGGTGAAATGACGGCTACTGTTCCCTGACCAATTATCCCTACTGTAAATATACAAACATGTAAATATAACTAAATTTAAAAATAAAATATAGCAAAACAAGGTAAGACATTATACAGACCCATCAGTATGCATCCACATCCACACCCATAAAATGTTATTTCTCGATAATATTCCTGAGGCCTGTTTCATAAAAGACGCTAAGTAAAGTGGGGATTAAAGCACCTGACTTGAATGAACCTAACAAATGAGTTCTGGCTAAAGCGGTTTCATAAAAAGTAATTGAATTGAAGTTCACTCATTCCCACTAATTTGATCAAGGTTTATCTAGTCTAGAAAATTGTGTGTGCACGCTTTTTTTAAGCAGCCCTAGAGGTCGATCATGGATCAAATCGATCCACCACAGCAAACAGCATATATTTTGTGCTGTTTTATGTGTTTGAGACATGGTGTTTTCCTCAGTGCAAAACTTACATTTCACAGCTATATTCTCCATCTGTATTGGTTAGAAAGCCAAATAGGAGAGCAATAATTCTGACTGAAATATACATTTTGCTTGGAAAATTAATATGCGATATTGTATAACACCAGAAATATCTTCTAAGTATAATCATTTATCTTTAGGATGTTGGATAAGTTGCTGTGAACTTATAGCTCATTACACTCATATATTTTATACTTGTAAAATAATAATAAAAAATTTGGACAGAAGTAATTCCGGGAAGAATTTTTTGAGAAACCAAATATAATAAAAATATATAATTTAGTTTTGTGTATAGGACCTTTTGCTTCTTAATAAATATGAGTTCCCTTTCAAAAGCTACAGTCGATGCTGCGCTGCTCAGCGCATTGGGAACGTCTTTAATCGTGACCAGTTGTGAATATTGTATGTAACACGTCAATAGTATTGACCCGGAGGTAATATAGCCTCGGCCGATGACGTCATCGGCGCGCACCCGCAACACGAGGCTATAAATAGATGAGCCACAGGTGCATCATCAGGTCTTTTGTCTTCAGACCATTCTGTGCATGTGTGCGTCTAAACTCTCTCTATCTCTCATCTGTTCTCAGATCTTTGTTAGGAGTTAGTTTTCATCAGGCAGTGTGCAGAAAATTCTCATTTCTCAAATATTTTTCTCTCAAGTTACAATATAGAGTTTAAAAAGTAAAAAAAGAGAAGAAATGAGCCAACAAAAGAGTAAGCATTGTGTTCCTCCATGCTCCCGCCCCATGTCTGAGCTGGATACACACGATTACTGTTTTGTTTGTTTGGGGGAAGAGCACGCGGTTCTGGCTTTAGAGAAAGGCGAGTGCGAGCATTGTGAACTGTTCACAGTGAAGATGCTGCGCTCTCGTCTGAACTATTTCCAGACTGCACCCACATTACCATCGTGGGGCTCTCGCATGGATCTGTGTGACGAGCAAGAGACGGGTCCGTCCCTTTCGCTTGCTCAGTCACCTGATCCACACGTCCCTTCTCGTGATCTCGAAGCGCGCTCTGGTGCTTCTTCGGTTCACGAGGGGGATGATATATCTCTTGGGTCTACGGACTACAAGCAGCCTATCTCTGAGCATTCCTCTCGTGAGAAAAGATCTGTCGAGGACTTGCTTGAGGTGGTTACTCGCGCGGTGGCCAAGTTACAGCTTGACTGGCCACGCGAACAAGAGACCCCCAAACGTAGTAAGCTAGAGGATAGGTTTCTGTCCGGTGGCAGGGGGGAGAGACCACAACATCAGTCTCTCCCCTTCTTCGAGGACCTCCATGATGAGCTGTCTAAGTCATGGAGTAAACCATATACTTCTCGTGTCTTTGTGCCCTCGACGTCGACTTTTTTGACTATCGTGGGTGCGAAGTCGCGGGGGTATTCGGAGATGCCTCGGGTTGAAGAGACGCTCGCGAGCTATCTCTCGCCCGAATCGGCATCTTCGATAAAGAAACCTACCCTCCCCACAAAGCCATGTAGAACAACATCAGCGCTCGTGGGTAAAGCTTACCAAGCTGCAGGTCACTATGTTACAGGCATATCAGGCTGACCTGTTGAAGGACTTGAGTGTGGGCAGTACCATCGACGAGGAAGCGTTCTCTGAGCTTCGTCGAGCCACAGATCTGTCTCTCCATGCGACCAAGCAATCGGCTCGTGCCATCGGCCGTTCAATGTCGGCTTTAGTCAGCACGGAGAGGCATCTGTGGCTTAATTTAACTGGCATTAAAGAGAAAGATCGTTTGTTTCTTTTAGACTCTCCTGTTTCTCCATCTGGCCTGTTTGCCGACTCTGTTAATACTGTCGTCACCAGGTTCAAGGAAGTTAAGAAGCACGAAGAAGCTTTCTTTCAGTTCCTTCCTCGCCGCACTCAAGGGGAGGGGCCATCGGCCACCCAACCTCACCCCGGTCCTTCAAAAGCCAAGGAGGTGAAAAAGCAGAGCGTGCTCCCCCTCGTAAAGATTGGGGACAGGCTCGTCGCGCTCAGCAACCTCCCAAGCCAGACCTCAGGATGATTATTAATAGAAAGAGGAAGTCCTGATGGTCTGCCGCCCAGTCTGGTGGGGGTAGCCCCCCATGGGACGGGGCGCATTCGAGATCATATCGCCCCTTCCCGTTACCCTCACAAAACCTCTCCATCCCTGCCACATCTCGTGCTTCGGGGGGCAGCGGTTTCCAGCGAAATGTTAGATGTTCCGTAGTTTCCTGCCATCATTCAGGACACGGAACATCTAACATCCCCTCAAAAGGAAGTGTTAAAATTGATACCACTCTCAGAGAGTCTGGCAGCTTGTAAACTTCTGCCAGGCATTTCTGCATGGGTATTAAGGACAGTACAGATAGGATACAGAATCCAATTTATTCATCTTCCTCCGCGTTTTAACGGTGTGGTCTCCACTTCCGTGAAACCGGAACTGATGCATGTACTGTCACAAGAGCTACAAACTCTTCTGAGCAAAGGGGCCATAGAATATGTTCCTCTTCCAGAGAGAGAGTCGGGCTATTACAGCAGATACTTCCTGGTTCCCAAGAAAAATGGGGGGGTGCGTCCAATCTTAGATCTTCAAGGCTTAAACCATACAGTCAAAGTGCTCAAGTTCAAGATGTTAACCGTCAAGACGGTCGTGTCGCAAATTCAACATCACGATTGGTTCGTCACGATCGATCTGAAGGACGCATATTTTCACATAGAAATATTGCCACAACACAGGAAATTCCTGAGGTTCGCTTTCGGGGGCGAAGCGTACCAATTTCGTGTTCTTCCGTTCGGCCTAGCCTTGTCACCCCGCACATACATGGATGCAGCACTGGCTCCATTACGACTCCAGGGCATTCGCATTTTGAATTACATCGACGATTGGTTAATACTAGCACAATCACAAGAGATGGCGCTCCAACACAGAGACATCGTGTTAGCTCATCTAGTTTCTCTAGGGTTGAAACTCAACACCAAGAAAAGTGATCTTTCTCCCGCTCAGAGAACGACTTATCTCGGGATTGTTTGGGATTCGATCACGATGCGGGCACAACTGTCTCCCACTCGAATCGAGACCATTCGGCAGACCATGAGCAAAGTCAGGCAATCTGAACAGAATAGCGAGGCAGATTTTTCTCTGGGCCCAGGACAAGTTCCTGTCACTCAGGGCAGTATACATTCCAGGGCATCTGAATGTGGGAGCGGATTTACTGTCCAGACAGAAACTACAGACGGGGGAATGGAAACTCCACCCGGAAGTAGTGAAACACATTTGGACCAGATTTTACGAAGCAGAGGTGGACCTCTTCGCCTCCCAACAGACAGCGCAATGTCCCCTCTACTTCTCTCTGAGTCACCCAGCCCCCCTGGGTCTGGATACGATGGTGCATACATGGCCCAAAATGCGCCTGTATGCGTTTCCTCCAGTTTCTCTGCTCCCGGGAGTTCTAGCCAGAGTTCGCCAACAAGGGTCTTGCCTCTTGCTGATAGCGCCACGTTGGCCGAACAGAGTGTGGTTTTCAGAGATAATATCTCTCCTCGACGGCTCGCCATGGGTGATTC